>NC_136065.1:105556935-106156935 GCF_964261635.1 Lissotriton helveticus
AGAGTGAGGTGTCAAATTGCAGTGGTGCACAGTAGATTAGAGTGGCATTGAATGTAGTGGCGTAGAGTGCATTGGTGTAGAGTACAGTGGCATAACATGAATTTGCATAGAGTGCAGTTGAGTGGCGTAGAGTGCAATGGCATAGAGTACAGTGGTGCAGTGTAGAGTGGCGGAGAGTTCAGTGGTGGAGAGCACAGTGTTGCACAGTAGAGTGTTGTCGAGTGCAGTGGTGTGGAGTAGAGTGGTATGGAGGGCATTGGTAGAGTGTAGTGGCATAGAGTGGTGCAGAATAAAGTGGCATAGAGTGCGATGGTGTATCATAGAGTGGCTTAGAGTGCAGTGGCATTGAGTAGAGTGTTGCAGAGTAGAGCGTAGTGATGTGCAGTACAGTGGTGCAGAATTGATTGGCATAGAGTGCAGTGGAATAGAATATTATTGGTTTTGAGTAAAGTGGTGTAGAGTGCAATGGCAATGAGTGCATTGGCGTAGAGCTTAGTGGCATAGAATAGACTAACTTATAGATCAATGGCAGAGAGTGCAGTGTTGCAGCATAGGCTGTCATAGCATGCAGTGGTGTATATTAGAGTGGTGTCAAGTGCATTGCTGTGGAGTGCAGAGGGGTATAGGGATGCAGAGTAAAGTGGCATAGAGAGCAGTGGCGTAGAGCACAGTGGTGCAGAGTAGAACAGAGTGGTGTAGAGTGCAGTGACGTTGAGTACAATCCCATACAGTGCAGTGGTGTATAGTGCTGTGGCATTACGTGTTGTAAAGCATAGTGACTTAGAGTGCAGTGATGCAGAGTAGATTGGGGTAGAGTGCACTGTTTTTAGTAAAGTGGAGTAGAACGCATTGGCGTAGAGTGCAGGGTACAAAGAAGACTGCACTGGTGCAGACTAAAGTGGAGCGACACAGAGTAGAGTGGCACAGAATGGAGGGGTGCTGAGTACAGTGGCGCCGAGTAAAGTGGTGTAGAGTAGATTGTTTCAGAGTAGAGTGGAGTGGTGCACAGTAGAGTACAGTGGCATAGAGTAGAGTGGTGTAGAGTGCAGAGTAGATTAGAGTGGTGTAGAGTGGATTGACATAGAGTGCAGGGCTGCAGAGTACAGTGGCATTGAGTGGAGTGGCGTGGAGTAGTGTAGAGTGCAATGGCAAAGAGTGCAGTGGTGCATACTAGAGTAGAGTGGGGAAGAGTGCATTGGTGTAGAGTGATGCAGATTATAGAGGCGTAGACTGAAGTGGCAGAAAGTAGAGTGCAGTGATGCAGTATGGAGTGGCGGTGAGTGGAGTGGTGTAGTGTGAGTGGTGTAGACTTGAGCACAGGGGCAGGGAATGGTGTAGAGTAGAGTGCAGTGATGCATTGTGGAGTGGTAGAGAGTGTAGTGGTGTAGTATGAGTGGTGCAGACTAGAGTGCAGTGGCATGGAGTGGTGCAGGCTAGAGTGGAGTGAGGTGAAGCGGAGTATGCATGGTGTAGTAGTGCACTGCCATTTCAGACAACACATCTTCAGTTGAAATGACCATTACATTTGCACAGACAAACAGTTTTACTGATAAAAGAATACAGCAGACACAAACCTTTGTGTAAAAATGTAATTAAGTAGTCAATTGATTGTCTTTGATCCTAATAAAATATTTGTTTCCTCCACACTTCAGTATTATCAAAAAATTGCTTCATTTGTTCTTTTCTAATTCTGAAATATCTGCATAGCTCATTTACAGACATTTAAATGTTGTTGTCTGCTAGGAAAAAAATAACATTGTACAGCCTCCCTCAGGCACACCCCCACTAGCCTGCATGATATCACATAAATCCTTTCACTTCGAAGTCAGAGAAGAAAAGTAAACACTAAGCTCTTGGTAAGACAGTGTCTGACATTTGATCCCTGTCGTTGGATACACAGCAAATGTGACAAGATAAGAACGAGATTTCAAAGCACGTTTACAGTAACCGAGCACTGGTGCAAGAATACAGTAAATAAGGATTGGGCAATGGAAGGGACAAACTTAACTTGGATAGCCTAAAAAAACAGAGCCGGCAAATAGAAAGCAAGCAAATGTGAATTACAAACCATAAAGCCAACGGTAAGCAATGGGTGGGATGCATTCCCAGGGAAGCTTTCTGAATGTTCCCAAGATGTTGTTAGAAAAACAGACAGCTGGGCTGTCTGGTAGGCTTTGGCATAAAAATCAAACATTCAACTAACAGAGTTTCCTTCCCCTTGAGGATTAATTAGGAACAAGCATGGCCATGGATTTTGCAAAGGTGAAGTGACTGAGAAGCTTAATGCATAACTGGCAAGGTCCACTTGCAGCTTGTTAGACCAGATCCATTTATTCTTTAAAATTCTGATACTTGCAGTCATAATTAACCCAGTATAAAGACAGGATTACAAGTCCCCTGCCTAGCTAATCTCACATGGACCGGGGAAACTAGGCAGCTAAGTTCATGGAGGATTGACACCTATGGTAATCACCTGGCCAGTGTTTTACCTGCCAGGCTTGTCTTATATTAGGAAACATTTAAACAATGGTATATTCCTTCTTTGAAATATGAACTTAAAACACTAAATATAAAATGAAATCCTTCAAAACTTTAGAGCTGGCCAAACTATTCATAAATTGTGCTTCAGCATCCAATAAAGGGGTAGCAAGCATTTATAAATGCTACAATACAACAAAAGCAAACAGACAGAATTGCCTTGTCAAAAAATGAACACACAGGATTTTTCATAGCATGCTACTCCGGGACAAGTTCCTAGCCCTTCCAGAATGGAAAAACATGAATTCATGTCTGGTATTTTTCTTTGAGAAAGCTGGCAATTCATGCTAATGCCACCACCACTCTGATGCAGGCCATTGAAGAAAACGTATAACAATGGGGGTCAGAAGCCTCATGCATACATGCCAACATTTTAGTACGGGAAAGTGGGAGAAATAAAAAAAGAAAACCAGGGGAATGTATTTTCATAATTTATTTTGGAGCAGAGGCTATTTTAGGCAGGAGTAATGCTCTAGTCAGACGAAGTCGGGACACTACATATTGTAATTACAATTGTATTTATATAGCACTTACTACTCCTGACGAGGCATCAACGCGCTTTCGACGAGTAGCATGCTACCCTGGAACCCTAAAAGGATTGGTGGGTTAATATAGGGAAATATGAGTTAATTTTAGCGGTGGACATGGGAGTCTGTTAGCTGGATTGAAAAGAATAATGGAGGGCTAGGAGAGGGATGATTATAGAAAGTGTTTATTGGGAGATTGTAGTATTACAATGAGGTTTGGGATGAGTAAAAGGAGAGATGGAGGAGGGAAGAGTCTCTAGAAATGGATTAGGGAGAACATAGTAGTAAAATGAGTTTTGGGATGAGTCAAAGGAGGGATATATGAGGGAAGAATTTTGATAGGGTTGTTTGGGAGATCATAGTAGTAAAATGAGGTTTGGAGTCTTCCAAGGAGGGATAGAGGAGTGAAGACTCTAGAAAAGGGTCATTTTGGAGATCAGAGTAATAGAATGAGATTTTGAGATGAGTCAGAGAGTGGAGGTAGAGGATATATTGAGAGAGGTATAGGGTAGTGTTTTGGAGAGAGTCTGTTTTTTTTACAGTAGGAGTAAAGTAATATATATAATATAAAGATGCATAAGTACATCGCGGGTATACATGTAAAAGGAAGCTAATGTAGCAAGGTTTAAGTTGTATTTAATCAACTCTGACTTCAAGTGTTTTACTCTAAGCTAAGATATTTGTGTATTTTTTATCTATTTTGTTTTTACATATTTTATCAATATTTCAATAGCGAAGCAATTGTAGATAAATAGTTATGATAATATTTACATATTGTAATAGATAAATAAAATTGAGAACCATAAGCATTTGATAAAAAAACTATGCAGTAACCTACAACATGTTAAGTATAGAATAATACATATATATGTAACCATAAGTAATATGTATATTTGTTAAGCAGACCTGAAGAAGATCGATATATATATATTTTTGTGTGTGTGTATATATGTTTATATATATATATACATATATATATATATATATATATATGTTTCAAAATCCGCTCTTGGAGCAGCAGCGGAGTTGTGTGTGATTTTGCGGACTGAGAGCACTATCAGTTTGGAACTTTGTAATATATATATATATATATATATATATATATATATATATATATATATATATATATATATATAAACATATTTATTAGAAATATTTATATCAAGAAATACACATATCTAGATACATACATATAATCAAATTAAATGTTTATATACACCAGTCAGGGCCGGACTGAGAACCAAAACCGGCCCTGGCAAAGTGCTCGGCCGGCCCCCTGGGGGTGCGACCGAGCTCTTTGCCGGGGCCGGTTGTCGACCAATTTTGTTACAGGGCCGTTTTTGCAGCATAGCTGCAAAATCGGTCCTGTAACAAAAGCAGCCCCCAGGGCCCAAAACCGGCCCCCACCCTTGCGGCGCACCGGGGGATTGCCCGGTGCCCGCAACGGCCAGTCCGGGCCTGACACCAGTTTATGCTGTACATTTGTGTTTGAGTACGGTCGTTATGTAGGAGACAGCCAACTCTTGAGCAGTCTTCTGACAATAAGATAGTTATCTGTCGATCTTCTGTTTGGGGTAAGGGATTCCCTAGTTTGGTTGCTTGAAGAGAGAAAGTTGTGACACCAATGTTTTTTTTCTTGTATGTTGGGATTTTGAAGCAAGGTGCCAATATGGAGCGGAGGTTCATTTGTTAAATGTATTAGGTGATTTTATTCCTGATAAAAAGCGGTCCTGTTTCATGTATTGCTATGTGGGTGATACAAAGGAATTTGAATGTGGATCCTCTGGAAACCAGTAACCAATGTAGGGCTCTCAAGGCAAGGGAGATGTGGGCTTGTGCCTTTACATGTAGGAGTGGTCGGGCAGCAGAGTTCTGAATCCGTTGTGGTCTTTTCATAGTTGATATAGATGATCCGTGGTAGAGGTCATTGGTGTAATCAAGTTCAGACAGTACAAGAGAGAAA
This sequence comes from Lissotriton helveticus, assembly GCF_964261635.1. Taxonomy (NCBI): domain Eukaryota; kingdom Metazoa; phylum Chordata; class Amphibia; order Caudata; family Salamandridae; genus Lissotriton; species Lissotriton helveticus. The sequence continues at coordinate 105,561,964 of NC_136065.1, forward strand.
GTAGCATGGACCTTGTGTGGAAGTCCTAGGCGGGGGAAGATGCTTCACAGAGTTTTCATAGTAATGAACCTTGAACTTGCTAATTTGTCCACTTGGGCATTTATTGATAAGTTGGAGTCCGTGGTAATTCCAAGGTTTCTTATTGCCTTAAATACTTTAGAAGGTGGTCCCAGATCGTCAGGTCAGGTGTAGAGTGGGTCATATTGTTTCCAATTGCCACACGTGAGTATTTCCTTTTTGAAAGCATTACATTTGAGATGACTCCATGTCATCCACTGATCAACGGCTCTGAGGCAACTGAAGATTTTCGCGTTTCCAATGTCTTTGGGGCTTTCAAGTTGAAAGAGTTTTTGTGTGTCATCTGCATAGTTAGAGCATGTGAGCTAAAATCCATTGATCATTGCTGGTAATGACTTCATGTAGATGTTGAAAAGCATGGGTTAGATGATAGAGCCTTCAGGGACCCCTCCTTTTGTGAAGTACGGTTTGGATGAGAAAGGTCGGGTATAGATGACATTTGTCCTGTTTTGAAGGTATGTTGTGATCAAGTCAAGAGCATTCCACTAAGCTGGCTTCAGAGAGTCTTTGTATTAGAGAGTCATGGTCAACTGTATTGAAGGTCGTCGAGAGGTCCAAGGGAAGTAGTGCAGCAACCCCATTGCGTTCTATTGTGTTTTTAAGGCAATCTCAGATGGCGATGAGGGCAGACACTATGCCTTTTCCTGTTTGGTAGTCTGAAAGTATGAAGTTCTCTTCAATGAATTGTGACATCTGGTTGAATGCTGCTCTTTCTATCAGTTTGCCCAGGAAAAGCCCATTTGTAATCGGTCTGTAGTTGTAGGAGTCATGTGTGTCCAGGTTTGTTTTCTTTAATAATGGCCATGTACGCCGTTTGTAGGTTTTTAGGAAGGATTCACATAGTTAAAACATTTTTGATGATTCTTCTTACTGGCGTGTTGAATGTTTTTGAATATTTGTTGTGGACAAGGGTCGGAAGGGCCTGCTTGCTTCGACCAGATCCATAAATTCACTTTGCGATATTTGTTAGAAGGAATGCAGAGGTTTTTAAAGCTTATTTCTGGAGGGGATTTTGGGAAATAGGTTGGTGCTGGTGGTTTTCCTTTGTTTTAAATAGGAGTCCAATGTGTCTGCTTTAGCTGTGTAATGATTTTCCAGTTTGTCAGTGAATTATTGAGTAATGCAATACGTTTCTTCTGGGCATTTAGGTTTAATACATTCATTGAGAATTTTATAAAATCCTTTATTTGCATATTTAGCATTTTGAACTCTGTCTGAATAGCACCTTTCTTTTTTAGCTTTTTTTATGGCTGTTTGTTTTGATCCAGGTGCATTGCAGCTTTATAATTTACTATTTTATCTTTTTTTGTTCTGTATTTCTCCAAGGTGCCTGTTTTCTTTTGTCCTGTTTTGTTGTTCTGAGTAGTATTAGGATATCAAAAGCTTCCTGTATCCACTCAATAGTTTTGGAACTGAATTTATTGTATCTAGATCTGTGTTGGATATTAGTTGTGCTTCTAGGTATTTAAAATTGAGTTTTTTCCATGGGCGATTGGTTAATGGATTTAAGGTGGTTTTAGGTGTGTTGCTTTGTAGTATTTTATGTTGGAAAGCTATCAAATGATGGTCTGACTTTGTGACTGGAGTTATCGTTTGAAAGGTAACTAGTTCTGGATTTGCAAAAATGACATCTAGGATGTGTCCAGCGATGTGTGTGGGTTTGTGGACGATCTGATGTAGGTTCAGTGTGTCTAGGCCAGTGTTGAGATTTTGGATGGGGTCAATTTGGTTTGTCAAACCAAATGTGTAAGTCACCAAGAATGCATAGATTGGAGTGTAGTGTTATCAGGTTTGAAATTGTGTCTAGAAATGTGTCTGGGAATGTTTCATTGCTAGGTGGAGATTTGTAAAGAAGAAGAAAGTTACAGGAGGAAGTTGGTGTAGGGTTGCATCTGGTGATAAGCGACTCACAACCGTGTATGGAAACGCTGTCGGTTTTAGTGAGATGTATTATTTGCTTGAGTATAACAGCTAGTCCACATCCTCTTTTGTCTATACGATGTTATGTGATAGTTTCATAGCCTAGAGAAATGGCCTCATGCAACACTGGAGCCATGTCATCTCCTAACCATGATTCAGTTATGAATAGTAAGGCAGGTTGTGTGTTGGGGAGTAGGTCATAGATGTGGTGCTTGTTTTTGGAGAGTGAGCGAGCATTTATCAGTAGGCAGTTAAGAGCTTGTGTTTTGGTGGTGGTGTGACTTTGTTTTGTAGAAGAGTGAGCAGGATTTTATTAACATGTAGCAGGTGTGTCATTAGTGCTGTTACTAGCTGTATGAGGATAGCAATAGTGTTTTTCTATATTGTATTCCTCGTCATGCAGTTTTAGAAGGCATTTTGATGGGCATGTGTGTGTAAGTGGTGAGGATGGTGGTTGAGAGTGAGTTGGTCAGTTGTGTTGTTTTTATAGAGTAGCCCTGTTGAGTAATAGACAGGGAGATGCAAAGTTGTGAAGAGTGGCATTTTGTCTATTTTGTTTGCATCTGTTTAGGGTGGAAGGTGGATGCGTTAGGGGTGGAGGTGGAGCATGTGAGTCATGTTGTAAGGCTCTGAATTGTGATTGTGCAATGGATGAGAGATGTACTGGTGTATTTGAGTTAGGTATGGATGAAGAGAGAACATGGGGGAGTAGGATGTGTATTATTTGTGTAGTCAGGAGGGTGGGAGTGGGTGTTTGTTTCTAATTTGTGATAGCATGTATTATGAAATATTGTGTGTGTTTGTGTGTGTGTGTGTGTGTGTGTGACTTTTTGATGTGTTGGTGTGTGTATTATGTTTTGTATTCTGTGGGGTAATGAGAGGAGAAGTTGATATAGTGAGTGGAAGCTGAATGGTAAAAGGGGGTGGTAACTTGCTTAGGAAAATAGTGTATGGGGTGTGTGAGAGGGGATGGACTAGAGTTATGAGTGTGTTAGAGTTGATAGCTGGAATAGGTCATATGTGGGTTGTATTGGAGTGTAAGGAATGTCTGGTTGTATGTTTTGGTTAAACAAAATAGGAGGAGGGTGTTAGTGAATGAAATGATGTAGGGCTGAGTATGGGTTTATTGGTCACAGAAGGGGGTCTGTTGGGAGCAAGTAGAGTGTTGAGCTGGTGTTTTGTATGAAGAGGGAGTGTGTGTCTGGATGGACTACAGTATTGTATAATGTGGCTTTGTATTGTGTTGGTGATGTGTGGATTTGTTAGTGGTGTAGGACAGAGGGGTGTTTTGTGTGAGAGCGAAGGTACCATTGTGTGGTAGTTGGAATAGAAGGGTGTGTGGATGTGACTTGAGGGGTTTTGTAATGGTTGCTGAGACACTGAAATGTGGCTAGGGTTTGTTTGTAGTGAATGAGTAGATTGCATTTGCTGTGAGTTTTTTTTAATGTTATTGAATGTCGATGAGTTATGATGTTTGCTGACGAACGACAAAAAGGGCAGCATCTCTGGCCTTAGGCCCGACCTATCCTGAACAGGCCTAAACAGGCATCTGACCTTGTCCTCTCCGCTCCTAGCCTCAACTTCCTGAGCCCTAAGGTCAAGTACCCCAGATTAGGTGACCTTTAGCCAATCATAACCGTAGCCCTAACCCTCACCAATCAGAACAATAGCCCCAACCCTCACCAATCAGAACCCTAGCCCTAGAGCAAATGGGAGACCTGGCCCTATTGACCAATCACAGCCCTAGCCCTATTAGCCAATCAGAATTCTTACCCTAATCTCTAAGTCCAATAGAAACCCTAGTCAATGGAACAATTGAACTCTAACCCTAGTAACCAATCGGAACCCGTGATCTATCAGCCAATCAGAACTCTAACTCTAGCAATCAATCAGAACCCCAGATCTATCAGACAATTAGATCTCTAACCCTTGGAACCCATCACAACCCCAGATCTATCAGCCAAGCAGAACTCTAGCCCTCAGAACAAATCAGAACCCCAGATATATCAGCCAATCAGAACTCTACCCTTAAACCTTAAATCCAAAAGAAACCTTAGCCCTAGGAACTAATCAGAGCAAACACAAGGAGATGATGGACGGAGCGCTGAAACTTTTCAGACACTCACCCCCAGTCACAGATCTGGGTTGAACCCATCATCGTTCTTTAGCTCACTTCACCACCTCAGTTTAGACCTAGCTATATGCAAATCAGCCTTGACCCTGTGCTTCATGGAACAGTCCAGCCCGAACTGCCAAGCCGGGTCTTCCCTGAACCGGAAACAATCATCCAGGGACCGGTTACGGAGTAACACCCCTCATCAACCAGGCTAGCTTAAATCCAGTGGCAAGGTGAGCAAGAGATCCACGTGTGGGCATACCCTGCCAACTTAGGGCGAACAAAGCAAACACAAGGAGATGATGGACAGAGCACTGAAACTTTTCAGGCACTCACCCCCGTCACAGATCTGGGTTGAATCCATCATCGTTCTATGCAAATCAGTCTTGACCCTGTGCTTCATGGGAACAGTTCAGCCCGAACTGCCAAGCCAGGTCTTCCCTGAACCGGAAACAAGCATCCTGGGACTGGTTTTGGAATAAAACCCCTCATCAGCCAGGCTAGCTTGAATCCAGTTGCATCCTGGCTGATGAGGGGTGAAACCCCAAAACCGGTCCTAGGATACTTTTTCCGGTCCAGGGAGGACCTAGCTTGGCAGTTAGGGTTGGACTGTTCCCATGAGACACAGGGTCAAGACTGATTTGCATATGGCTAGGTCTAAACTGGGGTGGCATGGTGAGCAAAAGAATGATGGATTTAACCCAGATCTGTTGACTGGGGGGTGAATGTTTTGATTTGTTCTGCATTCCGTCCATCAATTGTGTGTCTTTTGCTAGGAACCAATCAGAGCACAGATGCAACAATCAGTAAAAAACTTAAGGGGCATTTTGTTGTGTGTTTTACATAGGGCCCATTGTAGTTATCCCTATGTTAGCCAAAGTATGCACGACACAGGCTGCTTTAGCTTTGAACACATTCCTATATACACACGTCTACTTTGTGCTACATTATATTTTCCACCAGAACCTGCAGTTTTTTTCTCGTTCTGTTCTTTCCTAGGATTTAGGCTAAACAGCAGACAAGGTCAAACAACAATGGTGCACATGCATCAAAAAAATCCAACTGCGATTCTTTAATTGCGATTATTTAGGAATCGCATATAATAATCGCAATTGGCTATGCATGTAGAAATCGCAAAAAGAATTGCAATTCCTACACATTCCTTAATTGCGACTTGCAAAGTGCGAGTCGCAATTAAGGAATTGATTCCCATTTATTGCTATGGGCCTAAAGGCCCATAGCAATAAATGGGAATTGCATGCGCAATTTGCGAGTACCCAATAGGTACTCGCAAATTGCGCATGCAATTTCAAGGGTGCAAGGGTGCCAAAAGGACACTCTGTTGCACCCTTAAAATTACGATTTCTCCACATGTTGCACACACACATGCCCCAAGGGGATCTGATCTGTGTGTGTAACATGGGACTTTGAAAAATGCACTTTGGTGTATTTTTCAAAGAAATTGCAAATTACCAACAACTTTAGATTGATGGTAATTTGCGATTCATATTTGCGAAATCGCTTATTTTTGCCTTAATGCATAGCATTTAAGGAATCGCAATTTGTGATTCCTTAAATGCAATAGCAATTTAAGTAATCGCAAATTTCGCGATTCCTTAAATTGTGATTTTTGAATTTGGGAATGCAAAAATACCGGTTGCAAAGGGGCAGATTCTGCCAATCTGCCCTTTTGCAACCGTTTTTTTGGTTGATGCATGTGGCCAAATGTCCCTTGTTATTTTGTTCTGGTCAGGCATTCGTACCTAGACGCAACACAGAAATGCAGCAATAGTCTATGAACATGTGAACCTTGTCATATAGGTATGTGCAGCAAGGTAACACACAGAGAGAGGGACAGATATTTAGTTTGAGAAGATCACGGCTGTATCTGAGATGTAGAACGTTCATCTGTCAATGCTAAGGTATGGGGTCCGCTACTAATCCCAGAGATTTTTGCTGTATAATCAGTTTGCTTCTATAGAAGGGGAGGGCGTTATGCTATTCTGTCTTATAATATGACAGGACTTTTCCTAATATATGGTTTGTTGACAATGCTGGTGGTATTTTTGCTAGGAAGTTGTTTTCTGGCTGTGGCATGTATACTGCATTTCAGAGCACAATAGTTTAAATAAACATTTCAAACATCCTTTGTGTTGCTTTCATATTTTATTGTGGACGAGTACTAGTGTGTGAGCGAAAGGGAGTGTCCTGTCACGGCAATTCCTGAGAGGGTCTGGAGTTTTGTGTTCTGGGGTGTCAATTCACGTGTTCCTCTGGTTATGAGTATGAGGGCAAGTGAGACACTATGGCTAGTCGGACTCTGGCTCATGGTGCTGAGGTGGTATGGTGACTCAGTCCCTAACTACAGATGTTCTATAGTCCCAAGCATAGTTCTGTTCCCAAACAGAATCCCTGCAACAATGTGACCTTAAGCACAGGCTGATGGCCAGGGGGCAGGGAGCTGCTCCTGATGTCAGAATCTCCTTGGAAATAGACAGGCTCAATCCACACTTTGCAGGTCCTGTTTTAACCCTGCTGGTAGGACCAAATTCTAAAGGCACTTAACATACTGCTTGTCACACACTTAAAACAAATCAGCTTTTCTAGCCAAAAACTAGTGCTACATACCCTTTCTTGTCACAGTTTAAACCATAAAGCAGATTAAGCAGTCTCTTAAACGGGAAACAACCTTTACAACGCAGTCATCACATCGCACTACATTTACAACGCAGTCATTACATCGCAACATCCTTTACAACGCATGTCACTACAACGCAACCGTTACATTACATGTCACTAAAACTCATGACATTACAACGCATGGCACTACAACGCAGGCATTACATCGCATGTCATTACAACGCATACTATTACAACGCATAGTACCCCTACACTATCCAACACTTACCCTACTGTTGCATCCCCTGGAGTTAGAATAGTAATTTTTACCCCTACACTATCCAACACTTACCCTACTGTTGCACCCCCTGGAGTTAGAATAGTAATTTTAACCCCTACACTATTCAACACATACTGTACTGTTACACCCCCTGGAGTTAGAATAGTAATTTTTACCCCTACATTATCCAACACATACCGTACTGTTACACCCCCTGGAGTTAGAATAATAATTTTTACCCCTATACAATCCAACACATACCGTACGGTTACCCCCCTGGAGTTAGAATAATAATTTTTACCCCTACACAATCCAACACTGAAATGCAATGTAATGGTATGCATTGTAATGGTATGCGTTTTAAAGGTATAATGTGATGTAATGGAATGCATTGTAAATGTAGTTTTAAAAAATTCATTGTAATGGCATGCAATGTAAATGTATGCGTTGTAAGGGATGTTGCGGTGTAAAACTGCACTGTAAAGGCATGCGTTGTAAATGTAATCATTCTAACATCATACATCCCTCTTAAACACACTCTGCTTAGCCTCTGAGGTGTAATTTGCCTTTTTACCTTTTAAAAACAAGACAAAATGTGATTGCCCTACAGGTCTTAGCACAGTACAGGTAAATGTAGGAGAGAAATGCAGACAGTCTAGGGTAGACAATAATAGCAGTTTTAAAAGTACAAATTGCGCAAAAACCAAGAGTGCAATTTAAAGTTTCAAGAATACATAGCACAAGTCTGTGTTCTTACCACCTTCTCTGTCTTTTGCTCAAACGGCACAGAGAGGCTGGGGCTACAAGATGGAGGTGGCTGTCTTGGGGTTCCCTCCACAAACCTTAAGAGCCTCTGCAGGTGCGAGAGGAGGGTTCAGTTTTATCTTTGCAAACGTTTGATACATTACTCTTTTCTCCCTGTTGTTGGTGACCTCAGTATACTTGTCTTCCTGCCTCTTTAATTATTCCACGTTTTCAGTACATTTGCATGCTATCATAGCATTGCATTGCATAAATAGATGCATTTTTCCCATTTCTACGCCCAGGGTGATGTTCTCATTTTCATATAGCAGTGGTTCTTAATGTGTGCGCCGCGGCACCCTGGTGTGCCGACAAACCTCTGTAAGACACATAAACAAAGGTAAATAGCGAATACACTCCTCTTTCTCGAATGTGAAAAAAAGAGAGGCAAGGAGCACTTGAATCGGTCACAACACACGCACCTCTGGCTGCAGCCTGGAGTGAGCAGATAAAGAGAAGAAAGAGGAAGGTGGCATTGGGGAGATATTTCTGTGATTGCTTTGTAATGGTAATAACTTGAAAGGGCGGAATAAGCATGACACTTGGGTATTTGGTGGCCAAATAGCTGACTTGCTCATGTTTTTTAACATACTGCATTCACCCAAGCAGGTCCAGAAAGAAAAAACACATTGTCGCCTGTTTGTTACCAGTACAGTTTTGACAAGTATTTGGTTTTCCCATAAGTATTTTAGGAAAGTGAATCTTTAAAAAGATGGTCGTAAAATGTTTTATCATCAGCGACAGAAATATTGTTTCCCTAAAACTAATCCGAATATTTCCTTTATGGGTATTTGCTCTGTGATTGTATTTTTTCCTAATATCACTTTTACATCATTATGCTCAGGCCTCCTCACATCTGAACAAGTATGTGTCCATGCATTTTCTGAATAAATGTTTTTAAAAAGTAACAAAGGGGGAGAGAGAGAGCACTGTGCCACAGGCAGGGCCAGGTCTTTTGAAGGTAGCTTTCTAACAGTGACCCTTGGCACGTGCGCTCACAAGGGACTCCATGCAGAGGAGGCTGTTGAAAATGAGCCTGTTCTTATTTCAAACAGAATTTTGCTGAAGTCATGATCAGAGCCTCCAGCATGGATTCCGGGCAGACAGTGCGTGCCCCTTGATTCATTCTGCAGCCTCCATCGCTTCTGTAATTGTTGCAGGAACACACTGACAAGACGTCGGCATGCAATGGGGGATCTCCCTGGGTGCACCCAGGCAGCTTTTCTAGGACAAGGAAGATATACACTTCCTGCTTTTCAAATATTTGAAGGGAGACGGAAACGAAATTGAAATATTCATCACGGCTTAAAGTTAAATAATTGATAAAACTCAGTCTTGCATATTTCTGAGATATGAAGAAAATATGAAAAAAATGTTTTTAAGTAATATGGTGGGAGAAGGAATCGAAGTGACTTCTCATTCCAAATTTTTAATGTTAACGATGTACCAGATAGATTTAAAAACACATCTCAGGATGTGCACTTTCAGCATGAGTGTGTAGCATTTCCAGATAGACATAATTATAGACCATTGTGGTGTACACTTGCTGTCCAAGGATGGTAGACAGCTAACACCAGACCGTATATAGCTCATTTCTAACCTTTCACAGCCTAAGACACAAAAGGAAGTACGGGCCTTCATTGGCCTCACTTCATACTGTAGGCAATGGATTCCCCAGTATGCCTATCTAGCCAAACCACTCATACAATTGACAACACAGGAGGCAGCGTCTTCGACTGTCCTCCCTTGGACACAAGAACATACCTTGGCATTTGAGGAATCAAAAAGAGCAGTATGTCAAGCGCCAGTTCTAGCGACTCCTAGTTACAGTAAACCTTTTATGCTTTTCATAACTGAACGGAATGGAACAGCGTTATCTGTCCTCACACAAGATCAAGCAGGACAACAAAAGCCTTGTGCTTATTTTTCTAGTACACTAGACCCAGTGGCCCAGGCTCTGCCTGCGTGCCTGACATCGGTTGCAGCAACAGCCCTAGCCATAAGACAAAGTGACTCGATAGTGCTGGGACACACTCTGACAGTACAGGTACCACATGCAGTGGAAGTTCTCTTAAACAGGACACAGACACAACATTTGACTATAGCGAGACTGACAGGATATGAACTGACATTGTTTCAGCCACACATAGAGATCAGACGATGTAATATTCTAAACCCTGCTACACTTTTGCCCTCAAGTACAGTAAATGCACCACCACATGACTGTGTGGAAGTAATGAATATAGTGACAAAACCAAGACAAGACCTGACAGATATTGCACTTCCAGACCCTGACCTAACACTCTATGTAGACGGATCATGCATGAGAACGAGTGCAGGAGAGTTAGTAGCAGCATATGCCATGACCACTGCTACTGAAGTCATAGAGACACAAAGAATAGACACACTGTCAGCACAAGCAGCAGAGCTCATCGCTCTGACACAAGCCTGCATAAGAGCTAAGCACTTAAGAGTGAACATTTATACAGATTCACAATATGCTTTTGGCGTAGTTCATGATTTCGGAGTACTGTGGAGGGAGAGAGGTTTCTTGACCTCTCATGGGGCCAAGATTCAGCACGGCCCGCTTATTCAAGCCCTGTTGGAAGCAATACATTTACCTACAGCCATAGCTATCCTGAAATGCAAAGCTCACACCAAAGTTACAGACACCATTTCCCAGGGTAATGACCTGGCAGACCGAACTGCTAAACTTACAGCCCAGACACCAACAGACACGACAAGGACAGAAGTACCATTACTGACAAAAAGTATGACAGTCAGAGATCCTTCTCAAGATGTACTCGACATACAGACACATGCCACTACAGATGAAATAAAGAAATGGACTGAACAAGGAGGGATCCAGACTGACCAAGGTTGGATGACTAAGGGAAAAGGCACATGGTTTCTTCCAGATTCCATGGTACAAGTAATCATAAACACAACACATAGTCCAGCACACTTGGGAGAAAAGGCAATGATAGATAGTTTACAGAATATCTGGTTTACCAAGCACCTGCGTGCAGCAGCGAAACAGAAAGTACGAACATGTATGATCTGTTGCCAGTTCAATCCAGGTAAAGGCATCCCGGTGGAACAAGGCGGATTTTATCCTCCTGACCACCCTTTTGAGGTCCTCCAGATGGATTACATCCAAATGGACAGATGTAGAGGTTACAAGTATGTCTTGGTAGTTGTGTGTGCACTATCTAGATGGACAGAAGCGTATCCAGTCCCTGATTATACTGCTGTGACAACCGCCAGGCAATTGGTGCGCGAATTCTTCCCCAGATATGGATTGCCCCGTGTCATCTACTCAGACAATGGTCAGCCATTTTCCTCTGAATTAATGAAACAAGTGTCTCTTCTGTTAGGATATAATTGGAAGTTCCATTGTGTACGACACCCTGAAGCAGCAGGCCTTGTAGAAAGACATAATCAGACAATTAAGACAAAACTAGCGAAGATCTGTGCCGACAAGGGCGTGGATTGGATGGTAGCCTTGCCGGTTGCCCTCTTTTACATGCGTATGGTAGCTCATTCCAGAACAGGCCTATCTCCATTAAGGGTGGGCGTCCGAATCGGCTACGCCCACGGAGTAGGCGTAGTGTTGCCTTCTACGCATTTTGCGTAGACAGCGTAGCCGGCAACACTACGCCCACTCCGTGAGCGTAGCCGAGTCGGCCGCCACCCGCCTCCCTCCCGCCCTCCACTAGATACTTTATTTAAACATTTACACGGATAAAAACAAGTTAAAAGCACTTACCTTGTCCGGGGCTCGTCCGGGTCTTCATCTTTGAATAGCGTCCTTTGCCTGGATACCAATGCGCATGCGCGGGCGGCCGCGCATGCGCATGCGCATTGGTATCCAGGCAAAGGACGCTATTCAAAGATGAAGACCCGGACGAGCCCCGGACAAGGTAAGTGCTTTTAACTTGTTTTAATCCGTGTAAATGCTTAAATAAAGTATGTAGGGGAGAGCGGGAGGGAGGTGCGTAGTGGGGCTACGCGGAGTGCGGGAGTGGGCGTAGCTTCTCGCCCTCTCCGCGTAGCTCCGCGGAGCCCCACTACGCCCCACTACGCCCAGGGTTAATCTCCATATGAAGTAGTTTTCGGTAGACCGCCAAATATGTGGGGTACGCCTATGCCTAAGAAAATAACTAATGTTGACAGTAACATGCTGACAGATTACCTGGCTTCCTTGATGTCTGCACTACTCTCTTGTCGTTCACAGGTTGCTGCCGCCTTCCCTGACAACACCCAGGTCAAGGAACACGCCATAGTCCCTGGAGATTTCGTGTTTGTCCGGAATTTTGATCGATCAAGCCCCCTTGAGCCGCGTTGGAAGACGCCGAAGTTGGTGTTACTGACCACGAGGACTGCTATAAAGATCGAAGGAAGAAAAGGATGGATTCACGCCCATCACTGTAAACAATACTTTGGACAATCTGGAACTTTGATAAAGACATTAAAGACATTAAAGACTTTGCGCCGCTTGCGCCGCCTTTGCTAGAAAAGACTCCACAGCAAGAGTATAGGTCTAAGTTAAGATCTAGTAAGTCAGACGAGGTTTAATTGTTTAAGTCCACTCGGTGGTGAATCGGTTAGCCTAGATTTCTGACATGTATAAGATCACATATGACCATGATAAGAAGAGCATAATGAAAGAAAAATATTGCAAGCTATTACATAGTAGATGTATAGTTTCTTTGATTATTCTATTTTTTCTGTGCATCGTTATAATCTGTGTTAGTTTAATACTACATGTTTTCGTTCCTCCTTTTGCCTCACATATGCACTCTTCCCTTAACAACACCGTAGAGCATACATTCAGTGATCTGCCACCTCATGAACTGTCATATCGACTTGCCCTGCGTAACAATACTTTCATTCGAATGTTACACCGTTCTCATCAGACCAGCAATGCGACTGATTGCTGGGTATGTGGCCAACTGCCACCTTATCAAAAGACGAAGGGAGTTCTGCCCTTCTTCCCTTTACCGTTCTCCCACAATGGTTCGTGCGGAGCATGGTTTGCCTTAATGACGTCACTAGACAAAAAGTCCATAGTATACCAAAATGAATGGATATATGGAAACCTGAATAAAGTAATGAATGAAGCATGTTTTCCAGACAAAGACGGATTTCCCCAAAGGAAGGGAACTGATCTAGAAAATGAAAAGTACGAGCAAGGAAATGCATCTGTTAGTTTTATAATGCTGAACGCTCAGCCCATGCAAAATATAGGTCCACCATTTATTTCAGTCCTACCGGTAAAAGGTGATTTATGTGTTAGAAAGAAAGGTTCAGTACATATGGGACACAGCGAGTGTAAAGCTGTAGTAGAGTTTAACGATAAAGGACAGTCTTCATTCAAAACATCACGCCATACCTATTTCATTTGCGGTCAGACAGCCTATGTACATCTGCCCCCAGACTGGGGTGGGACATGTTATATAGCGTTCCTGCTGCCACTAGTCTTTCTAGCCCCATCCCATTATCATCGAGATTCACGACTAGAGCATGTTAGACAAAAGAGAGAGACCGATGCCTCAGAGATCGATCAGACTGAAACAGCTTGGGAGCAATATACAGATTTCAACAAAGGATTCTTTTTCTTCATAGGTCCCGTCCAAAACAGTAAACTAATACGCAGGTTAACAAGGACTCTGGAAGCAGTAGTGAATGTGACTGCATCTGCTCTGGCGAATTTGACCCAGGAGCAGTCTGCCATGAGACTTGTTGTTCTTCAGAACCGCCTTGTTCTTGACGTCATCCTGGCGGATAGGGGCGGGGCTTGTAGAGTGATCGGCTCTAGTTGCTGCATTTTCATCCCTAATAATGCGCCATCTGTGTACGCAGCAATAACAAGACTCCACAAGATTGCTCATGATATACATCAAGACCCAGGCACATGGACTTGGTCCAGTTGGCTCTGGGGTGTAATAGCGGCTTGGGGATGGAAAGTGTTGTCGTTCCTAGGAATGATACTGCTTATGATATTCGGCTGCTGTCTCTGTCTGCAGTGTGGCCTGGCCATTTGCGGCCTGTGTGCGACTGCCTGTGTACCACATCCACGAGTACAAAGGATCAAAGATGAACAAATGATGCTGTATGATCAACTATACGGTCTCATGAATATAGATGTGTCCTGAAGGGTAAAAGTAGGGGACAGGGAGGGAATGAGGAAAATGAAATTTTACATGACCAATATGTCCCCTGCCTGTACCCTATGTTTAATGTATGTGCATGTCATACATGCATTTTCCCTTAAGTGGCCTGAATCACAAGGCCTCTGCATTTACGTCCTGCATTAGGATGCCAGTCATCAAGTCTCCCATGTAAGAAATATTAAGTTAGCATTTAAGGCCCATGTATTTGCATTGTGCACTTTTAAATAAGTCACGATGAACCCGTTTTGTGGCTCAGCCGAAAGAGGTGCCAAGACAGTGTTTTGCAAAATAGTTGTCTGCTTGTTGTACAGAATCACATTCCTGCCCAGTGAAAAAGGTAAACAGAACCCGTCTCCAGAGATAGGGCCTAGCCTTTCTGTCTCCGTTTAAGTAAATTACAGAGCTTGCATCCGTAGAAAGCCCACGGCCCCCATGCAATGCACATAGAAATATATGCCCTCTCTGGCTCTTAGTGATGAGCGACCTTTGCTTCAGGTAAAACATCCCCGGACTCAAGATATCAGATAATACCAGACGTGCTGGTCGCCCTGACACTAAAGGCCTCTCTACTAGACTGAATGTCAGCTTTCCCCCCAATCACACGTCAGTTGCACGTCATGATCAAATTGCACGCACAAGTAGGGCAAAGTTCCAGACTGCCATGCAACCCCCCTCCATGTATCCACCCACCTATGACTCCTCCTCTAATGCACGCCCATAATCACGCCCACATGCTCTTATCTCTCTTTCTCTTGCTCTGCCTGGAGCGTTTCACCCTATGTACAAGATTGCACGTATAAATATGTAATCAGAAAATAATGTTTTAGAAGACCCTTCCCGAACCTTAGAGGTGATGGAACAGATTCTCCCTTAACTCGAGTTATTGGAATAAAGCCCTTTCACTCGGATACCACGGACTCTGCCTCTCATTTACTGCATGATGCATTGTTTATGTATAGAAATTATGACAGGGTAATATTTTATTTACCACAGGTCCACTGTAGAGATGCCTAAGATGCAACGAGGCAAACACATACGTGCTGCCTCTGGCTTTTTACACCAATTTGAAAACATAACTGGTATTTTGCTTATGTGGAAGGAAGCCTAGTGAACATTGCGTCACACAGCACAAACCAATCAACTACATCACAGCAGGAATCTCAGGCATTTTTCTTATAAATCATTGTCTTCATTGACCACACCTCATTCCGCAAGCCGTGTGTTAGAGTCAACACGATTTACGACTGCGTGAACATGGGCACTCTGACGGTGAATCTGCCTGGTACAGTACACATTAAGCAATTTCACGAAAAAATACAAGATTTTTTCAAGAAACCCTCACTCACCCTAGTGGTGACATGCTTCATCATCGGGTCCACCGGGAGAGATCGAATACCTCCCCGGTGTGCTGCGACGCCAGGAGACTGCGGAGCAGGTTCTTGTGAGGGTAAAGTGTGAAAAAAGTTAAGTGAATTTAAAAATGTCCAGGGTTGTACCAAAAAATCATTTATTGGCTGGTCAACCTGACATATTAAAAATTAACTATGTGTAGGGAGAACTAACCAAATAGAATATACTTGTGTTTCCCTATTAAAGAGAGGTCAACATGTTTCTGCCCGTGGTATGTGTGACTTTACAGGGCTTTCTTCAGGACCAGTTTGTGAGTGTCACCTTAACAGGTGTGGGCGCGCTAAGGCCCACCCTGCCAAAGGCGGTGAAAGTTAAAAATAGCACTATGTATAAAAAAAGTGCATTAAAAGAAACAAACTAATAAGTCTGGGGAATTACCTCTGTTACGAGGAACCAAGAAGTGAACCACGCCCCATAGAACTCAGGAGGGGGGTGGGAGCGACAATGGCACACCGCCCGCAACGCTCTGCACCCTCTCGGCACCTAGCTGTTCCCTCGCTGCACGAGATCCAGCGAGGGAACAGCTAGGTACCGAGAGGGTGCAGAGCGTTGCGGACGGTGTGCCATTGTCGCTCCCACCCCCCTCCTGAGTTCTATGGGGCGTGGTTCACTTCTTGTACAAACTTCTAGGTTCCTCGTAACAGAGGTAATTCCCCAGACTTATTAGTTTGTTTCTTTTAATGCACTTTTTTTATACATAGTGCTATTTTTAACTTTCACCGCCTTTGGCAGGGTGGGCCTTAGCGCGCCCACACCTGTTAAGGTGACACTCACAAACTGGTCCTGAAGAAAGCCCTGTAAAGTCACACATACCACGGGCAGAAACATGTTGACCTCTCTTTAATAGGGAAACACAAGTATATTCTATTTGGTTAGTTCTCCCTACACATAGTTAATTTTTAATATGTCAGGTTGACCAGCCAATAAATGATTTTTTGGTACAACCCTGGACATTTTTAAATTCACTTAACTTTTTTCACACTTTACCCTCACAAGAACCTGCTCCGCAGTCTCCTGGCGTCGCAGCACACCGGGGAGGTATTCGATCTCTCCCGGTGGACCCGATGATGAAGCATGTCACCACTAGGGTGAGTGAGGGTTTCTTGAAAAAATCTTGTATTTTTTCGTGAAATTGGTCTGTGTATCTGACCACTTACAACTGGCCTCGAATCTTACGTGCTACAACGCTTCTCTGAGGGACACTCTTCTTTTGTTTATCTGATAACTGACTGGGGTCTAAGAGTGCCCTATAACCCTATCCCTCCCTTTGTTGATTGACAGTACACATTAAGTCATGTTGTTGCACAGCACACATACTCATACAGATTCACAATATGAAATGTTTGCTATTTTGCTTATCCAATTACAAATTGATGTTAGAATTGACATTTTCCGGCATAAGGGTTGTTTTAGACCTCCAGCCATAACACTTCATGCATCTGGTTGATTTGCACCTAGGTGCAGTGATGCATCCGGCCAGTCTCCGGCTCCATATACCGATATGAAACCATAACGAGTACCTGGTTTATACAAAGAGATGTCTTGTGAAGATCCCACCCCACAGCACGCACTGATGAACTACCTCACAGCAAGTATCTTGTGCACTTTTCTTAACAATCATTGTCTAAACTGACCCCAGCTTGTTTCAAAATTACTCATGTACACAGCGGCGGCTCCTCCACTGAGGCGGAGGAGAGCGTTGCCCTACTGCTTTGAAGCAGTGAAAGAAAGGAAACTTAAAATGATAATAACCGAGGTTATTATCATTTTATGTTTTCCTGCGGCGGCATGTTTGCGGGCAGGGCTGCTCCAATGACAGAAGAGCTGGAGGCGGAGTGGTTTGCTCACTCCAAGTGTGCATGACTGTTTGGCCGGCCCTTTCAGCCACCCAAACATTCATGCACACTTTGCATGTCCTGCAGCCTGCATAGAGAACATGCCCAGCCTCCCATTCCCTGGCTGAGCGCTGAACCATGGTGCTCAGACCAATTACAATGCTGCTCTGCAGCGTTGTAATTGGCTCAGGGGAGCCTGGGTGCCTACCAATCACAACACCGTATTGCAGCGTTGTGATAGTCTCAGGGGAGCCTGGATGCTTCTTGTTCTGACCCCAGGTGAGAGACGGAGACACAGAGAAGAGACACGGCATCAGTGTGAGAAGTTGGACTGATGTATGATGTTCACTATTCTAGTGAGCACCTTGTATCAGTCCAAGCAACCCTTATGGTGGTGGTTGTAAGTCAACCTTATAGACAAGCTATCCTAGGGGTAGCATAGACCTAAGCAGTCTTAGGCTTAACTCAAGAGGGCATGTGAAGCCAGCTGTTTTACCATATGCAATCCTTTTAATACCAAATTAGAGGACACCACACAAGTTATATATTATAAAAATATATATATCAGAACTACCTACCCCCTACCCCTCCTCGCTCTACTCCTCTCCACTTTTCTGCTACTGACCTCTGCCCTCACCTGTCCTGGCCCTAGTCCCCTCCCTGTTTACCTGTGAATTTTCCCTCGTCATTTGAGATCTAGCTATTTTGTCTGCTGCCCGACGGAGCTACCTGGTTTAGCTATAGAGGAGACAGGTTGGGGATTCCCTCCTTTGACGTCACCTACCCAGTCAGTCTTTAGCCAGACTTCCTTTCGTCTCTCCTGTCATCTCTTCCCACATTCTCCCTCAATTTATGTCTCTCCTTCCCTCCTCTCTCAATGTTTTGAGATTGAACTATTTTGTCTGATGCCCGATGGAGCTACCTGGTTTAGCTATAGGGGAGATGGGCCGTGGACTCCCTCCTTGGTCATCACCTACCCAGTCGGCCTTTAGACAGATTTCATTTCGTCTCTCCTTGTTGTCTCTTCCCCTATCCTCCCTTTCTCACCTGCCCTGTCCCCTCCCCTCTACGCTCTATTTATTTTGCCCTCCATGTTCCTTAAATGTTTTCCCTTTGAGACCTAGCTATTTGGCCAAAGCTCGGTGGAGCTACCTGATAGATATAGAGGAGATGGGTTTTGGGACTTCCCCCTCGACCGTCACCTACCCAGCCGGACTTTGGGCAGACTTTCCTTTGTCTTTCTGCCGTATCTCCTCCCACCCTTTTACCCTTACCCCCTTCCCCTCTACACTTCACTTATCTCGTTTTCTTTGCTCTTGTAATTGTTTGTCTAGCAACTGATGTAAATTGGAACTGATGTAATCTTGTAATTTTGTGGAACCTCATGTAAAGCGCTCTGATAATAAAAACAAAAAAAACACGGAATACTATCTCCACTGGGTCAACAAGTCCCAAAAAGCCAGGTTATGCTTACTGCATGATCTAGTCAAGTCAACCTTCGATGTTTCGTATAGGGACGTAAGCCAGCCAGAGTGTGATGGGGCAGCTTTCTCTACCCAATGTATACAAATTTGCCTTCTGGCCAACAAAATGGCATAGAACAGGAGGGACCTAGCCTTGCCGGTGATACTGTCCTCCAAGCCAAAGATGATAAGTGGCAGAGAGATTGACAGTGATGTATTTAAGATGGAGTTTAAAGTAGACTTCACTTCCTCCCAGAAACGGCAGATGTCAGGGCACTCCATGAACATGTGGATGTCCGATGCTCCCATAAGGTTGCATTTATTAAATTTCTTGTCGGGGAGAAATTTGGAAAGTCTCAACGGTGTAATGTATGCACGATGGACTGTGAGGAGATGGTTTCGTCTTAACCATGATGGTTTCACAATTTTATAGAGGAGGGCAAAATAATTTAACCATACCTCCTCACACTGAAGGCCAGTCACCTCCCCCCACAGCTCATCCGGGAGGGCAAACTCCCCATCAATTTCCTCCAACAGCTGCCAATACCATAAGGCAACCTCATTTCCTCCCCTAGATCATTCCACTAACTTTTTTTTTTCTTTTTTCCCGGGTCCTATGATTATGCCATTAACACTCCTTGGACCGGGTCTAGCCTTGTTACGATATTGGTCCAAAAACCCCTCTTCCCCCTGGCACCTCTCTGCCATCATTACATCATACTCGCGTTCTGGCACAGGAGACGGGTAAATTCTTTTTTTTTTGCTCCGGCTCTAAGTGAAGGACTCGCAAGGTGGTTGGTATCTCCCAAATTGAGGGCAAGGCAATTGAGGACAGAAAAAAAAAGAACTCTGATACCTCCGGATCTAGCCAGCGCTATATAAAACTCTTAAAATAAAGATACGTTTTTTAAATTCTTTTTTAAACCCCCTTACACCCACCTGCCTCCGATCTGTGCCGGCCACCACTGCATGTACAGTCGATGTTATTAGGCTGAGCAATATGGCTTTATTCACAATTTCTGTACATCAGTTTTTATACTAGTGTGATAATCGTTATTAGACAGCAGACCGCAAACAGTTTACAACTCCACAATCATCTATATATATATAGTACCCATTTATACACATAACTACAAGTAAAATATTTTTTACTTTCACGTGAAACAACCCTTAATTGGGTATTTCATATGTATTTGAAATCACTGACTTCCTTATTAATATTGTATATGATGGTGCTTCGAAAGTGGTGTAGTAATTTAGAATTATTTTGTTCTGATGTACAGTTTACTGTTTGATCGTGGTGTGTGTTGATGTTACCCCTGAAGAAGGACCACAAAGAGCCAAAGTTCATAGGGGCCAATTCTCACTTTGAAAGTATGGAGTCAGACCAACTGCGTGAAAAAATGAAATTCTATTTAACAAATTATTTCAAATTGAAGTTAAACTGTGTTTTGACTCATTGAATTGAACAAGTAGCTCCTTTCAGCATCATTTGTTGTGCTTTAGTAGAACTCATCCAGAAGGAATAGGTGAAAAACTCTGTCAAGAGCTATAGATCAGCTCGTGAAAAGGTGGCTTGGCTGGTGTCTTCGAAGACACCTGAATTATGTGTGGTCCATATTGGTTCACATACTTCATTTCTTGTCCTAACTGGCTTCACAAAGTCTTGCTTAAAAGTCAGGAAACACTTTCCGACCGGCAATATCAGTAGTTCACCTTCGTATAGATGGTTCACAGGTGGGTGGTCCAGATGAAGCAAAAAATCCTTTTGGTATTCGCCTCTCTTTGCCTTCCTTGCCCTTGATGGTAAACTGGGGAGATGTGAATACAATGTTGAATTTCTGATTTCTTGGCCTCAGAAAAAGTATCTGAGCAGGAAGGACCTGTTGGTGAGAATAGAAATGTTGATATGCATGGTGTCCTGTAGGAGAGTTAAACCAAAGGGGATACCCTGCCAACTTAGGGCGAACAAATCAAAACCAAAGGGCATGATGGACGCAGTGTTGAACATTGCAATCACTCACCCCCAGTGAACTGATCTGGGTTTAATCCATCATCATTCTTAAGCTCACTCCGCCACCCCGGTTGAGACAGGGCCATATGCAAATCAGTCTGACCCTGTGCCTCATGGGAACAGTCCAGCCCGAACTGCCAAGCCATGTCTTCCCTGGACCGGAAACAAGCATCCAGGGACCGGTTTCTGGCTAATCAGCCGTCATCAGCCAGGCCAGCTTGAATCCAGTGGCAAATTGAACAAGGGACCCACGTCTTGGCATACCCTGCCAACTTAGGGCGAACAAATCAAAACCAAAGAGGATGATGGACGAGTGTTGAACATTGCAATCACTCACCCCCAGTGAACTGATCTGGGTTTAATCCATCATCATTCTTACGCTCACTCTGCCACCCCAGTTCAGACAGGGCCATATGCAAATCAGTCTGACCCTGTGCCTCATGGGAAGTCCAGCCCGAACTGCCAAGCCATGTCTTCCCTGGACCGGAAACAAGCATCCAGGGACCGGTTTCTGGCTAATCAGCTGTCATCAGCCAGGCCAGCTTGAATCTAGTGGCAAAGTAAACAAGGGACCCACGTCTTGGCATACCCTGCCAACTTAGGGCGAGCAAAGCAAAATCAAAGGGGATGATGGACAAGTAGTGAACATTGCAATCACTCACCCCCAGTCAACTGATCTGGGTTTAATCCATCATCATTCTTTAGCTCACTCCGCCACCCCAGTTGAGACATGGCCATATGCAAATCAGTCTGACACTGTGCCTCATGGGAACAGTGCAGCTCGAACAGCCAAGCCATGTCTTCCCTGGACCGGAAACAAGCCTCCTGGGACCGGTTGCTGGCTAATAGGCCGTCATCAGCCAGGCTAGCTTGAATCCAGTGGCAAATTGAGCAAGGGACCCACGTCTGGGCATACCCTGCCAACTTAGGGCGAACAAAGCAAAACCAAAGGGGATAATGGACAGAGTGTTGAACATTGCAATCACTCACCCCAGTCAACTGATCTGGGTTTAATCCATCATCATTCCTAAGCTCACTCCGCCACCCCAGTTCAGACATGGCCATACGCAAATCAGTCTAACCCTGTGCCTCATGGAAACAGTCCAGCCCGAACTGCCAAGCCATGTCTTCCCTGGACCGGAAACAAGCATCCTGTGCCGGTTTCTGGCTAATCAGCCGTCATCAGCCAGGCTAGCTTGATTCCAGTGGCAAAGTGACCAAGGGACCCACGTCTGGGCATACCCTGCCAACTTAGGGTGAACAAAGCAAAACTAAAGGGGATGATGGACGGAGTGCTGAACATTGCAATCACTCACCCCCAGTGAACTGATCTTGGTTCAATCCATCATCATTCTTAAGCTCACTCCGCCACCCCAGTTCAGACATGGCCATATGCAAATCAGTCTCACCCTGTGCCTCATGGGAACAGTATAGCCCAAACTGCCAAGCCATGTCTTCCCTGGACCGGAAACAAGCATCCTGGACCAGTTTTAGGCTGATCAGCCATCATCAGCCAGGCTAGCTTGATTCCAGTGGCAAAGTGACCAAGGGACCCACATCTTGGCATACCCTGCCAACTTATGGCGAACAAATCAAAACAAAAGAGGATGACGGACGAGTCTTGAACATTGCAATCACTCACCCCCAGTGAACTGATCTGGGTTTAATCCATCATCATTCTTAAGCTCACTCAGCCACCCCAGTTCAGACAGGGCCATATGCAAATCAGTCTGACCCTGTGCCTCATGGGAACAGTCCAGCTCGAACTGCCAAGCCATGTCTTCCCTGGACCGGAAACAAGCATCCAGGGACCGGTTTCTGGCTAATCAGCCGTCATCAGCCAGGCCAGCTTGAATCTAGTGGCAAAGTAAACAAGGGACCCACGTCTTGGCATACCCTGCCAACTTAGGGCGAGCAAAGCAAAACCAAAGTGGATGATGGACGAGTGTTGAACATTGCAATCACTCACCCCCAGTCAACTGATCTGGATTTAATCCATCATCATTCTTTAGCTCACTCCGTCACCCCAGTTGAGACATGGCCATATGCAAATCAGTCTGACCCTGTGCCTCATGGGAACAGTCCAGCCCGAACAGCCAAGCCATGTCTTCCCTGGACCGGAAACAAGCCTCCTGGGACCGGTTGCTGGCTAATAAGCCGTCATCAGCCAGGCTAGCTTGAATCCAGAGGCAAATTGAGCAAGGGACCCACGTCTGGGCATACCCTGCCAACTTAGGGCGAACAAAGCAAAACCAAAGGGGATGATGGACAGAGTGTTGAACATTGCAATCACTCACCCCAGTGAACTGATCTGGGTTTAATCCATCATCATTCCTAAGCTCACTCCGCCACCCCAGTTCAGACATGGTCATACGCAAATCAGTCTAACCCTGTGCCTCATGGAAACAGTCCAGCCCGAACTGCCAAGCCATGTCTTCCCTGGACCGGAAACAAGCATCCTGTGCCGGTTTCTGGCTAATCAGCCGTCATCAGCCAGGCTAGCTTGATTCCAGTGGCAAAGTGACCAAGGGACCCACGTCTGGGCATACCCTGCCAACTTAGGGTGAACAAAGCAAAACCAAAGGGGATGATGGACGGAGTGTTGAACATTGCAATCACTCACCCCCAGTGAACTGATTTGGGTTTAATCCATCATCATTCTTAAGCTCACTCCGCCACCCCAGTTCAGACATGGCCATATGCAAATCAGTCTCACCCTGTGCCTCATGGGAACAGTAATGCCCAAACTGCCAAGCCATGTCTTCCCTGGACCGGAAACAAGCATCCTGGACCGGTTTCTGGCTGATCAGCCGTCATCAGCCAGGCTAGCTTGATTCCTGTGGAAAAAGTGAGCAAGGGACCTACGTCGGGGCAGACCCTGCCAACTTAGGGCGAACAAAGCAAAACCAAAGGCGATGATGGATGGAGTGTTGAACATTGCAATCACTTGCCCCCAGTCAACTGATCTGGGTTTAATTCATCAACATTCTTTAGCTCACTCCGCCACCCCAGTTCAGACATGGCCATATGCAAATCAGTCTGACCCTGTGCCTCATGGGAACAGTCAAGCCTGAACTGCAAAGCCATGTCTTCCCTGGACCGGAAACAAGCATCCTGGGACCGGTTTCTGGCTAATAAGCTGTCATCAGCCAGGTTAGCATGAATCCAGTGGGAAAGTGAGCAAAGGACCCACGTCTGGGCGTACCCTGCCAACTTAGGGCGAACAAAGCAAAACCAAAGGGGATGATGGACGGAGTGTTGAACGTTGACATCACTCTCCCCAGTCAACTGATCTGGGTTTAATCCATCATCATTCTTTAGCTCACTCCACCACCCCAGTTCAGACATGGCCATATGCAAATCAGCCTGACCCTGTGCCTCATGGAGACAGTCCAGCGCGAACTGCCAAGCCATGTCTTCCCTGGACCGAAACAAGCATCCTGGACTGGTTTCTGGCTAATCAGCCGTCATCGGCTGGGCTAGCTTGAATCCAGTGGCAAAGTGAGCAAGGGACCCACGTCTGGGCATACCCTGCCAACTTAGGGCGAACAAAGCAAAACCAAAGGGGATGATGGACAGAGTGTTGAACATTGCAATCACTCACCCCAGTGAACTGATCTGGGTTTAATCCATCATCATTCCTAAGCTCACTCCGCCACCCCAGTTCAGACATGGTCATACGCAAATCAGTCTAACCCTGTGCCTCATGGAAACAGTCCAGCCCGAACTGCCAAGCCATGTCTTCCCTGGACCGGAAACAAGCATCCTGGGACCGGTTTCTGGCTAATCAGCCGTCATCAGCCAGGCTAGCTTGATTCCAGTGGCAAAGTGACCAAGGGACCCACGTCTGGGCATACCCTGCCAACTTAGGGCGAACAAAGCAAAACCAAAGGGGATGATGGACGGAGTGTTGAACGTTGACATCACTCTCCCCAGTCAACTGATCTGGGTTTAATCCATCATCATTCTTAAGCTCACTCCGCCACCCCAGTTCAGACATGGCCATATGCAAATCAGCCTGACCCTGTGCCTCATGGAGACAGTCCAGCGCGAACTGCCAAGCCATGTCTTCCCTGGACCGAAACAAGCATCCTGGACTGGTTTCTGGCTAATCAGCCGTCATCGGCTGGGCTAGCTTGAATCCAGTGGCAAAGTGAGCAAGGGACCCACGTCTGGGCATACCCTGCCAACTTAGGGTGAACAAAGCAAAACCAAAGGGGATGATGGACGGAGTGTTGAACATTGCAATCACTCACCCCCGTCAACTGATCCGGGTTTAATCCATCATCATTCTTTAGTTCACTCCGCCACCCCAGTTCAGACAGGGCTATATGCAAATCAGTCTGACCCTGTGCCTCATGGGAACAGTCCAGCCCGAACTGCCAAGCCATGTCTTCCCTGGACCGGAAACAAGCATCCAGGGACCGGTTTCTGGCTAATCAGTCATCATCAGCCAGGCCAGCTTGAATCCAGTGGCAAAGTGAACAAGGGACCCACGTCTTGGCATACCCTGCCAACCTAGGGCGAACAAAGCAAAATCAAAGGGGATGATGGGCGAGTGTTGAACATTGCAATCACTCACCCCCAGTCAACTGATCTGGGTTTAATCCATCATCATTCTTTAGATCACTCCGCCACCCCAGTTCAGACATGGCCATATGCAAATCAGTCTGACCATGTGCCTCATGTGAACAGTCCAGACCGAACTGCTAAGCCATGTCTTCCCTGGACCAGAAACAAGCATCCTGGGACCGTTTTTTGGCTAATCAGCCGTCATCTGCCAGGCTAGCTTGAATCCAGTGGCAAAGTGAGCAAGGGACCTACGTCTGGGCATACCCTGCCAACTTAGGGCGAACAAAGCAAAACCAAAGGCGATGATGGATGGAGTGTTGAACATTGCAATCACTCGCCCCCATACAACTGATCTGGGTTTAATTCATAAACATTCTTTAGCTCACTCCGCCACCCCAGTTCAGACATGGCCATATGCAAATCAGTCTGACCCTGTGCCTCATGGGAACAGTCCAGCCTGAACTGCCAAGCCATATCTTCCCTGTACTGGAAACAAGCATCCTGGGACTGGTTTCTGTCTAATAAGCTGTCATCAGCCAGGCTAGCTTGAATACAGTGGGAAAGTGAGCAAGGAACCAACGTCTGGGCGTACCCTGCCAACTTAGGGCGAACAAAGCAAAACCAAAGGGGATGATGGACGATTGTTGAACATTGCAATCACTCGCCCCCAGTCAACTGATCTGGGTTTAATTCATCAACATTCTTTAGCTCACTCCGCCACCCCAGTTTAGACATAGCCATATGCAAATCAGTCTGACCCTGTGCCTCATGGTAACAGTCCAGCCTGAATTGCCGAGCCATGTCTTCCCTGGACTGGCAACAAGCATACTGGGATCGGGTTTTTTGGCTAATCAGTCGTCATCAGCCAGGCCAGCTTGAATCCAGTGGCAAAGTGGACAAGGGACCAACGTCTGGGAATACTCTGCCAACTTAGGACGAACAAAGCAAAACCAAAGGGGATGATGGACGAGTGTTGAACATTGCATCACTCACCCCCAGTCAACTGATCTGGGTTTAATCCATCATCATTCATTAGCTCACTCCACCACCCCAGTTCAGACATGGCCATATGCAAATCAGTCTGACCCTATGCCTCATGGGAACAGTCCAGCCCGAAATGCCAAGCCTTGTCTTCCCTGGACCGTAAAAAAACATCCTGCGACCGTTTCTGGCTAATCAGCCGTCATCAGCCAGGCTAGCTTGAATCCATTGGCAAAGTGAGCAATGGACCCATGTCTGGGCATACCCTGCCAACTTAGGGCGAGCAAAGCAAAACCAAAGGGGATGATGGACGCAGTGTTGAACATTGCAATCACTCACCCCCAATGAACTGATCTGGGTTTAATCCATCATCATTCTTAAGCTCACTCTGCCACCCCAGTTCAGACATGGCCAAATGCAGATCAGTCTGACCCTGTGCCTCATGGAAACAGTCCAGCCCGAACTGCCAAGCCATGTCTTCCCTGGACCGGAAACAAGCATCCAGGGACCGGTTTCTGGCTAATCAGCCGTCATCAGCCATGCCAGCTTGAATCCAGTGGCAAAGTGAACAAGGAACCCACGTCTGGGCATACCCTGCCAACTTAGGGCAAACAAAGCAAAACCAAAGGGGAAGATGGACGGAGTGTTGAACATTGCAATCACTCACCCCCGTCAACTGATCTGGGTTTAATCCATTATCATTCTTTAGCTCACTCCGCCACCCCAGTTCAGACATGGCCATGTGTAAATCAGTCTGATCTTGTGCCTCATGGGAACAGTCCAGCCCGAACTGCCAAGCCATGTCTTCCCTGGACCGGAAAAAAGCATCCGGGACTCTTTCTGGCTAATCAGCCATCATCAGCCAGGCTAGCTTGAATCTATTGTCAAAGTGAGCAATGGACCCATGCCTTGGCATACCCTGCCAACTTAGGGCGAACAAATCAAAACCAAAGGGCATGATGGACGCAGTGTTGAACTTTGCAATCACTCACCCCCAGTGAACTGATCTGGGTTTAAACCATCATCATTCTTGAGCTCACTCCGCCACCCCAGTTCAGACAGGGCCATATGCAAATCAGTCTCACCCTGTGACTCATGGGAACAGTCCAGAACGAACTGCCAAGCCAAGTCTTCCCTGGACTGGAAACAAGCATCCAGGAACCGGTTTCTGGCTAATCAGCCGTCATCAGCCAGGCCAGCTTGAATCCAGTGGCAAAGTGAACAAGGGGCCCACGTCTTGGCATACCCTGCCAACTTAGGGCGAACAAAGCAAAAGCAAAGGGGATTATGGACGAGTGTTGAACATTGCAATCACTCACCCCCAGTCAACTGATCTGGGTTTAATCCATCATCATTCATTAGCTCATTCCGCCACCCCAGTTCAGACATGGCCATATGCAAATCAGTCTGACCCTGTGCCTCATGGGAACAGTCCAGCCCGAACTGCCAAGCCATGTCTTCCCTGGACCGGAAACAAGCCTACTGGGACCGGTTTCTGGCTAATAAGCCGATATCAGCCAGGCTAGCTTGAATCCAGTGGCAAATTGAGCAAGGGACCCACATCTGGGCATACCCTGCCAACTTAGGGCGAACAAAGCAAAACCAAAGGGGATGGTGGACAGAGAGTTGAACATTGCAATCACTCACCCCAGTCAACTGATCTGGGTTTAATCCATCATCATTCTTTAGATCATTCCGTCACCCCAGTTCAGACATGACCATGTGCAAATCAGTCTGACCTTGTGCCTCATGGGAACGGTCCAGCCCGAACTGCCAAGCCATGTCTTCCCTGGACCGGAAACAAGCCTCCAGGGACCGGTTTCTGACTAATCAGCTGTCATAAGCCAGGCTAGCTTGAATCCAGTAGCAAAGTGAGCAAGGGACCCACGTCTGGGCATACCCTGCCAACTTAGGGCGAAGAAAGCGATACCAGAGGGGATGATGGGCGGAGCGCTTGAGCAAATCAAACACTCACGCTCAGTCGACTGATCTGGGTTTAATCCATCATCATTCTTTAGCTCACTCCACCACCCCAGTTCAGACATGGCCATATGCAAATCAGTCTGACCCTGTGCCTCATGGGAACAGTCCAGCCCAAACTGCCAAGCCATGTCTTCCCTGGACTTATTATTGACCAATATTGAGCCCACTATGATTGAGGAGATTAAACCTGTCACCTGGACTGATCACTCATTAATTACCTTCCCATTTACCCACTAAAAAAGAAATGCAAAATGTTGGAACATAATTGGAGAATGTCCAGATCAGACACTGACCAGCTATCGTACAAAACCGACCTCAGGAACTATAGTTATGCTATCAAGAAAGCCAAAAGGAGACACTTTTGCGCAAAGAATAAACGAAAATAGCAACTCTGTAAAGGAGCTATATAAAATTGGACGAGAATTATGTAAACCAACCTGCATGTCCCAAACCCTGCATCCATTAGCTGAATGCTGTGAAACGATCAATAATTTCTTCATGGACAAAATAAGTACAATCTACTTGTCATTCAATATCAATGCTCCAGCAGACCCCACCAACTGGAAAAGTACGTACCCCCACCCCGACGCCCATGCCCAGCTGGGATGCCTCGCCCCGTTCACTGAAGAGGAAGTCACCAAGACTATGGGGGGAGTCAAATCGGGATCCCCTTGACCTCTGTCCACATTTTATCTTCAGGCAGATCATACCCACCCTTAGCCCACTTAACAAATCTCTAGAAACAGGCCATAGTGACCGCCTTACTGAAGAAGGCGGGCTCAGATGTGACCAATCCAGTCAACTATAGGCCAATTTCCCAACTCCCGTACCTCTCCAAGGTAATGGAGAGGTTGGTCAACAGACAGTTGTCTAACTATCTACAAGACAATGACCTGCTGGACCCCTCCCAGACAGGCTTCAGGGCCACTAACTGTACATAAGCAACCCACCTGGCAGTCTTGGATAACATAAGAGCATTACTAGACCAGGGTAAGGCAGTGGACCTGCTCCTATTGAACCTGTCGGCGGCGTTTGACACAATCTCCCACCAGTTGCTTCTAGAAAATCTGCACAGAAAAGGGATAAGGCAATAGCCCTACAATGGCTCAGCTCGTTCTTGAGCAGCAGAACTCAAACCATACAACTGGGTGCATTCTCATCAAGTCCAAAAATATTAAGCTGTGGTGTTCCGTTGGGAGCATCTCTTAGCCCCACTCTATTTAATGCCTATGTTTCACCCCTGGCAAAAATTGGTACAAAGTGGGGTTTTGGTGTTTGATCATATGCGAATGACACACAACGAACAATAGCCATTGGTGATGGGCACGTGGACACCAGGACCAAACTCAATAACTGTCTCACCGAAATGGCAAGCTGGATGTCGAACCACTGTTTAAAGTTCAACACAGACAAATCCGAAATCCTGCTCCTCGGTGGAGCCAATCACATCTGGGACGCATTATGGTGACCCCTCTGACTTGGAGAAGCCCCAGCGCCCAAGCAGTGTGCAAAAAACTTGGGTGTTCTCATTGACAACAAACTGTCTATGCAGGACCATGTACGGACACTATGTGGAAAGAGCTATGCCACATTGAAGCTCTTTAAAAGGCTCTTTCCCTGGAACCCCCGGGAAAGCAGGAGGGCAGTCACACAGGTCCTGCTTGTTAGCAGGCTGGACTATGGAAATGCTCTCTTCGTGGGCATGCCAGACTACCTCTTCAAACGCTTGCAAATAGTACAAATTGCTGCAGCAAAACTGGTGTGCAACAAGGGTAAATACAGCTCAGCTACCGACTGCATGAGACAACTTCACTGGTTGCCCATGTGTTAAAGAGCACGATTTAAACTCTTAGGGCATGCTCACAGGGCACTCCATCACACTGGCCCTAATATTCTTTAGAATAAAATCAGATTTATCGTCCCCCACAGATGCCTACGGTCACAGCAGCAAGCGCTAGCCGAAACTAAAAGGATTAAAAAAGATCAGGGCAGGGGGACGCACCTTTCGTATCTGGCGGCACTGCTCTGGAACGGACTTCTAGTAGAACTTAGGCTTATCAAAGAGTACACCACCTTCAGGAAGAAACTCAAAACACACCTATTACCTAAAGACTGATGCCATATTCGAAATCATCACCAGCCCCACGCACCACTATCCCGCTTCCTCAGCGCCGTGATATCCCTATTAGATGAATGTCGTGCTTTATAAATAAATAAATAAATGAATAAATAAAATTAATTAATTAATTAATTAATTAATTAATGTCAAAGCTGCTCCATGTTGATGAAATGTGCTGTTTTAAATTCTTTAATTTTACGGGATGTTTGTTGCAAGCTTAACACTGCAAACATTTTTAGGGCTTATGTGGTAAATAAATAAATAATACCTCTATTTTTGAATGAATAAATGAATAACAGATAGCTCAATAAATAAGAGTCAAGATTCGAGGTAGTAGGAGTTTGCAGGTTTATTACAACATAAAGGACAGGAACAGGACAACCTGCACAGGAATAGGATGGCAGCGCTGCCGGGGGCAGGATCGGAATCGGCGTAACATTTAATAACAGTGCACGATCATATATACTAAAACAGTTGCATTACAATACATACGATAGGCGGAGCAGTGGGTGGAGCAAAGGGTGTGACGCGTAGCAGTCGCGAAAGATAAGGGTGAAAGTAGGTGTAACAGGGCGTATACATAGACATGTGATGCAAACGTAACAGAATATGTCATGAATGGGGCGGAAACATGGAGGGGGCTACCTAAGGAGCTGGGACCTCTAACCTGATGGTGCGCGCAAGCTGGCAATGACGTATTACTAGGAGAAGCTGGGGGCTACGAACTCTGTGCTAGGAGCAGAGACTGAAGTCTGGAGAGTCAGGGCGACATGTACCTAAGCAGTATCTAGTATCTGATGTTTAGAGAACATGTTGATAGAATCCAAAAGTTATCGGGGTAAAGGCGAACAGACTCTAAGACTGGAGCATGCATTATTCTACATGTAGTGCGTGATGAAGAATATTAAATGAGCATTAATACAGTATTTCTCTAACATGGAGACGTAAAGGCTAGACAATGACGGAAACTATTGATGCGGTTCAGTAGCTTAGGAATGCAGAGAAGGAGGGCTGGACTGATAACTAGAATCATAACATACTCTTGGCAGACTCAGAGGCAGAGTCAGGCTGAGCCGGGCACTGCGAGGCAGGAAGTAAGTGAAGGGTCGAGGATACAGGTGGGGGCTGTATCGCTCCTCAGCGAGGGCTTCAGGAGACAGGAACTGAATCTGGTGTCCGGGCCCTTTTGAGGCCTAGAAACGGGGACTTTACAATGGAATAACGTGCATACTGAGAAACGTGGCAACGTAACTTTACATAGGCCTGCTATTCGTAGTATTCACGAGAACTGGAAACTGGCATACTAGAGATGGACACAACTGTAATTGCGTCATTAATCGAACATGGGGAATACATATGCATATTAATCATGCACAGATAACATATGATGGAGGACGCGTAGGGACACAGAACATGGCAAAATTTACTTTTCCACATTCCCTCCTTGTCACTACGTTTCCATCAGGAAACATCAATATTCATGATACCATCTATCATTTCATACAGTATCATTTGCTCGTCTCGAATTTTCTTGGAACGGGTTTTAGAACGGGGCTTGGGACTAGGAATACAAGAGGTAGCACAAATGCCGCAAATCGCAGGGCCACATTGTATACAGAGGCAGCAGCTGAATATGATCGCTACTGCAATACCCAGAAATGACAATACTTTCCATCCCCAGACGGAAATTATATTCCAGAACCAAGCGGACCATGTCCAGGTGCCTGGATCTTGGTGTAACAGATGGGCAATTTTATGGAGTCTGGTTATAGCTGAATAAACAGACGGCGCGTTATTTGGAATGAAAATGCAGCAACTAGATCCGATGACTCTACAGGCCCCGCCCCTATCGGCCAGTATGACGTCAAGGACGAGACGATTTTGCAAAACGACAAATCTCATAGCAGATTGCTCTTCAGTTAAGTTACCTAGAGCAGAGGCAGTCTCATTTACTACAGCTTCAAGGGTTCTGGTTAATCTACGAATTAGCTTACTATTCTGGATAGGTCCTATAAAGAAGAAGAAACCTCTATTGAAATCTGTATACTGTTCTAGGGCAGTTTCAGTATAATCGACAATCGGGGACTCGATCTCCCTTCTATGTCTAATGTGTACTAGATGTGTATTTCTATGATAATCAGATGGGGCTAGGAAAACTGGTGGCAGTAGGAAGGCAATGTAACAGGTTCCCTCCCAATCGAGGGGCAGACGAACATACGCGGTTTGGCCACAAATAAAATAAGAATGACGTGAAGCTTTGAAAATAGATTTCCCACTGTCACTATATTTGACAATAGTAGTACAATCACTATGTCCTACATGTACGGAACCATTATTTCGGACACATAATTCACCTTTGACTGGTAGTACTGAAATAGCAGGTAAGTCTGGAGTAGTATCAGACTGAACATTCAGGACCATGAAATTCGAAGAATAATTACCTAAGTTGTAAACTTCATTCTCTAGCTCTAACCCGGTTCTGTGGGGAAGACCTTGCTTGTCTGGAAAACATGTACTGTTAAGAAAAGACATATCTGTTGAGGATGACGTTAACGTGGACCATGCTCCACACGAACCATTATGTGAAAATGGATAAGGAAAGAGTGGCAGAACTCCCTTCGGTGTCTGGAAAGGGGGGAGTCGACCACACACCCAACAATTAGTGGCATTGCTGGTCTGGTGTGAATAATGTAACATGCGGATAAAGGAATTATTACGCATAGCGAGGCGGTAAGAGAGTTCATGAGGCGGCAGATCACTAAACGTGTGCTCTACTGTAACATTAGAAGACTTATTTACATGAGAAACTGGAAAATACAGGTAAAATGCATAACTGGTGCAGGAAATCATAATGCTGAGAAATAATATGAAACTTAGAAAAACGATACATCGGATTGAGTTTTGACTAACTCTCTCACTATGGGGGTCTATTTTATACATGTCAGAAACCGGTCTAACCGTTTCACCTAGGGGAGGACTTAGACAATCAAACTGGCTGACTTATTTTACTAGACCTTAATTTGAGCTTATACTCCTGTTGCGGAGTTGTCTCTAACAGGGAGGGTGCAGTAACATTGTCTTTTGCGGGACAGTCCTTAAGAATGGTACTTTGGCAGTCCTTTAAATCCTCGGAAATGTTCTTTGAGACTGGTTTCAATCCATAAAACTTCTTGATGTGCGAAAGATGCACCCAGCCTTTGCGTCCCTCCAACTTCACGGCTGTACGGGTGGCGAGGAGGACCTGTTGGGGCTCCTTCCAGCGAGGCTCCAGCGGACTTGAGCGATCGAAATTTCGCACTAGGACCATGGATCCGGGAACGATTTCATGCGGCGCCACCTCGGTATTGTCTGGAAATGCGGCGGCAACCTGTGAACGACAAGAGTTGAGGGCAGACATCAAGGAAGCTAGGTAATCTGTCAGCATATTACTTGAAACATCGGTAATACTTCGAGGTCTAGGTGTACCCCACATGTTAGGGGGGGCGGCCGAAAACGACCTCATACGGGGACAGACCTGATCTGGAATGTGCGACCATGCGCATATAGAACAAAGCAACTGGCAGAGCTATTAGCCAGTCCACACCTTTCTCTTGACAAACTTTTGCAATGCGGATTTTCAGGGTCTGGTTATGTCTCTCTACGAGACCGGCTGCTTCAGGATGGCGTACACAATGGAACTTCCACTGGTACCCTAACAACAGGGAAACATGCTTCATGAGTTCAGATGAGAATGGCTGGCCGTTGTCAGAATATACGACTCTAGGGAGTCCATAACGGGGGAAGAACTCACGAACCAACTGCTTGGCAGTGGTCGCGGCTGTGTAATCTGGAACTGGATATGCTTCTGTCCACCTGGACAAAGCGCATACAACTACAAGGACATACTTGAAACCTCGACATCGCTCCATCTGAATGTAATCCATCTGGAGGACTTCAAAAGGGTGGTCAGGGGGCTGGAATCCACCTTGTTCCACCGGGACACTTTTACCTGGATTAAACTGACAACATATCATACAGGTACGGACTTTCTGCTTGGCTGCAGCTCGTAAATGCTTGTTGGACCAAATGTTCTGGATACTGTCTAACGTAGCTTTCTCTCCTAGATGTGCTGGACTATGTGCGGTATTGATAATGACTTGAACCATAGAGTCGGGGAGAAACCATGTGGCTCTACCCTTCGTTACCCATCCCTGATCTGTCTGGACCCCTCCTTGTTCGGACCATTTCTTGATTTCATCGGGAGTAGCGTGTAACTGGATATCTATGACATCTTGAGTAGGGTCCTTAACTGTCATACAGGTAGTCAGATCTGGAGTGTATGTCTGTGTCTGATTAACTGAAATGTCTGGAGTCTGAGCTGTAAGCTTGGCTGTGCGATCTGCTAGATCATTACCTTGGGAAATAGTGTCAGTAACTTTCGTATGTGCTTTGCACTTCATGATAGCAATGGATGTCGGTAAGTGTATTGCATCTAACAGAGCTTGAATAAGGAGACCATGCTGAATCTTGGTTCCATGAGAAGTCATGAAACCTCTCTCCTGCCAGAGCACTCCAAAGTCGTGTACGACTCCAAATGCATAACGTGAATCTGTGTAAACATTAACTTTCCGGTTCTTAGCGTGTATGCAGGCTTGAGTCAGAGCAACTAGCTCTGCTGCTTGAGCAGACAGGGTGTCAATACGGTGTGTTTCAATAACTTCAGTGTCAGTAGTCACTGCATACGCAGCTACTAGTTCTCCTGTACTAGTTCTCATGCATGAACCATCCACATAAAGTGTCAGGTCGGGATCTGGTAATGGAATATCTGTCAGATCTTGTCTTGGCTTGGTCATGATGTTAACTACTTCCACACAATCGTGTGTGGCAGAATTCGAAGTAACTGACGGTAACAGTGTAGCAGGATTTAAAACGTTGCAGCGTCTGATTTCTATGTGTGGCTGAAACAGTGTCAATTCATAACCTGTTAAACGTGCAATTGTCAAGTACTGAGTTTGTGTTCGGTGTAAAAGAACTTCCACGGAGTGTGGAACTTGTACTGTCAGGGAGTGTCCTAGGACTATGGAATCACTTTGTCTGATAGCTAGTGCTGTGGCTGCAACTGACTTGAGGCACGCAGGCAGAGCCTGGGCTACAGGATCTAATGTGCTCGAAAAATAAGCACAAGGCTTGTATTGTCCTGCTTGATCTTGTGTGAGAACAGATAATGCTGTACCTTCGCGTTCAGTGACAAAAAGTGTAAAAGGCTTACTGTAGTTCGGTGTAGCTAGAACTGGAGCTTGGCATAGGGCTTTCTTTAACTCATTGAAACTAAGTGTATGTTCAGATGTCCAAGGGAGGACAGTCGATACGGCTGCCTCCTGTGTCGTTAACTGTATCAGTGGCTTGGCTAGAAATGCATACTGAGGAATCCATTGTCTGCAATAAGAAGTAAGGCCGATAAAAGCACGTACCTCCTTCTGGGTCCTTGGCTGAGGAAGACTTGCTATTAACTGGATACGGTCTGGTGTCAACTGCCTACCCCTCTTGGACAGTAAGTGTCCTAAGTAGACCACTTGCTGGACACAGAATTGAAGCTTAGAAGGGGACACCTTGTGCCCCATCTCGGCTAGGAAATACAAGACTGTAAGGGATGCTCGCTCGCAAGCATGTTCAGAACGGGCTGTGATCAGTAGATCATCGACATACTGGAGCAGGGCAGTGTCAGTTGGCATGTGAATGTTGTCTAGTTGTCTCTTGAGTGCTTGACTGTAAATACTAGGACTTTCTGTGAAACCTTGAGGAGCGCGTGTGAACATATAACTCCTTCCATTTAAACAAAATCCGAAAAGAAACTGGCTGTCTGGATGAATGGGGACACTGAAGAATACGTTCTTGAGGTCTATAACAGTGAAAAATGTGGCTTCGGAATCAATGGCTGTCAATAGGGAAGAAATATCTGGGACAACTGGGTACTGGGGAATAATACATTTATTAAGTTCTCGGAGATCAATCACTAAACGATATACTGGAGGTGCATTCGGATCAGTACGTTTCATGACTGGAATGATCGGAGAGTTACATACATTGGAGTCAGTTTCTACAACTACTCCTTGAGCGATGAGCTCGTAAATAATTTTGGATAAGGCTGCTACAGCCTCAGGTGGCAATCTGTACTGTCTGATTCGTGGCAGGACTACACCTGGCTTAAGAGTCACACGATGGGGTGTGATTTGCATATAACCAACATCAGTTGGACCTTGCGCCCATAGATGCTGCGGGACATTGGACAATCTCGGATCAAAATCTCGTAATACATAGTGACCCTTGAAGTCACGTAGGAACAATCGTATTCCCTCTGGGGAACAGCATATAACTGCACCTAACTCTTTCAGTGTTTTAATGCCTAATACATTTTCTGGACATGACTTAGTAAGTAACAGATCAGTAGTGCGGGACAATGGACCTACTGCTAGAGTAACTGGCTTTGATATTTCATTTACAATAGGTTTTCCTGAAAATCCAAGGGAAACATTTCTAGAGCCTGAGAGCGGAGCCCCTGGAACTTCGGCGTGACTTATAGTGGTCCTACTTGCCCCTGTATCAATCAGAAACTTTCTGTCTTTCCCTAGTACTTGACTATGAACATAGGGACCTTCTTGATCTACAGGTATCTCGTTGAGAGGCAAGCCTACCTCCCTCTCTAGGCTGTTTCATGAATATGGCTGATACTCTGGATACTCGGACTGTGCATACTGATACATCTGCTGTGTAACATGCTGTGTTGCAGCGATGGGCTGCGGTACAGTAACTGTCTGTTGTGCATTCTGTGGCTGAGAAGTCTGTGAAACTTGTTCTTGTCTAGGCGGACGTGGTCTTTCTTTAGTCTTACCGGTAGCTATGTTGTGTTTCAGAACTGCACACTCGTTTATAAAATGACCTGGCTGTTTACAATAATTGCAGTTCCCTTTAACGGGAGCTGCAGGATGACTGGCTTGATTCGGACCCCTCTTCTGACTATCTTGTGGAACAGATTGTGCAACTAGTACTTTCATTTTCGTGTCTTTCATACGTTTCCTTTCATGTTCTTGCTCTTCTCTGATTCTATTCTGGTGATATTGAAGCATCTGTAACATCTGGGACGGGGTATTAGCTTGCCAGGTACTTTCAACTTTCAAAACTCGATTCTTAACTTGTGGACTTGAATTCTCGACTAATTTAGTAACAAAAAGATGAGGGTATGACTCACTACTTGTCTTGAGGCCACTGTTTATGGTAAAACATTTTTCAAATCTAGAGTAAAAATCGCTAGTGTCTTCGTCTTGTTTCTGTTTACAGGCTGAGATTGCATCCCAGTCTTCCTTTTTAGTTGCTAATAGTCTGGGCAAAACTTGTATTAACAGTTCAGGTAATTCTTTACATTTATCTCCAAGACCGGTACCTGGTACTCGTGCCTTGTCTTCAGCTTCTAGAACTGCCCAATCGATCTTTTTCTCTCCCACCTCCCATTCTTTTTCCTTGAGTTTCTCATATACCCCTGCGGGCAACAGGACTTTTAACATTTTAATGATATCTGGATACGTGTATTCTCCCATACGGAGCATGTCTTTTAATTCTCGGTGGAACCCTGCTGGATCTTTATCATGACAGGGAATTAACTTTTTCATCTCTAAGAGTTCCATCTTTGTGATAGGGGTGTAAACAAACACTCGTTGCATTTCACCACCCTCTGTCTTAACTGGATGCACTTCTCGTAACGGATTCTGTCTGTCTATGTAAAAGGGTTTACTTTCTGGGGGTGAGACATGAACAAAATGCGGGTTCAAAAACATACTATATTTGTGGCGCTGTTCTAGAATGACACTAATTAAATCGGTACCTAAACCTTTCCATTTATACTGGAGTAACTCGTTCAGGACATCATGTAACGGACCTGGATCAGAATGTTGACCCTCATACAATGTAATGAGGTGCTGGATCATATACATACCCGCCAGTCGTTGCTCGGCTGGGGGCATTTTCAGAAACATTTGTGCCACTATTTCGTCTGGAAAAGTGGTAGAATCAGTAATCCATCGGACTGCTGATCGGGCTAGTTCTTGTTCATGCATGGTACTTAACTCGCTATAACCGATTCGTGATTTTAGAATGTGATCGGTAGCTTGAAATACTTGTTCCAGAGAACCTTGTTCTGGTGCTGGATGATGAAAAATTTTCTGGTGTTCTAGGCGTAAATGGCGATCTGGGAATCTAGATTTTCCTACATACGCTATTCTAGTGGGATTCTCGTCCTCTACCTCTTCAGTATCAGAGTTACTTTCTTTCTCGCTTACTCGTGTTTCTTTGCGTTGTTCATGTATCCTTATTATTTCTTTACGAATTTTCTTGTACATACTCTCTATACTACCGATAGTCTTATGCTTACCCTCGGCTATATTATCACTCCACTTTGTCAGGACTTTCATTTCGGCTCGATCTTTGGTCGGATAATCTTGTTCTCGTATTAAACAATTAATCAGAAACTTTAATAGCATGAGCTGGACTTCAACTTTTCTTTGGCACATGACGTCACTAATACTTTCTGGATCATTCCCTGTACGGATGAAACGATATATTCTGTCTAGATCCTCTTTCATATCTGGTAGGGTGACTAGATACTCGGTCACCTTTCTCACGCGTAATGAATATAATACCATATTATCCTCGCCTGGGACTGGATCATAGCCACATTCGTTAAGGGCTTTTCTTATCTCTGCAACAGACTGATATCTGGGCGTACGCTGTGACGCTTGTACATGTAATTCGGCTAACGTTAAACGTTTGTGTGGCGGCGGGGTCTGAGGAGGACCTCCTCCTGCGGCCCCTAAACTAGAGTCGTCTACTGATGCTCTTCGTCCTGGCAGAGTGGGAAATGGAAATGCAGGCTGGACTTGTATGGCGGGCTGGACCGGGGGTACCGTAACAGGTACTCCGGTATCTGGAGGAGCGGGAAGTGCCTGATTTACAGGGACTGGCGGAGCGGGATTCGCATATTCTGGGACTGTGTTGTCCAAATAGGACGAAATGAAAATATCAGCTGCGGTCGGTTTGTGACGTAGCTTGGTCGGAACTAGTGGTGGCGGAAAGTTACTGGATGCCTCCGGGGTCGCTTTTGGCAAGCCCTCGGCAAGAAGAGGATACATACCCTTAATAAGGGCATGCCTCTGTCTGTCTGACTGTTCGGTTTTAACTCGTTCACCTATCTCGATTAATTCTTTTTCTTGTGCTCGTTCTAAGGATTCTCTACTTAGTTCAGACTTTCTGATTTCTTTTTCGGTTCTTTTATGAGATTCTTTGCGCCATAACTCGATGGCATCTTTCTGTGACTGTCTGGCTTTCTTTTTCCATAATGCTTCTTCTACTCGCATGATGCACTCGGCATCCCATGTGCCTGATACGGGCCATCTATACTTTTCCTCTAACTGTTTGGTATACTCTACCCATAAATCTAGATATAATATGGCGCTTATGCCATGCTTCTGATACATAAAATGACCTGGACTGTCCCTAGGCGGGACAGGAACTGCTGCTTCTAGCAGACCTTTTCTAGTTTTTAGCTGACGCAGTTTTGAAAAGAGCGGCATGACTGAACTATAATCTGGACACAATACAATACACAATAAACACGATAATTACTTCACACTCATACCACAACATTAAAGTACATGAAGAACATTTAAAATAACAGTTCGAACAGAATACTACCTGGAATACGGAACACAGAATACATGAATTTTCTCGAGAACAGAACTGACTGGAACAGAAACTAGATGCACTGCTGAAACAGTACGAAACTCACCGGTCTCATAAAGAGACACGTCAGGACCCGCATCCACCGAAGTGGACACTTCGTTTTGTGGGTCTGTATACCACCAACCCACGGACCAGAGTCAATTAGATTGACCCTGTCTAGATACTACCCCAGTAATGGTACTCACCGGGCAGTAAGAACGGAAGGCCTCAGACTGGACGGGACTGCTTCGACGCCGGACGGACGAACTTCGGACTTCTGTTACGGGTGGGCCTCCGAATACCTCGGACCTTGGACTCTCGGCTTGGGCTCTGGTCGGGACTCGCCGCGTTCCTCCACCGTCTCGTCTGGATGCTGGACCGCCTCCTCCGTCTCCTCCGTGGGCCTGAGGGATACTTGAAGCAGAAATATCTGCCGGTGCGCAGAAGAGTTCCGTCACGACTGCAGAGGGTCAGGGGGTCGGCGTGGCTTCACCGACGCGTGGGGAAAGGGCAAGGCCCTATTCGGGCGCCATTATGTGGTAAATAAATAAATAATACCTCTATTTTTGAATGAATAAATGAATAACAGATAGCTCAATAAATAAGAGTCAAGATTCGAGGTAGTAGGAGTTTGCAGGTTTATTACAACATAAAGGACAGGAACAGGACAACCTGCACAGGAATAGGATGGCAGCGCTGCCGGGGGCAGGATCGGAATCGGCGTAACATTTAATAACAGTGCACGATCATATATACTAAAACAGTTGCATTACAATACATACGATAGGCGGAGCAGTGGGTGGAGCAAAGGGTGTGACGCGTAGCAGTCGCGAAAGATAAGGGTGAAAGTAGGTGTAACAGGGCGTATACATAGACATGTGATGCAAACGTAACAGAATATGTCATGAATGGGGCGGAAACATGGAGGGGGCTACCTAAGGAGCTGGGACCTCTAACCTGATGGTGCGCGCAAGCTGGCAATGACGTATTACTAGGAGAAGCTGGGGGCTACGAACTCTGTGCTAGGAGCAGAGACTGAAGTCTGGAGAGTCAGGGCGACATGTACCTAAGCAGTATCTAGTATCTGATGTTTAGAGAACATGTTGATAGAATCCAAAAGTTATCGGGGTAAAGGCGAACAGACTCTAAGACTGGAGCATGCATTATTCTACATGTAGTGCGTGATGAAGAATATTAAATGAGCATTAATACAGTATTTCTCTAACATGGAGACGTAAAGGCTAGACAATGACGGAAACTATTGATGCGGTTCAGTAGCTTAGGAATGCAGAGAAGGAGGGCTGGACTGATAACTAGAATCATAACATACTCTTGGCAGACTCAGAGGCAGAGCCAGGCTGAGCCGGGCACTGCGAGGCAGGAAGTAAGTGAAGGGTCGAGGATACAGGTGGGGGCTGTATCGCTCCTCAGCGAGGGCTTCAGGAGACAGGAACTGAATCTGGTGTCCGGGCCCTTTTGAGGCCTAGAAACGGGGACTTTACAATGGAATAACGTGCATACTGAGAAACGTGGCAACGTAACTTTACATAGGCCTGCTATTCGTAGTATTCACGAGAACTGGAAACTGGCATACTAGAGATGGACACAACTGTAATTGCGTCATTAATCGAACATGGGGAATACATATGCATATTAATCATGCACAGATAACATATGATGGAGGACGCGTAGGGACACAGAACATGGCAAAATTTACTTTTCCACACTTGGCTCGTGCAAGGACTCTTGGAGCCAAGCCAGAGGCGAGCCAGGGCTATGTCCTGGCTCTCCCTGTTAATTTGCTGGCTCTCCCACCTCTAGGGAGCACTCCCCCGAGATAAACCAAACGTCTCTATGATGATTAGGGAAAATAGGAGAATGAGAGCAGTCTGCAGTGCACATAAGTGGATTGGAGCAAAAATATATATATATACAGGTTTTTTCACAAGAAAATATCTAGTAATGTCAGATTTCACCTCACCCAGTTTAACATATTACATCGGGCTTACCTTACACCTCAAATCTTACATCCGAAATATCCCAGCATGCCAGCTGAATGCCCAGCATGCGGACAGGATGGCACTGATCTCCTGCGTATCATCTGTTCTTGCCCTGGAGTTTGTGAATTTTGGAAACAAGTGGTGCCTGCACTGGGGGTGGCACCTGGAATCACTCTGGCATGCTTCATGTCATACTTTATTTTGGGCCTTCACCATAAACCTAGTAAATGTAAACTGAGATATAAATTTGTGGTGCTGCAACAATTATTAGCAAAAAGATGGATACTGAGCCCCTGGTTGCAGCATCAGGACCCCTTAGGACTACGGACGAGAGATGGGAATGGATGGCTGGTGGCTGAGGCGCGTAAGGATGACAGACTCCAGAAGACATTCAGGATGGAGAGACAGACATGTATGTGTTGTGTGGTTGTGTGCTCTCACTTGACCATGCAATAATGTCAATGTTTCCAAGAAAAGCAATAAGCTACGTTACAAAAAGAAAATACTATTGGTCACGTAGCAACCTTACCTTTTTACCAACTTACAGGCACATGCATCAAAGGAAAAACCGGTTGCAAACTGACAGATTCTCAGAATCTGCCCCTTTACGACCGGTATTTTTGCATTTGGGATGCATCATCCCAAATGCAAAAATTGCAATTGAAGGAATCTCTAAATTGCGATTCCTTAAATTGTGATTGCATTTAGGAAATCCCAAATTGAGATTCCTTAAATGCAATGCATGAAAGTTAAAAA
The DNA here is from genome assembly GCF_964261635.1 of Lissotriton helveticus. Classification (NCBI taxonomy): domain Eukaryota; kingdom Metazoa; phylum Chordata; class Amphibia; order Caudata; family Salamandridae; genus Lissotriton; species Lissotriton helveticus. The sequence continues at coordinate 105,604,834 of NC_136065.1, forward strand.
ATGAGCGATTTCGCTAATAAGAGTAGCAAATTATCATGAAGTTGAACTTCATGGTAATTTGCAAAAACTTTGGAAAATGCACTTTTGTGCATTGTTTAAAGTTTCATATTGAGCACACACATGCCCTTAGGGCATGTGTGTGCAACATATGTACACAGATCAATTTCAGGGGGTGCAACAGGGTGTCATTTTGACACCCTTGCACCCTTGAAATTGCATGTGAAATTTGCGAGTACCTACTGATACTCGCAAATTGCTCATGCAATCTCCAATTCATTCCTATGGGCCTTGAGGCCCATAGGAATGAATGGGACAGCATTCCTTAATTGCAACTAGCAATTTGCGAGTAGCAAATAGGGAACGTGTAGGAATCGCTATTTTTATAGCGATTCCTACGTGCATAGGCTTTTGGGATTCCTAAATAGCGATTCCTTAAAAATCGCTATTTAGGAATCACAATTCCTTCTGTTGATGCAAGTGGCAGTATGACATTTAAGCTGCTGCAAGTTAGAGTTCAACCTCTTACCTGACCTCCAATTGCGTGAGTCTCACTCGCAATGTGTGAGAGGTGAGGTCTCTCAGGGTTCCCTCAACGGCGACCCCACGTCTGCTCTGCTCTGCCCTCCCCTCAACATGTAGGAGTGACCGACAATGTTTGCAGGGCCCTAGTTGATGGGGAAATACTGGCACCCTCCCAGGAGCACATGAATGAAACTCACCAGACACAGCAGGGTTGCTCGGAAACAGGGTGAAATGTATTTAATGGTACCAAAAGCATGCATCATTGCTAATTAGCAAGGAAGAAGTCAGATCTGCCACCTTAGGGGCTCTCAGACCACTTCTTCCCAGAGTGACAGATTTCTAGGTGTTATATACAGTATGAAATGCCATATCAGCGGAACTAGAATAAGGCACCAAGCCAAATATGGCTGACATGAATGTACAATGTCTGCACCATGCAAAACAGCCAGATATGGGCAGACCAGAAAGGCAGGCTCCGCACTGTGTAACACTTGCATATCATGTAGTCAAAGACAAGCAAGGTGACCTGTAAGGGGGTACAGAATAGCTTGTTGAAGCTTGTCCAGTCAAGGTCAGATAGGAAGCCCTATTGAGCTCCAGGCCTCATGTTAATGTGTTATTATATATGCATGAAATCTTTGGAAGTACATGCAAATGAATTTATATGGATATTCATATATATTTTGTAACACTAGTCGCCCTCTGGTCCAGTCGGTAACCAAAGGCGGTGTATGCCTCTGACTCCTGGCTCCTTCCTCGGTCAACTGGTCAGTCAAATAATGGTCATTCCCTGCCCCTCCTCCGCTCCCCAAGTTCCTTGTCCTGGACCCTGAGGGGGGAAGGTCCAGTGACACGAGTTACACTGGGGAGCCAGCTGAAGCAACGTGCAGATACCCAAATCTGTCACATTTAGGCCCTAGGGACAGATAGTAAGCAGACCGGGGATCCGGGAAGCAGAGAAAGCAGCGTAATAGACAAAATTACATTCATGCACGTACTTCACACATTTTACAATATTTCTGAATAATAACATGATTTCGAATCATCTTTAAACACCCCCTGCACGTTGCTTACGATGGTTGCTAGGTTACCAGGCTTTCACATGTTGGATGCTAGGCAACTGCATTCTTATTATTTTTGTACATATTTTTCTCCTTCTGTTTCCTTGGCTATTGGCAGAAAACAAACAACTACGCTGGATGAATCATTCCCAGAGTGAAAACAATAACTGTTGTCCTCTAGTTCGTTTTCAAGTAATTAACAGCTCGTGTAAAACGAGGCTCTTTGTACCCAAGGCCCTACTGCCCCCCACCCCCCCTGAGCTCAGCTGTTTAAAGCACCTGCCTACCTCGTGGTAAGGTTGGGCAGTAACACCCCAGCAGGACTGCCGATCCACTGAGCCTGAGTGCAGCCACTGCCTTGTGTGTTGGGGGGTGTTATGATAACAGTCAATAATACAGAGGGTCCCACACAGACCACCTGCTTGACTAGAGGGTACCCACATTTACAAGTAGGTACATACCTACCTACCACAGCTACACACCTACCACAGCTACACGCCTATCACAGCGATCTGCCTAGCTGTGTCTCACGTGCTAGCATCACGCACACTGAAATCTAACCAGGACTAAAGTGGGGCAAAAGAAATGGGGGTAGTCACTAAAAAGGGGCGTGGCCTACAAAGGTAACTAGGAATCCTTTCCAAGAGGCGTGGCCTATATAATAAGCGCCAGGCTAAAACATGTAAACTAGAATCCTATGCTTCCCATAGCATATCACCCCACCAGCATTTTGGTACCTTTCAGTTTTGCCTCCTGACACATCATACAATAACCGGCAGGCTCCCAAAACAAGACACACCTTTTGGCGTTGTCAATGCTTGTTAGGTGTTTGGACAGGGTGGTGGTCTCAAAAGTGTTTCAGTCACTCCCGTTCTTCTCCTCCACCACTTTCTCTCTGAAATCCTCCAGTTGCATATCTTTTTTGTCATCCCGTTAATCTTCAGCACACTCTTTTCTCCCTCGTGCATTTCCTTGCATCTCCTTCACCTCACCACAATCACACACAATGCACCCACTCACCGGTAAGCACTGCATTTTCTTTTATTTGCACTCTGTCAATATTTTGACAGCTGTGTACCTCCTTCACACTCTTTCGCACAGAATCACAATTACAATTGGTGCATATGTCCTTAGCTCTGTACAATTTGCAGAGAGGCCAAGGATTGGATGAGCATGTGTTCAGAATACATGCTCATCCAATCCTTGGCCTCTCTGCATACCGCTATGTGATATACCCATCTTATAAACTTATATGTGACAGTCATTGTGACTCAATGAGAGAATCAATGCAGGCTATTTGCATGCTTCAATTAGTTTCAGACACACTTTTAAATTCATACAGAATAGTCATACATCCGGCTTGGCCGTGTGTGAACTAATAATTGTCATTTGCTCTTTTTGGCCACGTTGCACCAGTAACTTCTGACCCACAACTAGATCCAAATCAGGTTTTTCTGTCATGGAATTATGAGAATTGACCAAAACTACCTCTTGCACTCTGTCATAAAGGCTTCAAACTTTTGAAAGAATTAGGTGGTTTTAAACAACTAGAGTTCTTTCCGAGCCTCTAATTGCACAAATATTTTGGAATTTTTAAGCCTTGATGTCTTCACCCTCTAAGTTTTGAAAATGAATGTCCTTAACCTTTATTAGGATTCGATAAAATGTAAGATGGAATGTGGTAATGCAAGAAATTTGTTTTCAGTGATCCATGGACGTCCAGGGCATGAATCTCTTGTTTTGTAAAATTCCCCAATGCAGTAGCGCATTGAAGAAAGATCTCGACAACTGTTTTGTTCCTTTTAATTCCAATTCAGTATTTTTGGTTCTTATTTGTGCACTTACACTAGGAACAAATCCCATCTCTACATTAAAATTGCAATATTTTACTTGTCAAACGTACTGACGCTGTGCATTTTTATGAATTGCTGCAGACTTGATTTTGTGGTTGTTTTCATTCCACTTTCCCAAACCTGAAGTGGGTACCAGTATGCTATAGTTTGGCTTGGCTCTGTCCTTTCACAGACTCTTTAAAGCCCTATAATTATTTTCCAACTGTTCTTTTGTGTGCCTCTTCATTATATATAGGTGGCAATAGTTAGAACCTTGTTTCCATAGGAAGAACATTTGTTTTTCCAATAACTTTGGGGCAGTTTGATGAATCCTAGTGACATTCTCTAAATTAGCATGACACTCACTTCAGCTGCTGTATTGAAAGTTTTCGGGGTGATCCGTTAGGTGGGGGCCGAGAAAATGTGGGGAGTCCCAAAACATGTTTTCCCATGCAAATTTCCATAGGGATTTTAGTCATGACTACAGCTGATCTGCTGAATGGAATTACACCAAATTTGGCAGAAAGGTAGCAGTGGGTTCTTAAAGTGACCTTTATGTGGATTACTGTAAATCCATTCAGTCGTTTTTGAGATATTAAGAGAAATCCAAATTTAGAAATATAGAGACCTGGATCCTCCGAGGATCCGACAGTCCTCGTGCTTAAATCTGATTGGCTGCTAACACTTCAGCCAGTCAGTGCTGGCAGCTATCTTGGAACTCAGCTTCAGCCAAGTCCCACCCCAAAAAAATGTTTAAAAGAAAGAGTGCAGGGGGGGGCGTGGCTTGGATGGCAACGGAAGCGGACGCCTGAATCCAGAGCTCCGCTACTCCGGAAAAAGAACGGCGAATTAAGCAGCGAAACAGACCCCGATCCTACAAACAAAGGACCCAAAACGAAGTATGAACACAAGGAGAACAGACTAATGCCCATAAAATTCAAGCTGAGGTAGGCGGAAGGCAAGCAAGGCCCTCCAAAGAACCACGGGACGAGAGGAACGAAGAGCCCAAGATGGCAAAGTGAGACGTAAGAGAAGCGAACTGCGGAGCGTTAAGCGACGCCGTGGGAAGGAACCGCTAGTAAACAGCGCGCAGACTGTAACCACCGGGGGCTTTTGGAGAGGCAGTGTACTGCCGGCACCAAGGGGAGCGAAGCGTGGAGCCACCGATAAAAATAACAGCAAACGAAACTGAAACAGGACTAACGCTGCGAGAGTAAACAGAGCGGCCATTTTGAGTAAGGTAACGCCGAGCGGAGAAGGAAGGGAAAAGAGCCTCCGCAACGCATCCCTGAGTGCAGAGCAGGCACAGGCGGATACGTGCGAGCAAGGGAGGAATGACTGGCTGATGCGAGCTGAAAGCGACGGGCAAGGAGCCGGAAACCGCTATTAAGAGGCAGCCGCCCTGAATGTGCGCCGACCTAGAAACAGAAAAGACCAACGATAGCAATAACAACAACCCTCTGGAAAACAAGCGAAACTGAAACAGGACTACACTGCAAGAGTAAACGGAGCGGCCATTTTGAGTAGGACAACGCCGAACGGAGGAAGAAGGGGAGGGAAGCGTTGCCTCCGCCAAACACCCCTGAGTGCTGAGCAGGCACAGGCGGGTACGTGCAAGCAAGGGTGGCGGGAGTGTCTGATGCAGGCGGGAAGCGACGTGCAAGGAGCCAGCGACCGCTACTAAGCGGCAGCTGCCCCGAAAACAGACCGGCCATCTTGAGCAGGGCTGATCGAGAGCAGAGATTAAAGGTGCACACACCGGAGCCCACGCCGAGACAACCCCGAGCGGAGCACGAATACACGCAAGTACATGCTAGTAAGCGGCTTGAGTGACTTAAGGCGAGAGGAGATCTAAGGCGCGGCGCGCTAGCCACCATTAAGGTCACAACCACACCGAGCAAATAAAGCATACTGCACCAAACAAAGTAATACCAGTATACGCAAGCATAGGCCGGTAAGAGCGGCTTAAGTGACTGTGGGGAGGTGTAAGGCAACAGGCGTAAGGCGCAAAGGCCACCGGAAGCAAGCCTACATCACCATCCTACGAATATCAGGAGAGAACCCGCGCCCAGACGAGCAACAACAACATAAACACAGAATCACAAGCCCCCTGACGCACAATCGAAACCAGAGTCCTGGAGCCCAGCAAAACTAGGACAAGGACAATAAGGTGGCCAAGCAGATTCTCCCTAGGCGTGCAACCCAAGACCAAACACAAGGCCTCAAGAAGCAGCGAAACAACCCTAACAAGCCAGCGAACAGACCAACAGCCAAAGGGTAACTGGAAGGCACAAATACAGAGGAGAAGCCTAGACAAGATGGCAGGCAGAGACGATAAAATAATCAGTGAGAGCAAAAAAATCAGGAAAGACACAACGGAATCACCAATCAAAACTAAGAATACTACCTCAAACGAAGCAGCAATAGAAACCCTGCTCAAAAAAATCACTGAAGCCAACGACCTAGCCAAAGCCACTAAGATATCCATGGACAACGTCCAGTTGGAACTAACAGCCATAAGGGCAGATCAAAACAAAGTGGTCAACAGAGTGGGAGAAGCGGAAAGGAGAATAGGGAATGTGGAGGACAGAACAACAGACAATGAGCGGGAAATACACCGTGTAACCAAAGCAACTAACGACCTACAGAGGATGTTCGCGGAACAAGAAGACATGAGCAGGGACGGCAACATCAGGATCCTGGGGATGCCGGAGGACAAGGAACAGTCCACGGGGTCATGTGCCGCGATGCTGGAAACTCTGATCCCGAAACTGACAGGACTGAATTTCGACAGGCCTTTTGAGATTGACAAAGCCTACAGAGTCCCGGCAACGAAGCAACACCACGCCAAAGAGCCAAGGCCGATCATATGCAAACCAACAAGATCCGGACACACGGACGCCATCTTTGCGTTCGCCAGAAAGGGCCAAACGGTGAAATGGAACGGGCATAAGATTATACTAACGCAAGACTTCTCAAAGGGCACGGTTGAAACAAGGAAAGGCTTCCTAGCCCTCAGAGAAAAGCTCAAGAATGCAAACATCACATTTCGGTTCGCAGGCCCAGCCAAGATGCGCATAACGGACAGGAGAGGTACGCGTATTTTCGACGACCCAGCTGATCTGCGAAGATACCTCCAAGAACCGGAACTGGAGGAAATGGAGGCCCTAAGCCCAGGAACGGCGAAGAGGAAGACGTCCTCAGATGGCTCAGAACTAGGTGCGGCAGGAGGCCGCTAAAGAAAAGGACAAAGAGACACTCCAACCTCAGTGAACTAGAACTAAACTGATCGCACAACACAGCTACCTCATGCATCTAACCCACCGCGGTGACACCACCAACATTGTGTCCACCTGAGACTACCTTAGTCACCACGGTCAGGGGCAGAACACCAGCAACACTGACTGGGCTACCATCTCAGTATTTCACATCCTCAGGAACTAGAACTCTATGAAGATACCTATGCACAACGTGATGACAGACATATCCTTTAACATAAGAGAACTAAGTCGAAGGAAAGGGGCAACAAGGACTCGGGGGCGGTGGGCGGGGAGTAATGTTGCCGTCGCACGTCTACAGTACTTTGGCAGAGGGGAGGGGGGAGGGGAGGGAGGGCCAGGGGGGAGCTGGGAGGGGGGGGCGAACAGCAGAAATTTCTGCAAATCCGTGGAGGCATTCTTTTTCATTCTGCTTTCTATCCTATCACCATTCCCACACACCCACTAGGGCCCAAAGGGGGGGTCAAGCCAGCACGCCAAGTAGGAGACAAGGCTACACGGCGCACTGGATACAAGGCAGAGACTACACAATAAGCGCGAACGCAGGCGAGGAACACACCACACCATGACTTCACAGCCAACACCCGCGCAACCACAGCTAACATCTGACATTAAGATAGTCTCCATGAACGCCAAGGGCCTCAACCACCCCATAAAACGCCGCAAGACACTAGACCACCTAAACAAACTCAAGTGAGACATTTTTGTCCTCCAAGAAACCAGGGTAAACGAAGAAGACGCAAAACGACTCAAGGCACGGTGGATAAGCGAAGTGGTCTGCTCACCAGCAGTAAACAAGAAGGGAGGGGTCATCACCATCATTAGCAAGAAAGCGAAACTCAAAATACAGAACTACAAGGCAGACACAGAGGGCAGGAGACTAATCACAAGCATTAGGAAAGGCGATGACACCATACACGTGGCCAATATCTACGGCCCGACCTCAGCGAACAAACAGTTCTGGGAGGAGGTAGAAGGCGAACTCAGGGAAATATCTCTTGGGGAGATGCTGATAGTTGCAGGAGACATGAACCTGGCGATGAACAACGCCACAGATAGACACCCGCACAGAGCCAGTCACACAGTAATAGAACAAACCACCCTGAAAAATCTGTGCGCCAAACTTGCACTATCGGACCCATGGAGACTACAGCACCCGAGCACAAGGGAATACATATTCTATTCACACCCACACAACTCATATAGCAGAATTGACTACATACTCATGTCCTCCACACACACCCACCTCACAAATGAAACGGAGATCGGACCAATAACAATATCAGACCACGCACACATCACCCTCTCACTGAGCGGGAAACACAACGAGAAACCAACCCGCAACTGGTGCCTAAACAGCGACATCTTAGAAACCCCCACAAACATAGCTGAAATAGAAGAGGCAATCAGGGAATACCTATCATTTAACGATACCCTAGATACCGACACCACGACCCTATGGGAGGTGCTAAAGGCCACGGTAAGAGGGAAACTCCTTTATATCAAGGGCAGGATGAACAGGAAAAGAAACAAGACAATACAGGAGCTAGAGGATCAAATCAATGAACTAGAGAGCAACCATGTCGCGAACATAATAGATAGGAATACGCTCACCACACTCACAAAGAAAAAATACGAACTAAACAGGATACTCAGCGAAAGAGCAGGTAACTGGATTAGCAGATACAAGGCAATCAACCTATGCTCGGCAAACAAAGCAGGCAGAGCACTGGCAGGATACCTCAAAGCCAAACAGAGGCAACACTCAGTGGTAGCGATCATGGACAACAGCGACAGAACACACACGAACAACAAAGGAATCCTAGAAACTTTTAGGGCCTTCTATAAGGAACTATACACAGCAGATAACTTGCTAGCAAGTGACGGTGGCGCCAGCTTGCTGGACAAACTAGACCTACCCAAGCTAACGGAAGAACAAAAATCAGCACTAGAGCAGAACATAACCGGTGCAGAGGTGGAGATGGCAATAAAATCCTTAAAACAAAACAAGGCGCCAGTGCCAGATGGCTTCACGGCAACCTTCTACAAAAAATTCCACCCCCTCCTAAAAGACACCATGGTCAGGGTCTTCCAAGCATGCGACACCAGAGGACGCATGACCGACTCAATGACAGAGGCAAACATCATCGTCAACCCTAAGGAAGGGAAAGACCCGCAATATGCAAAGAACTACAGGCCTATCTCACTAATCAATGTAGACTGCAAGATATACGCCAAGGTTATGGCATCAAGACTAAACACTTACCTTCCCCACCTAATACACAAATCACAAGTAGGCTACCTCAAGAACAGACTCTCACAAGATAACACCAGACTCCTCTGCCATCTCATAAACCGCACAGCCAACAGCACGGAAAAAGCAGTAATGATTACACTGGACGCCGAAAAGGCTTTTGACAGAGTCTCATGGCCATTCCTCAATGAATGCATGCGCAAGTTCGGTCTAGGGGACAAATATAGAGGGATGGTCATGTCACTCTATCAAGACCCCCGTGCATGAGTAGTGGTCAACGCATCCACATCAACAATGTTTACCCTACAAAGAGGGACTAGGCAAGGCTGCCCCCTCTCATTTGGACTGTTCTTACTAGCCCTAGAACCACTCCTCCACATGATCAGAACAAACCCGCTAATAACTGGAGCTTGCGTAGGAGGTCATGCTTTCAAGCTAGCAGCATACACGGACGACATCCTTATCACTACCCACAACCCCAAATCGTCAATAGAAGCTTTAATGTCCACCATTGAGGAGTATGCCCAAGTCTCGGGCTACAAACTAAACCGAGACAAATCGGAATGCAAACCGATGAACTGCCACACCACCAGGGAGGTGTTGGGAGAGTCAGGCCTTGCTTGGCAGACAAAACCGCTGAAATACCTAGGCGTCCTCTTCGACAGAAACCTAATCACAACGCTAGCCAACAACGAGGAAGCTGTGCTTAAAAAACTGAAAGGCAAACTGGAGGAGTGGAGCCCGAGACATATAAGCTGGTGGGGTCGCGTAGAAACGATAAAAATGATGATCACACCCATGCTAAACTATCTGCTGTGCATGCTACCGCTCACGCTAACTGCGGACTTCCACTGCAAGTTAGACAAGGCACTCAATGCATTCCTATGGGAGGGGAAAAGAGCCAGAATCAGCCTCTCAAAACTAAGACTGAAGAAGGAACTGGGAGGACTCAACCTAACTAACTACAAGGCATTCCAAACGGCTTGCCTCGCGAAACAAGGCATACACTGGATCTCCCCCACACCAGACTACTCGCCAGTATGGATGGAGGTGGAGAGGTACATCCTGGGGGGGGGCAAACCCACTAATGGCGCTAACTGCCAGCAAACACCCAGAAACAAAAAACGCCATCATCAGGAACACCAAGACAGCCCTTCTCAGAGTAGACAAAGAACTGGAGGTCAGCATCAAAAATTCCAAGTGGGAATCCTTGTGGCACAACCCCAAAATAACATACAGAGGAACAGTGCTAATGAACGAAGGGTGGTGTAGCAAAGGGATCACAACACCGTCACAACTAGAGCTTAACAATAACCCACTCACTTTTGAGACGCTGCGGGAAACACACTCACTGCACAACGGAGACTTCTACACCTTTCTTTGCACCAAAGCAGCAATCACCAGAGCCAACCTTTCAAAACAAAAACCCTCAATACTACAGTACGCACAGAACCTAAACAAAGTGGGACACCAGACAGCGCATATCTACAAACTCATCACCCCGCGCACTACAACGCTCAACAACAAAATGCTAGCATTCTGGGAGCAGGCATACAGTAACCCACTCACGAAGTAGCTAAAGCCAGACTATGGTCATCGGCCTCAAAAAACAAGGTGACACCCCAGCTTGCCCAAACGAAATACTGGTTGTTGCACAGGCTACATTGGACACCAGCCAAACTAGAGACAGTGGGAGCTAGGGATAATGAAACCTGCTGGAACTGCCAGAAAGCAAGGGGAGACCTGGCACACATTCTATACGACTGCCCCAAGGTCAGAGCATTCTGGGGCAAGGTCCATGACTTTATAGACACACTCACGGGCTGCCACTCCACACGCGGCCTACCAGGCATTACCATGGCCTTCCTGGACACAACACTCGATTCGAAAGAAAATAGCGACCTGGTAGATGTCCTGCTCACTGCCGCGGCAAAAACTGTCCTAGGCAACTGGAAGGACACGGGGAAAGCCACTTTCAAACGCTGGTTTAACTGGGTAACCTTCCTGAGGGGGGCAGACAACATAACAGCAAACTACCAACCAGCCAACCACACAGCAAGAAGGGGGATGTGGTCGGCCCTAGATGCCCACCTGGAACAATAACCCCTCCCCCCCCCTCTTCTCTTCTTTTCTTCTTTTCTTTTCTTTCCTTAGTATCCACGGTCACCAAGCCAAGCAAACGGATCAACTGCATTATTTTGTATATGCAAATTATATTTTCAATAAAAACACTTTGAATTAAAAAAAGAAAGAGTGCAGGGTATGAACACCCTGACCCCTATGCTGTGGTACTGGGATTCCCCTGTGACCCAGACAGGGCCAAAACACAATTTGTTTAAAAAATGTTTGCCGCAGGAATGCAACAGAGCTGTGAATACACAGCACAAAAAAATTTTTGGGATGCCACGCTTGTTTTTGATACAGGCGCATGGTGCCCTCCTCCATGGGGTCTAAAAGCCCTGGGGACCATTACCGTCCCGGGGCTAAATAATATCTAATGGTGGGACCCGCGGACCCCCCTGCTGGGCCCCGGGACCACCACCACCCTGTGGACAAATTATTTTTGTTAAATGAGAGAGGGGTAAATAAGGCCCCAGGGAACACCACTTCCCCGGGGCCAGCCCTGAAAAGTAAAGAAGGGCGGATGTGCGCTTCCCCTCCTGGAGTCAATAATGGCCCTGAGGACCCCCACGCCCCCAGGGCTGGGTTTTGTTATGTCCCCTGGGACAAAGCTGTTTGCTTTTGCTTGGAGGGAGCTGTGACAGCTCCCAAGACAAAACAAACAGTCTGTTTCCAGCAGGTGGGAGCTGTCAAAGTGCAGAAAGAGGTAGAATAAAGGTCAGCAATGAGCAGAAAGAGGCTAAATAAAGGTCAGAAACGAGCAGAAAGAGCAGAATAAAGGTCAGAAACTAGCAGAAAGAGGCAACATAGAGTGCAGGAGCAAGCAGAAAGAGGCAAAATAAAAATCAGAAATGAGGCAGAATAGGGGTCAGTAACGGGCAGAATAAAGTTCAGCATTTAGTAGAAAGAAGCAAGAAAAGGTTAGAAACTAGCAGAAAGAGGTAGAATGACGAGCAGAAAGAGGCAAAATAAAGGAGAAACAAGCAGAAAGTCAGAATAAAGGTCTAAAAAAGCAGAAAGAAGCAAAATAGAGGTCATGAAAAAGAAGCAAGTGGCACAATGAAGGTTAGAAATTAGCAGGAAGAGGCAAAATAGAGTCAGAACCAGCAGCAGGAGGAAAAGTAATTGTAGTTGCTGTCATGCCTCAAGCCCCCTCCCAGTGCGCTAGCCCTTTAATCGTGCACTATATAGGTGTCCTTAACCCAGGGAGCGACGCTTCACGTTCTAGCGTCTAGCTCCGTTGGGTTCGTTCCTGTGCCTGACTTCCTGTGCCTGACTTCCGGTTTTTCTTCGTCCTGGCGTTCTTCCGTTGAGAGAGAGTCTTCGGCTCTGTTGGTTCGGTATTGAGCCGGTTCAGGCTGTCTCTCTCATTTGCACAGTGCCTCTCTACCGCACTTGTGTATTTCGACACGTCCTGTGTCGCTTTTCGTTCAGGCTGCCTTGCAGTATTCTGGTGTCCCGCCCGGCGGCCGGGTTTGACTCCGCCATCCGGCGGGATTACCTCTCCCTACCCTCTGCCTCATTGCAGCTCCGCTTGTCAGCCGGGTTTTGCTCCGCTGACGAGCCGGGCATCCTCCCCCTGCTGTTAGCCTCATTTGTTTCCCGCTCCGCTTGTCAGCCGGGTTTTGCTCCGCTGACGGGCCGGGCACACATTTACTCTCCCTTTTTCTTACATCACCGTGGTGCTCCGCTGCCAGCCGGGTTGTGCTCCGCTGGCGGCCGGGTTGGTAACCGGTGCGCTGACCTTAGTTAGTTAGGGCTTTTCCTTATCCTTGCTTATTCCACTTACACGTTGGGGTTATTTAGCTCTGGTGTTTTTTGCACCTCTTTGGACTTGATTCTTGCGTGGACCAGTGAGGATTGGGATACAGCCACATGTTCCAGAAACACGGTAACAGCGCATTCTTGCGCTGCACATTATATTGATATCAATAATACTGTATTGAAGTGTTGACTCCTTGTTTTGATCATTGTAGATGTTGTTCCTACTATCAAGAATATTGACAACCGAATGCTTGTATTCAAAGAATCCTTTGGGGTGTGCTTCGTGGCTGTTAAGACAAAAGATCAGAGTGAGCAGGATATATTGTTAGTCACTCACTACACAAGTATACATTGGGTCATTAGACTTATAAGGGTATTGTCTTCTTCACTGCAGCTCCAGTTATATTCCTTTCCAGAGGTTTTCCCATATCCATGCAGGGACATCAACATACAATCAGTTAGGTATGTAAGGTTATGTTGTATACTTGGGAATGTGATTGTCCTCTTCAGGTTTAAGAATATAACTCTTTGCGTTACAGTCTCTCTTGATTGCCAAGTCCTCACGAAGGTTGAGACGACCAGTTTGAAGACCCTCAACACCCAATTGTTACCCCAACCTTTCCTTGTTTTGTTTCCCTGTTTTCCCCTGGCTTGCCTCCTGTACTCTAGTGCTTGATAGAGTCGGGAGACTGCAGGGGAAGGCTGTGGATTATACTTCGGATTCCTGACGCTCCTGCAGAATCATCGTGTATCCTTTACAGAACGTGAAGCCCAAGAGGTTAGTTCTGCCCGAGCGTCATGGATCTCGAAGCGGTCACTCTGGCGGATGTGGCAGGTATGTTAGGTAATCTGCAGGTTGAGACTCAGACATTGATGGCTAGAATGGACACCCTGCAGAGACAACAAGCTTCTGGTGCTACAGGAGGAGGGACATCGGTTGTGCAGGTGACCACTCCACATTCGATACCTCTGGCACCCCCTGAGCGTTTTGCAGGAGAAACAGCGCGATGCGCGGCTTTCCTTAGTCAATGCCAACTACACTTCTCTTGCAAGGCTCAATGTTTTCCCTCTGATCAGGCTAAGGTAGCTTTTGTCATATCTTACCTCAGTGGTTCTGCGGCTGATTGGGCTATTCCCTTAGTAGACAGAGATGACCCCCTGCTACATAATTATGCAGCATTTCGACGAGAATTCCGTAAACTCTTCGATCGACACATGTATACTCATTCTGCCGATACAGAATTGTTAGAATTGAAACAGGGTACTCAGGATCTGGTGGCCTATATTACCAAATTCCGCCGGTTAGTGATTGAGTCTGACTGGCCGGAAGAAAAACGAAGTACTATGTTCTACAGAGGGTTGCGGGAGGAATTGAAAGACGCCTTGTCCCAGATAGTCGATCTTCCCACTTCTTGTAATGCTCTCATAGATCTGGTAGTGAAAATAGACCATCGATTTCATGAACGAAAGAAGGAGAAAGGGAAGCATGAGTATCGGTATGTTGCTCTGAAGGAAAAGAAAAGTGCCCCAGAAAAAGCCACAGAAGACAGCGAACCCATGCAGATAGGCATAGTCCGAGGCCCTCTGACTTCCGAGGAAAGACAGAGAAGAAGAACTCTTCGATTATGTTTATATTGTGGGAAAGCAGGTCATTTCCTAAGAGAATGCCCAGTTAAACCCGCTCAGTCCAAGGTGTCGGGAAACTAGTCAGCCTGAGTTCTTGTGAGACGAGGAACTCAGGTATGTCTGGACTAACAGTCTCTTCTTCCGATTACATATACGCTCCTACTAACCATTTGTACATATCGGCATATCTCACACAAGGCACTCTTGGCTTACACGTTTTGATAATGGTGGACTCCGGGGCTTCTGGAAATTACATGGACAGAGAATGGGCTAGGGAGAATATGATCACCGACACTGAAAAGGCGACTGCCAGTAATGTCACTACCATCGATGGCAGTCCCCTTCTCTCTGGTCCAGTTACACATCATACCAACCCGATGCACATGGTTATAGCAACTGATCATCATGAGGACTTAACATTTGATTTAATTAGTTCTCCACAGTTCCCGGTGCTTCTAGGTATCCCATGGTTAAGAACGCAAAATCCTGTCATCAATTGGGAAACATCCACTATATCCTTTCCTCCGGTGGTTCTGGGGCCTGTGGTAGGGGTTACTAAAAGAGAGACACACACAGCCGCGGAATGTACGGAGGCCTGTCCTGTTCTACCACCCTATTACCACGAATTGCGAGCAGTCTTTGATGTGCAGGAAGCGGAGGTTCTTCCGCCACACCGCGTCTACGACTGCCGTATTGATCTTGAGGCAGGAGCCAGAATACCCTGTAGTAGAGTGTATGCACTCACTGAGAAGGAGAACGTATATTTACGGGAATATCTAGACTCTATGCTTGAGAAGGGATTCATCAGACCATCGCGATCCCCAGCCTCTTCGTCATTGTTTTTTATTCCTAAACGGGAGGGGGGCCTGCGATGTTGTATCGATTACAGGAAGCTCAATGAAGTGACTATTAAAAATCGTTATCCTCTTCCTCTCATAGCCTCCCTCCTTGACAGAATTCGCAATGCCCAATACTTCACCAAGTTGGACTTGCGGGGTGCTTATCATCTGGTACGAGTCAAGGAGGGAGACGAGTGGAAGACTGCGTTCTGCACCAAGTATGGTCTCTTCGAGTACCTTGTAATGCCCTTTGGGCTCTGTAATGCCCCGGCAGCATTTCAATTCTTCATAAATGAAGTTTTGAAAGACATTCTTGATGATTATGTAATTGCCTACATTGATGACCTGCTGATATTTTCCTCTACTTTGGAGATACACCAACAGCATGTCCATAACGTGTTGGAACGTTTACTTAACAACCGATTGTATTGCAAGTTGGAAAAATGTACTTTTCACACGCAAGAGGTTCCATTCTTGGGATATATCGTTTCCCCTAGAGGCCTGCGCATGGATCCCTCCAAGGTGGAGGCTGTTTTGGCATGGCCGGCTCTGCGTACAATTAAAGAGGTCCAGAGTTTTATAGGGCTGGCCAATTTCTATAGAAGATTCATTCGCAATTTCTCGGACTTGGTGTCGCCCATTACATCATTGTTGAAAAAGGGGGTTCCTTTCGTCTGGTCCGGTGAGGCAGAGCATTCATTTCAGATGCTAAAGAATGCTTTCACCAGTGCCCCGGTGCTACATCATCCCGACCCTGCTCTGCCCTTTGTGGTGGAGGTAGACGCCTCGCAAGTGGCAGTGGGAGGTGTTCTATCTCAGGCGGATGCAGTGTCCGGTGAGTGTCATCCAGTGGCCTATTACTCTCACAAACTCTCCCCTGCTGAATACAATTATGCAGTAGGGGACAAGGAACTTCTGGCTATCAAGAAGGCATTCGAAGAGTGGCGGCAGTATCTCTTAGGTGCTAGACATCCCGCGGTAGTATACACCGATCATCGCAATCTCCAATATCTTAAGTCAGCAAAGGCACTTTCCATGAGGCAACTGCGTTGGGCTCAGTTCTTTAGTGAGTTCGACTTCACTGTCCAGTACAGACCAGGCAAACGTAATGGGAAGGCAGATGCACTTTCACGGTTGGGATTCGATACTCCTATCGATCCCATTGAGCCTACACCGATTATCCCTAGAAGGAATATCGTAGGAGGAACTAAGTCGGAGGATGAATTCTTGGCACAAGTCAAGTGTAGTCAAGCGTCAGCAGACATGCAGGCTCTAGTGGGTTCACAAGACACGACCAAGAAGGGAGACCTTGTGTGTGTACAAGGGGGAGTGGTTATACCGACAAAGAACCTCCAAGACCAGGTCATGCAGTGGTATCATACACATCCCATAGCGGGTCATCCAGGGATTAAGAAAACCATTAGTACTGTGCGTGACCGTTACTGGTGGCCTACTATGTTGGCAGACATAGAACACTTTGTTAAGACATGCTATGTGTGTGCACAAACTAAGGTTTCTCGCCTCAACCCTGTAGGCCTTCTCATGCCATTACCTCCCCCTCCCGGTCCCTGGCATACGGTGTCCCTTGATTTTATAGTGGAACTACCGCTCACCAAGGCTAAGAACAATACGTTACTGGTGGTGGTGGATATGTACACCAAGATGGCTCATTTTGTACCGTTACAACGTCTCCCCACAGCAGTTGAATTAGCCGCCATATATATGCAACACATAGTGCGACTTCATGGTTTCCCTTCTGCTTTGGTTTCCGACAGAGGAGCCCAATTTGTGTCAAGGTTCTGGAAGGGTCTGTGTTCTTTGCTTCAGATAGACGTCCGTCTGTCCTCAAGTCACCATCCACAGTCAGATGGACAGACGGAGAGAGTCAATCAGTGTTTTGAGCAATACATAAGGAATCAGGTGTTGCAGTCTCCAGTGGACTGGGATGAATTGGTTTGGGTAGCAGAAATCTCATATAACAATAGCACACACTCCTCTATCAAGGTCTCTCCGTTCTTTTGCTTGTATGGTTATCACCCTAAGTTGCTGCCCTCTGGTTGTTCCTTGGATTGTCCAACCCCTGCTGCTGCAGATAGAGTAGAAACGTTACATGAAATACAGAGGAAGGCATTGGTGAGTCTTGAGATGGCCAAGGTGAGATACACAGAGGGGGCAAATCTACACAGAAGATTAGAACCCATATACACACCAGGAGATGAGGTTTGGCTTTCCACCAAATACATTACTCTCGGGGGTCCACGCAAGTTCAATCCCAAATACATAGGTCCCTATAAGGTGGAAAAAATAATCAATCCTGTTGCCATACGATTACAGCTTCCGCCTTCATTCAGGATTCATCCGGTATTTCATGTTTCCCTAATAAAGCCGGTTGAGCCAGGGACTAAACTGCCAGCAAAACCTACTCCGTTAACTCTGCAGGACTCGGAGGAATACGAGGTCGAAACTATCCTAGATTCCCGTAGAGTGAGGGGTACGGTCCAGTATTTGGTTCATTGGAAGGGATACGGTGTGGAAGAACGTACATGGGAACCTTTTTCCAATGTCCATGCACCCAGACTGTTACGGGCGTTCCATAAAAGATACCCTGACAAGCCAAAACCAGGTGGGGGTTCTTGTGGGGGGAGTGTACTGTCATGCCTCAAGCCCCCTCCCAGTGCGCTAGCCCTTTAATCGTGCACTATATAGGTGTCCTTAACCCAGGGAGCGACGCTTCACGTTCTAGCGTCTAGCTCCGTTGGGTTCGTTCCTGTGCCTGACTTCCTGTGCCTGACTTCCGGTTTTTCTTCGTCCTGGCGTTCTTCCGTTGAGAGAGAGTCTTCGGCTCTGTTGGTTCGGTATTGAGCCGGTTCAGGCTGTCTCTCTCATTTGCACAGTGCCTCATTACCGCACTTGTGTATTTCGACACGTCCTGTGTCGCTTTTCGTTCAGGCTGCCTTGCAGTATTCTGGTGTCCCGCCCGGCGGCCGGGTTTGACTCCGCCATCCGGCGGGATTACCTCTCCCTACCCTCTGCCTCATTGCAGCTCCGCTTGTCAGCCGGGTTTTGCTCCGCTGACGAGCCGGGCATCCTCCCCCTGCTGTTAGCCTCATTTGTTTCCCGCTCCGCTTGTCAGCCGGGTTTTGCTCCGCTGACGGGCCGGGCACACATTTACTCTCCCTTTTTCTTACATCACCGTGGTGCTCCGCTGCCAGCCGGGTTGTGCTCCGCTGGCGGCCGGGTTGGTAACCGGTGCGCTGACCTTAGTTAGTTAGGGCTTTTCCTTATCCTTGCTTATTCCACTTACACGTTGGGGTTATTTAGCTCTGGTGTTTTTTGCACCCCTTTGGACTTGATTCTTGCGTGGACCAGTGAGGATTGGGATACAGCCACATGTTCCAGAAACACGGTAACAGCGCATTCTTGCGCTGCACATTATATTGATATCAATAATACTGTATTGAAGTGTTGACTCCTTGTTTTGATCATTGTAGATGTTGTTCCTACTATCAAGAATATTGACAACCGAATGCTTGTATTCAAAGAATCCTTTGGGGTGTGCTTCGTGGCTGTTAAGACAAAAGATCAGAGTGAGCAGGATATATTGTTAGTCACTCACTACACAAGTATACATTGGGTCATTAGACTTATAAGGGTATTGTCTTCTTCACTGCAGCTCCAGTTATATTCCTTTCCAGAGGTTTTCCCATATCCATGCAGGGACATCAACATACAATCAGTTAGGTATGTAAGGTTATGTTGTATACTTGGGAATGTGATTGTCCTCTTCAGGTTTAAGAATATAACTCTTTGCGTTACAGTCTCTCTTGATTGCCAAGTCCTCACGAAGGTTGAGACGACCAGTTTGAAGACCCTCAACACCCAATTGTTACCCCAACCTTTCCTTGTTTTGTTTCCCTGTTTTCCCCTGGCTTGCCTCCTGTACTCTAGTGCTTGATAGAGTCGGGAGACTGCAGGGGAAGGCTGTGGATTATACTTCGGATTCCTGACGCTCCTGCAGAATCATCGTGTATCCTTTACAGTTGCATTTATATAGAATTTACTACCTCTGCCGAGGTGTTGAAGCACTTTTTCTGCGAGTAGCACAATACTCCGGATCCCAAAGAGGATTAGTAGAGAATTAGTATGGGGAGATATGAAATTAATTTGAGCGGTGCACATGTGAATTTGTTATTTGATTAAAAAGGATAGTGGAGTGATAGAGGAATAAAGGGTTTGCATTTATATAGAGCTTGTTACCTCTGATGAGGAGTGAAACTGTCTTTCGGCAGGTAGCACGCTACTCCAGAACTCAAACAGGATTACTGGGGAATTATTATAGGGAAATATGAAATTAGTTTGAGCGGTAGACATGTTAGTCTGTTAGTCGTAATGAAAAGGATAGTGAAGGGATAGAAACGGAAAGGGGAAAGGGGTCTAGAAAGTGGGATTCTTTTGGAGCTCATAGCAGTAGGAGGAGGTTTGGGATGAGTAAAGGGGAGATGCCTGGTGTAAGAGTCAAAGGTAAGGGTTTAGAAAGGCATATTTGGAATATCTGAATAGTAAAAGAGGTACAAGATGATGCAAGGAGGGGTAGAGGAGGGAGAGTCTGTAAAGAGTTATTTTGTGGATCTTAGTAGTAGAATGGGTTTGGGATGAGTCAGAGAGTAGAGGTAGAGGATATATTGAGAGAGGTATAGGGTGCAAAATAAGGTGGTGCATTGGAAAGAGTAGTAGAATGAAGTTAAGATGTGTCAGAGAGTGGAGGTAGAGGATATATTGAGAGAGGAATAGGGTGGAGAAGTGTGGCTCAGGGGTTAGAGGCAGCAGACCCGGAAGCTGGGATCGGTCCTGGACCAGGGTTCAATTCCCCGCCTCGGCGGGGTCTTGGGCTAAAAATTCCACGGACTCGATAATTCTCGCCCCGGTGCCTCCTCGACTCACGGGTTCACACTCTGCGACTCTGGGCAATAGCTTGCTTAATCTCCACAACGGCCCCTCGCGGCGGGATGCCTGACTTTCACCTTGTGGATACCCTGCTATCTCACAGGGGAATACCAGGAAGGGTTCCCTAAGCAAGCGCCGGGAAACCCACTGCGGGTAGCTGTGCGCTATATAAGCTCAACTACATTTACATATCGGGTAGTACATTGGAAATGCTGAATTAGAAGTAAAGTAATAAATATAAAGATACATGTTATGTTATGTTATGTTATAACAATTTATATAGCGCGCTACTACCCATAGGTGTCTAAGCGCATTGCGGAACACATACTGCAGAGAGAGACTAGTTTTTTAAAAGCCAGGTTTTAAGATGTTTCCTGAATTCAAGCAAGGATGTGATCTTCCTGAGAGCAAGAGGAAGAGTGTTCCATAACCTGATGGTACTGTTTCTAAAGCTCCTTCGCCCCACTTCATAGTTTTAACTCTGGGGGTAAGCATTAAGAAGGCCGTACCTGAACGTAATGACCTACTGGGGGCATACCAATTGAAATCGCGATGAAGAAACTGTGAGTCCTCTCCATTTAGAGCCTTATGAGCAATGCAGAGTGCCTTGAACTTCACACGAAAGCCAATGCGGATCTTGAATTCCCGCTTTAATGGATTGGCATTTAGGAACATCTAAAACCAATCTAGCGGCGGCATTCTGAACCGATTGTAGTCTTCTAAGTTGATTGAACTGCACATTGATATACAAGACATTACAATAGTCCAACTTAGTTAGGATCAATGAAGTTAGAACAGTTTGCCTAGCCTTTCTAGGAATGTAAGGAAGCATTTTACGCACCGGTCTGATAGTATTAAATACCGAGGACACCACCTTGAGATATGAGATTTAAAATGAAGTTTTTCATCGATTATGACCCCCACATTTTTTGCTGTCATCACTGGTGTAGGAGGGGGGCCAAAGAATCAGGCCAACAAGCTGGTGACCAACTAGGAGAAAGCTTTCCGAAAAGCACCACCTCGGTTTTACTTGAGTTTAACTTAAGGCAGTGCCTACTCATCCACTCACTGAAGGAGACCATACAGTCGTGGAGTTTGGTACAGTAGTTGACATCTTTGTCAATGGTAGAGATCACTAACTGGGTGTCATCAGCATACGAGGTCGGGATTAAATCAAAACGTCTAATCAGCGGGGCTAATTCGGATACATATATATTAAAAAGAATAGGGCTCAAGGAGGTACGTAGGTACATTGAAGGTATATATGTATAAGGAAGGTAATATATGTAGATTTAAGCTGTATTTAATAAACCCAGACTTTCTAGTGTTGATGTACTTTAAGTTAATTTATTTGTTTTTGTAAATATTTTTTGGGGTGTAATTCAATAGTGAAGCAAATGTAGATAAATTGTTATGATAACGATTTACTTGTTTATGCAGTCACCTAGATACATGTTAGACATAGTATAATATAACCATAAATCATATGTTAATCAGAACTAACGAATACCTATATATTTATAAACATAATTATTATGCATTACTATACAAAGCAATACACATCTAGACACACATATATAGTACAAATACATTTTTATATACATGGGAATATGCTGTATATTTATGTTTGAGTACGGTGGTTATGTGGGAAGAGCCAACTCTTGAATAGTCTTCTGATGATAAGGTAGTTATTCATGGATCTTATGTTTGGGGGTAAAGAGTTCCCTAGTTTGGCTGCTTGAACAGAGAAGGATGTGCCCCCTATGTTTTAAGGTCTCGCCTGGGTCAGCGCATGCGCTGACTGGCGAGACTTTTAGTAAGTGGGCTTCAGAAAATGCTACCACATGCATTTGGTGGTGGCCTAGAGCTTGCGGTTATGTGCGCGGGCGTGCACTTTCGCTGCCACTGGGCAAATGCTTTTTTTTCTATTTTAACTTTTGGCGCATCTGACTCTTCTCGGCAACTTGGTGATATGCATTCAGCACTTAATCAGGCATCCACACATCTTGGCGTCCGCTTCACGGTCCAGACCCCTAATTCAACCAATGTGGACTAGAGCAAGAGCCATTGATCAATTTGTGCTTCTTCCGCACCTTTCTCGCCATCTCAGTCACACAAACAAACCCAGGACAGACACGACATGTTCGCCAAAGCCTTTAGGGTTAAATCCAACACTTTTCGCTCTAGGGATTGATTAGTGATTTCTTAATATACACATAACTCCCCAGGACAGACATTTGAGATTACGAGCCTCTCGGAATCCTAGTTAAAACTGACAAAGCAGGGGGCGGGTCAATCACACAGGAAGTGCTAAAGGGAGCCTGAGAAACGCCGGGCCATAAAGTACCTCCTTTGCAAATGAACTATCTTGAAATCACGTGCGCAGATTACGGGAGGAGGCGGCGCGCGCCTTGTTTTCAGGCTGTTTACTTAACCACGTGCTTGTTAAATTTAGGAGATGGCTCAGTGGGGCACATTCCTTAGTTCCTGGGGTCTCAGAGCACTGGACAGCGAGATCTTCAGAAGTGAAAGCTTTCCCCACACTGCCCATCACCCCTGCGCCAAAAGACCGGAGGAGCATGTGCTGTGGAGTCTTGTTTAACCTTTGACCTCTTGAGTTATATTTTTGACACAGTTGGTGAAACAAACCACCCTGGACAATGCATGCTCTGACAGTCTGTGAGGAAATCCGTTCTAGTGGTTGTGTTCTTGGTCTGGGAATCACAAATCCACGATTCCATCAACAAATGGTGTGATTCTAGGAACCTTACTGTAGGTCTCTGGTCCTAAAATGTATGCATTGTAATAGGCATTTATTTGCAGATGTGTGTAATGTCAATTTGTATAGGACAACTAGATTGTATTCCGTCCGAGTTAAATGCCCCCTCCTTCACACCCTGATTTCCGTAATCCTCTTATCTGGATCCATACACACCAGCAGACATACATTGTTTCCACCCCCTGTTTGCAATGTCCATTGCTACAACAACAGGCATTGGCATAGCCAATAGGTCTCGCCTTTGGTTATAAGTGTTTAGCCATGCAATGGTTGATGTTGTTGCACCAAGGATATTGTGCTGCATAACTAAATACTTATAAGGTCCCAAAAGCCAGACCTATTGGCTATGCAGATGCTTGTTTTTCTTGTATGGTGGGATTTTGAGGTGAGGTGCCACTCTAGAGTGGAGGTTCCTATGATGAATGTATCTGGTGATTTTATTGCTGATGAAGAGTAGTCCTGTTCTATGTATCGCTTTGTGGGTGATACATAGCAGCTTGAAGTGGATCTTCTGGCAACAAGGAGATGTGGGCCTGTGGCTTTATAAGTAAGAGTAGTCTGACAGCAGAATTTTGAATCCGTTGTAGTCTTTTCATAGTTATTAAAGATGGTCTGTGGTAGATGCTATTGGCATATTAGCAGAGATAGTATCCTGGACCTTGTGTGGCAATCCTAGGTGTGGGAATATGTGTTTCAGACTATTTATAGTAATGAAGCTTGATCTTGCTAGTTTGTCCACTTGGGCATTATTTGATAGCTTGGAGTCCATGGTAATTCTGAGGTTTCTTACTTCCTTTGATACTTTAGGCGTTGTTCCCAGATCTCCAGGCCATGCAGTGAGTGGGTCATAATTTTTCCGATTGCACATGTGAGTATTGGAAGCATTCAATTTGAGATTTCTCCACATCATCCACTGATCCACAGCTATGAAGCAGCTGAAAATGTTTGAGTTTCCAATGTGTTTGGGCCTTTCCAGTTTAAGGAGTATTTGTGTGTCATCTGCATAGTTATAACATGTGAGGTGAAATTGATTGTTTAGCTTTGGTAATGACTTCACATAGATGTTGAAAAACATGGGTGAGATGATAGAGCCTTGAGGGACCCTGGAAGGAGCAGAATTCTTGCACACATTCTGGAGCTGCCCGAACCTGGGGGACTTTTGGGAAGAAGTAGCCACAACCTTAGCAGATGTGACCAGAAAAGAAGTAGCAGTAACACCTGAGTATTGCCTATTACACTGGTTCCCCCACATGGCCAAAAATAAAGTGACAAGTAGGTTCCAGGACCTTGGCCTGGTATTAGCAAAGAGAGATATCACCAGCCACTGGAAATCTAGAGGGGGCCCTAAGTACCTAGATGGAAAAAAGAATTCATAAAATGGGCAGACTGTGAGGGAACAGTTAGGTTACAAATAGCCAAGAAAACGGGGAGCAAAAAAACACTGGAGGCAGCTAGAACATGGACAGCCTTGGTGGAATTATTGAGGAATCCAGAGAATAAGGTAGAGGAGGACCCAACAGGGGAAACCCTTGCAGGTGAAGGCTGAAACTTCCACTGTAGACCCAAGGGAGGACGAACGGAGGAGCAGATACACGATGGTAGTAACTCCTCAGACTGATAGGATATACGTGCTGGACCCATAATGACAGCTTACAGAACAAATGAATGGGCATTCCTACAGTAGGAAGACGGGTGATTGCCTACCTAAGACACACCTGGGGGGAGGTGGGGGAGGGGAATGGTGCAGGATAGTTCATAATGTGAGCATTGATTGTTATCAAATGCCTAGGTTATACAAAAGAGAGCTCGATGACTTGATTTTGATGTAGCTTGCAGTGCCTTTATTAATTGATAAATGGGGAGGGGGACCTGAGTTACTGGCACGATGCACCATTTTGTGTTAGACAAGTATTGTAGACTATTGAAGAGTATGATTGCATATCCGTAACTTGAAATATTGTCATCATTTATTAAAGAATTATACATCTGTATGCTTAAAAGCTTAATAAAGGGGGCGTGGCCAAGATGGCAACCGGGAAAGACATCGCCGTGTGAGGCTACCCGACCTACTCCCCCGTCCTGACCATTCAGTAGCCCTTAACCCCCCAGAGCAACCCCCAGAACGAGAGCGATTGACGCCCGGGGCTACGGGAGTCGATCCCCGCTATCTCCTGGGGCCGACAGGGACCCGAAATAGCCCTGAGCAGACTTTCCTCCCTGGCGGAGTCGAGACCCGCCATTTTGCCGGACAGAGCGGACGGCTGCCGCCAGAAAGCAGCCGTTGTTCCCTGACAGCGAGAGCAGCAGGACACCAGGGTGCGACTGCTCGGGTGAACCTGGCGGGCTGCAGCGGGGGACCCAGCCGCCGGAGGTTCATCCGACACCAGGGAGAGTGATCGCGAGTGGCGGGCATCGCCCCCGGACCAGCGCGAATTCGAGGGCCTGGTGCCGGGACTCGTTCCCGAACGGCGATCTCCCCCACAACAACACACTAGTGGCCCGGTGTGCGAGGCAGCTGGGGGGGCAGCACAGGATGTGGCAGAGATTGGTGCCGACAACCCGGTGAGTGCGCGCTGACCTGAGCTGAGGGTCGCGCCTGGCCGCCTGCTTTGCGAGACTCGAGCCCCCGGCTTGTGCGCCTGGCGTTGAGGCCTGGGACCACGAGGAGGTGCACGCCCCTCATTGTGTACCGCAGGCAGAGTGTACTCAGCAGTTGAGACTGTGGTGGTGGAGGCGCTGAGGCCCGGTGCCCCTACAGATAACAGCTGATGCCCAAGGAGCGCGCCCATGGGCAGGTTTGGAGGAACTGCACCGGGGCCCGGGATTTGAAAGCGACAGACACCCACAGCGCTGTGACGGAGACCGGAGCTGGAGACATCTGAGGTGCCGCACCTGGGTGCGGAGCGGGCATGCCCGTGGTCCTGGGAGAGACCAGCTGAGGTGACCCGTAGCTGGGGTGAGGGACGCCGCTCAGCGTCACGCTGCGGGCCTTGGCTCAGGGCACCTACGAGAGAGGCGCGGGAGGCGGCCTGCGTCCACCCTTAAGTCTGGGCCCGGAGACCGGGACCCAACCACAGATACCACTGGGACACTTTGCACGGGCTCTGCTTCCTCTGGAGCGGGGGTTGGCCTGAGACCCTCCGCGGACAGTATACACAGGCATCATGGCAACGGGGCAGCGCAGAGCAGGGCGCACGATACCGGATATGTTAGGGAAGGGCACCCTTAAAGGAGAAAAAAGCCCTACATCCTCGGTGGCGCCAAAGAACGCCACGGGACCAGATGATGAAGGTGCCCCCATCACCAAATCCTTACTGGAAACTCTTTTTAACACTTTGCAAGAGGACTTCCAGACAATGAAGCAGGATATGGCCGGGGAGTTCAGAGAGTTACGCAGAGACGTGAATGGCCTGGGGGAACGGGTGGCCGTGGTGGAGGAGTCCGACCAGTCCAGAGGTGAGGAGATAGAGCAATTGCAGCAGGAGGTGGTGCGCCTCAAGGAGCAGCAGGTAGACTTACAAGCTCACGTGGAAGACCTTGACAATCGGTCTCGGAGAAATAATATAAGGGTCCGAGGCGTGCCACTCAAAACGGAAGGGACAGATATCACTCTCTTCTTACAGGGCCTATTTAGGGACGTTCTGGGGGAAGGAGAAGATTTTGACATACACATTGACAGGGCGCACAGGGTAGGCCTGGCGCGCCGAGCGCCTGCTCCCCCCCCGGACATCCTGGCGTTCCTTCCAGACTTTCCCTTACAGGAGCTTATACGGCAAGAGGCCCGTAAGAAGCAACCCCTCCGCTACCAAGGCCACCCGGTAGCACTATTCCAAGATCTTTCGGCCATCACTTTTCAGAAGAGAAAAGCTTTTAAACCGGCCACCACCTTCTTGCGGGAAAAAGGCATTCCTTACTCGTGGGGCCATTCCTTTCGGGTAAGCTTCAAATGGAACGGGGCCCTGCAACAGCTCCGATCCCTGCAGGACACGTGCGCACTACTGGGAATAACCCTAGACGAGGACTCCGAGAGGGACGATCTCTTGGGGCGACCTTCGCTCAAGTCTTCGCCACGGACCTCTGACGATGGCTGGCAACGAGTAAAGTGCCGGCACGGGACCAAGCGGTCCCTGAAACCGGACCCACAACTGATGGCGCAGGAGCAGGCAGCAGCCATCCAAGAGGTATCAAAAGACGCAGTGACATCGGAATAGTCACGTGGGCTACGTACAGTGCCCTGGTGTATCAGATTTGGCTGAAACTGTGTACGGGGGTTCATCTGCTTCAGGATCAGCAGGTCAGAGGGGACGGGGGGGCCGACGGGGTCGCCATTGCCACACACTCCTCCACGTGAAGACTCTGTGGGCCTGAACTGTGTTCGGATAGGCCCAAGACTATGATGAAGTTGGGGTTCCAGTTGGTATTGGGGTTGAGGGAAGGGGGGGGGCAGAGGGTACTGGAGGAGGGGACCACAGTTGGGGCGCGAGGTGGGTCTCCGGTGGGGGGGCGAACGGGGAGGGGGAGTGCGGGACATGGGTTCAGTTGGGGTCGGTTTTGGACAGCGGGTGGGATTGCGGGTGGGAACCAATGTGCCAAAAGGGATCTGTCAGTGATGGATTTGCTATACTTTCCATTTGTCTCCCATTGCTTCGCTTTCTTCTTCAACTAACGCCTCCTTTCCGCTCACTTCTGGATATGTCTTTAACCACACATGACGCTTCATGCACACTCTCCTCCGAAGCCGGGGTTCCCGAGGATCCCTTCAAGTTGACCAGTTCATCACATTCCTATCTGCCACAGATACATGCCTCTGGTTTTGAGATACCCCACATGCCCTCCTTACCATGGCTGATTCTACTTTGAAGGTGCTGACCCTCAATGTGAAAGGGTTGAATAATCCTATCAAAAGAAGGGCTGTCATTTCCTACTTAGAAAACTCAGGGGCCGACATTTGTTTACTACAAGAAACTCACCTTTTGCCCAGAGACTGGCATAGAATGCGCTCCCGTGCTTTCCCACAGCAATTCTTTTCTTCTCTCCCTACAAAGAGGGCTGGGGTGGCTGTCTTAGTATCTAGGCACTTCCGGGGAAAAGTGGGGACAGGGCAGGGGAGGTCAAAGGTCGCCTTTTAGCCTATACCTTTCTGATAGGCGACAGACGCCTGACGATCGGCTCCATCTATGCCCCAAATACGGGGCAGGAGGCGTTTTTGAGAGGCGCGGTTTCAGAGTCACTTCAACCCTCTAACTCGCACCTGCTTATGGGTGGGGACCTCAATTTGGTTATGGACACGAACAAAGATAGGTCAGGGCATCGATATGGGGACTCGGGCGCTATCTCGGCTGCCGGAGTAGAGTCAATCAATCAATCAATCATGGCATTTATATAGCGCACTACTCACCCAGAGGGTCTCAAGGCGCTGAGGGGGGGTCCGCTATTGCTCGAACAGCCAGGTCTTGAGCTGCTTCCTGAAGGCGAGGTGGTCCTGGGTCAGGCGGAGGTGGGTCGGAAGGGAGTTCCAAGTCTTGGCAGCCAGGTAGGAGAAGGACCTTCCTCCTGTGGTGGCTCTTCGGATGCGGGGGATGGTGGCGAGGGCGTGGCTGGTCGATCGAAGCTGGCGTTTGGGAGCGTAGAAGTTGAGGCGGCTGTTGAGGTATCCTGGTCCTTGGTTGTGTAGGGCTTTGTGTGCGTGGGTGAGGAGCCGGAAGGTGATTCTCTTGTTGACCGGGAGCCAGTGCAGGTCTCTCAGGTGTCCGGAGATGTGGCTGCGGCGTGGGATGTCCAGGATGAGTCGTGCTGAGGTGTTCTGGATCCGCTGGAGTCTTTTCTGGAGTTTGGCGGTGGTTCCAGCGTAGAGGGAGTTGCCGTAGTCCAGACGGCTGGTGACGAGGGCCTGGGTGACCGTCTTCCTGGTCTCGGTGGGGATCCATCGGAAGATCTTTCGTAGCATGCGCAGGATGTTGAAGCATGACGAGGACACGGCGTTGACTTGTCTGGTCATGGAGAGGGAGGAGTCCAGGATGAAGCCCAGGTTGCGTGCGTGGTCTGTTGGTTTGGGTGCGCTGCCCAGGGCGGGGGGCCACCAGGAGTCGTCCCAGGCGGAGGGTGAGGATCCCAGGATGAGGACTTCCGTCTTGTCCTAGTTCAGTTTCAGGCGGCTTTCCGACATCCATTTGGCTACGTCTGTCATCCCTTCGTGCAGGTTGGCTCTGGCGGTGGCGGGGTCGTTAGTGAGGGAGAGGATCAGCTGGGTGTCGTCGGTGTAGGAGATGATGTTCAGGTTGTGTTGGCGTGCGATGGCTGCGAGGGGGCTCATGTAGACGTTGAAGAGTGTTGGGCTGAGCGAGGAGCCTTGAGGGACGCCGCAGATGACTTCGGTGGCTTCCGATCTGAACGGGGGGAGGCGGACTCTCTGTGTCCTTCCGGCGAGGAAGGAGGTGATCCACTCCAGTGCCTTCTCCTGGATTCCGACGTTACTGAGGCGCTGTACTAGGGTACGGTGGCAGACAGTGTCGAAGGCCGCGGAGAGGTCCAGGAGGATGAGGGCCGCTGTTTCTCCGTTGTCGAGCAGGGCTCGGATGTCATCGGTGGCTGCGATCAGGGCGGTCTCGGTGCTGTGGTTGGACCGGAAGCCAGACTGCGAGAGGTCGAGGGATCCGTTCGTCTCGAGGAAGGCGGCCAGTTGCTTGTTGACGGTCTTCTCGATGACTTTGGCTGGGAACGGGAGCAGCGAGATGGGGCGGTAGTTCTTGAGGTCGGTTGGGTCTGCTGATGGTTTCTTGAGTAGAGCGCTGAGTTCGGCGTGCTTCCAGCTCTCCGGGAAGGTTGCGGTGTCGAAGGAGGTGTTGATGATGTCCCGCAGGTGGGGTGCGATGACAGCGTCGGCCTTGTTGAAGACGTGGTGAGGGCAGGGGTCTGTCGGAGATCCGGAGTGGATGGAGTTCATCGTGCGGATGGTGTCTTCGGTGCTGATCGGGGTCCAGGCGCGGAGGGTGGTGGTGGGGGGCGGTGGTTCGGTCGTGGCGTGCGTCGGTTGGGTGCTGAAGCTGTTGTGTATATCTGCGATCTTGTTGTGGAAGTAGGAGGCGAGGGAGTTGCAGAGGTCTTGCGAAGGGGTGATGTCGTTGTTTCCGGCGTTGGGGTTGGAGAGCTCTTTCACGATGTTCCTTGCTGTTGTGTGCGTTGTTGTCCAGTCGTTCCTTGAATGCGGTTTTCTTGGTGGCGTGGATCAGCTGGTGGTGTTTTCGGGTGGCGAGCTTGAGGGCAGTCATGTTGTCCGGTGTTGGGTCTCTGCGCCAGGTTTTCTCGAGTGCTCTGCAGTTCTTCTTGGAGCTCTTGAGGTCGTCGTTAAACCATGGGGCTTTCTTGCTGCCGGGTCTGCTCGGCGGGGTCTTCAGCGGGGCGAGGTCGTCTGCGCAGTTGCTGATCCATTTCGTGAGGTTGGTGGCTGCTTGGCTGGGGTTCGTTGTGCTGGTGGGAGGGTTCTTGTTCAGGGAAGTGGCGAGCTGGTCCGCAGTGATCTTGTTCCAGCTTCTGCGGGGAGCCTGTTGCTGGTGATGGTGGAGCGTGGTCCTTCTGAAGCTGAAGTGGACGCAGCTGTGGTCCGTCCAGTGGAGCCCCGTGGCGTGGCTGAAGGCGATGTCCTTGCTGGAGGAGAAAATCGGGTCGAGAGTGTGTCCGGCGTAGTGGGTGGGGGTGGTCACCAGTTACTTGAGTCCGAGGTTGGCGAGGTTGTCCAGCAGGGTGGTGGTGTTGCGGTCGTTGTTGTTCTCCAGGTGGAAGTTGAGGTCCCCGAGGAGGATGTAGTCGGCGGAGGGGAGGGCGTGTGGGCTGATGAAGTCGGCGATGTCCTCGCTGAATTGTGTGCGTGGTCCCGGGGGTCTGTAGATGAGGGTGCCTCTGAGGGTGGTCTTGGGGTTGACGTGGATCTGGAAGTGCAGGTGTTCGGCGGGTGCGAGGGTGTCGTCAGCGTCGTCAGCGTTGGTCGTGATGCGGATGGTGTTCCTGTGGATGATGGCGATGCCTCCTCCTGTTTGGTTGACGCGGTCCCTCCGGATGATCTTGTATCCGTCTGGAATGGCGATGGCGATGTCGGGCGCTGAGGAGTCGTTCATCCAGGTTTCCGTGAGGAAGGCGATGTCTGGGGCTGTGGTGTCGAGCAGGTTCCAGAGCTCGACGGCGTGTCTGTGGACGGATCGGGTGTTGAGCAGGATGCACTTCAGGTGGGTGCTGCTGGAGGTCGGCTTGGTGGGTGCTGGTGTGGCGTGGGTCCGGTTGCAGGTGAACTTGCAAGTGTGGCAGCTGAAGGGTCCGTGGGTGCGTCTCGGTGTGGCTCGGTAGCAGCCCGGGGTTCGGCCGGTGTTGAGTGCGTTGAGCTCGGTGGCGTCGTAGGTCCGTCGGGTCGGTTTCCGTCGGTGGGGGCCAGGGGACCTGGCACTGGGCGCGGGCCAGGCGCGGACGGGCGCAGGCGGGCTTACCTTTGGCGCACCTTCGGCGCTCATTCGGTGCTCCCGCTGCGCGCGTCCGCTGCGCGGTCGCTCTGGGGGCGTCATAAGTAAGGAGCCGGGTGGACGGGTCAGCTGGGTGGCGGGAGCGGGGCGGCCAATGGGCTGGATGTGGGCGGGGCCGCAGGGAGGCAGCGGCGGGAACCTCTGGGCGTCCGGCGGCGGCTCTGAGTCCCTGGGTCCAGCGAGGTGGGCAGGGGGAGATCCGGGCGGCCCAGCGGCGGCTGGGGCGTTCAGCAGCGGGGAAGCAGGAGGCAGGAGGCAGGCAGCGGCAGCGGCAGGAAGCAAGGGGGTGACCCGGCCTAGTTAAAGGCGCAGTGGTCACTCCGAGTGGTTGCAGGAGAGAGGCCTAGTGGACCTCTGGAGGGCCAAATACCCTAACGTGATGCAATTCACCTTCTACTCCCACGTGCACCGCACGTATGCCAGGCTAGACCATTACTTGGGCTCCTCTGAGCTGCTTAACCCCTCAAAGAGGTTTGCATAGTGCCCGCGGCCATCT
Organism: Lissotriton helveticus; assembly: GCF_964261635.1. Classification (NCBI taxonomy): domain Eukaryota; kingdom Metazoa; phylum Chordata; class Amphibia; order Caudata; family Salamandridae; genus Lissotriton; species Lissotriton helveticus. Next base: position 105,636,857 of record NC_136065.1, read on the forward strand.
CAGACCATGACGCGGTGGAGCTGTCGCTTAAAATCCCTGTGTCTCCTCGCCCCCGAGGGTCGTGGCACCTACGCAAAACCCTCCTACAAAGGCCGGAGGTCACCAAACGGCATCACAAGTGCATCGTTGACTACTTAACCATTAATGATACACCGGAGATATAAATGTCGGCTCTGTGGAGGGCCCTGAAATTGGTGGCCCGCGGCGAACTCATCGCGATCGCCGCTGCAGAGACCAAAGACCGGAAGGCGAAGAGAGACGACCTCACCGCCCAGGTTTCTGAACTGGAGAGGGTTCACAGCCACACCTGCGCTCCACGAGTTTGGAGACAGCTGAAGGCAGCTAGGGCTCAATTAGCCAGCCTAGACACTGACAGGGCGGAATTCGCTGCGCTCCGCCTTCGCCATACGTATTACGTCGGAGGTAACAAAACTGGCCGTTTACTTGCCAGTGCTCTGAAAGCTAAGACCCAACACTCCAAAATCTCCGGCCTTACAGACGACTCTGGCGTCATCCTCACTGAGGAGTCTCAGATAGCGGAGGCGTTTCGGACCTATTATGCCTCACTATACGGGGCCGAGGCGGTGTCCCTTGAGGAGGTTGATGCATATTTGGATACGGCAGCGATTACTGAACTGTCTCAGGCAAATGCAGATGCTTTAGACGCCCCCATCCGTCTGGAGGAGGTGATGGCCGCTCTATCCCGCCTCCGCCCGCTTAAATCCCCGGGACCGGATGGCTTCTCAGCTGGTTTTTACAACACCTTTAGCCAGCTGCTAGCTCCTATCCTCACCCGGCTCTTCAACTCCTTTGAAGGCCCAAGTTCCATTCCCCCGGATATGTTAGCAGCCGAAGTGGTGGTGCTGCCTAAACCGGGTAAGAAACCCACGCACTGCTCTGCGTTCCGCCCTATTTCGTTGCTGAACCTAGACCTGAAACTCTTCACCGGAATTTTTGCTGCGCGCCTTGGTCCATGCTTGCCTGGGAACTTAGAACCTGACCAGTTGGGCTTTGTGCCTAACCGTCAATGCAGCGATAACACTAAACGGGTACTCCACCTGATAGACAAGGCCCATTTTCAAGACTCGGATTCCACACTGTTGGCCATCGACGCTGAAAAGGCATTTGATCGTGTCGACTGGACCTATCTACAGCGAGTCCTGACGTGTTTTCGGCTGGGAGACCGCTTTCAGTCTTGGATCGCCTGCTGTTACCACCGCCCCCAAGCTAGGGTCCGCTTAGGTAGCCTGCGATCGGACCCGTTTAAAATCCAACGTGGCACGAGACAAGGGTGTCCCCTCTCCCCCTCCTGTTTGCCCTGTACATAGAGCCCCTTGCGCAGAAGATCCGGGACAACCCTGTCATCCAGGGCATCACCTTTGGCCGAGAACCCCACACGATCAGCCTTTATGCTGATGATATAATAGCCGCTCTAGACCATCCAGACCGCTCTGTACCCGCCTTTCTAGAGGAGCTAGACTCCTTTGGTGCTGTCTCGGGCTTTAGAATCAACAGGGGGAAATCCCTGATATTACCTCTGGGCAATAACGCCCATCCCAATGGGCCCGCCTCTACATATGGAGGCGATCTCCAGCTTGCCACACACCTCCCGTATCTGGGAGTCACCCTCACTTCCTCGACAGAGTCGACGATAGCACTTAATTACAAGACCCTCGCTGCCCAGATCCGGACGGATCTCGCACGTTGGTCAAAGCAACCCCTCTCCCTACTAGGGAGAGTTGCAGCGGTGAAGATGTCAGTCCTACCTAAGGTCTTGTATCTCCTTCAGACCCTCCCGGTCGCGCCCCCCATAGGCGTCCTCGCGGACCTACAGGCCGCCCTCCACCATTTCATCTGGGAGTGGAAACGAGCGCGCTTACCTAAGCAGCTGGCACACAGGAGCATGGACGAAGGGGGTCTCGGAGTCCCCAACCTACTGCAATATTTCCAAGCCTCTCAGCTCCGCTATTTGGTGGAATGGTATAGGCCGGAATATGAGAAAAGATGGCTCTTCCAGGATAGGGCCATGGTTCAGACTCCTCTCTGGAGGGTTTCTTTCCTCACCCGACAGCACTGGCCGGGATACCTTTTGAACTCACCTATCACCCGTACCGTCATGCGGGTTTGGGATACGGTCGCTGTTAAGAAGGGCTTGACAACCTTTCCCTCCCCATTTACCCCCATCCTGGACAACCCGGAGTTCCCACTGGGCAATGATCCTCACGCCTTTTCGCAATGGCGTGGCACCGCCTGCCGTTCGTCCGGCGACCTTTTTGACCTACGGGGCTTTCTTCCCCTCTCAGACATTAAGCAGGGCTACGAGGTGGAGCTACATATACTACAGGGCCTCACACACCACACGTAACACCGCGGGCAGGGAGGCTGCGGTGAAGCTGGCAATATATTGGCACCTTACACCAGCCCGACTTCATAAAGGGAACCCGACTCGCAGCGCGTTGTGCTGGAGGGGATGTGGGGAGCGAGGCACACTAACCCATCTCCTTTGGGACTGTTGTGAGGTCCGGAGCTATTGGGAGAAGGTCCTGGATGACATTGACTCCACCTTTGACACCGAAATCCCGAGATTCCCAGCCTACACTGTCCTGGGTCTGCCTAACGCACTTACTTTTCCCTTGAAATCTACCCGGGGTCGCCAAATGGGGATTGCCATGAAAGCAGCTACACAACATGTCTTATCGCTCTGGGGCTCAACCTCCAAGCCCACACATACGGGATGGCTACACAAACTCTGGTTCACTTTAGGGATGGAACGCATTCAGGCTACACTTTCACACACCACTGTTGCATTTCAAAAGGTCTGGCTTCCGTTGCTATCTCTCCTGTCCAAAGAATTTAATGAGATCACATGCCCCAGATATCTTCGCATTCTGCGCATTACTGAAGCTACGCATGAACCTCCGTGATCTCATTTATGATCGCATTGTCCAATATCTGAATACTTCTGACACTGTTTCTGACGTGTGGCACACTGGTTGGGGTGGGGAGGAAGGGGTGGGTTGGGAATGGGAGGGGGTTCTGGTTTTTGTTCTTACGGTTCTGCTCTTTTACACTGCTTATTATTTGTCTCCTTGGTATCATACCTCTGCTTTATCATATGTATCTCACCTTCTGCTCAATTTCCAGAGAAGACGTGCCTGTCTGTCTCGTTCGCCTTATGTGCCTAATGCCTTTTCCTTGCATCGTGATGCCTATTTCTGCTCTTAAAATCAATAAAACACATTTGAAATTAAAAGCTTAATAAAGTCTGTTTACAAAACAATAGAGCCTTGAGGGACCCCTACTTTTGTGAAGTATGGTTTGTATGAGAAAGGGAAATATGGATGACATTAGTTCGGTTTTGAAGGTAGGATGTGATCCAGTCAAGAGCAGTCCCCTCTATGCCAGCTTCATAGAGTCTTAGTATTAGAGTGTCATGGTCAATCATGTCAAAGTCAGCTGAGAGGTCCATGAGAAGTAGTGCTGCAACTCCGCTCCAGTCAACTGTGTTTTTAAGGTCATCCCAGAAGGCAACAAGGGCAGATTCTGCTCCTCTTTCTGGACGGGATCATGTTTGGAAGCCTGAAAGCATAGAATTATCTTCAATGAATTGTGACATCTGGGCGAATGCTGGTCCTTCTATCAGTGTGCCCAGGAAAAATCCTTTTTTAATTGATCTGTAGTTGTCAAGGTTAACCGCGTTTATTTTCTTTAGTAATGAGCGTACGTATGACTTTTTTAGATCTTCTGGGCATATTCCTGTAGTTAAGCAATTGTTGACGATTCTTCTTACTGGTGTGGTAGCAGAGGTAGTTAGAAGAATTTTCTTGAAGGTTTGTGGTGCACACAGGACAAAAGACCTGAAGTCACTACCTCACGATGCAGCAACAGTTGAATATCAGTCTAATCACACGTTGACAGTATCTGACCCCATGCAGCGCTGTGTTGCCTTCTGGCTAGTTCTCTCTTTACAAATAGTACATGTATACATTCGTGTTTTGGCTGAAAGCCAGAAAAACAAATCTATTTGTCTCTCCTTTGGAATTCTTACTATTGCAGATAGGTTACTGAAGTTTGAGGATATTTTCAAAGCAGTGAAGTGAAAACAACCCATTAAACTGCTGTCTCATTTGTCTTTAGAGCTCCTCTATATGCCATTTCCTGAGCAGGAAGAGACAAAATAAAGGTGAGAAACAAGCAGAGAAAGGCAAAATAAAGGTAGGAAATGAGCAGAAATAATCAGGCTAAAGGTGGGAAATGAGCAGAAAGGCATACAACAAGTATGTAAAACAATGCGGTACCAAACACAAAAGTAAACAACAGATCCTTGACTTTTCCCACCCCGCCACCACAGTGTTCGGCTGCCTCCATGGTTAAGAATCCCTGCTCGGCTGTACCCAGATTTGGTCACTCTCCACCCGTGCTGCAAATCTCCTGAGTTGCGGCGGCGATTGCGCATCTCCTGGGGGGAATCCACCAGTCCTCGCTCCAGTCTTCGGTGTCTCCTCTTTGTCCCCTGAGCCTTCCTCTGGTTCTCTGCTTCATACGTTTGGTGCTCCTTGTGGACTTCCTTTCAAGGCATTCTCTGGCTCCTTCCGGCTGCACCTCTCGACTTCGACTTCGGCTTTCTGTCCTGATGTGATGATCTTTTCTCCTTCCTGTGGGGTCCCGGATTGGTTTTTCCCTGGGTGGGCTCCTCCTTCTTACTTCATGGGGGCGGCCGCGACGAATGGCTTAATCCTTTTCTTCTCTTTTCTTTCCATGGCTCCTTACCGCAGGAGGATGGATTTCCCTGTGGTAATTAGTGGGATTTGGGGGTCTTGCTAGAAACAAAATTACAAAAATACCCATTATATATTCAACTGGAGAAACCCCTGAAGGAGGTCAAAGCTGTTTGGCTTGTTGGCCAGATTTTTTCGTATCTCGGCCCAAATGTACATGGAGCTCCTCATCCTGGTTGAGACCACCCGGATGTTTACTGTTGAGAGGAATAACGTACTCAGATTTTCATCTTCTCAGAGCTTGTTCTCTGTCTCCCCGTCTTATACGTGCCGGAACCCTGTCAATACCAAAGAAGGAGATTTTAAAACCTTCAGTAGTGTTTGGACAAAGCAGCTGTGACCTTCAGGGGGTTTCTCCAGTTGTATATGTGTTGGGTATTTTTGTATTTTTGTTTCTAGCAAGTCTTTTCCCTTGGAGGACACCGTTGAGTGTTGATCTTTTTTAACCATAGCAGGATTTCAGTTATAAGCCTTGAGTTTGATTTATTTGTTGTACATAATATGTGGTTACCTTGAGAATAGTGCAGAGATGGCCCCTGATGTTTCCAGTGAGGTACTATCCTCACGGATGGATTCTCTGATGATTCTGGGTCACTGGACCGGGATGAATGTTGATGTACAACATCCGCGACTCTCCGAGTAGTTTTCTCAGAAACACATGTCAGTAAGTCACTTGACCTTAATTTGCAGTGCGTACACTGGTTCTGTTACATCGCATTATATACCATGTACACTTGCTATAGAATAAAGATGAAAATAGAAATCTGTGTTAATATTATTTATTTTGATCCCCTAATGCAAATAGTTGTTGTAATATAATGATTCGAGATATTAAGCAGCATTTTACTTGTCTTTTTAAATTTGCAATTAAGTCTTTGTTTTGGACTGAAGTACATGCAGGAAATGTATTCTAAAAGTCTTTCCACTATGTTTGTGCACTGGTTTGTTTAGTTTTTATCAAAGTAAATAAGGCACAATTCAACACTTTGTATATGCTTTGACAAAGACCTGAATGGTCGAAACGAGTCAGCTGAAATAAAGTTGTAAGGAATCACTCTGGAGTGCCGGCGTTATTGCCAGCGCAGCGGCGCAAGCAATTTGATATAGATATATATTTATTTATATATGCTTAGAGTTAAGTTAGGTAAGGTATCACAGTATCACTTGTATCCCCTCTGTCCTTGTTCAAGCTGCGGGAGCCTTTGGAGCAACCGGTTGAAGAACATCCCGGCCAAAATAGAGTCTTTGAGAGGATACAATAGCACAAGTGGTAGTGATTTGGCTTGAAGAACATCCTGACATGGAAAGAGCCTCAGTCAATATGTGAAGACGCATGGGAGGAGAGTGCTTTGCCTAATGTGTTCACTGTTGAACTAGTGGGCCTTACAAAGTACGTCTCTGCAGGATTAAGGTTTTAAGTTGTATCATTTTCAGAGGATCAGAAGGTAAAAGAGATAGGTTTAGGGCACCTAAGAGATTAGATCCATCAAGGGTTTGCACACTTATGCCTTGCTATGCGTAGGGTCCATGTACCCAATTCGGAGTGTCGCTCTGTATCTCTTCCATTCTGCAAAGCTAAGTAATGGATAACCCTACACCCCTACAGACAAACAGTAATGCTCTTTGGCACAGGCACCTGGGTACCTAGAGCTGGTCACAGCATCTAGTTGGCCACTATTAGCAGGTAGCAGAAGTTAAGCAACTTTGTTCCCGAGAAACTAGACAGCAATCAGGTGGGCTAAGGGCTCCTGAGTGGCGTTTCAGAGAGGCGAGCATCCAGGGTAGCGCTGCAAAGCAAGGGAGAAGTGCTTTAATGTGTGTCCCTTGAGGTGCACACACGGTAAGGCAAACATCATGCACCCTGGCATGGTTACTTTTCATCTTTCACTCTGGTATATTTACCTTTCCGCTAAAGGTCACCTCTGGCTGTATGCACACTCATAGTTAAACACTCCATGTGACGATGCTGCAGTGTTTTAGAGTAGCGTAGAGCTGTTATCTGTAAAATCGCTGAATCCTAAGAAAAAACTTTGAATAAGTGTGTATTTTTACAGTTTCCAGCTTCAATCAATCAGGGAATTCTAAGCGCACTACTCACCCGTGAGGGTCTCAAGGCACTGGGAGGTGTGGGGTGGAGGGAGGGGGGGCAGCTCCGGTCAGTTTAAGAGCCAGGTCTTGAGGGTCTTCCTGAAGAAGTGCAGGGTGGGGGAGCATCTGATGTTGATCGGAAGCGCGTTCCAGGTCTTGGCTGTGATGTAGGAGACGGTTCTTCCACCTGTTCTTGCTCTGCAAATGCGCAGGGGTCGGCTAGGACGAGGTCGGTGGATCAGAGGTTTCTCTTGGGTACGTGGAAGGAGATTCTGTTGTTGAGTTATTGTGGCCCGGTGTGGTGGAGGCATCTGTAGGCGTGGGTGAGTATCTTGAATGTTCCTCTCTTCTCAACCAGGAGAAAGGGATGCCGAGGACGAGTCTGGCTGCGGTGTTCTGTATGGTCTGGAGTTTGCAGAGCAGAGACTTGTTGATCCCGGCATAGAAGGCGGGTCCGTCGTCCAATCTTATGGTTATGAGTTTGAGGGTGACAGTCTTCCTTGATTCAGGGGGATCCATTTGAAGGTCTTCCAGAGGATGCGGAGGGTGTTGAAGCAGGTGGAGGCAACGGCATTGAGCTGTGGGGTCATAGAGAGGGAGAATGTTATCGTCTCCGTCCTCGGGATCAGCGTGATGTTAAAATAGAGCCACCTCCTGATCTAACCAAACCCAGAATGCTGTAAAAGCCTTGGGTTAAGGAAGGATCAAGCGAGGGCAGAGAAAAAGGCGGGGAAGGAAGGGGACAGCAGGGAGGGAGATCTGAAAGACAAATAACAATAGCGTTGGTACCAGTCTCTATAATCCCTTTATCAACAAACACCATAAACAACAACTGTACTCTCTACCTGTATAAGAAACTAAAGCAACTGTAATGTAGGAGATACAACTCTTCATCAACATCAGAGCCCTGGAAGGATGCGAGTGGTGCTACTTCCCCCCCATGTATAATGTTTATGCAGGGAAATATGGAAGAGTCTTGAGCGGCATCTTTAGGAGCCTGTGTTCCTCGCATCAGACACACACAATGATCATAATAAACGGGTTACGTCACCCAGTAGAAGTAATAGAAGTACAGTACCTGTGTAATCCAATAGTAAGTGTCCAGTGGCAATGAATACTGTAATTCGTACCCCAAGCACTATTCCCCGTTGTTTCCACAGGGCTTGATGATCAATGCAGTGATATGTACAAAAACTAAAGGGTCCTCTGCATTAGCCGCAAGGCGCAGGCTCGGCCAACAGAGGACCGGCTTACCAAGCCTGGCAAGAATAAACATCTTGTTGACGAGATTTCGTCCTCCGCACGAGCCGTGGCAAATAGGCTCACCAACGGAGGGCAAATGTGGCAATTAGAATCTTATGTGGAGAATGACCCCACCTGAACCGCAATTCGTCCTCCGCACGAGCCGGGGAAAGAAGGCTCACCAACGGAGGGCAATACAATACTCGTGCATCAAGCTCCTCTTGATACGAGTAGTCTTGATTCCACCGCATTAGCCGTAGCACTTGGCTCATCAACAGAGGAATTCACGCGGTTCCACAAATACCGGCAGAACGGCCGGATCTGTAATCTCCGCGTCTGTTCTTATCACAGATCAAAGCTTTTCCTTATTACAGGAGCGGGCAAGAAGCTCACCAGGAACTCTATGAGCATGGAAGCCAGGTCGAAGAAACACACACAATATCCGACAAGAGGAACAGGATGTTTCCTCCTATATAGAACCGCACATTGCTGGTGCTAGGCATTCGGGGACATGTAGTTCTTTCACAAGTACAAGGAACCATTATAGAAATGACGAATCCTGAGGCGCTCACCGGAAACGTCCACATCCAGACCTCCTGAACTGCATTCACCACTACCATCGGTTACCTCACCATGCACCACGCCATCGCCTCCATGGACTATGTAATCATTAGTGACCTCAACTTCCACTTCGACAACCTCAGCAACCCCAACTCCTCCACCCTCCTCGCCAACCTCGGACTGAAACAACTTGTCACAACCCCACAAAGCAGGGCACACCCTCGACCCCATCTTCGCAGGAGGTACCAACATCTGCTTCAGCCACACCACGCAACCCCCCTGGACAGACTACCACTGTGTACACTTCCACGTCTGCAGACCCACAGCCCCCAAACCTGCATCCCACCCTCTGTTACGTAATTTAGTAGTTCTGTGGTAGGTGGACTGTCGCTTGAGCTGGCGGTGGTGAGTTGGCAGGAGCACTTGGGTGCAAGACCTCCTCCTGAGTGGTTGGGGGGGGAGATCCTTCCTCTGGATCTTGTATCTGTCGGGGATGGCGTATGGTGTGGGGGCGACGGCCATGAGGGTGCGGTGGGTGGTGAAGGTAGGATGGCAGTGACGTCAGGAGACTGGACGTCGGTGGTGTTCAGCTAAGACTGCTGACAGATGTTTTTCCGTACGGGGTTGAGTGCGAGGAGGGAAGCTAAGTCGTAGCGGTGGGTGGTCGGGTCCCTGGCACTGGTCGGGTCATGGACAGGCGCAGACGGGCTTCCTCTGCCGTTCGTTTGGCGCGCCAGCAGCTACCATTAAGCAGGGGTAGAGGGAGGGGAAGGGGGAGGGAAGCGCAGCTGGGAGGCAGGAGTGGGAATGGCAGGGGGGGCGGGCCATGGGGCTGCAGGGGCGGGAATGAAGGGCAGTGAAATAGGCACGGAGGAAAAACAGGCAAAATTCAGAGAATCAGATAAAGGCACAATAAACATATAGACAGACAAAAAACAGAGACACAGATACAAGGCACAATAACAAATAGATAGACAAAAAACAATGACAGGCACAACACATGCAGACAGAGAGCAGCGGACCAGCAGAGGAGCAAGGCTCTCCCACTATACCACCAGGGATGAGGCGCAGGCAGGAACCTGCGGGTGGAGAAGGGCCTCGAACACCTACCATGAGAGAGGTGTAGGGGGCAGCAGCATGGGACACAACAGCAGAGCTGCTGGTGCGGAGAGCGGGACTCTGGCCAGGAGGTTAGAGGTCCTGCTCAAACCCCGAGTAGCGTCCGCCATTAAGTAGGGGAAGGGGGAGAGAAGCACACAGATACAAGGCACAATAGCAAATAGGCAGACATAAAACAATGACAGGCACAAAACACGCAGACAGACAGCAGCGGACCAGCAGAAGAGCAAGGCTCTCCCACTGGTCCACCAGGGATGAGGTGCAGGCAGGAGCCGGCGAGTGGAGGAGGGCCTCAAACACCTACCAGGAGAGAGGTGTAGGGGTAGCGGCAGGTGACACAACAGTGGAGCTGCTGGGGCGGAGAGTGGGACTCTGGCCAGGAGCTTTACATTTTGCACAGAAGTGTTGTTAATGAAACAAAAATGTATCTGAAGCCGTTTACAGTTTATATTCTAACAGAAGCCTATGAAAGGAAATGGAATGTTGCAAGTTCATATTATTCCACATACACCTTTAATTTGACATTTTAAGTATTTTTGCATTCAAATTGATCTATTCTTGCATTGCCTGGATTTCAGTAGTGATTTGCAAACCTACTGAAAAGTAAAAATATGCTATTTATTTGCAATACTCTAGCTGTAGGTTTCTTTTCACATTTTACCTACAATTAGTGTAAAATTAAATGAGCCTGGCTTTCACATGGCTCTTTGAAATTATCATTCCAGATATTGTTACAGAAAGGCTTAATGAGACTTCAAGGGAGCTGAACTATTCACAAAATCATTGTAGCTTTTGATACCAGAATGCAATTGCCTTTTCTGACTCTTCTCCAGACACAGCAAAACCAAAGGAAATGATAGACGGAGCGTTGACAATACAAACACTCACCCCCAGTCAACTGATCTGGGTTTAATCCATCACCATTCTTTAGCCCACTCTGCCACCCCAGTTCAGACATGGCCATTTGCAAATCAGTCAGACCCTGGGCCTCATGGGAACAGTCCAGCCCGAACTGCCAAGCCATGCCTTCCCTGGACCGGAAACAAGCTTCCGAGGACCGGTTTCTGGCATTGCAGTCGTCTTCAGCCGGGCTTGCTTGAATCCAGTGGCAAAGTGAGCAAGGGACTCACGTCTGAGCATACCCTGCCAACTTATGGCGAACAAAGTAAAACCAAAGGAAATGATGGACAGGGCGTTGACAATACAAGCACTCACCCCCAGTCAACTGATCTGGGTTTAATCCATCACCATTCTTTAGCCCCCTCTGCCACCCCGGTTCAGACATGGCCATTATTATTATTATTATTTATTTTTGTAGAGCGCATAGTCACCATAAGGTATCCCAGCGCTAGGCACCCTATCTCTTTGGTTTGGGCTGGTTCAGGACGGTTAAAGAAGGAACGGGGGGGGCAGGGGATAACTGTTTAGAGTAGGCATATGCAAATCAGTCTGACCCTGTGCCTCATGGGAACAGTCCAGCCCGAACTGCCAAGCCATGCCTTCCCTGGACCGGAAACAAGCTTCCCAGGACTGGTTTCTGGCATTGCAGCCGTCTTCAGCCGGGCTTGCTTGAATCCAGTGGCAAAGTGAGCAAGGGACTCACGTCTGAGCATACCCTGCCAACGTATGGCAGACACAGCCTTAGTGGTGTGATGCCCCTAGCAATATAGGGAGTGGGACCGCTCGATCTAGTACCGGGCTTTCCTAAGGCTATCGCGGAATAGCCCTTTTTGATGACTTTTCCCCCGATTGAGCTGCAATCCTCTCTGGAAATTTTGTCCAAATTGAGATCTGGCTCCCCATGTGATCCATGCCCTGCTAAGTTTTTAGCTAAAATTGCTTGTGTTATCAACCCGACGGTCAATTTGATCCTTAACAGGTCTCTGGAAACGGGATCCGTACCGCAAGCATGGAAACAGGCGATGGTTCTCCCTCTTTTAAAGAAGCCATCCCTGGACCCCAGCAATCATGCTAATTACAGGCCTATTTCTCTGCTACCGGCTCTGGCCAGGGTGACGGAAAAGCATGTGCACTCAGTCCTGGCCGACTTTGTAGAGTCTAACGAGGTTCTGCACTATACCCAATCCGGTTTTAGGGCTAACATGAGCACTGAGTCGGCACTACTGGAGGTGTCAGAAGCCATCAAGGAAGTCCTTGACAGTGGAGGGAAAGCAGTTTTGGTGCTATTAGATCTCTCGGCGGCGTTTGGCACCGTTCCCCATGACCGGCTCCTGGCAAGACTTTGGGAGATCGGGGTTAGGGGAACGGTGTTTAGATGGTTTGAGTCGTTTCTCTCTAATCGACATCAGACAGTCTGGGCTCCTCCGTACTCTGCCGCTGTGCAGCCTTTGGAGGTGGGAGTTCCTCAGGGGTCAATTCTGAGTCCCACCCTTTTTAATATCTATATGGCCCCCCTCGCGGCACTGGCAGAGTCGTTGGGCGCCCAGATTATATCGTACGCCGACGATACCCAGCTGCTCTTCACCTGTGACAAGAACACGGACTTTGATGGCGAGAGCATTAAGAACTGCTTGGACGCAATATTCACTTGGTTTCAACTTAACCAGTTGAAATGCAATTCTGACAAGTCCGAGCTCCTCTTCTTCGGCTGTCCCCCTGATCCGGATCCCGGTTGGAAGACCTGGTGGCCTGCAGGAATGTTTCCCCCGGCCTCTGACTCCAAGGTAGCCAAGAACCTGGGTATCATGATGGACAGTTGCCTGTCACTGAAACCTCAGATTCTTGGCCTGGTGGGGCAGTGCTTCGGAATACTCAAAATGTTGAGGAAATTCCTCCCTCTTCTCTCGATCGACCATAGGAAAACAACGGTGCAAGCCCTGATTGGATCGAGGTTGGATTACGTGAACATACTCTACCTCGGCCTGCCTGAATATCTTTTGTCTAGGCTGCAGGTGGTGCAGAACGCGGCGGCTCGGGCCATCTTTGGCCTTGGGCGCCGGTCTCATGCCACTGACCTTCTGGTGTCCCTTCACTGGCTTCCAATCAGGAAACGCATCAAGTTTAAGGCCCTTACCATGGCGTTTAAAGCCTTGCATGGCATTGGGGCTCTGTATCTGCGGAAGAGAGTTGTCTTCCACAACCCAACCAGAGCCTTACGATCGGCTGCCTTGTCAATTGCGAGGATCCCTGTAATCAGGCGCGCACGGACCGGGGGCCGCTCTTTTCAACATCTAGCGTCACGTGCCTGGAATGATTTGCCTCTTGCTCTGAGAAAGAGCGAGAATTTGGTATCTTTCAGGAAAGATCTCAAAACGTGGCTCTTCGGCCTCTAATTTGCCCCTCATTGGAAGAGTTATGCTGTGTTTGATCTGTCAGCGCCGGGACACTCTGTTAGAGTAGCTGAGCGCTTAACAAAACCTACGATAACATAACATAACATAACATAACATAACAATATTGTAATCTGCCTAGAGCATGCACAAAGAGGTGTGAGGTCTCTGAATTTTCCTTTATCCAAGAAAGACAAAAGTCTGGGCCTCACCTGAAGGGTCCTCTTCACCTTGCACAAACAGATGCTGCTGTCCCCAACCTGCCCTCTTCCGCTCAGTGATTGGGGAACTCTAATGACCAGCCCCAAGCTAACAAATTCTTCATTTTTTCTAAAGTAATCCCAAACATGATCCTTCTCATCTCTGTGTCTGGATCCACTCTTTAGCTATAGGGATGAAGGAATACACGTTCACTGTCTAGGAAGCTCTACCCCCACCCCTCCTTGTGACATGCTACAACCAGGGGTTTCAAAAGGGATACCACTTTGCTTTTTATAATTAATAAAAAGAGACAAGCCTGCGGATAGATGTCACCAGACATCCACTCCAGCATTTCCAGAATTTTCCTCTCACCGTCAGCATTATTTACCCATATATTTTCTCACATTGCATGATCATGAGCTTACTGCATACTTCAAGTACACCATAAAGCTGTTGATATTTCTCACTATATATGTACAGCCAATACTTTATGCTTCCAACCCCTGCACTGGTCAGTTGACTTTGCTGGAGTAGTGGTCTAATGGTAGCCTTGGAGTAGACAGGCTGGGCCCGATTCACAAAAGTAATCTGAGACAAAATCCAAACTTAACAACTTTCGATATTCACAAAGGGCATTTAGGAGTAGTAAAGTTAATATTTTGTTTATAGTTTAACTTAAGACAAAAACTTAAGTTTAACTGAGGCAAAATCCTAACTTTACTACTCCTAAAGGCCCTTTGTGAATACCGAAAGTCGTAAAGTGAGGATTTTGTCTCAGATTACTTTTGTGAATCGGGCCCATTGTTAGCCTGATTCCAGTGCCTGTCAAAAATACTATGTTTGAATACAAAAAGCAACCTCTATATTTTTTAATCCAGTATGAAAAACTGACATTTACTTAAAACGTCTGATTGCCTATCTTTTTTTTCTAAATTGCACTTTCATTATCCTTTTCATCCATTATTTGCATGCCTCCTCTCTCTCTGAGCATAACCTTCTCGAAATTGTAAGCATGTTTGCCTTAATCTACGACCAAAGTTCTTCAAACGCATATCAAAGATCCCAACCTTGCTTCTTTGAAAATAGTTTCGATGCAACCTAAAAATACCTAATCTTCTCAAGCTCATCTCCTAACCCCACCAACCATCTACATGAACTCACATACCCTGCTTCCCTCCCCAACCACTTCCCAATAATCGCATCTAACTCCAATAAGTTTGCTCTATCACAAATAAACTGGAATGAACGCTTGGAATCAATTGATGAGCGCACAAATAAGAATGCTACCTGAACTTTTTTTTTTACCAGCATGACCGGCATATTAATGTCCCAGCTAGTATGAAAATGAGGAAAATAACCTAAAGCAGGCTATTTCCCCCTCACTTATTAGTACATACTTGAAACAGCAAATATAAGAAGAAAGCACTTTAAAACGTGCTTTAATGGTCCCTAACTGATAAGCATTCTGTCGCGACTCAGTCCGGGACACTTTTATGTGTCTGGGACTCAGGCAAGGACTGGTGACAGGGAAACAAAGTAGGCAGAATACTGGGTACAGAGCTGCCCAAGATCACACAGTGAGTCAGAGGAGAAAGGGAATCCAAAGGGGAAGCTCTGTACAAGAGAATAAGAGAGAGTTAAGGCTCAGAAAGGACAGAGGCAATTTATCACTCAGAATAACTAACACCCAGACCGGATGTGCAAGACATATATATAACAACATTAACAATAAAGGGAATTTGGTTACTGAGTGGTCGGGCAGCACCAGCTATATCCATCTGGGACAAACCCGCTATATGGAAGGCATAAGGGGCACTCCCTGATGCCGGGAGATCATCCTGACACCTACTGGGCCTGTTAAGGAGGAGACGAACCGACGGTGTGCAGCTGCATCCGCCTGAGTGCGACCGAGGGGTGGCCTCTGGGGAACAACGGAGTTGGATTTGTGACCAGCAAGACCACTACAAAGTAACATGGCCTCCCCACTGCAGTGATCTCGTCTGGACGTAACAGTGAAACCCCCAGACGCAGATGCCGGTCCGAGTAAGCATCCGTGGAGGGCAACCCAAGGAACGAATTACGTCTTCCGGTTTCGCTATAGCGCCAGTTTCGTGGTCCTGGACCTGTGTGAGTGAAGGTGCTCGTATTGTAGTGAGCCCCACCTGTATGGCCCCCTAAGGACACTGCACGGGGACCATCACCCTTTGCAGATTACAGACTGACAAGTGGGGTGACGGCCTCTAGTAGCTTACAGTGAACCAGGGTTGAATCTGTGGGCTGTCATTCCTACGGCGCTTCTGTGACAGCCGTTGTGCAGGCGGCACCAGATAAGACCCGCCTGGTCAACTGTGTGGCAAACCAGAGTTAGTGCCCCCACGGCCTCTTCTGCGGACTGGGACAATCGAGGTGACCCCATCACCCGGTGTGGGGCATCTGACTGCGCCAACATAAAGAACATTGGCAGTACCTGAAGCACCAACTCAATCCCAAGAGGGATGCGACTAGGTCTGACACGCATTGGCTTCTGGATATAGCAGAGGTGCATTGTCCACTGAGGGAAGGAGACCGAGCTGTACGCATGGTTCCAACGCAATGGTCACTCCGAGTCCACATCTCATGAAACAGACACCTGCGGAGCTGTCGCATCTGAGGGGAGCGAGGGTTTGGCAGTTGTCCCCCTCCCGCTAGGGTCTACTAATC
Source organism: Lissotriton helveticus (assembly GCF_964261635.1). Taxonomy (NCBI): domain Eukaryota; kingdom Metazoa; phylum Chordata; class Amphibia; order Caudata; family Salamandridae; genus Lissotriton; species Lissotriton helveticus. The sequence goes on from NC_136065.1 coordinate 105,652,836, forward strand.
AATGACGGACCGCCATTGTGACCAGAGCCACCCTTAAGTAGTAGAAAGAGTCTATACTACGCCACGGGGTTACAGTGTGCCGATTAAGCAGCATCTGGGACCATCATGCAATGAAGCTGAAAGGGGTCTTATCGGTGCAGTCAAATAAGCTGGACAAGTACGCGGTCCCGAAACAGTCAACAACAGACGACGGCGCCTCAGGGGGTCAAAATGAAACTTCGGAACCATCTCTTAGCTCAATCATAGCGGCCATTCAGGTTCTGGGAAAAATGCTGGAATAGACAAAGTTTCGATTCAAATGATCCTGCTTAGAGCAGATATGAACAAGACATCGGAGCGAGTTACAACGGCAGAGACAAAGATCATAGAGCTACAATCTACCACACGCAAACTGGAGGAAAAGGTTCAACAACTTCAGGGCTCACCAACACCGCCAGGTGGCCCTGAATCTGGAGGACCAAGAGGGGCGGGCCCACTCCAATAACATCTGAGTAGTGGGAGTTCCAGAAGGGGCGGAAGGCCCCAGTATGAACCTCTTTGAATACTGAATCACCTTAACCTAAGCGGCTCTCCACCTTCTTCACAGTAGAGAGAGCACACAGAGCCCCGGTCCCCCCACGAAACCTGGAGCATCCCCCAGGATGATCATAGCCAAGATCTTTAATTACAGGAACCACAACGCCATTCTGCACGCTGCTCGACTCCATGGTGACCTCCAGTATGAGAACAATATTGTGCGGTTCTACACGGACTTTACTCTGAAGGTGCAGCAGGAGCGGCGTACATTTGACGGTGTAAAACGAGCCTTAAGGGATTGGGGCATTAAATATGATGCTCTTTCCAGTGAAACTTACAATCATTACTAATGGGAGGTCTTGGTTCTTCACAACTTCATCGGAAGTGCAGACCTGGCTGGACGAGGGGAGGACGCAGAAAGATAAACCCTGTGTTGGGGAAGGCTGGAGAGATACCCTCGAGCGCTCCCCGGGCTCCTCAAGTGGACGTGACAGACTGGACAAGCGTAATCAGCGTTCCTGGTGATCCAGATCTATGAGTCCAGCAACCCCAGAGACTCACGGAGAATGATCCCACAGCATCTGTCACCGGTTTCTAAGACTCACTGCTGCATACAGTAATGTATACCGTCTGGTTTTGTAGTAGGGGATGGCACTCTTGCGGAGGGTTGGTACTGTTGACCTATTATCACACTGCAATGACACTCTCCTGAACTGGGCTGGTGTAGGGCCCCCGGGTGCCTCAATAAGGTGTCATCCTGCAGCCCCTTCATCAGTTGATTGGTTTTACTGGGCAACAGGCGCCCTGCTAGTTGGGGATGTGGGTCGTTTTAAACCTAAGCAGCAGGGTAGCAGGGAGGGGGGGCAATAGTTTATGGTGCTTTTTAGGTTTCGACTGCAAAAAGCTGCGCAAGCAGCTTTTGCGCAGGAGAAATCTAATGAGAACTGTAGTGTGGGTTTGGGTCGGCCCTCGTCATTCATTGGCTGGCTCCATAAATGGAGCATAGCCATTGGACGAGGGGCCTGTCCGTCAATGCCGGACCAGATTCGGGGGCGTTCCCGAGATTCTTTGGCTTTTGCCGACGTCACGCGACGTCAGCCGAAAGCCGGGAACGCCCCCGAATCTGGTCCGGCATTGCCGGCACCTGATTTTCGAGTATTTTGTCCGCTGGCAGGTGCCCACCCTGCCAGGGACCTTGCCGCTGTTGTGGTACCCCGAGCGAGTGCCCACCTCGCTTAATATTTAGATTTAAGGCCGGTGCCCACCCGGCATTGCTCCGTGTATTCACCGCCGCGGCCCCGAGTGAGAGGAGGAAGCAGCGCCCGCCTTCAAGCCCGGGCCGCGCTGGGATTGGCCCAGCCGGTCGAGCCCCCTTCCGCGTCATCGCAGGAGGAGGAGGAGAGAGCCGGAAGGAGGAAGCAGCCTGCATCGACCGTCCCGAGGCTCCCGAGCACAGGAGGAGCCCCGGGGAAAGAGAACGTCCCTCCGCGGCCCCGGAGAGTCCCGAGGAGCGGGAGCTCTCCTCCAGCAGCCGCCGGACCCGGTGAGTGCCTGCAAGGGGAGAGGGGCGTACCATGAGCCTCGTGCTAAAATCCTTTAAAACACCCACTTTTCCTGTCAGTGTAACGTAGAACACGGCCTAATTTCCCGTCAGTCACATTGAAAGTCCACGCCCATTAGCTGGTCAGCGGGGGCTTAAGCCACGCCTACGGTCATTCTGCACCCGCTCTAGGCCCTCCTCCTCTCAATCAGCTCCGCCCAGCTGTGACAATCAGCTGTCTGCGAGCCATCTCTGTCCCCCCCCCCAGCTCCTCCCCTCGCGCTGATCGTGGTCGCAGAGAGTGCGGGGCGGGCTCACTGGGGGCTCCCAGCCGTAGGCAAGCTTAATTTCGTGATAGCAGATTAAAGCAGCGGCGGAGGCCTGGGTTTGTACAGAGTGGACTGATCTGTGATTTAACCGGGTGTGGAAGCGCGAGGTGAGTGCCAAGTTTGTTTGTGGAAATAGGAAGGAGGTAGCTCGGAGTCTTTGCGACTCCACCCCCAGCACACCGTGCCTGCGGGAAATCCCACGGCGGGTAGGGTGCGGCCCCCCGGGGTATGCCCCCTCCCCTGCTGCTGAAAAGGCTGGCTGTGCTCCTCCTACAGGGGGAAGGACGGGTGGGTGTTTAGGCCAACCACTAGTAAATATAAATCTGACTGGCGCACCGCTGCTCCAATAGTCTATGCCCACTTGCATGTGGGCGGGCAGAGGAGTGGGGTTTAGGATCCAAGGCCTGACACATTTGCAGACCTTGGGAGGGTTCAGGTAACGTTTATGGGATGGGTGGGTGTGTAAGAGGTCAGAGGGTTTGGTGAATAGGAGCTATAGGAAGAAGAGACTCGCTGATCCTAGTGGTGAACGCCATCAATATGCCAGAGATAGTGGTGGGTGCAGTTAAGGTTGTCAAGAATACAGAAGTGGGTGTTGTAGAAGATGCCAGAGGTCGGGTTTGATGATCGACCTTATTGCGGTGTACAAAATTACATGAGAGGGAGTGCCAAGAGTGGAAAGGTTTTACCTCTATTTCTACTACACTTTACCTCTTATTTTTCTTATCAATGGTACTCACCCAGTCTTCGTCCATGGCATTTGTCTCCAAAAATCTACTGGGCGGGCAAATAAAAGATCCAAAATGACATGAGTGAGGATGGATTATCCAGATTGTTTTAGCGAAAGATGTCCAGAACGAGTGGATTGGTGTGCAAAAGGACAGGAGGAAAATGTATAGTTGGTGTACATAGGATTGAGATGTGTGGCCTATAGGAACTTGAGGGCTGCGCCGGGACAGTGGGGTGTCAGAATGGATTAGCAACCAATTTGTTATGACACAAGGTCCATGGTGTTGATCTTTAGGTGTATTGCTGAGGTAACTTTACACCTTAGTGGGTCATTTTCCTAAATAGGAAGTTGGGAAGCAGGCTGACAAAATCTTTTGTGGTTCCAAAGTAGCAGTGAACAGACAATCAGGTAGCGTACATTAGACCATAGCTTATTAATGCAAACAACTGCATTTGGTAACATGGGTATATGAAAGGAATCCCTGAGAAGTGTAGACGGCAAGAGATTGGCGTATCTAGAGTAGGCAAAGTCTAAATGCTCTTTGTTAGGTTTAGCAAGTCAAACAGATGTAGATAGTAAAGTGACCATATTGGTCTATTGCTTGGTCAGTCGACCAAGTGTAGCTGCTTAGAAATCAAGATGTATGAATAATTGTTATGTGGAAGTCCCTTGTCTGGGTGGCCCCTCCGTCTCCCCCCGCCTGGTGCTTCTTCCTTGCTCTGCCCAGGGCAGCTCTCCTGGGCTCCCGCTGTGTGAGCTAGCAGGGCTGCCCGGACCGTCCCCTCACAGCTCCTCTTACTGGTGTACACACAGAGCACGGGCAGAGGGAGGATATTTCATTTACAATGCCAACAGCTCTAACTTTGGCAAAGGCGAAACCGTTGCATTGTAAATGCTTGTTTCTTAGTTGTTGTACTATTCTTGTTTCAGACTATCGTTGACACCTGCACTGTCCTGGGTCTTGACACAGAAACATGGAGCTGGAGAGTGCCTATACATAGAGAGGGCCGGCGTGGATTAGGCAGATGCACACACTGAAAGGGAACAGGACGGGGGGTAGTTGGGCGAGGGACGGGTGGTTACGACACTCACGAGTTCCATTGAAATGGTTGACCAGTCAGAGACGAGAACTAGACACAGACTATATCAACTACAGTGAGTACGCAATGGGACAAGAGCCTTAAGCTCCTGAATTGGAACGTCAATGGGCTCGGGGATAAAGTTAAACGTAGTATTGTACTGCAATACATCAAGTGACACTCCCCAGACATGGTGCCACTTCAGGAATCCCACCAGGTGTGCAACACCTGCAAAGCATTCAATAAATGGGGCTTCAAACTAGTGTCTCACTCTGCCTTTACCTCTGGGTCTAGAGGGGCTGGTACCATGATCAAACATCCTTTCCCACTTTCCATACAACAAACTTGGTGTGATGACCTGGGTCGCTACTCTGCGATTGAGGGAGAAACGCTCACTGTGATGACTGTTTATGTTCCAACGGGCCTGCAGGGCTGTATATTCAAGGACTTAGGTGCTATTATGCTCTTATTCCCTGAGGGCTACATAATTGTGGGAGGGGACTTCAACTCTGTCGTTTTGTGCCCCCTTTATCGCTATTCCCTCCAAGACATTGGTGCCGCGAGTAGATGGCTCACAAATCTTTTAGACGCCTTAGGCCTCATGGACATGTGGAGGGCAAGAATACAACAAAAGGAGGGAGGGAGAGGGAAAGTGGATTCGGTCTCCCCTGGCAATTTACATAAACAAAATGGAATCCACTCTGGCAGTGGTAGTGATCCCTACAGTGGTGGGGAGCACACAGTGTTGTTTTAAATACCCCTCACACACCAACAGGCCCCTTGGTGTCATGCTTCATCATTGGGGTCTTCGCATCCCTCTACGGGATGCGGCGTGCTGCGACTCGCGACTACGCAGGAGCACTGAAAGTGAACTATGTGTTGGTGTGTGTGAGGTAAACAAGTGTGAGTGGTGAGGTAGTAAAAAGTGGTGATTAAAAGATACCTGGCTCGTAGGTGTAGAAATAAAAAAAATTATTAAGCCCTCGGCTGGTATAATTAAAAGGGTGCAGGGTGAGGTTGTTTACTGTATATTAGGGTACGTCAACCTCAAAAGTGCGTCGACATGTTTCGGAGTGTAAAAAACTCCTTCTTCAGGACGAGGATATGCACAACTATCCTCACCTTACTCACTTGAAATGTAAATGTAAAAGTGAATTCTACAACGTCATAACGTCGGAGCCGCGTTGAGGGGAAGGCAGCCTACCAGGTCTAGCAGAATCCGTTGCTGTACTGAGCAAGAAGGAAGAACCCCAATACCACGCATAGGCTCATGAGGCCAACTAGCCTTTGTCCATAAGTTCTGTTTTATTAACGCCAACTGGGCGCAACAGACTCTATTCTTATAAACAATATTAGGTACATTGCACCTATTTTAATTTTTGTAGAATTCACTTTTACATTTACATTTCAAGTGAGTAAGGTGAGGATAGTTGTGCATATCCTCGTCCTGAAGAAGGAGTTTTTTACACTCCGAAACATGTCGACGCACTTTTGAGGTTGACGTACCCTAATATACAGTAAACAACCTCACCCTGCACCCTTTTAATGATACCAGCCGAGGGCTTAAAACATTTTTTTTATTTCTACACCTACGAGCCAGGTATCTTTTAATCACCACTTTTCACCACCTCACCACTCACACTTGTTTACCTCACACACACCAACACATAGTTCACTTTCAGTGCTCCTGCGTAGTCGCGAGTCGCAGCACGCCGCATCCCGTAGAGGGATGCGAAGACCCCAATGATGAAGCATGACACCAAAGGGCCTGTTGGTGTGTGAGGGGTATTTAAAACAACACTGTGTGCTCCCCACCACTGTAGGGATCACTACCACTGCCAGAGTGGATTCCATGTGGAGGGCCTACCACCCGGACAGAACCCAATACACATTTCACTCAGGGGCACATAAGAGCCTTTTCAGAATAGACTATCTGCTGTGGCCCGCGTCCCACATAGCAAATATACGTGAAATAAAACACATGGCTAGAGGGATAACAGACTGTTCCTTAGTGTGGGCCCAACTAGTCCTGGGTGTGAAAAGGGTAGGAAGTATCGCACCCATCAATCCATGGTATCTTTGAAACCCCAAGGTAACGAAATCACTCCTACCGGCCCTAGATCATTATTGTCAGGAAAATTAGGTGTTGGTTGGGTCAGCCCAAACTCTCTGGGAGGCATTTTAAACAGTAATGAGGGGAAAGACATTGTCGTTAATTGCTGGAGCACGCAAGGAGAAGTTTAAAGACATGGTTCACCTGGAAAACAAACTCCTCCACCTCGAGGAAGAGATGGGGAAGACGACCCACAGGAGAAACTCCATACCCTGAAACTAAAAAGAGAAGAGTATAAAGATATTGCAACAGATATGGCTAATACATTAGGGACGAATAAAGATGGCAGGCTGTACGACCAGGGAGACAAGGCGGGTAAATGGATGGCCTGGCTGTACAGGAAGGAGAGGGCGAGTAGACAGGTACCTGATTTGATGAGTGACTCGGTGGGAAAAGAACAGATCCACAAACCATAGCTAATGAATTTGCTGACTAGTATGAAGGGGTATACTGAAGAATTTCATATCTACCAGAAGAAGATTCACCAGCTCTCTTGTTGGATATCATTCTGCCCGTTCTATCGGAAGAGGAACGGAGCGCACTAGACAGTGCCCTTACTAACGACGAAATTGCGCAGGCAATAAGAAAGCTCCAACCAGGCAAAGCCCTGGGCCCCAATGGCCTGCCCATTGAGTTATACAAACTAAAGCCCGACAATATAGCTCCGCAATTAAGGGTCATGTTCGAGGAGAGCAAGGAGCTGGGTCAACTCCCACAGGACCAGAGGGTTGCGACATTGGTCACTATCCATAAGGAAGGGAAACTGAGGAGGGAATGCTCATCCTACAGGCCCATCTCCCTCCTGAACGCGGAACCCAAAATACTCCTAAAATTGCTGGCGAACAGCCTGGTCCAGGTGATTAGCAAGCTGGTGCACCCCGATCAGTCGGGCTTTATGCCACATCGTAACACTGCACTAAACCTGCGAAGGCTGCATGACGATTGGACAGGATCCAGGAACGGGTGGTTTCTTTGGACGCCACAATGGTATTCGCTACCATCGAATGGCCATACCTCTTTGCAGTCTTGGCTAAAATGGGCTTTGGGCCCGGCTTTATCAGGTGGGTGAGATTCTCTACTCTGCCCCTCTGGCACAGGTTGTGGTCAACAATAAGAAATCAGGAGTATTCGCTCTGGGCAGGGGAACCCGCCAGGGCTGCCCGCTCTCACCCTTACTCTTCGCTCTCTCCCTGGAGCCATTAGCGGCATGGACCCCTAGGGATCCACTGATCCGGGGGCTCAAATGGACAGAGGGATGGGAAGATTGCATCTCATTATATGCGGATAACATTCTTCTATACCTTGCATACCCAAAAAAGTCGCTCCATAAAGTGCTCAATATCTTCACCAACTTTGGTAAAAACTCGGGGTACACGATTAACTGAAACATGTCCCTGATGTATGTTCTTCGTGGTGACCCTCCCAGGGGCTGCCCCATACAAACAAAAAAAGTGGGCTTCCAGTATCTGGGATTATTTATTACCTCAGACCCCAAACTCCGATACGAGCGCAACCTACTTCCCCCACTGCAGAGACTGAAGCGAGATGTCCCGAATTGGAAAGCGCTGCCACTTTCGCTGGTGGGAAGAGCAGCACTTTTTAAAATGATGTTGCTACTGCGCTTCCTCTATGTCCTGCAGAACTCCCCAGATCTAGTCCCGGCGAGATATTTCAAGGAAATAGAGGGCCTACAGAGAGAACTGCTGTGGGACGGTAGACGGTAGACCCTGAATAGCATTGCATAAGCTTGTGCTTATGCTTGGGTTCCCAGACATCAAAAAGTATTATTGGGCCATCCACCTGGCCGCCATAAATCATTGCACATATCGCCTTGGAGACGAACCAGGGTACAGAATGGATAAATGGCTACTCCCTGGCGGAAACCACTACAGGGCGCTTTACTCTAGACCCCAACGATATCCCATCACAGGACCGACCAGACACTCTGTCCAGGTTTGGCATGCGGCGAACCGAAGCCTGGGGTCGAGCTGGAAGCACATGCTAGCTACTCCTCTATGAGATTCGAAACAATTGGGCACTCTGGGCACCTCAAAGGGATTTGATAAATGGGACCTCATTGGGATCTCGAAGATCGGGGACTTATGGGAAAAGGGCAAGATGATTTCATTCGCATCACTCCAACATGAACATGAACCAGCCGACACCGAGTTTTTTGGATATCTACAGGTCCGACATGCCCTCCAGACGAATTTGCCAGAAGTGACCTCCCCACCAGAATCCTCTCCAATGGAGGGCAGGCTACTAGACGGTTACCTGCCAGATGAAGCAATATCCCTGACTTATCCCTGACTTACAAAAAGTTAATTAATAACATGGCTGATACCCTAGGGCACATACGAGAGCGCTGGGAGGGAGATGGTGTTGGAGATGGATGACGAGGAGTGGCAGGAGGCGGTGGCCTCTCCACAGGAAGTTGCGATCTCATCCAGACTACGTCTTATCCAACTAAATTTTTGACAAAGAGTATACGTTTCTGGACTAGCGCAAATAGGAAGGGTGAATGACGGAGAATGTAGGAGACAATGTGGCCAAGTAGGCACTTTCATGCACATAATATGAGAATGTGGGTATATCCAGGAATATTGGAAGAAGATACATGACTGTATGAGTGAGGTATTAGACAATGGGATTAGGCCCCAAAGCAAAAAGATGCCTTATAAATGTGTGGGAACCCACAGACCTAAACAGTAAAGACAAATTATGGGTCACCCTGGGGCTAATGGTGGCCAAAAGAAATATTGCTCAGTTGTGGGGGACAGAAGTGTCTCCAAAAATTGTGGCTTGGAAAGCGGACATGGACTGGTGCATGATCAGAGAAAAAACAGTATATGGTGCACGTGGATGCCCCCAAAAATGGACAGCTGTATGGGGCAAATGGAATGCTTTTCGGGGGAAATATTTGTGTCCCACCTGAACCCTCCTCCCATGATGAACCATCTTCACAGTAAATGCTGTAACTTATATTGTCTCATGGAAAGTGCTCTGTAACACACTGTTGTCAGCTCTTTGTGGTCGTATAATTCTCATATATGTAATTTACAATGCCAAACTCATTAATGGTTAATACAAGGGGGAATTTGGGATCAAGCACTCTGGAGCTCCACACGGTTAAACTGAAACTCAGTAAGTTCCTCACCCACAATTGCTGTTACAGATACTGAGTGTAAATACCCACATAATAGATATACAAAAAAGAGGCAGGGTCTGAGGAGATGATACCTATGATGATATTATAAATGTAACTCAAATATAATACTCACAGTGAACAAGAAACGCCACATAGGTTGTCAGCTGTATCCACGGGTCCTGGTGATCAAACAGGTACACGCCAGGCAGTAACAGCAAGGACGTAGAACTAAACACAAGCATGATAGACAAAAAGCTAGCAAGGAGGAGTGCTTAACAGAAAAGAAAGGAAATCACATGGCACACTTGGCAGAAAGCAAGTAACAAACATACAAGGAAACTAGAAGCAAGAAAGTGGGAATAGAAACACAGCAAACTAGGAACTGGAACCAAGGAAATGGGAAGGAAGGTAGGGACTTGAAAAGGATATACAGAAGGAGAGGCTACAAAGATATACTAGAATAGTGCTGGTTAGGGAACCAAGGGAACAAAATAGCACTGAAGGAAGTCCTGGTTCTTCTACAAGGATTGATCAAAAACTCAGGAGTCAAGGTAGTCTGCAGGCAGTACTAGTTCAATACAATGAATTATCTACAACTCAGGAATCAAGGTAGCACTGAAGGAAGTGTCAGTTCAGGAACAATTAATTAGATACATCTCAGGAATCAAGGTAGCACTGCAGGCAGTGCTAGTTCAGGAACAGTGAATAAACTACAACTCAGGAATCAAGGTAGCACTGAAGGCAGTGCTAGTTCAGGAACAATGAATTAGATACAGCTCAGGAATCAAGGTAGCAGTGCAGGCAGTGCTAATTCAGGATCAAGTAAAACAGCTACAGCTCAGGAATAAGGGATAACTATAGGTCAGAAACTTTGGAAAGAAGGATTTCAAACACTCAGGAAACAAGAGTCTGTCTCACAGGTGGACAGCTACAACGACTAACGCTGGACTGAAGGGAGCTGGGGCGTAAAAGAGCTCGCAGGAATCATGTGCATCAGGTGTGAGCAGGCTAGCAGCAGCCAGCCACAGGTGAGCTGAATTCCTCCCTCCATCCTTGGCCTGCAGGGTTGGAGACGAAGCAGTGAGCAGGCGATCATAGGTAATAGACTTTCCTGCATGAGGAGACTGGCTTCCACAAAACTCGGCATGGATTGGGAATGGATGCCAATTCCCAAATATTGTCCAAATAGCTAGATGTCAGGATATGCATGCAGAGAAGTGTCTGGAAGCTTATTAGAACACTGGAAAGTCTCACCATGCGTCCCCCTGGTAGTGGGCACGAGAGCGCAGGGAACAAATCATGACACATTCATGCCAATTAGGGTTGCCACTTCTCCAAGACAAAAATACAGCCATTTGTTGTTGTTTTAAGAGTTTGCATAGGGCCGGACATTGTATTAAATAGGACTTTAAAGAAAAGTATCTGTATTCATTTGTAACATGCCTTTTCTGCCTCTGTTTACTTCCATTATTACCCAGGGGTCATTAATGCAGCTCTAGAACACATTCAAAAGTGTTTTCTATTTATATTTGTTGTTTGAAGTATGTACAGATAAGAGATAAAAATACTGACTTTAGGTGATTTTGCCTATTTTTCTACCAGTGGGACATTGAAATATAGGCAGTGCTGGTAGATAAACAGACAAGTGGCAAACCTAATGCCAATAGACCCGTTCGGGAGGGAGACTCACTAATTTCGGAAGCCCAAAATGGTTTATTTTACCTGTCTCCTGCCATGTATGAATAAGTAAAGTAAGCTGTTTTAATTTACGGTTGATGTTCAGGTCATTGTCATAACTACTGGTGGAACTTTGTGTTTGGAGTGAATCCGCAGGTCCTGTTATGACATTTGAGCATGAGCAGGCAAGGGGGTCTCATGTGTGCAGATGGAATTGAATAAAGAGTTGTTTACAAAGACATTGTTGTGCAGATTATCATTACAATTTGGCGACGAGGATGGGATTAGAAAATGTACTAACTCCATCACTTTTCCTTATTTACTAACTCCATCACTTATTGAACCACTGGAGGCATCAGTGTACCTTTCTCCAGTAATGATCACAAAGAAAGGGGTTGGCAAATAAAGATTCTGTGTGGATCTTACGTCAATGAATTAGTGTATTGTAATGAATAGTTTTCCGTTGCCCAATATTTCAGAAATGGTATTGATGATAATTAATGCAAACTTCTTTACCAGATTGAATTTAAAATCAGCATACCATCAGACAAGATCACATCCCAAATCCAAGACAAGAAATACACAGCCTTTGTTACCATGAAGGGGATGTTTTAATTTAAAAGACCTCAATTTGGCCTGGCATCAGCTGCCAGTGTGTTCCAATGTATGATGAACAAATTATTTGGTGATGTAACTAATGTTCATTTTTTTCTGGATGATATTTTGATTACATGTACTACAGAAGATGAACATAATAAGACTTTGGCAAAGGTTTTAAAAGTTTTGAGTGAGGCAGGCTTAATATTGAGGAAAGAAAAATGCCAATTTGTATTGAGAGAGATTGGATATTTAGGGTACACAACCTCTGAGCATGAAATAACAACAAAGGAAGATTTAGTAGGATCAATACATTTGGTCAAACTCCTGCAGGAAAGGATCAATTACCCTCATTAATGGGCTTAGTAGAGTATTATTCAAAGTTTGTTAATAATTTTGCTGAAAAGACAGAAGCTTTAAGAGTGTTGTTAACGAAGGGCAAAGTTTGGTGGGGGAGAAACAGCAGAGTGCATTTGAAAGAATGCAGACTGAAATACTAAATTCTGAAATTATAACACCATTCAAACCAAGTAACCATGTTAACGGTTGATGCGAGTGCACATGGAATTGGAGCGGTCTTGTCACAAATCAAAGATGGGGAAGAGAAACCAGTAGCATGTTTGCTTCAAGGACCCTTATCAAGACAGAAAGAATTATGTGGTAATTGAAAGGGAGGCCTAAGCTGCAGCATGGGGTCTGAAACATTTTTGCACATAGTTATTGGGAGTCCAATTTAAATTAGGAATAGACCATAAACCATTAGTGAGAATATTGAGTCCTGGAGGAGCAGGCAAGGGGTCGAGCAGATTAGTGAGTTTTGCTTCAAGACTGCAGGATTATAGATACAAAGTAGAATACGTGGCAGGCTGAAAATACGTGCATGAAGACTGCTTATTTAAGGCCTCCATTGGATGTTGATGAGGAAGACGTGTAAAGGAGAAATTATTTGTGTAGTAGCGAATGTGGAGGATGCATGGGAGGGAGAGTTTGCATCGGAGGAATGGGAAACGGCAGCACTCAAAAATGTGGTTTTCAGAGACTTAGTGAGAAGCATTCATGAGGGGTGAAAGCGAGAGTGTGATGTGAGACCATCTTTAAGGAGTATTGTCAAAATACAAGAGGAACTAAGTAAAGGATGGGACAACACTTTGGTTTTGAGTGGGAATAAATGTGTGCCTCCACAGGGAGTAAGTCAGAAATTGATTGCATTAGCACATCAAGGGCATTTGGTACAATCCCTCACTAAGAAGCGGTTAAAAGGCACACATTTGACACTGATTAAACAGGTCCTCCACACCTTCCAAGAACTAAATGATATGCCAGGTATCTCTATGGCCACACTCTGGGAAACTCTGAAAACAGTAATTAGGGGGGAATTGATAGCTATCTGAGCCATGGATAACAAGATTCATAAAGAAAAGAGAGACCGTTTGTCCCACTAGGTGAAGGAGCTTCAACGCATCCATCAAATCATGGGCCCACTAGAGTCTGACTCTCGTTGAAGGCAACTTGCTGTCAGTTGGCGGGTATAGATTTAGACAGGGCTGAATATGCAGCATTTCAATTATGCCATTCTTTCCGTATAGGGGGAAATAAATGTGGGCACCTTCTGGACAACAAGTTACGAGACCAGAGACAGGTGACTGGGGTTCATTCTTTACAAACGCCAGATGGCAGTGAGATAATAGATGATAAAGTTATAGCCACCGTGTTTAAGGACTTTTACAAAGAACTCTATACTGGGCAACCTCTAGACCTGGAAAGCCCCTCCATATATTTGTAAGAGGCAAATATGACACACCTTTCCCTGGAACACGTGACCTTCTTGTACTGCTATATCTGTCTAGAAGAAGTCATCTCAGCCATCCCCGGCCAAAAATGCTTGAAATGATCATGACCGGACAGGTTCCTGACTATATTCTAAAAGACCTTTTGCCACGTCCTCACCCCAATCTCGACCAAACTATTTAACTCATTTACCAGACCAGGATCCATCCCCCATTGATGTCAACAGCAGCCATAGTGGAAAAGATAAACAGCAATGCAGTTAATACCATCCCATATATATCTCCTAAATGTAGATATAAATCTTTTTTACTAGTATACTGGCAGTCAGACTGGGCCCTCAGATGCCAAACATTATCGAACCGGACAAGAAGGGTTTATTCTCCAAAGACAGTGCAGCGACAATACTAAGCCTATTCTGATAGATAAAGCCAAATGTTCAAATAGGGAGACTATGCTACTAACGATTAACGCTGAGAAGGCTTTCGATCGTGGGCATGGGTCATACCTGGAAGCATCTTTAGCTCACTTGGCATCAGTGAGAGATTTAGAGCGTGGGTCCTTGTCTGCCATAGTCACCCTAGTGAGACAGTTAGAGTTAATGGCCAAATATCGGTGCCCTTCCCCATTGACAGAGGAACATGACAGGGGTACCCTGTGTCACCCCTGTTGTTTGCTCTCTAAATGGAACCCATGGCCCAACGGGTGCAAGATAATTCCAACATTACTTGGGTTACTTGGGATATGAAGAATGGGCACAGATGGAATAAGAGAAGAGTGACATTATATACTAAGAATGGAGATGAGGGTAGTTGGAGATGGAAAGGGGAAATTGCAGAGGAGCAAAGAAGCAAAGTGTTCATGTTGATGAGTGATGGGGAAATGAGTGGTGTGTAAATTAGTGGTGACGCAGGAGTTGTGGACAGATTGAGGGAGTTGAAATCAAACAAAATTGGTAGATAACATTGTAGACAACATTGTGTACCAGTTAGATTTTCAGTCTGTGATGAAGTAAGTTGCTATGCTAATGGTAGTGTCATTTCTATTGGTAGCTATTCCAGATGTCTGACGCCAGTGTGATATGTGTGGTGACGGTCTAGTCTCCACGGGCAGCAACCGGAAGGGGAGGCAACGGGAAGCGGAAGGCGGCCATGTGAGATACGGCGCCGACCGCGGCAAGCAAGGCTCTGTTCCCGGCGCTCCGGGGTTGAATAAAACTTATTTTCATAAATTGTCGGCTCCAATAAATAACATACCACAATGGCGACGAGTGATGCTAGGTGACCCACGAACCCACCACAAGCCGCGGAACGGTCGCGAGGTCCCGAAATCCGGCCGAAATCAGCCCGGAGCGTGGCAGAGAGGCAGGAGGAGCGTCTGACACGGCGCGAAACAGGAGGGCACACCACTGTTCGCCCTACTACAGTTCCAGCGCCAGGAGACGCAGCCAGCACAGCGCCCAGCTCGAGTGTGCTGGCAAGAAAAAAAAAGAAAAAAACCAAGCACTTGTAAAACCCATTGAGCCAAAAAAAAAAAAAAAAAACTTCTTTTGGCATGCAGACATATTGGACAAAGCAAAGGCGAAGTCCGGCCCACCAGTGAGCTTTCCATACCTGGCAGTGGAAGCAGAGCAAGGCACCCTGGCGGAGCAGCTGCCAAGCGCGGCAGGACCCGGCTCGTCGGATCAAGCCACAGGGGTCGTCCAGAGAGCGTTGCCTGGTCCTTCAATCAAGGAGGGAGGTGAGAGCAGCGCCAGCGACCTGAGCGAGGGTGACCTCACTGAGCACCACACGCCATGGAGCCCTCCGGGCCGTACGCTCACAGTTCCTGTCCTTCGGAGGGGTGCGTCCAAGATGGCGTCCCAGTCATCGTCCCTCACCCAATTGGTGCCATTCCTAACGAGGAGTGGAGAACTAGAGATGAAATGGGAAGACTGGAAGAGGTACTTTCTCAATTATCTTGATGCCCTGGAAGAGGAAGGCGACACTCCGTTCTCAAGCAAGAGGTGGAAAAAGATTCTATTACACAACTTGGGTCCCGAAGGGATCAGGATCTATGACACAATTGTCAAGGCCGAGAGGAATAGCACGGACACGGACGTATTCAGCCACGCCATCGCGGATCTTGACGCCCACTACAGACCAGTGGTGTGTGTGGCGATAGACAGATACAATTTCTTCCAAAGGAAGCAAAGAAGTGGAGAAACTGTGGACGAATACGTCGTGGCCCTGCAAAGGTTGGCTCTCACATGCAAGTTTGATAGGTTGCATGACGACCTAATCAGAGACCAAATTATCATGCACACGACCAGCTCCCACGTCCAGGAAAAATTGTGGGTAAATGGGGATGCCCCCCTCAAAGAGATATGGGCCATGGTCAAAAAGGCGGAAATGTCTAAGCGTTGCGCCCAAGCAGCCAAGAAAGAGGCAAGTGGAGCACAGACGGTATGCAAGATCATGACTCCGGCGAGAAGTGAACGGCCGAAGCAGAGAGAATCGCAAAGGAATCATGACGGCAGAAGACCAAACAACAGCAACAACTTCACCCAAGCAGACAACAGACCGAACAAAGGAGGTAGGCCGAGCTGCTACAGGTGTGGCAGTACCGCACACATGGGAAACGACAAAGCATGCCCGGCATTCAGGGCAAAATGCTCATACTGCGGTGTGTTCGGGCACTACGAGAAGGTCTGCCGCCGGAAACCCAAAGGAGCAGTGGTCAGATATGTAGACCAGGAGCAAAGTGAAGATGCAGAGGATCGTGAAGACGCAGAGGATCAGGAAGAGTTCTTATACATCGATGTCCAATTGCTAGAAATGGAAGGAGAAGGAACCGACAAACCCAGACTGGACATGCACATTGGTGGGGTACCACTGGAAATGATTGCGGAAAGTGGAGCACCCATCTCCAGCATACAACAACAAGTCTGGGAAGAAAAGTTCGCTACCAAGATCAAAGAGAAGCTGCACCCGATGGACTTGAGGCCAGTCACGTATACAGGTCAAAGAATTCCCATGTTGGGGTATTGCCCCCTCCTGTTCGAATTCCGAGGACGCCATGCACAATGCAAGTTATACGTCGCCGAGAAAGGCCCATCAGTGCTGAGCTGGAAAGACCAAGGGGCGTTGGGAATACAACTCAACCCAGGGGGCATCGAGAAAATCTTGCTAATGGACATGGAAAGGAAGGACGACGTAGAGTCCTGGCAGAGGGCGTACCCCAAAGTATTCAATGGACAAATTGGGGAGTTAGTGAAGTACAAACACCTCATAAAGCTAAAAGAAGGAGCCAAACCAGTGGTGCACAAGGTGAGGAACATTCCGTTTCGCAGTAGAGAAGCAGTACAATCCGAATTGGACAGGCTGGAGAAAGAAGGAGTGATCAGAGCCATAGAGAGTGCCGAATGGCTTTCCCCTCTAGTGGTAGCCCAGAAAGCCAATGGCAAGGTGCGGCTGTGTGTAGACTTGAGAGAACTGAACAAAAACATAGTAATCGACAAATTTCCCCTGCCGCGCATTAATGAGATGCTAGCCAAGACCAAGGACATCAAGTGGTTTTCCACAATAGACTTGTCGTCAGCCTACCACCAAGTGAAATTACATCCTGCATGTAGCCATCTCACATCGTTTATCACGCCGTTCGGCTGCTATGAATTCGTGAGAATGCCATTCGGGTTAGCATCCGCAGCCGCGGTCTTCCAGAAGCTCATGCACAAGCTGCTAAAAGGGGTGGAGAACGTGCAATTTTTTCAGGACGACATCCTTGTAATGGGGAAAACTAAACAAGACCACAACGAGAAACTCCACATTGTACTACGAACACTACAGGAAAATGGCCTGACGGCTGAGTGGACGAAATGCAGGTTCGGAGTAACATCAGTCACATACCTAGGGCATGAAGTGAGCGAAAACGGCATACTGCCGAAAAAGGCCAACATGAAGTCGATTCAAGACGCCCCCACACCATCCAAAAAGGAGGATGTTCTGTCATTCCTAGGAATGGCCGAATACTACAGTAAGTTCATTCCTCACTTTGCCACGAAGACGCATCTCCTACGTCAACTCCTGAGGGAGAAGAACAAGTTCGTATGGAGTTCAGAGGAACAGAAGGAATTCGACGCACTGAAACTGGAAATGGGCACTTCAAGGATTCGACCCGAGTGCAGAATCCATCCTCACCACAGACGCCAGTGACCGGGGCTTAGGGGCGGTCCTTATGCAAAAGTCGAACAACGGAGAAGTATCGACGGTCAGCTTCGCCTCCAGGTCGCTAGCGCCCAATGAGGAGAAGTTTAGTGTGGTGGAGAAGGAGATGCTGGCGGTGGTGTGGGCGATGGAGCGATTCAGACAGTATTTGTGGGGTGCGAAATTCTTGGTCCGAACGGACCACAAGCCATTGGTCCGAGTGTTGACTTCCAGCGGCCATGCCCACGCGACACCTAGGATTGCCAAGATGACTCTTAGGCTTTTGGACTTCGTGTACGAGGTAGAACACAGTGGCGGATTTCCTGAGCAGGGCGGCAGCGATGGAAGTAGCGGATGACACGGAGAACACGTATGGGAAGGATATGTGGTAGCCACCATCCAGGATACGGAGGCAGTGATCAGCGCCAAGGAATGGGAAGAAGCATACCGAGAAGATATGGACAAAGAAGCCATCAAAGGATACGTTGTTCACGGATGGCCAGAGAAGAGACACCTCAAGGAGGATTTGAGAAAATTCTGG
This sequence comes from Lissotriton helveticus, assembly GCF_964261635.1. NCBI lineage: Eukaryota > Metazoa > Chordata > Amphibia > Caudata > Salamandridae > Lissotriton > Lissotriton helveticus. The sequence goes on from NC_136065.1 coordinate 105,671,075, forward strand.
GAAGTAAGGGACGAACTATCGCTGGCTGAGAACCCCATCTTTTTGCTCAGAGGCGACAAGGTGATACCTCCACGGAGCATTCTGGAGCACCTGATGAATCTGTTGCACGAGGGACACCAGGGAATCACCAAGACGAAAGCCTTGGCCAGACAAGCATACTGGTGGCCAGCCATCGATGCCCAGATAGAACGACATGTACGCAGCTGCGAGTCATGCGCCAAGGCAGATAAGTCACAGAGCATGTTGAGACCACCTCTGGGAAAATTTCCAGTTCCGGATGGACCATGGGAAATGGTTTCGGTGGACATCATGGGCCCCATTCTCAACAAAGAAGGAACACAGAAGTACGCAGTGGTTATAATAGACAAATACTCAAAGTGGCCCGAGGTGGAGATACTGGAGAATGTGGACACGGAGGCAGTAATACGCTTCCTACGCACAACGTTCATCAGAGAAGGAATCCCCAAAATCATCACGTGTGACAACGGGCCGCAGTTCACGTCGGCGAAGTGGGTTGCATTCATGGCCAGGAACGGCATAGAGGTGAAACACACCCCCATCTACCATCCCGCCGGAAACGGACAAGTGGAAAGGTTTAACAGGGTGATCATGGGCACCATCCAGGCGGCCATAAACGATGGAATGGACTGGGAGAAGGAATTGGAGAAAATGATCTGGGCCTATCGCATCACCCCAGGAAGCACAGGTTACAGCCCTTTTAAGGTGTTGAGAGGAAGGGAAGCCTTTACGAAAGACAACATGGCATGGAGGAAATTAGTGGTGCAAAGCAAATGGTCTCCGGCCGTTGTTAGACGAAATTTAGAGAAAGCACAGGAAGTGTACACGGCGCACTTTAACAAGAGACGAAATGTTCAGAATGCTGAGCTGGAAAAAGGGGATTGGGTGAGAGTGAAGATGGCCATCCTCAAGAAGAAGGGGGAAAGCAAATTTTCACCACCATTGCAAGTGCTGGAGCCATACACCCGGTCCACCCTGCTCAGTGATGGAAAGGTTTGGTCACAGGACAGAATGGCCAAGTGCAGCAAGATCTTGAAGTGGGGAAACGATAATGAAGAAGGAACACTGCAAGTAGAGGACGAAGATGGAAGAGAACGTAGCGGAAAGGAAAATGAGAACGTAGAAGAAGGTGAGCAGCAAGTGGAAGACAGCGAAGGAGAAGGTAAGAAGAGTGAGGAGAGGAAGAGCGAGTGCAAAGCAGAAAGCAATGAGGGAGTTCGGGACGGAACAGATGAAAGTGAAAGGACAAGAATAGATAGAAGTGGACGAGGAGAAGAAGGTAGAACCGAAGTAATGAGAACCAGAATTGGAAGAGCTGTAAAGGTACCGGAGAAATTCAAGGACTATGATATGAACTGGAAGTAAGGACTTTATTGTTTATTGTTAGTGTTGCATAAAGGGGGGAGATATGTGGTGACGGTCTAGTCTCCACGGGCAGCAACTGGAAGGGGAGGCAACGGGAAGCGGAAGGCGGCCATGTGAGATACGGCGCCGACCGCGGCAAGCAAGGCTCTGTTCCCGGCGCTCCGGGGTTGAATAAAACTTATATTCATAAGTTTCTAAGTGTCGGCTCCAATAAATAACATACCACAATATGTAAGTTCAATTTATAAAAATATTTTGATGTTTCGTCAAATCGTTACTTATAATATTTCTCAATATGTTCCCTTTCTATGTTTGTTAAAAAAAATATTTTCACTTTTGTGTGTAAAAAAGGGGGATATTTGTAATTTTAAGTTGTTCTTGCGTCACACACTATTCTTGCGCTCATGTCATTATCAAACCTACCAGTGGAACTTTGTGTTTGGAGTGAATATTTTGACGTTTCGTCAAATCGTTACTTATAATATTTCTCAATATGTTCCCTTTCTATGTTTGTTAAAAAAAATATTTTCACTTTTGTGTGTAAAAAAGGGGGATATTTGTAATTTTAAGTTGTTCTTGCGTCACACACTATTCTTGCGCTCATGTCATTATCAAACCTACCAGTGGAACTTTGTGTTTGGAGTGATTTATTTTGCATGTCACGTTATGACACTTGAGCATGAGCAGGCGACGGGGCCTCGTGTGTGCAGTTGGAGCTGAGTTGTTTCCAAGGACATTGACGTGCAGATTATCATTACATATGCGAAAACAGAAAAGTTATTTTACAAATGACTACAGATATTTTATATGAAGTTCTCTTTATATGTTCTAGGCTTCGCAAACTCTTAAAACATGAAATAATGGCCTGTATATTTGCTCTAAAAATACCTCATCAGGGGTAGTTAACCAGGACTGTATAACTGCAATTATAATTTGTAGGGGGCTATGCGCTTAACCTCAAAATACGGAATGCCCTGAACTATATGACTCGTTTGGCTTTAAATCGAACCTAAGCAGCGACCGCCAGTTTTTCAGCCTTCCCAGGCTAGTTTAAAATTGGGGCATGTGGGACTATAAGGAACCACCTCATGTCACCCTTAGGCACTTCAAAGCATGTCGCAGAGGGTAAAAGAGTAAAACAGAAGAAAAAAAAATTGGAAGTTTTATGCGGAAAAATAGCGCATTGGATTAGATTAAATATAAGAGTTTTTTTTTTTGAGTTTGAAAAGCTTTATTATGTTGAAGAAAACAATGTAAAACATCAGTACAATAGCACAAATAAAGAGCAATAGGAATAAAAATAAAAATATAAGAGTTTTTGTCAATAAGAATTATAAGACTATGGTATCACCAACTGTATTTTTTTATTGAAATATGTGACAGGAATTGAAACTCAAAAAATTACGTTATTTGCACGAATTAGGTACGTTATGTTCCAATATGGTGGACATTTTGGCAAAAACAGCTAGTGCGTTTTCTATGTCTACGTTCTGTAGGAATTGGACTGCACTAACAAGTCTCTGTCGTGGGGGTTAAACAGTACCACCCCTCCTCATACGCAGCAGTTGGTACGCGCCGTTACCCGGAAGAGCTCGACTTGTGCCTCTCTGCTTTCCTTTCCGGTGGCGGCTCGCAGCAAATATGGTGAGTTGCGGCAGTCCCGGAGAATCCGTCGTAATCTGCCCGGTTCTCGATATTAGCATTGTCGGTGACATTGTCAGCCTACGAAGAAGCCGCTTAGCTCGCGCTCTGCCATCTTATTTCAGGAGTTTCTGGCCTCGCTGTAACGTGAAAGATACTTGGAATAAAACTGTCTTGAGGGGGGGACTACGGCTTTATACCGCTCCCGTTACTAATGCTAGGTTATTGTCAGTAGAAGGCTTGAGGAGAGCATGATATTGATTTACGACTAGCAATGTAGCGTTGATGTTGTTTCCTGGCCGCTTCTTGTCAGCACGAACGCTGTTTACAGCCCTGGGCCTGTTATCGAGTAATTCATTGCTATGGGTGATGTCTGTTACCGATGAAGTTAAAGGAAGCCCAGACTACAGTACCCACAATGCACTGTGTTGTCACATGAATGTCTAGGCTTCAAAACTGCCCACGGTGACCACCTGGTTAGTGCTGCAGTGGACCCCATAGCGAAGGGGTTGATATCTGGGGTCGTGAAGCGGCATGCGAGAATATGGTAAATCATTTTCTTTGTGACGGCTATGGGTGGGCTACTAGACTATTGGGCGAGGAAACGGGTTCATTTACAGACTTTACTAACCTACTGTTTTGAGCTCATGCAGGTCTCACCTAACTGACTCGCCCTATTGTGTTTATATTCAGTTGGTGAATAACGGCATGATCCTTCCTTTCATGTTTTTAATGAATTAAGTGTGTTTCTTGTGCGTGTCGGACACAAAATTGTTGTTTATCTACATAGGGCCAGATGTAGGTGGCCAAGTAAGCGCTAATGCTGAAATTCGCAGCGTTTGTTATCGCTATTTGGCTGCGAGCAATGCAGGTGAGTTTAAACCTACTAGCAAAAACTGTGATTCCTTATTTTGCATTTAAGGAATCATAATTGCGATTCCCTAAATGCAATGTCAGTAGCACAAAAGAAAGTGGACTTTAGCCTTAAGGAATTGCAACTTCAAGATGGTGGTAATTAGCGATTTCCTTTAAAAAAGCACCTATTTGCTTTTTTTAAAGTGCCATGTGGTACACATTCATGCCCTTAGGGCATGTATGTGCGCCACATGTGTACCCATGCACATTTCAGGGGTGCAACAGGGTGTCCTTTTGGCACCCTTGATACAGTGCCCGCTATTTGTGATTCTCTAATAGCAAAGTGCAAATGTTGAACATCTTCCCATTCATTCCTATGGGCCTCCTAGCCCGTAGGAATGAATGGGTAGGTATTCCTGATTAGCGAATCTCAATTTGTGATTCGCTATTAATGAATATTAAGGATTTGCTAATATTTTTGCGAATCCTACCTACATTCAATTTTGCGAATCCATATTAGTGAATCGGTAAAATTCGCTATTAAGGATTCGCAAATTTGATTTTACCTGCATCTGGCCCATAGTTTGTGACACACTAGCCAGGCCTGGACTTTAAAGTGTCACTTTACAGCAGAGGTGTAGAACATATGTAAAACATGCACTGCAGTCAATCAGGGTCCAGTTTATCATAGAGTACATCACAGCCATGCATGAATTTCTCTTCGTCTAAAGGCATGTTCTTTACCAGTATAAGCTTGTGTAAAAACGAAAGATGTACAGAGAATAAAAAACTAATTTTAGTGTTTGACCACACTGATAGTTGTATTGTATTTTCATTTTAGGCAAAAATCAAGGCCCGTGATCTGCGTGGTAAGAAGAAGGAAGATCTTCTAAAGCAGCTTGATGACCTCAAGGTCGAATTGTCGCAGCTCCGGGTTGCTAAAGTGACTGGTGGAGCTGCATCCAAGCTGTCCAAAATGTGAGTGCATCCGGTAGAGACTTAAGCTTCCACAGCATGAGGGCCTTATAAATAGCCACAATAAATAAATGTTGTTTTGGGAAATCTATGGGAGATGTGGCCAGTGGCGTTTATTTTTATGGAGCCATGTGTTGACCGTGTTTTTGTGTAATGGGTAGGATACGTTGCAAAGGGAGGGATATTTTGGAAGTTACCTAGCGTGAGGCCTGTCGGTAAGGGGCCATTCAAAACTTGGGAGAGCTGTGGTGCAGCCGTCAACGCATGAACTGTTGCTTGTGAGAGCTATTTGTACACAACAAAGGGCTTGCGTTAACTGAACATTTGTTGGCTTCATTGGCACTCTTATTTGCTGCCTTCTAATTGGCTAGCACGTGCCGGCTTCACTTCCTCTTCTTTCGGCTAAAGCATGGACCTAGTACAGACTGCTGTACTTCTCCTTATCGTGCTCTGTGGTACTATACAGCAGGGTGGCAGGTATTGTCCTTGAACGATAGTAACCCAGGCCTCTCAGCCGGTTAACATAACTGACTTGATTCTTCATTCACTATTTGCAGTGCTCAGGGTAGAGCAGTGGTCTTCAAACTTTTTAATTCTGACCCTTACACCCCCCCCCCTCTTGTAGAAAACAAGCATTTACAATGCAACGGTTTTGCTTTTGTAAAAGTTGGAGCTTTTGTTATTGCTTTTGACAAATTTTCTTATATATGTTGTTATAGAAATCTAGTGAGTAAAAGGCATGTGGTGTGCCCACATCTAACTGGGTCCATCAGCAGCAGTGTTTCACTGGGATCGCGGTGCCTGCTCGCCCTTAGCTGATCGTAGGCACGCATCTGCACATAATGTTGACCGTGCACACCGGGCAGCGTCCCCTGCCTGATTCCAACAAACGATCCTCTCGAGTGCGGGGGCTGAGACTACAGGGCTGTAGGGTGCACCCTTAAACGGGTCCCGCAAGCAGCAGCAGTAGCCCCCTGCCATGTATAACCTCCCACGTACGGCGGGGAGGGGAGGGCCAGAGTGAGAAGAGTACCAGTGACAAAGGTTCTACGTGTAATTCGTGGCAAATTTCATGTTAGCTCATATGATGGCTACAATCACTGACATAAATAAACATCTCCCCCGATACTGCAGAAATTGTGCAAGTAACTTGTAATGTTCTCATGTATCAGTATGTTCCTATTGTGAAGTGCTGACACACCCGGGTAAAGAAAACGCATAAATTGAAATTTAAAATGAAATAATTAACACAATAAAGTCAGTGTCCCGAGGTGGGCTCGAACCGCCAACCATTGCGTTAACAGACGAACGTGTTAACTGATAACGCTAACTGAGAAGCGTTAGCATGCCTACGAAAGATAAGTCCAAAGACAAGGGATGTTGAGCTGAGGCCGAGCCTCGAGATGAATTCCCAGTTCAAAACCTGTCATAATTACATTTTACCTGCAATTACAGCAGGGGCCTGCACATGCGAGCATCAATAGCATTAGCATGCCGTGATTAGTCACTGTTGTAGGCAAGCAGGCAACACATTTAAAATTCTTGGCGGTATGACCCCGAGGCCGCATCGACGCACAGCATGCGCTCGACCACTGAGCTACCCCCCCCCCCCCCCCCCGTCCAACGTGTCGCGGGGAAAGAGAAATGTTGCCATATTCAAAACATAAAACAATGGAACAGGCTCAAGATGAGGCTAGCACTGCTAAAGATACATAATCATGGATATCCAACATACACATACGCACAAGTGCCCCCTATCATTCCTCCTCCCCCCCCACCCCCCCCTCCTCGAGGATCAGAACCCGGACGGGCCCGAGGAAGCCAGCCCACGCCCACCCCCTAGCAAGCGCCTGACAGAGGGAGCACGAACCCCAGCAATCCATGGCAGACAAAGGCGAACTTGAGCCGACACCTGCCCCAGGCAGGCAGCGGTTCAGCCCGGGGCAACCAGGCCCGCGGGCTGTCAACAGGACCCACAGAAGGTAAGGGGGGGGCTAGGGGGTAGCGGCGGAAGACCGCAAGCACGATAAGTGCACCACAGGCCCCGCAGCGAGTCATGAAAGGAGAACACACTCCGGAAAAGGAGCCGTCCGCCCCGGCACGCCGCAGCCCCCACCTAAGTCTGACATCAATGGGGGGGGCCTGAACCGCAACGAGGACCCGTCCGCCACATCCAGGCCAGAAACAACGAGGGAAAATCTCCAGGGCACAGCAATAATCCCCCCTGGACTTGTGAACGCAAGACCCTGAGCGGCACACAGCACCCTGGCCCACAACCCCCCCGAACACAGGCCTAACAGCACGCTGCAAAGATAAAGGGCGAGGGGACCAGACAGAAGAAGGCCGGCCGCACACGGGACGCAAACTGCAAGGGGGGTGGCACAAGGCCCGCGAGAGACCGGCACAAGGAAGAGATACAAACAGAAACGAGGCAAAACCTAACAAGTCAGGTCCCGGGCCGTGCTGTGATTGGCTGACGTCACGGGGTGTCCCGGGCCGGCAGCCAATCACAGCGCGGCCCGGGAAATGACATCACTGGGGTGTCCCAGGCCTGCAGCCAATCACAGCCGGCCCGGGACAAAGGGGCGGGACTTAAAAAAAAGCCAGAGAAACGCCCCCGAATCGCGTTTTCCCTGAGAAAGCGTGATTGACAGCCTCTGTCTCCCAATGGCTAGCCTCCATTTATGGAGCTAGCCAATGAGACAGAGGCGGGTCATCGATCCCACATACAACTCAAAAGGTTTTTAGCGCATGCGCACTACGTGCGCACTTGCAGGCAAAACCTAAAGTGTGAAAGGTAAACAATTGGATTCAACAAATCAGGTAAGGTGAAGCGAGTAAAGATAACCATGTTGCATTTAATCATTATTAGGCAAAAATACTGTAAGGCGGAGATGCATGGCATAGCACCTGATACCTCCCGTTACGTTTGTCGATATAAAACCCAGTAGTAGGAACTAATATTGGGCAGGTCTTAAGAAACAGTATGATCAGGCATTACGGGCAAACTACCCCATAACCATTATCGTTCAGTCGCCTTCTAAAAACACCTCTACTTTCAGTCCTATCCGTCATTTCCATATTATTAAACATTTCCAGTCTGCGTGTTCCCTTTGCCTAAAATATTTTTTAACGTCATTGTAAACCATGTCGTTCCTGTTTATAATGTACGTACTTTACTTAATCTAGCATTCCTTAAGAGTGTTTGATTTCTCTAGGATGTTATGTTACAGTATGTTTGCCTTGATGACATAGAACCCAAACACAGCAGTTATGGTTAAGCAACATGACTTGCCCACAAGTCTAAGGGGCACAGCCTGCTTGAACATTAGGGAACACAGCAATGTATCTTTAGCATTTTCTCCATCGCATAAACAGACGTAATTTACCATCGTTATTTCCGGTATAAAATGTTACTGTAATATGCCTTATTAGTTCAATTCTTTTTTCTCTACTGTCACCCAAACTGAAAAAGAACCACAGTTGTTTTTGCTTAGTTTTGCACCAGTGCACTGCTAAAGTGATAAACTTAAAAGTTCATATGTGCCGCTTGCAATTAAAAGGGGTGCCCTGCTCGGTCCCCACAAAAAGGTGATGACGCCAGAGCAACAAAGGTAAAGCTCGAGAAGTTGTGAAAACAGCACGAGGGCAAGAAATGGGTAGCGCTCAAAGGCCCTTACGAGTACAACTACACTATTAAGCAGGCTGCACATTCCTCAAGCCGGAAGAAGTGGCCTCGGAGAACCTGTCTAACAAGGTGGGAGAGGGGCCTGGAGGGGGGGGCGCGTTTACAAAGCGTAGGTGAACAAGTCGTAATGGAACACTGTATTTTAGATTTTAAAAATGTAGTGAATCAAATACTACGGCCACCGACAGCTCACCCAGGAACTCCCCTTTGTCAACAGGTGCCTCGCGGAAGTGCGGGCCTGCTGTGCAGGAATAGGAATGGCAGCAACACTCTGCCAGGTCGCACTGGCTCGACCTGTGCCGTTGGAGAGGCGCTCCCCCTAAAGAAGTGGCATCGTTGGCTTAAAGTCAGAATGAGGCACCTGCTAAAATTAAGTACTATAGGCGTGCAATGCAGATACAAGCCCCGAACACTATCCACAGCGGGGCTACGGGCTGGTGCTACCGGCAGGGCACAGTGGGGTCAGTGTAAGGCCTGTCGTGTTGTGGGCTAGAGAGACACCTGGCAGAGTCAACAAGCCGCAGGCAGGCACCTCTCTCGGCGGAGCCAGGGCAGCAATCTTCCAACTAAGCGAGCACGGTTTCCCTCTCTAGAACAGCTTCCAAACTGCTCCTCCCCGAAGCCCTAGTTCTCCCGGGCTGAGCTCGCCCTCCTCCCGGTCTCACCTGTACGGCACTGTTCAGGAAGCAGCTGTTCTGGCCCGGCTCGTTCAGGAGCCCCTTGGTAGGCGCGAGGGACAGGATGCTCCCGGGCTGGTACGTCTTGACCAGGTTGCTCCCCCCGGGCCTCCGGAAGAACCTCACCCACGCCATTCTCCCACCTTCCAGGAAAAGTCTAAAAGTCAGGTGCGCTACCCGCCGTCGCCTGCCGACATGTCGCGTGCCGAGGTCTCGCGTACCACGGTCTCCACCGCGTGCCTTCTATGGTGCCCCTGGGGCTGTAGCGCTACTGTTCCCGCACAAGCTTCTGCCCCGGTGTTCGTTGGCGGCTGTCAGGCAGTGTTCTACTGTCAACACGGCCGGGGGCAGTAGCCAATCGCTGCCGGTGGGTGGGGAACTCCTTGACCACGCCTCTTGGAGACGGCCTGCTCCTCTCAGCTGTGCTGAAAACAAACCGCGGTAGATGCCCACTGGGCGAAACGGGATTCAGACGTAGAAAATAGACATTTACAGAAGGCGGCCCAACCCCCGCTTACTAATAGTCTGTGGCGACCATCTCCAAACCAGGAAATACGTATTTTAAAAAAAAAAACATTGTTTGTATGGATTTTTTTCAAACATGAATTACATAGGCAAGCATTTTATTAAAACATTTATATAATGTGACACCCAGTTTGTGGCACTAGTTCAATTTTATGACTAAATATAAATACATTAAATTTTTATTTTGATAATGTCCGCTAATTTATAAAGATAACTGTATGGCTGTCCATGGAAACAATCATCAACAAGGCACTATTACTCCAATTTAATGGGGCTGCTTCGCAAGGCTCAGCAGCAAATGCTATCTTTATACAATGGACGCCACTCTTGTCAGCGGTCCCAGTGCCGAGTACGACATTCCTTTTTTCGGTCTATTTACCTTGGTCTCGTTTCACGCTGCAGTTCACGCGCTAGACAGGTTCAGTTTCTCTTTGCCTTAGTTAGAGGAACAAGACCGTGTTCTTTCTGCTGTCTTACATAAGCGGTGTTTGTGTAGCGCTCTATTTGGCAAGGTTCCATTGTTTTGGGTCATGTAATTTGACGGGGTTAGTTTGATTCCATTTTTTTAATTCTTTTATTATAATTTGCTGCCTAGAGGCCAATTTTGGGGAGCATGTATTGGCAATTCCAACAGTCTGGCTTATCATTGAAGGACCTCTTCAGTCGCTGGTGAGTTTAGGCACTAAATGCGGCATTATAAATGTGCCCAGGCACTCATCCTTTCATTAATTCATTCACTCACTATTTATTATATTCGCCCATTTACCATAAGCAATAAAACACTTATAAAATCTGAACAACCATGTGCCAGATAATTAAGAAGACTAAAACTAGAAAAGGAACATGCAGCCTAAACGTTATGTTTTGCCAGCCTGTTGTACACATTGTACAGATGTTTTAAAGTTCCAACATGGACTTTAAGTTTAGAGGCAAAGTGTTGGCCATCTTAGAATGATACAAATAAACAGTGGTACAATATGGGCAATTCCATACAGGCACAAGGAAGAGATACAAACAGAAACGAGGCAAAACCTAACAAGTCAGGTCCCGGGCCGTGCTGTGATTGGCTGACGTCACGGGGTGTCCCGGGCCGGCAGCCAATCACAGCGCGGCCCGGGAAATGACGTCACTGGCGTGTCCCGGGCCAGCAGCCAATCACAGCGCGGCCCGGGACAAAGGGGCGGGGCTTAAAAAAGCCTGAGAAACGCCCCCGAATCGCGTTTTCCCCGAGAAAGCGTGATTGACAGCCTCTGTCTCCCAATGGCTAGCCTCCATTTATGGAGCTAGCCAATGAGACAGAGGCGGGTCATCGATCCGACATAGAACTCAAGAGGTTTTTAAGCGCATGCGCACTACGTGCGCACTTGCAGGCAAAACCTTAAAAAGAATTCGCCGTCCCCACTCAATTTTTCACTATTCTATTAAACTGACCATGTTTGAATAGGTCTAGACTTATTTAAACATTGCAGCTAAGTTCTGTCACTGTTTTAGAAATGCCAACAAATATATGATTTCTAAACCTACTATTCTGGTGAGACAGGTCTTACTAATTTGTAAAAGTATCTACAGTGTGGTTATTCGAAATGGTGGTGGGGGTTTGGGAGAAAATTTGGAGTCCCTTCCCTTTTGACACCTTCTCCCAGCCATGATTTAAATAACAAAGGATGTTAATGATGGCCCATTACAGACATGATTACTGCTGCTAATTTTTTTTAGGCTGAAAACAAAGCATGGTGTTTCTTGTGGGGAGTGCTTGGGGCACCCCTGGGTGGGGGGCGGCGCACCTCACTTTGAAGACCTCTGGGGTAGAGGGAGGCAAGAATGTTTCTAAATAAATGTTTGCAAAGTATCGCTTTAAAAAAGTTCTTTTGAATACACTGATATGAGGTGAAATGTTTCGGAATGTTAAATGTACTTATTTTTATTTTTGTACAGACTTGTTTGTTGTAAGATTAAAAAAAACTTGAATGGTGTAGGACCCCATGTTAGCTTCTTTTCTTTAACTTCAGTTAACCTGTATATAAATTCTTGCACCTTGCTTTAATTTATCAAAAAAGAGTACACAGTTCCCCTGGATAAAAACCTATTAGACAGTTGAAACCAAAGTGAGTGAAGGCACAAATGCGGGGGATCCTGCTTGTCGGAATTAGAGTCCTCACACACCCAGCAAGCTAGGTTTCATGCTTCATCATGTGGGCTCGCTCCTAGTCTGGTCGGCGGTGCAGTACCCGACGGGCACTCATAAAGGGGCTCTTTAGCGGAGATCTTTTGTTCCTGCTGTATGGTGCTGTGGGTGTGAGGGCCCTAGGGAAGGAGGTGAATGGTGTAGATGTGTATTAGTGGGTAAAAAAGGTTGGGTTATCCACAACGACCTTTTAATAAAGTGGTGACCCACCTCACTAAAAACAGTGGTTGCTTTCTGGCTTAAGGGTCCAGGGAAGCAGAAGCCTAATCTATATAATGATGATCAACATGTTTCATGCTATTGTGTTCAAAATGATACTATGCATTTCTTCAGGACCAAATAAAACTATCTACACTACTAGGTCAGGGTGAGAAGTGTTCACACTCCAATACTTGTTGGATGAGTGCGGGGACCCGCCATGGCTGAAACCCGAGTCAAATGAAGCGTCTGCTTCCACGGTTTCCCCGGGCATTGACACCTCACTGTAGATGTCCTGTCCACGGTGGGACCAATGTCTGGTTCCTACCCCAATGTCTTCGCCAGGGAACCTTGCTTTAATTAACATCATTTGGAATATTAGTGCTCCCTCAAGTGAACCGCAGCCCAAGTGCTGCGGTGTAAAGGTCAAGAGGGCCGCACTTTGATGATCACTGCTCTAGTCCTTATTGAACCTCTTGCCAATTGTAGCCATGGTTTACAATGGTTTACAATGGATGTTATCTGCTGCTAATGTGTTTTCACGTAGACATGGGCGCATTACTTTCTGTATGTGGAGTGTTTTTTGTTTGTGCCAATTGTGCTTTATTTTAAAAATCTTTTTCACACATTAGCAGATTTACTGATTTTGCTCAATCACTGGGCTGTTGTGCCGAGACCTAAAAACTATTGGCAAAGCATATAGTTCACGCTTTTTAGACTATTGGTTTTGCCATTGCTTTGGCTAAATATTTTTTGCCATCCTGTACAGCACTGTGGCTCCTGTGCAGCATGGGCAAAAATGATTCATAATAAAAAGGCTATGATGCATCCAGCGCTGGTGCACTAAGAATAAAGCGCATTAATTCTGCCTACATCATAACGCTTTCTTAAATTAGTTTTCGCCGCACTGGAAAGCCTCCAAATTGCTGCATAGTATAGCTGCAATACATTGTCAAAGCTAATCGCTCTCAGTGAGACCTATTGGCTTTACTAATGGCTGCTTTTCATTTAAGATCTTCATCTACATATGATATTTGGGCGGTGCATTGGCTCCCTGCACAGGTAGTCCCTTAGATCAGACATATGCTGCACTTTTGTCTGTTAGCAGAGCCAAACTCTTGAATCTAGCAGGTAAATAAAGATGCATGTAATGGAGCGTTGGATGCCTTGCTACTACATACACCATGTTTGTGCACTTAGTGTTAATGCAAACTGCTGCTTTACAGCTGTAGTGCCCCATTGATTGACTAGGAACAGTGTTCTTATAATTGGACTGTATCTACAGGTGTCTCCTTGTATATGCAAGCAAGTTGACAAGTGCACTTTAAAATAGTGCTGCGGCAACAAATGATGGGCGGAATGCTGAATGAATCCAACATTGTAGCTAACCCCCCCCCCCCCCCCCCCCCCCCCCCCCCCCCCCCCCGAGATCTGGGTGAAATCCATTGTTTTCCGCACTACACCACCCCAGTTCAGACATGGCCATATGCAAATCCGTCTCGATTCTGCTCCTCATGGGAACAGTCCAGCCCGAACTGCCATGCTGGGTCCTCCCTGGACTGGAAACAAGCATCCTGGGAGCTGTTTTGGAGAATATCTGCCCTCAACAGCCATGCTGGCTTGAATACAGTGTTGCAGCAAGCAAGGTACCCACGTCTGGGCATACCCACTCGGTGTGCCACTAAATCCAAGATGAGGGGTAACACCCCGAAACGGTCGCAGGATTTGTTTCCGGTCAAGGGGGGACCTGGCTTGGCAGTTCGGGCTGGACTACTCCCATGAGGAGCAAGGTCAAGCCTGATTTGCATATGGCTGGGTACAAACAGGGGTGGCGTAGCGAGCAAAAGAACAATGGATTTAACCTAGATTTTTTTGAGCAGGGTTATCTTTCTTTTATTGCCGCAGCGCTTTCCACTTGAAAAGAAGCCTTTTCGAGCATCTTATTAGCAAGCGACACTTTTTAAAAGTAATATTGAAAATCCAAATGGAGAGCACACCAAATAACTTTGGTATTTTTGGGATCGGAACTTGCAGCATTCCTAGTGTTACTGTCTTGTTGGTTAGACAACCCAGTATGAACATTTTGTCATTTAGTCATGTGCATGTCAGTTTCATTTTGTTGGTCTGGAATACCCTAAGAGCTAAATCTTTTTTTATAGCCGGGTTGTCCGAAAATCCATTGCCAGAGTCCTTACAGTCATCAACCAGACACAGAAGGAAAACCTGCGAAAATTTTACAAAGTGAGTAAAAAAATAAAGTTCTGTAGTATTTTTGTAGGGCTGGGGTTATTCTGTACTATGTTCTCAAGCTGCACTAAGCACTGTTTACCAGCAAAGCTTTCTTTACTGTGATAATCTGATTGAGACGTTATTATAAATGATACATGGGTGTTTGCACAGGGTAGCTGCATACATGTGTTCTTCAAATTAACTTATTTGGTGGACAACTAAGGTCTGCATCCTTGTCCCACCCATACCCTTCTCATCTATCCTCTATACTGCAGTGTATTTCTGTGTGCGTTGATGTGACCCTGTAATTGAGATGACAAACTGCAGTAGTAAGTAAATGTTCTCACAATATAGTTCATTCTCCTGACCGGCCTCCTCAGTTGCTTGTAAAATAGCTCGATCATTATGAGTTTAGAGGCATTTATGTTAGTTCTACGCAGTGTACCCATTATACATGCATTCTGGCAGGACGTGTAGAAAAGGCCTTAATGTATCAATTATTTGCTGAGTGTTACATGATTACTGTACAATCGTACCCTATACCACCTAGTCCCTCTTTTTCAAAGCTTCCAGCAAATGATGAAACTAGTATTGGGCATTCTCATGCCCCATAAAAAACGCAGTACAGAGTTTAGGTTATTTAAAAAAAATAAAAAAATTTTTTAGGCTAGTACAATGCTTTATAAAATCTGGGAACACCACAAATACCACATCGCTGGGCTAACTTACATTTACCAAATTGGGAACTATTTTTATTCTCTTGCTTTACGGGGGTGGGGGTGCTCTTTCTAGGGTCTATGGCTTTTTAAAAAATAAAAAAACGCCAGCGGGCAGTTTTTGGACTAAATAATTTTCCTTATACAAGAAACGTTGCTTGGTATATACACTGTGCACTAAAAGGTATTTTTGTGGGTTCTTGTCTATAACAAGATTTATATTGTTGGGGGGGGGGGGGGCACCTGGCAATGACTTTTATCATTTGTTTGTGCTTGTAATTTCTACATCGTTTTAGATAAACATTGGTGATGGCACTATTCTGGTTTTTGTATAGTGAAAAAAGTTGGCAAGCTTGAGAGATACTTAGAACTAGTGCCTCATTAACATTACTCCTCATATTGGCCTGTCAATACAAAGTGTTTTAATTGATATATAATTTATTTTTAAAGAGACCGCATGATAGAATGCAAAGTAAATGTCTCTTTACACTGTTGTAAATATTGCTTTTTGGAATCGATTATCCTTGCAAATGATACCCTTGCAAAGCCTTGAATTGAGTGAAAGGTGCTGAATTTTAAAATGTCTTCAAGATTTAAAGTGCAATATTATTTCTTATCAGAGCCAGATGAAGTTTTACTTGACAAACATTTTTTTGAGAGGCGCAAAAGTATAGTCCCTCACTATGTCAAGATTGGTAAATTCACTTGGAAGTTGTCAAAGCAGTGTGAGACCCTTTTCACAAACTTTCTGGAGAGATACATTGAATGCTTTTCTCCATAATGCCTTTTAGGTCAACCCTTCTAGATTCCGAAAGACAAATTGTGGGATTACCAAGAACATAGTGGGGCTTGCAGCTTGCTCATTGGTTGGCTTTACTGTCCCTCATTTGTTTGATTATTCTATGGCTTGCCATGTACATCTTGTTAGTCCCTACCATGGAGAAATGCCACTTTACCATATTTGGCTGGCTCCTGTGCTTCCTCTGCTGTTTTGGGACCTATGTTTTTTCTTTGGTCAAAGCACTGCACAAAAGTGCAGGTGTGTTTCAGCCATCTCCCTAGTGTGCTTCTCTCCCACCACATCCTCTGTGCTCTTTCCCCGTGCTTCTCTTAACCATCCCCCCTCCCTCAAAATGAATAACCGCAGTGCTCTTTCCCCGGTGTGCGTCTGCCCCCTCCATGTCCACGTTTATTTTTTTCACTCTGCTTTTATTCCCCAGTGCCCTCTGTGCTGCTTCCCATCGATGCATGCCCTCCATGTTGCTTTCGCCTCACTAATCCAAAATTTAATAAAAATGGTCACTTTTCCACTTTTTTTTTTTTAACTACCCATCCAACTCTGATAGGTATTTTAAAAATAAAAAACGGCAATCGTGGCATTTTGCAGAGCTTCGTTCATAGTATGTGTGGCTACAAGATGATGCAGACGGCTGTGCCTTCACCCCCTACCCGCCCTTGACAGCATTGATGAAGATAATTAGCAAAGCCAGTAGTTGGCAACGGAGACACCTGTTGGCTTTGCCAATGCTTGTTATGTATGCAGTGGGACATTTTTACCAATATGGGAACGTGGCATCTGAAGGACTGATGTGTATTGCTCGGACTGAGGTATTTGTGCAAGCTAATTTGGATATTGGGGCTAGGCTCCATCACAGTATCCCTTGAAATCATTTTAGCAATGGGGTTTGAGTGTTGGTTTAGTGAGTTGTAGTCTTAATCTTAAGTACATGCAATTTCTGCACCTATCCACCGAATTCAGACCCGGATGATCCTGCCCATCCTAGTCTGCTTTGATTTGTGCTTCTTTGATACGAATAATATGAGTTGGTCAAGTCTGTACGTTCTTGCATACTATATGGTTGTAAAGGCCAGTTACATAGAGCTTGTTTGCACAAACCACACGCTTTGTACTACTATTTTTATGCTCCTCCCTTGACTGTTTTTAAAAAACATTTTTTATTCTTTTTAATAGGGCAAGAAGTACAAGCCCCTTGACTTGAGGCCCAGGAAGACTCGTGCTTTGCGCCGTAGACTCAACAAATACGAGGAGGGTTTGAAGACCAAAAAACAAGTCCGCAAAGAACGTCTATACCCAATGCGCAAATTTGCTGTGAAAGCTTAAATGTGTTGTACAAAATAAAGGCTATATGGTTGAGTATTCTAGGCATGTTCATTTTGTTTATAGACCAATATCAACATTTATTTCAAACTACTTGGAACAGCAGGCCGCATTATCTACTATGAGATGAGTGCATCCCTTGAAGTATTTAACGGTGCCAGGCAGAATAGTCCTGTCTGTGGTAGACTTGTGGGTGGTAAGATTATTGGTACATGGGAGAGTGCCGAAAGAGGTCCAAAGCATGTGTGCGTTTTTCCAGATACGTTTTTATGTCCTGAACTTCACTTCTCAACATGGGCAGAAATAATTGATCTTGACGTTTTTTGTTACTTCTGCGTTTATCAACCTGTAAACATTTACTGGCGTACATGGGGACTTCAGAAAACATATTTAAGGAGTAATTAAACTAAGATCCCTGCATTTATTGGAGCTGAACAGGGAATTTTGCTAGGCTTTCTGGACTTGAACAGTTTATTATTCTGCATTATTATAAGCACTTTGAAGTAGCCTGGAGATGGTGCAGTGCTATACAAAATGCCACTTTACCCCCATCTGTCATGGTCGAACTGGGTTAGGAAAAGCCCCCATAGGCTAAAAAAAGCCCCACATTTGCAGATCAGGGCAGTGTTGAAGCTCTACAGGTTATCTGCAAGGTATTGGAGACTGCATGCATTTGAACTTGCTGTAGTCTGTCTAATATAGAAGAAATCAACAGTACAGACGGCCAAAACAACCCTCACACCGACCTGTCAGACCAGACTTGACAGTACCAGGTTTCCCTATGGGCCAGTCCGACCCTGCTCACTGGATGCTTCTGTGCCCCCAGTCAAACTGGGTTCCTGATAGCCTGCCAGGGCTCTTTAGAGTTTGAGACTCCAAACTTGTTCTCACGCTGCATCTGGGGTGGCAGTAGGGAGTTAGGACGACTTATGCCTTGTCTCTGGGGGACACCACATACATATATTTTGTCCGTGTGGACTGTCGCTAGTGTTAGTCAAATTTATTATTTTTGGGCTATTTTGGCCGTAATGTGTTTAAATGAAGAAAATTCAGTAGCTCACGGGCATCCAGTGACAAATGTTGGGTATATTAAACATATATTAATTAACCATCCTGAAGGTTGTTTTGTCTGGAAAGACAATGAAATGTTCAGTTATCCACCTGGCAAGGGACCGGCTATTAGTGGGTGATGTCAGATAAAACTGCTTATTTATTGGGTTGCATACCGTCATTAATCGGGCATACACTAAGGCCTAGTGCGGTGGTGAGCTTGTCAGTTAGGGAATCAGAACAATGGTTAGTGATGCATAGGCGTTCTGGAGCAATTTGAGGCTTTTGCATCAAACCTTAAGGAGTGTGTATCTAAGAAGTGTGATGCAAGGTTTTCTAGGTGGCTGCATTGTAGTATCGAGTGTTGGGCTGGGATTTCTTTTCAGAGGCATACAAGGACCGTTGTGAGGAACTCCTTGCTATGCCTCTATACAAGTGGACCAAATGAACACAGTTTCTTGCTGTTGGTTATAGTTGGACCCATCTTCCTATCCTGCTAACAATACACTTCAAATGTTACCTGTTAATGAGGAGTGACGCTGTTCATTGGCTTCTTTATTAATCCAGTAATACCACCAACCGTGCAGCATTCCAGTATGCTCGGCCTCCAGCTGACAACAATAGCACATTCCTCCATGGAGACTGAACGTTTTTTGTTGCAAGTTTATTTTTTTTCTCGAGGTAATAAACATAGCAGTAAATCATCACATTCACTGTTGGATCTCAGATTGCATGGCATCGCATATGGCATAACATTGACCTCTTCATTTAATCTATCTCCACTTTCAGACCCCGGGGGCTAAACTATCCTACTTTCACCCTCAGTCCTCCAGCTGAGCAATCCTACTAACAGGCACATAGAGCATCCCTCTACTCCCATTCTAGTGCCCCCAAACCTTCGTCCTTCTCTGCCTGCATGCACCAATCCATATCTGCTTTCCGTTCACCTCAGTGCAGGCCCTGTAGCCGCCCTCCCTTTTTGTTGCTACGCTTAGCCCCCACGAGGCCTAGTGTGACCCACAAACTTCCCCCCTGCCATCAACATTCCTCCAAGGAGACAACATTTTTGGCATGAGCTGTGCTCGTGCACTTAAAAGGGATGTGCAATAACCATAACACATCCTGATACCCCTTACAAAAGTGAACCGAAACATATTCGCTAACAATACTAATATATCAATTAACAAAACCAAATCATACCACACTTCGATGAAACTGAAATGCAAAAAGAAAAGGGTAACCGATTGGTGTCATGGCTCTACTTCATAAAGTTTCTAAGGAGGATGGGTACTTTCCTATGCCTCTTAGCAGGCCAGTCAAGACAATTCTTTTTTTTATCCCGGTAGTCTCACGAGAGACACCTGCACCTCCATAATGTAACCAGGATATCTCACTGGTCTGGACATGCTCCACGTGCAACCAGTATGGACTGTCGCCATGTTTTTTGTTTGTTTTTTATGGCGTTATTTGTAATACTCCCTCTTGGTTCTTTTCATCGGCACCTGGTCCCACACGTTTCATTTCTTGACCCTCGAGTTCTTCCCATCATACCTACATGTGTATTTCCACGGGTAAGAAGTGACTATTATTTATTTTGAAAGTTTTATATAGCGCGAACAAGATCTTTGCAGATAACAGAGCGCTTTACATAGGCATAAATGAGTGGTAGGGTGGGTACACGAGGGAGCATAGTAAGGAAGGTAAGGTAGGTCAATGCAGTAGTACAAATAAGAGGGATCATGAACAATCGGTTAGGTCAATAATACAAGTAAAACACATGTGCAAAGGGATCAAACAAATAATATAGCTCGACGCAAAGTCTTAAAAGATCAAGAGTAGTAGTTCAAGTGTATTTAGCCATGAGGATAGCTTTAACTTCTTTCTTAAAAAAGAGTGGATGAGATTAGCCTCGTTTCAGGAGGGAGTGAGTTCCAGATCCTAGGCGCCATTCCTGAGAAGGAGCGTTTGTAAGTTTTTTCCTTCCGGAATCTTCGAGGCTTCAGCAGAAGATTGTTTGTACTTCTGGTGGTTCTGGACCCGCCGGAAATTGTCAACTTCTGAGTGAGGTAGCCGGGTGATTCCAAGTGTACAGCCTTGTGCGTCATGCAGGCAATTTTCAGATGTATTTTGGCTTCAAAAGGCAGCCAGTTCAGGGATTTAAAGTCAGGGGAGATATGTGAGTTTTTTAGATCCAGTGATGAGTCTCGCTGCCGCGTTTAGCGAAGCTCTTAGGGGTGCAGTTGTAGTTAGGGGGAGACCGCAGAGGGCGATGCTGCTGTAGTCTATGCGAGGGATGACGTGCTTGTACTGCAGTTTGGAAGTCCTTGGCTGGGAGGAAGGGTTTAAGTTTCCTCAAGGTATTTATTTGGAAGTTCGCTCCCTTGCTGATATGCTGCTGCATGTTGAGATTGGCGTCAAGTGTTATGCCTAAAGGTTTTGCTGAATCCACGATGGTCGGTTGGACATTGAGTGCAGTTAGGTGCTTAAGCCAGGTTTGAGTGGTAGAGATTTTCGCGGGCGGTGAGATCAGAAGGAACTCAGTTTTCATAGCATTGAGTTTGAGGTGGTTATCGGCCAGCCAGGATTGGGTGTTTCTGATCGTTGAGTTCAGACGCATAATGTCTTTGGGGGATTGTAGTTTGAGATATAGCTGAGTGTCATCGGCGTACATGTGAAAATGTACATTGGATGCTTGTAGAAAGGTGGTGAGAGGTTCCATAACTAGGTTGGACAAGGTAGGGGATAATGAATATTTATGAATCTCCTTACTTAAACTGGAAGTGTCATTTGTAGGCAGCCACACATTTTAGTTTAGAGGCAGCTGCTCTGCTTAAAGATTCAAAAGGAGATCTTTGTCACGCAATTGGGAGTGGTATGATGTCCCTCAATACCACTAAGTGGCACACTTGTTTCCACTGCAGTTTGCACACAAGCATTCAGTATTCTATTCTCTTCCGCAAGACCATTGACTCGTGGTGCATACAAAGTTGTTCTGTTTCAGAAACCCGTGCATCTCCTGCTAGGTAAACTGCAATCCATTTTCCGTTACCAAGTATTCGGGGACTCCTTCACTTGCCAATTCACCTAGCAGGAATTCTAACTCCATCCTAGTGCAAACTGTCCCCACACATCTGGTCGGTACCCACTTCGACGTGTAGTCTACCAATAGCACCACAAACCTTTCTGTTGGTGGTAGTATCTCAAAAGGCCCTATCATGGCCAGACCCAGTTTTGTCCACTGCATATCTGGTACAACAACTAGGGACAAAAGAGCCTGTTTGTTTTGTGGGATTTGTCATTGGAAGCACACACAGCACTCCTTCACTACCTATTCCACCTTATGATCCATGGCTGGCCACCAATACCTTTTGCAAACCCAGGTTTTAGTTAGGCTCCTGCCCAAATGTCCCTCATGACACAGTAGGTCTCGTGCTTGGTGGAGGAATCTCCCCCTCATGAGATCTGGATATATAATCAGATCATCCCTCACTGACCAGAAAGATTTTAATTCAGAATCCAGTCTCTGTATCCAGGCCAGCCCTTGACAAAAGTTTTGAAAGTGGGAAACCCTTCATCCTCATGGCCACTTTGTAACCACTCCTGTCTTGTGGTGATGGGTTCTAACACTATCCAAGTCTTCCGCTTACCCCTTCACATATTCCAGGTGCAGGCGCAACAAGCAGTCTGCATTCTTTTTCAGCTAATCCTGGGAGGTATTGCACTTGGAAATAGAATTAATCCAACCCATCTCCAACTCAAGTCTAGGAGTCACTTTCACTTTGACAACAAGAGAACACCAAACTGTGAATTCCCCACAAGTTAAATTTGAACGGTTTAATCGTCCACCGTATTGCTAGTGCCGCCCTCTCAATAAATGAGTAATGCTCCTCAACTTCTTAAGAGCCTGGGAAGTAAATGCCACCACCTTTCTCCACCCTCAACCTGCGAGAGAACTGCCCCAAAACCCTTCACACTGTCAGTGAGGATAATTTTCCTCCTAGTGTCAAATGGCCCAAGGGAGGCATCTTGTGGCCATCACTGGAATGCCGACTGTCACTCTTGCGTCAATGTAAAATTGACTCCCTTTTTTTCGCCTAGCGATGCAGCGCCATATGCTGCTCGCCTGCCTGAGCGAGGTCTATTGTTGTCGACTTGCTTTGTGATGCGGGACAGGATAGGTGCACGCGCTTAAAATACTTCAATAAAAGACCTCATTAAGTGTTATAACCGCTGGGAAGGAGACAAGACGGTTCCTTAGGAGGGACTGGAACGGTCTGCTGAAGAAAGCTAGCTTCTCCCCAATATTCCACCTTGAAGGCTTGTTTGAGCGGGGGAACAAATGGACAACTACGCTGCCTTCTGTTTTCACATTACTCTTCATCTTGATCAGTTCACCCCTTTTAAAATGCTAAAAAGAGATGGTAAACGCTCAGCACCTTGGTATAATACTGCCTTGAAAAACTTAAAACTTGGCTGGCAGACAGAGCGGAAATGGACGAAGGGGTATTCTGCTATTGATCCATCTGGAAAGAGATAATTGCTAGCTATAAAAAAGTATTGTTTCCACTAAAGCAGAGTGTTTCTCAGATGTAATTCTATTTTGCCACCAATAGATCTAAAAGGGTTTTCAAGGTATTGCTACCTAACCCTGGGCGTAGTTTGCGAGCTATGCATAGCACTACGCGAACTGCGTAGTACCCTGTTGGCACTGTGCAAGATGCCGTGTTCAATGATTGCACAGTGTGGACAAGCATCCGGCACTGTGCAATCATTGAAAACGGCATCTTGCACAGTGCGAGCTGTAGTTTTCTGCCGTCTGAGTAGATTTTTACTCGAGCGGCAGCTTTCTCAACGCGGACTGGTAGTTTCTCATCGCAAGCGGTTGCGAGCATACACGACCACTCTCCATGAGAAACCTGACCCCCCACCCCCCGTTGAGAATCTCGCCGGGAGGTTTATTTTCCACGCTCGCGATCAGCAACTTGATGTTGCTGATCGCGAATGAGGAAAAAGTCTCGCCGGGATGTCATTTTGCTTGCTCGCGGTCGCCAACTTGACGTTGAGGACCGCAATATTGTTGGTCGGGGGCACAAACCTGCGGTCATCGGCGAGAGCTGCTGCTGCTAAGGGGTCACACAGCCAGTGTCACTTTCTCCCGCCGCCGTGGAAGTAATCACGGCCGCCGAGAGGAGAACGGACTACCACTCCCAGCAACCCTGCCTGACCGGGACACCACCTGACACACGCACTTCCGCCCGGAGCCTCCCAAAAGACAGCGGCTCCTCTGGTGGAGCGGGGGATATTGTTGGTCGGGGGCACAAACCTGCGGTAATCGGCGAGAGCTGCTGCTGCTAAGGGGTCACACAGCCAGTGTCACTTTCTCCCGCCGCCGTGGATGTAATCACGGCCGCCGAGAGGGGAACGGACTACCACTCCCAGCAACCCTGCCTGACCGGGACACCACCTGACACACGCACTTCCGCCCGGAGCCTCCCAAAAGACAGCGGCTCCTCTAGCGTCGCGGGACGCGCGCGGGTGACGCCGGGCTAAGCCCGGCCAAAGGGCGGGCCCTCTACGGCCCTCATCGGACTGAGGAGGACGGGGACGGGCCACCCCCTTTGTCTGTTGAGAGGTACATTTCCGACTTGTACTTTCTGTAACTATGCCTAAGCCCAAAACAGGGGATATGTCCGACAAAATCCCGGATGATATATTTGCACATTCTTCATCTAGTTTTCCATGGCTGGATGACTTAAATAGCCTGTGTAGGGTTAAGTATGTTCCAGCAGCACTTTCCCCCACGTTAAAATGCTGCAGCTTATCACCATGTCCAAGGGAGCTGAAATCCTTTCCTGATACCCATAAAATACCCCCCATGGTTATACCTGCCAAAAGGAAGATCGATGGGGACAAAGACAACGGGAGTCTTCCCAAAACACAAAAACTTGATAAACCTTCTCTAAGTCCTACACCATCTTTAATTAATTCGTCCTTTATTTCGCCACCTGTTGCTAACCTGGACGACTTATTACCATCCTCCCATCAGGCTCTTTTGACTATGATCGAGAATCTGATCAAATCTTTAATACACCCCCTGATGGTCAAAATCACTACGTTGGAGGAGAAGCTGACGGGGTTGGAGTACTCCATTGAATCTCTCCTGAAATCCTCAACCCACATTGCAACAACTCCATGCCCGCCGACAACCGCTCTTTCAAATCTACCTAATCTGATCATTCCTTATGAAGCGGTGCCTACTCAATTGCCAACGTCCACCTCCTTGTGGCCTATCGATCCCAAAGCCCCCCCGAATTTGACAACAGCACGTAACATTCCGTCTAAACATGTGCGCACCACCCATATACACTTACCTCCAGAAGCAGCGCCTTTTGTTATTGTTCTCTCGGGAGTCCCTGAACTAACAAAAGGCAAAGCTGAGAGACAATATGAACTTATGAACAAGGTCAAGTTCTGGTTATCTAAAAACAGACCTCTGCCCTACCATCTTGATGGCCGAATAATAAGTGTTCGGAGGGTGGGCTGGCTTGGACCCCTTAAAAAAGACATCTTGGGCGATTTGATCCTGATACGATTTAGGAGCAGACACATTGTGCCATACATACAGACATGGCTATCTCAAAATGGCGATGGACTTATCTCTACCTGGAATTTACATGATTTTTGCCCTAATATGTCCTACATGCTTTCCCCTAGTCCCCGGGGCATTGTCAACAACCAAGTGGGTAGAGGATCCCATTGAAGTAATGGCAGTAGTGTTCCAGGGGCTTTTAATTTTCCCAAGCGGTCGTACAACAGTTTTATGTATTGTAATTATTAAATTGCTCAGAACACTGTTACCTACAATGTTGCCTAAAGGTTGTGTAAAGCATGCTTAATCTTTTAACTGTGCAATTTAAAGCCATTATGAGTTCAATTTTAAAATGTTTTCCAAAATGTATTGTATTATTTGTTTGTATGCTTTTATGATTTTAAACTTAAAATCGAATAAAGCTTTTGATTTGAATTTGACTGCTACACGTGTTTGCACTGTGCTACGTGCAGTTTGCGTAGTGCGAAGTAGCGGAAACTTTGCAAACTAAGTGAGCGTAGCATAGTGCTTTGCCTAGGGTTATTGCTAATCTGGCCTGCACGAAAAATAAGATCTCCCCTACGCAGGAACTTGCGACAGTCTGGCCGTCTTTGATGACCAGATTAATAAAATCATTGAAGGGCTAGAGGAGTACAGTTTGGTTGATAAGACCACTGACTTCTCATTGGTCGGGTAGGATGAGACTGGAGTGATGAGGGAGACCCTGGCTCAGATGCCTCGGTTGGATCATTTTGACACTCTTTCTACTGACTTGTTTGAGCAGATTGCGCTTGGAGTCTCCTCTGGCTCACCTTTAGACCCTTTTCCACACAGGGTCTGGAAAGCGTTTGGCGCTGAACGGTTTCCTCCTCTCAGACAGATGTGTAACCAATCTCTTTGCAGTGGGATGATTCCCTCCTGCTGGAAGCAGGCAGTTGTTTTCATCTAGCGCCTTGTGAGCAGGTCACTCTCCCAGTTCCTGGAGACAAATGGCCTACTGGATGATGTTCAGTTTGGATTCCGCATGGGACAGAGACTGATCTGTTGACTGTTGGATGATCTTCGTCTGCGTGCAGACAAGGGTCAACATGCCGTCTTGATCCTATTGGATCTGTCTGCTGCATTCGACAAGGTCAATCACAGGGTCCTCTTGAAACTGCTGGAAGGAGTTGAGGTAGTTGGTCATGCATTGAAATGGCTCCACTCTTATCTAGCTGACAGATGTCAGGCTGTGGCCCTCCCCCTTTTCAATCAGTTTACCAAAATCCACCAGGGTGAACCACAGGGCTCTGCAATAAGCCCATTCTCTTTAACATCTATATGCGGCCACTGGTGGACATTCTTACATCCTTTGGTATAGGTGTGGTAAACTATGCTGACGACACCCAGTTGATTCTATCACTGGAGGGAGAACAGTCATCCTCATTGGAGAATTCTCATATCTGCATGCAGAATGTGGCCCACTGGCTAAGAAACGACTCTCTGCAATTTAATTCAGATAAAACTGAAATGCTTTGTACTAAAAGTGGGAGAGTGCCTTATCTTCCGCCTGACTTTCGACCTATTGCTGCGGACCCTCCACTGTTACCATCTAAGTCGGTCCGTAATTTGGGAGTTTCATTTAATGAGAAGTTGACCTTGGAGACACGTTAATAAAACCTTAGGGAACTGTTTATCCCTAATTAGGTTTTGAGGAAAATTCTGCCTCTGCTCCCTGCTCAAACGCGATCCTTGGTAGTTAGGAGCTTTATTCTGAGCTGGTTTGACTACTGTAATTCTCTTTTGTTGGAATCTCCCACGTTTTTAACTGGCAGACTGCAGAGAATTCAGAATATGGCAGCCAAGTTGGCTGTCTCACCCCGTCATTCTAATTCCTCCCTGGCCCTTGCAGAGCTACATAAGCTCCCGATTGTGCAGAGGACTTATTTTAAATATCTCTGCCTTGTGTTTAAGGCACTGCATGGGTTAGGTCCCATACCTCTGCGGAGTAAATTCCATTGGTATGCCCCTCCCCGCTGCCTTCGGTCCTCCGCAGCGAATTGGGTGAAAGTACCGGTGACCAGGAGAGCTAGGTTGGGGGGGTCAAGCTTTTAGTGTTGCTGCTGCAAGACTCTGGAACAAGCTACCTCTGGAGCTGCGACAGACGCTTGATCGTAAACAAATAAAAACCTTTTTTTTTCTTCTAGAATGTAATCTCTAGCTGCTTTAGTTCACAGCTGTTCTTTTACTTTCTTCTTCCCTCTTTAGCGCCAGGATGCCCGATAGGGTACAGCGCGCTTTACAAATTATCTTTACTTTACATTACATAAGCTGTGAACACGTACGGCGGCGTTCGCTGAAGTGGCAGGACAGGATATGTGCACGCCTCCTGCTTCCTTGCTGAACAAGTCAGAGGACTGCAGATGTGCACGCGCTAACTTGCGACGCGTTACCACGCCTCGTGCGCTGCTGCGGGGGCCCAGCTTACTGTGGGTTGTGCCCTCTTGAAGGATGTCGTCTCCATTAAAAAAATTCAGGATTTTGATGATTAACGGTCGAGGAGGGGCCCCTGGACGGGGTAGCTGTACCAATGAGCGATGTGCTCGCTCCACCATAAACCATGGCGACAAGGATCCTTCCCGCATCAGGGAGAGTAACCAGGTCTCCACAAAGGTCGCTGGGTGGGTGGGCCTCGGCCCCTTCAGGAAAGACCAGCATATGGAGATCGCTCCTGCCGAAGCGATTTTCTGCATCCTCCGCTCTAGTTTCTAGGGTTCAAACAATCGCAAGCAGCATATTTACTTTGGACTTTAAGTTGGAGAAGTCGTCCTCAAGGGTGAAAACTCTACTCTCCACCTCAGTCATCGCCCCATCACATTGCGGGGGTCTTGCAGCAACAGGGCAACATCATTAAAGACTCCCCCCTCCCCCCCCAATCTTAGATTACACAGCCTACCTGGATGCACTGGGGATCTGGTGTGCGGCTGGGGATGCAGAGGCTGGGGGGGGGAAATCACCACCCTTAAGTCTCTTGCTAGCCTCTGGGACACTTGTGGTGATTCCGTGATTTTTGGATTGAGACCCCACACTTTATTATCTTTCGCCATCCTCACAGCGCAGGGAATCAAGCAAGTTAAGCCTCCTCATTAACATTACAGCAGCTGTTGTAACACCGCAGGACACGCCAATGAAGAAGGTGAAGGAAAGAAAGAGGGGGGCCCTTCCGGAGTTCGATCCGACACAGGCACTGGAATGCTCGGGTCAGGAGGTTATCACCACCATGATCCACTTACGCCACGGGCAGCACGAGGCCGGATGTATCTGGTAACAACAGCAGGGCCTCCTCAACCCTCCCAATTCTCAACTTCAAGGTCCCCTCTACTGCTATCAAACTGTAGATAATATTGTTTGTCCAGAGAAGTCTCACTCTGGACATCGCAGTGAGCAATACATCGGGTCCACAGGACCTGTCAGGTATCTGCAGGACCAGAGTAGACGATCTGAGGCTACCAAACAATGGGAGGTAGAGCCCCCTCGCCTCACAACGAGGGCCCAGATCAGAAGGCAAACCCAAGGAAGACCTCACAAATTCCGGCGTCCCCCTGACAAGATGCAATCACCATAGCGCAGGCTGTCCCGGGCTCGCAGCCCATAAAGAAATATAGGAGCTTCAGATGGGGGAGAGAGGGGAACGGCAGCACGGCTACAGCCCCCAACGCACATCCAGACCAATCCAGTTTCTGCTGGCTAAATCAGGAGGACAGGAACATGGGATGGCCACCCCCATATGTATCGGAACGGAGGGGCGTGAAGTCGAGAGTGATTGAACTGCTGACTCTCCCAGTGGCACTCCAATTCCAAGAGTTAACGAAAGAGGGAAAAAGTCAGAGTACATAGATGTAGCAGCTCCTGTACGCTGCCGAGGCAGCAGCGCAGTCTGCGGCTCCTCCAGCTCTGCCCGGTTACAGCCTTGAGGTTGGATCAGAGCAGAGCAACGCTGAGAGGCAAGCGGCCCGACTCAGTGTCAGCCGCCTCTCAGATTGCAAATATAAGTCGGATCTAGGGCCCTCCATCAGCTGCAGTCCGCCACATCGAGATAGACCCAATGTCAGATTCCCCAGTCCTGGGCCGCCGCCATTTTAGACATCAGCGGAGTGGCACGGGCCGTGGGGAGCAAAGTCTCCCCTGCTGTTTCTCAGGCAGCCGTTGGTCGGGATACAGCCGTCCCACATAACCGGGAGAGCGAGCGTGTTGGCAATGACAGTTTAAGAGACCCAGGATGCCGGATCCGGAAGAATTATAGAGGAGGTCACAGGAGCGTCTTTAGAACGCATCCTCCACCTTGGCTGCGTCGGCCACACCACTACTTACTTTCAATAGTATATTTCCAGGAGATTTCACAATCGGTTGTCTTACAATTTTGCCTCTATGGCTCAGCAGCCCTTTACAATGTATCTGGATTCTAGAACAATCTCCCAGGATATGTAGTAATGTTCCCTCTTCAGTTTTGCACCTCCGACACCTATCTAACACATGTGGCTAGTTAACCTGTAACCTGTATGGTGGGAGATACCACAGAATCCTGACTCTATGTTGTGTCTCCCTATGGGTTAGGCTCTGGAGATGCTTTGCTGGACTAATTTTGTACCACTGGAAGTCAGTAAATTCCGTCCCCAAATCCGCCTCACATTGTCAATGGTATCTCCATTTTGGGGTGATTATCTTGTAATTGAGTATGTTGTATATATTTGAGATTAGACCCTGGGTGATTCCAAACTTTGCTAGAAGTGTCTCAAGAGCAGAAAACTGTCTGGTGGCTGCCGCTTTATTGCTAGGCAGGAGTACCCAATGATGCAGCTGCACATATTGTAGTCTATTCTGTTCGGTAATTTCAAAGGTGCACTTAGATTCAAGAAGGGATTTAATGACACCCTATACAAACAGGACCTTTAACATTAAACATTCTCCTGCTTTCTATCTTTCAAACATTTTCCCTTCCAGACCTGGAGTGAAGCTGGGTTCTGATGTAGCGGAGTGCACAGAGTCGAGTAGGTGGTGTGCCCCCACAGCAATTTAATCCCAAATTGCAGAGGCTGTTTTTGTTAGGACTGAGATGTAAAGATTGTGGGACTGGTGTTCTTTTGGCTGGCAGGTGGTCTCCCATAGGGGTTTACTGGACAGTATTCTCACTATATGTATCCAGTGTTTCTCTGCTTCTCCATGAGACCACTTGATTATAACTAGGGCTCCAAGTTTTATGGTATTTATTTTTTTGACATTTCCATCTGTATTTATCCATATTTTTACTGTGCCAGTTTTATCTGTATTGATCCATATTCATTTTGGGGTTTTGTGGAAAAACGAAGCTGAAATTAGTATATTTATTTAACGAGTAAATATGCACTCATGCTTAAATGCCTACTAGGTTTAAATGTTGTAAACCCCCACAGAAGAGAAATCAATGCACTGATAAGAAAATATGCATATTTCAATATCAATTTTGTGCATATCTACTGCTGTTAAAACCTCTTTACTAAAATTCCTTCCTTTTTTAGCCCCCTTACCTATCAATCCACACAACAATTGGCCTGGGAGTCATGGCAGACAGTATTCAGAATTGCTCAAAAAGCAACCCAATTTCCGTTTTAATCCACATTTAAAAATAAATACAGACAAGAAAATAAATGTTTTCTTTCTGTATTTATCTGTAAACATCTGTAAAAACAGAAAACATGGAGACTTAATTATAACCCACAAATGCTCTGCGTAATAATCTTTTAGAGTATCTGGATATGCTATTCCCGCCTTTTCATGTGGGGCCATCCACACCCTTTTTAGCGATTCTAGCTCTCCCTTGAGCTCAAAGGATAGTAAATGCTTCTCTTGGATTTATGAGCGAGGTTTGGCGGTGGCAGCAATGCATTCATTTTAAGAACATTAATATAGTCTAACCATGATATATAGAGCCCCGCCATCTCGCCAGGTCTGTCATTATTTGGTATCTGAGTGCAGGCCAATTAAGTTGAGTCCAGTTTGAAAATGTCCCTGAGATCTTAAAGCCCAGGCATTTGAAGGCAGATAAAGACCACCCAAGTGGGTACAGGGTTTCAAGCAGGCAATTAGTTCTAGGGGGAGATTAATATTAAGGATTTCAGATTTGTCCTCTTTGATTTTAAACCCTGTTATCTTCTCAAGCACTTCCAGAGTTTCGATAATCTCTGTGAGGGTATGCTCTGGCTCTGGGATAGTGAGAACCACATAATCGAAGCGAAGTGAAGAGAAGTGGTTTATCGTGTGCTAAGGTTACTCCCTTAGTCCCCAGGAATTTGCATATGTATGAGGCTAAAGGGTCAATTACAAGTGCCAACAAAAATGGTGGCACCCATTGTGGGACATTATAAATGCGGCAGGTGCAAAGCTTGCCCGTACACCATTCAGACTAAAGAATTTGTGTTCAAACATCACCGCATTATACTCAAGTCCCAAACCAACTGTAACACTACAAATGTTATCTACTGCATCACTTGCCCATGTGAGTTGACCTATGTTGGTCAGACACAACAAAAGGCAAAAGTACGCTTCCTGCAACATTGCAGCCGTGTCCGATGCAAGGTTGTTGGTGCCCCGTTGGTAGAACATTGTGAGACCAAGAGCCACACTCCTGAAAGTCTGAGATGGATTATTCTAGAACACGTGACAATGGGACCCAGAGGAGGTGACATCACAACAATTCTCAATGTCAGGGAGTTAAAATGGATTTCACTTTTTGATTCGGTCCAGAACGGCCTCAATGAGGCAGAGAACATTTTTTTCCAATTAGCTACTTTATGAGTCCTTTCTCTAAAAATCTGTTTCTACTATTCCACTGTCTTTCTGAGCCATGGTATAGATTCCTTATGATTCTTCAGTTTTCACGACCCTACGTAGGCACGTGCACTGAAATTCTGCAAATTGTTTCATAATGTTACAAAAGGTTATTTCTTCAATCGTGGCTGTGTTTGCTTTTTTGCCTACACTACCCTGTGAGGCAAGTGCGGTATAATTTTGAGGGCATACACAGACTTACCATTGATTAGGAGTAATTCATCTTAAGAATTGATTCCATTTTTATTTTTGATGTACAACATATGCATTAACGTGTGACAATAATTTTATCCAATACTATGTGTTGCAGTGTTATCTTAATACTTAAGCGCTTTATCCTGTTTAGACCATCCAGTCTGTTCACTATGTCTATTATGACACGTGACACGCCCCTTCACAACGCGTTATGCTAACAGCTACCACAAACGCGAGTCTACCAAGCAATGCTGGTTTGCTGTGAGAAACCCTAGTGTACGCATCTAGACTCGATCCAAAGGTGAGCGTCACTGCCCTGATGCCCCGGTATAATGTTGTATAGTAAGACAGCCTCGTTTCACACCATTACTGAAACAATGCTCATTTCCCCGCAGCAAAGCCCGGTAAATTTTTGAGGCGTCCATCTTTCAGTGAGAAATCCTGGTTTACGCTTCGAGATTCGATCCTAAGGTGAGCGTCACTGACTCGATGCCCCTGTGCTATGTTGTATAGTGAAATAGCCTCGTGCTATACCATTACTGAAACAATGCTCATTTCCCTACAGCAACGCCCGTTCTACTTGTGAGGTGTCCTTTTTTCAGTGCCGATGCCGGCTTCATTTACCGCAAGGTGAGCCCAGTTTACCCAACTTCCGTTAGTGCCTAGACCTACCGCACAACCTCTTTTATGATGGTTACAAATGATGAATTTATATTACAGGACCGGTTATATACTTTGATGTCCTGCCCGGAAATTGATTATAAGGTAAAACCTTTGCATGGTATATGAGCCCCTATATTAACTGGGTCATTCAATTAACTTATATTTCTAAGCACTCAAGGAACCCATGGTTATCTCATGTTAGCACCAACTATGTGACAGTTTAACAGTTTTTAACAAATCCTCTGTGTACCCAATTTTGCTCAATTTTGCCTGATCACGCCCAATGGGGCGCTTACTCTCAAATGTAGATGGGGATTTTTCTCAAACTCCTCCTCACCTAAATCCTGTTTTTTAATCGTTCTTAGGATCCCTGCCCACCCAATCCCCCGTCCTGATGAAGACCCGCTCCGTACTGGGAACTGTCCCTACTATCCTAAGGGTCAAAACGTAGACATTACTTACCACGATACCAGCTTCTGTCCAAAGCAGGATTAATTCAGCTACATCAGAAGATTGTTTTTCCATTTGATTCTCTCTGACTTGTTTAAGCAGCTTACTGTGGCCCCTGGAGGGGGAGCCATTTTGAATAATTTGGGATTATATATAGAATGAAATGCAATTCTATTTCTTGACCAATGAATGTTTTCCTGCACTAATCACAATTTTCCTGCACAACACCAGCACTTCCCCACTACCCTTTCTTTTTGCGCGCGTGGGCACAACTATGATACAATAATCTAATGATTGTTTTAGATCTAACATTGTTATAACCGGATGTATGACGTTACAACGCAAACTTTTACAACGCCGACTTTTACCACGCAATTTTTACAACGCAGGATCCATTACAACGAACTACCTTTACAACGCATTTTTTTACATCGCAGATGTTAATACAAGGCATGCAATTACAACGTAAGTATAGGTAAGTATATCATTTTTTTTAAATTGTAAATAATTATTACATTAATTTAATTTATTAAAAGTAATTTTTTTTAAAACTGAACCCTTAAAATACCCCTGTACCCCTGTACCCGAAATCTATCCCTAATCACTAAAGCTACTCCTGTACCCCAAAACCCAAACCTAGCCCTGAAACCTAAAAATACCCCTGTACCCCAAAACCCAAACCCAAACCTAGCCCTGAAACCTAAAAATACCCCTGTACCCCAAAACCCAAACCTAGCCCATAAACCTAAAAATACCCCTGTACCCCAAAACCCAAACCTAGCCCTGAAACCTAAAAATACCCCTGTACCCCAAAACCCAAACCTTGCCCTGAAACTTAAAAATACCCCTGTAACCCAAAACCCAAATTAAATAAATGTCGTAAAAAAGATAAACTTACCTATACTTACGTTGTAATGGTATGCGTTGTTATAGCATCTGCGATGTAATGCCATGCGTTGTAAAGGTAGTTCGTTGTAATGGATCCCGCGTTGTAATAGATGCGTGGTAGTGGTATTGCGTGGTAAAAAATGCGTGGTAAAGGTTGTATACCGTTATAACCAATTGTAGGTTTTGGCCTAATGCAGCTCTGCAACCTCGCCTTGTGAAAGGTATTGCAGAAGTACTCATCTAGACCTTTCTGGGTCTCCTTCGCCGTTAACACCCAGAACTGGTCTCCCCACAATTCGTGACATGGCAGGTCCAGCACACTCCAGCTCTCCTTTGTCTGGTGGGCCTCCCCAGTTCTGTATGCAGACAGATTTGCAGGGCCCTAAGTGCCACAGCTGCCTGGCTCTTCAAGGGTAATGTTCCTGGGCTCACAGCCCCCAGTGTCTCTAATCCGTCTGCCTCCAAGTGTGGTCCATTATGAATGAAATCCATGGGCTCCTGTGGGACTCGGTCTGCGGACTGTGCCTATCTGGTGGGACTGGGGCCAAAACAATGAGAGCCACATCTGTTCCTGTCGCCTTCTTAGACACCAAAACAATGAGAGCCACTTCTGTTCCCGTCGCCTTCTTAGACACCAAAACAATGAGAGCCACTTCTGTTCCCGTCGCCTTCTTAGACACCAAAACAATGAGAGCCACTTCTGTTCCCGTCACCTTCTTAGACTGAGTCCCAGAATATGGCTTTCTTAGTCGCAGTCACCACCCTCAGATTTATTAGCAAACTCCAACCTCTTAACAGTCCATGAACCATTTATTCAGGGTCCCAAAGATAGGGTAGTGCTTTGTACCAACCCCAAAGTTCTAACTACGGTTATTTTGCCTTTCCACATGAACCATACCATTGATTTGCCTGTATTCTTGCTACAACCAGAGTCTTTAGCAGAAAGACCCCTTCACCCTCTGGATGTCAAGGAAGCAATCGCATACTACACTGACAGAATTAGGACTTTAGAAAGTCTACTCAACATTTGTGGTTTTGGCAAAACGCCACAAAGAACCATGCCATCATGAGAACTGGCATTACTAGGTGGATGGTTAAGTGCATCAAGACTTCCTATTCCAAGTCTAAGCGCACACTCACGGTGCCCTCTATAGGCAATTCTAAATGCAAAAAGGGAGCAACCATAGCCTTTTTAGGCAATTTCCCTTAAATGAAAATTGTCTAGGCTGCTACTCTGTCAATTGTTCATACCTTCACTAAGCATTATTGTGTTGATATCTAGCACATCAACAAGCTTTAGTTGGCAAGCACCCTTAAGAACACTGTTTCAAACCTTTCCATCACCTGCTTGCAAGCCACTGCTTGGGACATGTTCTGCTTTACAGTCTATGCAGAGAGTGTGTAGTTTCAGATACACATGCTACTAACAGAAAACATTGCATACTCTGTCATCATCTGTTCAGAGCGTGCAGTGCTCTTGATTCACATGCGACCACCCACCTCCCCGGAGCGAGGATCACTGATATTTTCCATGTCCATATACACATCACACTCTGTCTTTACACTGAATTCCACTAACACGCCTTGCCTGCTGAATTGAAAACAATCTGAGGTGGAGCCTTTGACCGGCTGCTTAGTGGACCAAGGTAGGAGTCTAAACTGATCTTGAATTGAACTGCTTTGAAGAGCAGCAGGGAGGCTGCTCCTGGTGGGGCTATCCTAGGGACCTAGCCCTGGATGTACTTATCTGCAACTAAGACTAAATAAATAACCTTCTATAAACTACACCGCGGCTACCAGACCTTCCTTACAACAAAGTTGCAAACATCCAGCCCAATACTAGATGGGAGGAGTATGCAGAGCACGTGAATCGACAGCATTATACGCTATGAAAAGATGGTAACAGGGTAACATTTTCTCTTTCTTGTATTACTGGGGCAGCCGGTGAATGGGTATCATCTGGTGAAGGAATGGTCTTTTATCACTGATGTTCTGGGGCCATCAGTACTCCCACACTGTAATTGTATAATGTAGCTACTCCCATTAGATGTTTGATGCTGCAGGGGTAGTGAAGTATTCCAGCCTTACTTAAGGTAATAGAGATCAAAAACGAATTTACTGCACAAGACAGTAAATAATAGAGTTAGCAAGCATTCGGCAGTGATCATCTTTCTGCCAAACATCACTGAGAGGACAGACAAAATCGTTTTGTGATATACTCTTTGTCAGAGGACTTGGCAAAGTTTTAGGAGCCTTACTTTGAATCGTTTTTTAAAATTATTCATTTGTGAACATAAATTGTATTTGTGTTTTTTAAAATACCACAAAATTGCATTCAGCATACCTGTCGCCTACACGCAGTCACCCCAGCACACACACGCTCGTTTCCTGCCGATTTAGGGCAAGGTACCGAGCAGCAGGGAATTTCGTGGCGGCCATTTTGGGGCGGGATAGAGCGGTGAGAGCGCTCTAGTCTCGGCTTCATAAGGAGCCCTCAGGCAGTGTCTTGCGAGTTAGCAAGCACTCGGCAGTGATCATCTTTCTGCCAAACATCACTGAGAGGACAGACAAAATCGTTTTGTGATATACTCTTTGTCAGAGGACTTGGCAAAGTTTTAGAAGCCTTACTTTGAATCGTTTTTTAAAATTATTCATTTGTGAACATAAATTGTATTTGTGTTTTTTAAAATACCACAAAATTGCATTCAGCATACCTGTCGCCTACACGCAGTCACCCCAGCACACACACGCTCGTTTCCTGCCGATTTAGGGCAAGGTACCGAGCAGCAGGGAATTTCGTGGCGGCCATTTTGGGGCGGGATAGAGCGGTGAGAGCGCTCTAGTCTCGACTTCACAAGGAAACGGTCTTTCTCCGCGATAGCGGACGCGTTTTGAGCGGACGCGCCTCGTCTTCGCCGGAGTCCAGCCAGAGTCAGCCCGTCTGTGCCCGTCCGGGCCAGACCGGGACATAGGGCACAAATCTCCGTCCTTCCCAGTTCACAGGTATGCTAACAGGGGCTTTAATTAGGGCGTTACGCCCTAATAGTCATGACACCTGTATAATTTTGAACCCGCAACAAGCTGGTGCACAAACATGCCTGATTTGTACTTTTATGTAAATATGAGCCCTGGGTAACCCGGGGCTGCTAGTCGCACAGCTAATGGGCAAAAACGCCTTTGTAATTTCAATGGAGTTTTAACACATGTATTCGAATGTTCAAGTTAACATTTATTTTTCAAAAAATAGTGTAGTGTTTTTACTAATAAACGGTATACATCAGAAGTATTTTTATACGTTCTTGATCATCAAGCTTTTCATGGTCAAAACATGTGGCATTTGAAAATATTATCACAACATATTTTCAATACAAATAATATAGAAGTAACGGTTCATTAATTATTGAGATTCAAAAAGCAAAAACCCAATGCATTTCGGGTACATAGAGCACCCTTCTTCAGGGGATTAAACGTGTACAAACAGAATTCAAAATTCGAAATTCAAAGATTCATGCGTGCTTTGATTCTTTCCAATTGTTGATTCAACAGGATCTAGAAGACAACAACATGCCAAACTCTAATGAGTATTTACATATGTACAAGGTATCATCTCGCAAAAAACGTACTGAAGTGAACACTGAGGAGAGGCAACCAGAAGTGTACGCCACCACAATACACCCGTGTTTTGTGAAAGAACCAAAAAAGTGAGATGTGAGTCAAAATTAGCCCCTCTTAAAAGAGAAATTAAGAGAAAAGGTATTTGCATTCTCTAGGTTAAAGAGCAAGCCCCTAGCTGTGCCATCTTGAAAAAACATGCTAGTGTCAATCTCACCTTATTAATTACTGTGCTCAGCTATTGGCCCTTAATCCAAATAAATTACTAACAAGTAAAAAATACGTACGGTCCTATGAACAACT
The DNA here is from genome assembly GCF_964261635.1 of Lissotriton helveticus. Classification (NCBI taxonomy): domain Eukaryota; kingdom Metazoa; phylum Chordata; class Amphibia; order Caudata; family Salamandridae; genus Lissotriton; species Lissotriton helveticus. The sequence goes on from NC_136065.1 coordinate 105,708,859, forward strand.
TCTTTTACTTTAATAGCGAGTCCAACAGAAGTCTCCCTCTTTTTTTGATTTGTACTTTTACCTTGACTAACGTCCAGCCCTATCCTGATACCCCACAGGGTACTGCTTTTAGACCTTACCAACAGAGAGAGAGTTCTAATGACTTTATCTTTTACTTGATAAATTGCCGTTCACTACCTCAGCACAAATTAGATATCTTCCATCTATTGATTGAAAATAAGCCTTGTGCTATATTTTTAACTGAGACGTGGCTTCACAATGGATCGGGCCCTGATGTTGCATCCACCCTCCCCCCGAGCTATGCTATTGCTAGGAGAGATCGGGTAGGCCAAACAGGAGGGGGTATTGCTATTATTTATAGCAGAGACTATGTGTGCAACTTTGAACCTGCACTTATCCCGAACTGCGAAGCAGCATCTTTTAAAATTACCCTCAATCCCAATTTTACCTTTTCCGGCTTACTGTTATACCGACCGCCAGGAAATGATCCTTCATGGTCACAAAATTTGGCTGATTATATCTTACCTCTTCAGCTGAAAGCTCAAAATTTCACTCTATTAGGAGATTTGAATCTTCATTTAGAGGATGATAATAATAAGACCTGTAAAAACCTATTAGATGATCTTATTGTGTTAGATATGACGCTACGAAATAGTGGTCCAACTCATAAAGCTGGACACTTGTTAGATCCCATAATATCAAATCTAAAAGAACTTTCCTGGCTTAACACCACGCCTGTTCTATGGTCAGATCATTTTCTACAAAGCTTTGCTATCTCACTTAAGCCCAAAAAAGGTCCAATTATGACACCTTCAGAATCTCTTAGAAGAAACTGGAAATCCCTTAATTTGGAGGACCTTAACAATGCTTTGAAGGAGGGTCACCCATGTTTAGAGGGAGATATGGATAACATCGCAGAATCAACACAAGTATGGCTAACTGGTGCTGTTGACACTTGCCTGCCTTTAGCCCGTTGCAAAGGGAAAGTACACCGCCCTCCCGCCCCCTGGTTCACAGAAGCCCTGAAGAAAGAAAAATCTACCTGTAAGTCTCTAGAGAGGCAGTGGCGAAAAAATTACGATCTCTACCAAAAAGAAGTCTACCGGAAAGCCAGAAATTGTTACCATTCAGCATGCATGAAAGCCAAAGCATGCTATGTTACCAACACCATTAACATGGCCGAAAATAAATCTCAGACTCTCTTTAACATGGTAAAAGAATTAGCTGGCGAAAACTCTAGAGCAGAACCTACCCCCCTTAACACCCAGAAATGCCAGGACCTGGCGTCCTTCTTCACGAACAAGATTGAGAACATTGTCTCTAGTGTGAAAAATGACAGCAGGACCACAGACAAGGAAGATAACACTGCCCTAGTCCCTAGAGGAAAATGTCATCTCGAAGCCTGGCCTCCCATTAAATTGGACACACTAAAGGAACTACTAAAATCGATCAAATCGGGTTCCCCGCGTGACCCTATTCCTATCGGTATTATAAAAAATTTAGAGGACTCCGCTCTGAATCCCATAGCAGAGATACTGAATGCTTCCATGGAGCAAGCTACAGTTCCTGCTCTATGGAAACATGCCATGGTCAGCCCTCTACTTAAAAAACCAGGTGCAGACCCGATGATATTGGCCAATTATCGGCCAATCTCATTATTGCCTGCTTTTTCAAAAATTTTAGAGAGGCATATACACAAGGCACTCTCAACCTATGTGGAAAGCAATGAGCTCCTGCATTTGTCCCAATCCGGGTTCAGGAGTGGATTTTCTACTGAAACGGCGCTACTCGGGGTCACAGAAAAGATCAGGGAGCTTATGGATGACGGCCAAACAGTAGCACTGGTCTTGTTAGACCTTAGTGCGGCTTTCGACACCATTTCTCACTCCATACTGATTGACAGGCTGGAGGAGAATGGTGTCGAGGGCAAAGCTCTGAAATGGATCAGATCTTACTTATCCCTTCGCACTTTCCAGATCTCCTCTTCGGAGGCATGTTCTGAGGTATTCCACTCTCCTCATGGAGTGCCGCAGGGATCCATCTTGAGCCCTCTGTTTTTTAATTTGTACCTACGACCACTAGCCAATCTTGTAGAAAACCTTGGTCTAAGTTTAATGACTTATGCAGACGACTCGCAAGTCTTGTTTTCACTCTCCAAATCCGACTTGTCTGTCCCTTCTGCATTAAAAGTAGGCCTCCAAAAAATATTTAGTTGGATGTCAGCCAACCAACTCAAATTAAATGGAGATAAAACAGAGGTCCTATTGTTGGGAAATAGTAAAGACCTCTGGAACGACTCCCACTGGCCATCATCATTAGGCAAACTCCCACCTTTAGCCTCTCAGGTTAGAAACCTTGGGGTCACTATAGACGACAGTCTTTCCATGACTCAACAAGTAAATAAAGTGGCAGGTATTTGCTTTACCATTTTTAAATGGTTACGCAAAATAGTCTGGATGTTGCCACCCACTACCCAGAAGACCGTGGTCAATGCCTTAGTGACATCTCGACTCGACTACGGTAACATCTTATACCTGGGTTCAAACAAGGCAGTGATAAAGCGTCTTCAATTAGTGCAGAACGCTGCGGCCAGACTGCTCTGCAAAATCCCTAAATCCGCCAGGATTACCAAACACCTGAGGGAGTTGCATTGGCTTAAGGTTGAAAACCGTATTCGTTTCAAGGCCCTGAGTTATTTATTTAAAATCAAAGCCGGCACTGCCCCCAAATATTTACAGGCGCTTGCTAAACCTTACCTCCCAAACCGCAGTCTTCGTTCAGGCACAGCTGCAAATTTTGCAGTTCCAAGGTTTAAACGGGCCAGAATAGGAGGGAGATCCTTTTCCTACCTGGGCCCAACGTTGTGGAATTCACTGCCTATTCACATACGCAAGGAGGAAAGCTACATGAATTTCAGAAAAAGTGTTAAAACATGGTTATTTAACAAATAAATGCTTTGACTATTCTCTCTCCAGTGGTATTGTGTTCATGCTGGTCCGGCGCCGGGAAACCCTTTGTGGGTAGCTGCGCGCCTTACAAGTGCTATAAAATAAATAAAAATAAAATAAAATAATACACACCAAGCCGTTCATGCATCCTAATGTAAGACTAGGACCTTCATGTACATGTAGGTAAAAAAGTGCATTTGAAAATCCAACACATAAAAAGCACAGAAGGTGCTAGTACCCCTCTGTGGCCAAGATACACCCTAGCAGTATAAGGATTGATGATACTCAATAAACATATATCTTTTCTCATATTCCACATTAGTGGTGGTGGCCCTTTGTTGTTATAAATCACTGCAATATAGGACTTTGACTCTTGCGCTCATAGTCACATGGCTAAATAACAGTCTGCCCTTCTCAGAGAAGGTTTGCTTCAATCTGTGCAGCGCCTGCTCGACCTTTTTAGTTCATAACATTAGAAGCTGCTCTTTGAGAGAGGTGATCTCCCTACCACTTTGAACTTGGGGCCCTTTTCATGCTTGTTTTCGAGCTCAAACAACTGGCCCAGCTGGAGAGCTCATATCGCAGTTAAAACACAACCAAGGGACTTGTAGTGTTTAAGTACTAGATTTTGGGCACATTGTCTATTTGGCGAATGTTCTAATTTGGGGCTGGGCTCAGGGAGGCTAGGATGATACTAGGATGCAAAGGCTGAGAGAGTGGAACAGTTTCGAGCCCCAGCCAGTAATCTGTTAAAACTAATAAGAAGCTCTTGCTTCCAAAAACCCACCACACAAATGAGAATCTCTCACAAGTGCAGTTAAATTGTAGAGCTTAGGGTGCCAAGGAGCTGTGCCAATTTGATGGATGACTAGAGGTTCAGCACCGCTGTTCAGATGAGCCTCTGCCACATGATTAAACAATGCTATCCCTGGGCCTGCAGGGATTAGAGAGATGGTTGAAACAGTAGCAGGTTTTGACAGCTAGCTTTAGTCAATGAAAGAAAACACCTCATCAAAGTTTGGCAAGTTCCAAACCACCATATCTTTCTGGGACTGGAATGGTGCGGGCTCACCAGAATTGACTCATGAGAGCAGCTTTTCTGCAGTGCCAATGCCCATATAATGCCCATCTGTGGTCTTTATCTTACTTACAGACCAGCTGAAGTGCAGGGCTCTTTTAGCTCTTGGGTGAGCTCAGTGTTTCTTGAAGGTACTGTAATTAGCTCACCATTAGCTCTGAGTCAGACATAGCCCCTACAGAAGCCTAATGTTGCCAGGTGAATGCTTGCACCACCATCTGAGGCTTCACTCTAGCACCACCAGCTGAGGCTTCACTCTAGCACCACCAGCTGAGGCTTCACTCTAGCAAACCTAAACTGAGAAAATGCAGGAGATTGAATGGCTCCCTCACCCAGCAGGTTAGAGCAGTTTTAGGGAGAAGGGTCCTAAACAAAGGTCCACCCCCTTGTGCACCCAGGCACAGAGTCCCAAGCAGAGAGCACAATATCCTATACCCTTATGGTGAATCCACACACACACACTGGCGAAATAGACAACTGTGGAACTGAATGGATGGTTAAAAGGGAGTAAATTAGAAGCCTGCCTTTGAGGTGCAGCTAAAAAGGGCCGTGCCTCAGGGCTAAACTGTCACTACCATTCACCTCATAGCCTGGGGTGTGGGGCTGAAGACAAGTCCATCGGCATTCCCTGAAAGGAATATGCTACTTACCAGTATGCATCTGTTCTTGGCATGTAGGGCTGCTGATATTCATATCTGTGCATAGATCGCCGCCTAGTGTTGGGTCCGGATGATTGCACATTGTTGTCCTGGAAGAGTCTTCGAAGTATCACGAGATAGGTGGCTCCTCCCTGGGACTACAGTGCACATGGGCATCCTCTCCATCCCCAGATTGTTTTTCGCCATTGTGGCAGAGATGGAGTATAGTACAGTAAGAGATGCCCATGCAAAGAGTGAATGCTGCAGCTGCGACAGGCACCGGGGAGGCGGGTGGGCAATATGAATATCAGCAGCCCTACATGCCAAGAACAGATGCATACTGGTAAGTAGCATATTCCGTTCGAGGCATGTGGGCTGCTGAATTCATATCTGTGCATAGAATGTATAGCAGTATCTCCCTTAGCGGTGGCTACCTGTGTTAGCTGCAGCAGTCTGGAAAAGAGTGAGAACAGCCTGTCCTACTGCAGCTTGCTGTTTTGAATGTACATCTACACAATAGTGTTTTGTAAATGTATGTGTGGTTGACCATGTGGCTGCTCTGCAAATTTCGTGTAAAGGAATATTTCCTAGGAAAGCCATGGATGCCCCTAGCTTACGTGTGGAATGCGCTCTAGGGGGGACTGTTAAGGTGCGTTTTGCCTTTAAATAACATATTTGTATGCACTTAACTATCCATCTGGCTATACCTGATTTTGAAATAGGGTTACCCTTGTGTTGTGGTGAGAAGGCAACAAACAATTGTTTTGTCTTGCAAAATGTTTTAGTTCTGTCTATGTAATATAGCAGAGCTCTTTTGACATCAAGGGTATGCAAGGCCCTTTCAGCTACTGTTTGTGGGTTCTGAAAGAACACTGGCACGTCTATAGTCTGATTTATATGGAAATGGGATACCACCTTTGGCATGAACGTAGGGTTTGTTCTAAGAACTACTCTATTTGCATGTACTTGAATGAATGGCTCTTGAATAGTTAGGGCTTGCAGCTCACTAACTCTTCGGAGCGAAGTAATGGCAATAAGGAAAGCCACTTTCCAAGTAAGAAATTGTAGTTCGCATGAGTGCAGTGGCTCAAAAGGTGGTCCCATTAGTCTGGTTAAGACAACGTTTAGATTCCAGACTGGTGAAGGTGGGTGTCTTGGAGGAATTATGCGTTTGAGTCCTTCCATAAATGCTTTAATTGCTGGCGCCCTGAATAGTGAAAGGTGTTGCCTGTTCTGCAGATATGCTGCTAACGCAGCTAGGTGTATTCTGATGGAAGAAAAAGCTAAATTGCAGCGTTGGAGGTGCAATAGGTAGCAAATGATGTTTTGAGTGGAAGCATCAAGAGAGTTAATGTCATTGTTATTACAGTAAATGACGAATTGTTTCCACTTTGCTGCGTAGCATGCTCTGGTAGTGGGTTTTCTTGCCTCTTTGATAATATTCATGCAGTCTGGAGGCAAGTTGAGGTATCCAAATTCTAGGATTTCAGGAGCCAGATCGCCAGGTTCAGCCGTTGGGGATCTGGGTGTTGGATTTCGCCATGGTTCTGTGTTAGAAGACTTTGTGTTAGTTGCAGTCTTTGATGAGGCACCACCGATAGTTCTAGGAACGTTGTGTACCATGGTTGCCTCGCCCACGTGGGAGCAACTAGGATTAGCATCAGCGAATGTTGCCGCATTTTGCGTGCCACCAGCGTTATTAGTGGAACTGGGGGAAAAGCGTACGCAAATTTGCCTGACCAGTTCATCCATATCGCATTGCCTTGCGACTGCAGATGTGGGAACCTGGCGGCAAAGTACTGGCATTTTGCGTTTTCGCTTGTGGCAAACAGATCTATTTCCGGGTGTCCCCACTTCCGGAAGAATGGTTGGAGCACTTTGGGGTGAATTTCCCATTCGTGCATCTGTTGGCTGTGCCTGCTTAGGAGGTCGGCCACTTGGTTGTTCTTGCCTGGGAGGTGTTCTGCCATGAGAAAAATGTTCCTGTGAATGGCCCATTTCCACATTTCTTGAGCTAGGTGCGACAGCTGTGGCGAGTGTGTTCCTCCCTGTTTTTGAATGTAATACGTAGCTGTCATGTTGTCCGTCCGGATCAACACAGCTTTGTTGCGTAAGTGTGTCGCTAAAGCTTTTAGGGCTAGAAAGATGGCCATCAACTCTAGGAGGTTGATATGCATTTTCTTTTGCTGTACAGTCCAGAGTCCCTGCACTGTGTAGTGTAGGACATGGGCTCCCCATCCTAGTAGGGATGCGTCCGCTGTTAACACTATTTGTGGGACAGGCTCTTGGAACAGTCGACCTTTGCAAAGGTTTTGTGGATTCCACCAATGCAGAGAGTTGTATGCCCAACTGGTCACCAACACTGGGTCCTTTAATTGCCCGTGAGCCTGGTTCCACTGCCTTGCTAGGCATTCTTGTAGCGGGCGCATATGTAGTCTGGCTTGAGGGACTATGAATATGCACGAGGCCATCATGCCTATTAGCTGCATAAATACTCGAGCTGGTTGTGAGTGTTGGGGTCTGAACTTTCATATCAGCGTTTGCATTCCCTGTACTCGTGCTGTGCTGGGATATGCTTTTGCTGACAGTGTATCTATTGTCGCTCTCAGGTACTGTTGGACGTGGGAGGGTTGTAGGTGTGACTTTGGGTAGTTTAGTGAGAATCCTAAACTGTGCAGTAGGTGTATGGTCTTTGACATGTTGTTGGCACATTGCTGGGCTGTTGGCGCGTGTATTAGCCAGTCGTCCAGTTAAGGGTACACATGTATGTGTTGCCTTCTGAGATGTGCTGCTACTGTAGCTAGACATTTGGTGAACACTCTTGGAGCTGTTGTCACCCCAAATGGCAGGACCTTGAATTGGTAGTGTTGCCCTTGAATGGTGAACCTCAAATACTTTCTGTGCGCAGGGTGTATTGGTATATGAAAATATGCGTCTTTGAGGTCTAAAGTTGCTAGGAAGTCTCCCTGGCGAAGCAATGGTAAGACTTGTTGGAGAGTGAGCATGTGGAAATGCTCTGATAGAATGTAAAGGTTGAGGGGCCTGAGGTCCAATATTGGTCTGAGAGACCCGTCCTTCTTTGGAATTCGGAAGTATAGTGAGTATACTCCTGTTCCTTGGTTTTGCAGTGGGCCTGGTTCTAAGGCCCCCTTTTGCAGCATACTGACGACCTCTTGCTGAAGTAACGTTATATGTTCTTGTGACAATGGACGGTGCATGGGTGGTATGTTGGGTGGAGTTGAGGTGAGCTCTAGGCAATAGCCATGTTGGATAATTTGCCTGACCCACTTGTCTGTGGTGATATTTAACCAGACTTGTTGAAATTGTTGTATTCTTCCCCCGACTGGTGTTATATGGTCTGGGGGGAGTGTCAAGAAGTCACTGCTTTGTGTTAGTGGAGGATCTATTTGCATTGCCTCCACGACCTCTGTCCTTGGTATTGTTTCCTTTATAACCACCCCTGCTGGTGTTTTTGTTATATGTTGTTTGTGTCTTACTCTTGTAGTTGGAGGATTGTTGTGATGTTCCTCGCGCTCCTCCCCTATAGTTGGAGCAACGAAAGGAGCCCTGGTGTTGTTAGGACTGAAGAGCTCCCATTGATTTTGCAGTTTCTGCATCCTTTTTCATTTTGTCCAGAATTGAATCAACTGCTGGACCAAATAAAAAGTCTGGGTTGATTGGCTGATTAAGATTTGTAGATTGTACTTCATTCTTAAAGCCTGATATACGAAGCCATGCGTGTCGCCTTATGAGCACGCTGGTATTGATGGATCTGGCAGCTGTGTCTGCCGCGTCTAGTGCACACTTAATGGATGCATTGGTGATGAGCTTTCCCTCTTGTATAAGTTCATTTGCTTGTTGTTTGTAGGGATCAGGTAAGTGTTGGATAATTTCTTCCAAACTGTCGTAGTGCGCCCTATCATATCTGGCCAGCAAGGCCTGTGTATTGGCTATTCGCCAGGAGTTTGCTGCCTGAGCCGCCACTCTTTTGCCTGATGCCTCAAATATTTTGGATTCCTTGTCTGGAGGTGCAGCCTCACCAGTAGTCTGTGAGTTTGCACGCTTACGTGCGTTTGATACCACTAAGGAATCTAGGGGTAGCTGTCCTTTGATGTATGTAGGATCTATAGGTGCAGCTCTGTATTTCTTTTTAATTCTAGGGTTTATGACCCGGGCTCTAGCAGTGTCCTTAAAAATGTCACTTGCGTGTTTTAACACCCCTTTTAGCATTGGGAGTGTTCTAATGTGTCTTTCAGATGTTGTGAGTGTATCAAAGAGGAAGTCTTCCTCAACCGCATCAGAGTGCATCTCTACATTGTGGTAGGTTGCTGCTCTATCTAACAGAGAATTAAATGCAACTGTATCCTCTGTGGGTGATGGCTTAGTAGGGTGTACTGCAGGGTCTGTAATAGGCAGAATCCCTTCATTGTCTGGTTCCCCTCCTCCACTCCATGGCTGTGTGTCTGGCTCTGTATGTGGGTTTTGTGGATAACCAAACCCTACATCTGCGTCCTGATCTTCATCAGGGTTGTAGTCAGAGCGTGTTGGTGAGGTTGGGGTATAAGGAGTGGTAGGCATAGCAGGAGTGATTGGTTCAAAGCGTATAGGAGAGGTAGCACAGTCTCTCTTCTTCTTTAGGGGGATCCTGGGAAGGTCTTCAGTTGGTAGAGGCATTTTCTTTTTAGTGTAGACAGTCACTTTACCAGTGTTTGGATCAATGTAGATTTTTGACTGGTTGTCTGTGGAGGGATCTGGGTGAAGAAGCTCCTCTTCCACAGTCCTTGGTTTTGGTGTTACAACTTTTGGGTTTTGTTACTTTGGGTCGATGGTTTTGGTACCTCGACCGCTTTTGGTGGTTGTATCACCTTTTGTTGTTTTTCAACAGGTTTTGTTTGTTGAACGTCTTTTGCTGGCTTCACAACTTTTTTCGGACCGAGCGGGTTTGTCGGTTCGACAGTCTCTTTATGTTGTCTTTGAGCCTGCTGTTTCGGGTCGACGCCCTTTTTCGTGTCGATGGGCTTCGGCTCGACTGATTTTCTCTCGTCTACCTTCGGTTTCGGTTCGACGGCAGTTTTGGACGCAGGCCTTGTTCTGTCGTCGACTGGTTTCTTCCCCTTGTCGATACCTGAGGCTGATTTGCTCGATTCGACGTGCTTTTTGGGGGTCGATTCGACGTGCTTTTGTTTTTGTGTCGAATCGACGTGTTTTGGCTTCGAGGTGGACTCGACGGCCTTCGACTTGGAGCTCGACTCGACTGCTTTGGTCTTGGATGTCGACTCAACGGTCTTCGGTTTCGAAGGTTGCAGGGGTACTGTGGCCTTCGGGTCCACGCCTTTCGGCTTGGATGCCTTCGGTTCGAGGTAATTCGGTCCAAAAACAGTATTGTCAATAAGTTTTGGTTTCGATGGAACCGATGTCGTGTGACGTGTCTCAGAGGGCTCTTTGGATATGTTCTTAGCCGGGCGTGATGGCGGGGCTGTAGAACGAGGTTGTTGGTCTCGGCTAAGGCCTGCTGGCGATGCCTCGACCTGAGTCTCTGATAGAGGTGTAGTGTCTATATGGGGCGGTGTACTCACGGTTCGCCCCTCGCCATCATCGGAGTCGTCTTCAACTGCTACGATGTCCTGATCATAGTCCTCGAGATCGACTATCAGTTCTCCCTCTTTGGGGTAATATTCGGAGTCGGGCTCCGAGTATTTTCCGTCGTCTCGATCTGAGTCTTCGGCGCTCGCTAGATCTTCTTCGTCCCCGAAGATGTTCTCGGGCTCTGGCGCCGCCCGTCGCATTTCTTGCCTCGCCGCCCGTCGATTCCGAATAGTCTTTTTGGATTGGAACTGGGCACAGGCTAGGCAACTATCTTCATTGTGATCCGGAGATAGGCATTTGTTGCACACTGGATGCTTGTCTGTGTGCGGGAACTTCAAGTTGCACTCAGGGCAGTACTTGAATGGACTTCGTTCCATCGACGGTCGGTCCACGTGGTGTCGAGAAGGCCTCATGGCCCGATTCGACGACTGGAGTGCAACCAAGTTAGAAAAGGTGTATCGGCACCGAGCGCTGAACAATACCAACGGATCCGAAGGCCTTTTGGCCTTTTGAAAAGTTTTTCTTGATTCCGAACTTGGAGAGTAGGAAAGTACATCCGAACCCAATGGCGGAGAAAAACAATCTGGGGATGGAGAGGATGCCCATGCGCACTGTAGTCCCAGGGAGGAGCCACCTATCTCGTGATACTTCGAAGACTCTTCCAGGACAACAATGTGCAATCATCCGGACCCAACACTACGCGGCGATCTATGCACAGATATGAATTCAGCAGCCCACATGCCTCGAACATATAGGTTTATTCGTAGTACAACCCCCGAGACACGCAGACGTCCCTTAAGCTGCTGCCTCAGCTGCTCCTGCTCTTCCCTTTGTTCTACACTCCAGTACACCGAGAAGACCAAGGGCATGAGCATAGACTACAACTACGTCAACATAGGATATAATGAGTTGCATAATATAAAGTGTAATACTCATATAAATATAACACATCTCCCCTTCTCAAAATTAAAAATAAATAAAAAAATAAAAAAACAACAATGCTAACATTAATATGCTGATGACATAAACAAAAGTAAAAATGTTAACTATACTATTTGATGATGAAGTCACATAATGACTAAACCAGGTCGGTTTAGAAATGATGCGCCCAGATAACCTTCTGACTCCAGGATTATGTGTAATAGATTCATTGGTTGTCATATCTTTGGAAATGTTAACAGAACTAGACTTCACTTTAATAGGGACAGAGGTATTATATTTGTCGCTTAACCAGATGTTGCGTTTCAGATCATTGCAAAGAGTTACTTTATTAAGATTCCACCTCCGACCATCGTTCAACAATACACAATTCATTTTTTTTAGGTGTGGACCATCTAGATGAATTCCCTTTCGACATTCCAGCCTGTGAAGTTCTCAACCAATCTCCAACACAGACATTTTGAACATGGCTTCTAATTTTGTTATTATGTCTCTGGGCATATTTGTTTGGTATTCATTTATTCTTTGCTGCAAAACATCCCTGGAGACAAATCTAGAAGAAGCTTTACACATCCATGCAAGAGGCACTTTACTACAAACAGACCGTCCCTTGAGAAGACTGAAAGGAGTCTCTAGGGTGGCTGAATGTGGGGTATTACGATAACTCCAAATCATTTTTTTAACAGCCGACTTGCAATCCACCCCTTCTAAAACAGCTAGCTGAGCACTCTCTTTCAATACACGGTTGAACCTTTCAACCATACCATTCTCCCTTGAACTGTAAACAGCAGTAGTATTATGCCTTACACCATGCACTATCAAATATTCTTGAAATTCCCCGCCAAAAATTGTGGACCATTGTCAGTAGTAATATATTCAGGATAACCTTCCCTATGAAATATTTCCTCACGCAAATTAATAACATTAGAAGCTTTGGTTTCCCTTACAAATGCTAGCTCAGGCCATTTGGTATAACAATCCATTAAAACAAGAGCAAATTTTCCAGCAATATTACCAACACTAAATGGACCACAAATATCCATGGCTAATTTTTGCCAAGGTTTCTCTGGAAACGCAATGGGAGTGATTGTGGTGTCTTGTGATACATGAGTTTTGTCCCCACACATGCACACCACACGATTTCTGACACACCTTTCAACATCCTTGTCTATGCCTGGCCACCAGAAATCACACCTGGCTCTCCTTTTCATGCCTGACATACCAGAATGACCTTCGTGAATAGGCTCTAACAATCTAGAACGTAAACTTGAGGGTACAACTAATTTGTCTGCTCTCCTGACAATTCCAGATTCAGATTCACAAGATAATTCAGACCACACTGTTTTGAACTCTGAAAGTTCTTCGTCACACCACAACTTGCGATTGTTATCACGTGACAAGCATGAAATCACACGTTGTAAAACAGAATCATCCATTACAGCTTGTTTCCATTCCTCCACACTGATAGCTCCATTACATGCTTCACTCACAGTGGCTACTAACCATTCCTCCTCAACTTCCGCACACACCTCAACCTTATCTGAACTATCATAAAGAGGAAGCCGTGACAAACAATCAGCGTTAACATTCTTAATGCCTGGTACATACAAAACTTGAAAATCTAATTCCTGTAATCTATATTTCCATTTAGCAATTCTAGGAGTTGCTTTATCTGCTCCTTTAGTGGTAAAAATATCTACAAGAGGTTTGTGGTCGGTCCTGAGTTCAAAATGTGTGCCCCAGACATAAGTTTTGAAATAGTTGATCCCCCAATAACAAGCTAATGATTCCTTTTTTATTACAGAGTAAGTGGCTTCCGCTCCTCTCAGGGTACGGGAGCGAATGCTACTACCCATTCAGATTTGTCTTTTTTTTGCATTAATACAGCGCCTAGTCCGTAAGCTCTAGCATCCACTACAATGATGGATTTGTTGTTAGGATCAAAAGGTTTGAGAGCTACGGCCTTGATGATATCGTTCTTTATGCTGTCAAAAGCTGTCTGGCACTCAGAATTCCAGACAAAATTAACACCTTTTTTCATAAGAAGTCTTAAACAATGTACCTTTGACGGAAAATGTAATACAAATTTCGAATAATTCTCTGCCAACCCCAGAAAAGAGCGCAATTGCTCCTTGTCTGAAGGTGAAGGAGCATTTTTGATGGCATCCAACAGATGTTTTGTGGTTTAACATCGTATGCAGACAAAGTGTGTCCTAAATACTCAATTTCTGTTGTGGCGAATCTGCATTTTTCAGCAGATACAGTCAAACCTGCCAGTTGTAGCTTCCTTAAAACTTCATTCAAAATACGATCATGATCTACATCACTTTTGCCCCAGACCAACACATCATCCTGAAATACAAGCATGTTATCAATGTGTTTGAGAATTCTACACATGAGCCTCTGAAAAACTGCAGAGGCAGAAGCTAAGCCAAAAACCTAATTTAGAGTTGAACAGATCAGGAAACTGTTTACTCCACTTAGAGACTGCGACATCTTCAGTTAAAAGAACTTGATTTGGATGGTTGGGATCAAGAATTATCCCTAAACTCCTTGTTCTTTCCATCCCAACAAAGCTTTACCCTTCTCAACAACATAAATCTTAGCTTGTGTGGATCTGTTCTTGTAAAAAAGTGTTGCCCACAAAATATCCTAAAACAGGAAGTTTGTTCCCACAATAGCCAACAGGTTCAACATCAGGTCGTAATAGATTATATTTTCTGGTGGATTCCCAAATATTCTTGTCAATTATAGTAAATGGAGAACAAGAATCTGCCCATAAAGCAACACTACATTCATTAATAGTAAGATCGCATTTGGGCGGTTGATTACTACCAGATATTTCACCAACTTCATTAGCCCAAATAGCCATAACCTCAATTTCGATATCACTGCTGTTTTAAACAGAATCACTAACTAAATTCAGAGAACGTTTCCAAGATGCTCGATCACCAGTTCTACACATTTTGGAAAAATGACCATTTTTGTTGCATTTAAAACATGTAACATTGATAGCAGGACACCATGGAGTGTCTGCAGAATGTCTATTACTACTACACCTGAAACAAAAACGTTTGTTGTAGTTCTACCATTGGTGAATTTCGTGCGTGAATTGATATTTCTATCATTGCCAGAATTAAACTTTGGTTTAGGTTTGATTTAATCGCGATGATTGCTGAGTTTTTCATTTGATATTGTAGGTTTGCGACTGCTAATGGCACAAACATCGCTCCGGTCTTTGGTGTGTTCATTGCTCAATTCTTTTACTTAGCGTAAATTATTTTCAACTCTCCTAGCAACATTAATAGTCTTTTGCAAAAATGGATCTTTTAAATCCAACAATCTCTCTTGGATTTTGGAATTATTAGTCCTATTAATAAATTGATCTCTAATAATCTCCTCGTCCAAATCTTTAAATATACATGTTGCAGCTAAAGTTCTTAAAACAGCAATGTATTGCTCAACGGTTTCTCCTGCTAATTGAGCCTTGGAATTTTTTTTGTGTCTTTTAGCAACTATGCTTGTTTTTTTTCCGTAATTCTCTTCTAAAGCTTTTAGAGCATCTAAATACTCGTCAGAAATAATTTGTTCAGTTCTTGAACTGTCAAAAACAACTTCCTCATCACTGGAGTTACTATTCCCACCATCTGTAACATTCAAGGTAGTGGAGTTTACTATTACAGGTTTAGGTAAAGTCTTTAAAACTCTTCTTTCTTCAACACCCAAATTATGTTTTAAAAGAGCTACCTTACGTGAAGCTATGAAGGTTTCACCACCAGTGGCTTCTAAGTAAGTTTCAAATGATTCTTGCCAATCCTCCCACGCCATAGGAGGAGTACCTGGATTTTGCCAAAATTTAGGTGGAGCTAATACTGAATTAGTTTCCATATTAGAAAACTAAAAGATATTATGACAGAGAAATGGATTAAGAGATATCTAAATTCAAATGCTGTCTAAGATAAATATTGTTAAAAGCAATAGACTGTAGAAGGTTGACACCGCTGTCATAATATGTTACTTGGTGGTAACACAATGTCACAAATACTAAATAAAAATAGCTAACATAAATAAAGTAGTCACTGTTGTCTTTGAAGCCACATCAACATAAATAAAGTAGTCACCATTGTCTATTAGTCACTTTGATGGTATCTCTGCGAAAGAAAATCAGTAAAATAAAAAAAATGTTGAATACCCAGCTGAAATCCAATGTTCATGCATAAGAATTATGCGCAGTTGAAAGTTATTTACTCCAGTCATCAAACGTTGAAATGCGCAGACGGCAATTTGCAAAAAATGCAGGAGATCGCCGTCAAAACGCGTTGCTAAGATACAGGAAACGGGCCCACAATGCAATGCGCGCCCACAATGCAATGCTCAATAACGAAATCACCCACAATTCAATGCGCAACGACGTCTGTGGGAAAATTCTCAGCGTCAACAATGGAGGCGTCACGGTGGAATGACCGGTATTCAGTTGGAACTTGCAAGATGCCTGACCTCCTGTTAATTGTACTCTGCTCTCTCCGTGCCGTTGTGCCCCTGTTCCCCCCCTGGTTTCACTACTGTGCCTGATTGTAAATCTGCTCTCTCCGTGCTGTTGCCCCTGATTGTATTTTGCTCTCTCCGTGCTGTTGTGCCCCCTGTTCACTGTTGTGCCCCCTGTTCACTGTTGTGCCCTTGATTGGATTCCGGTCCTCTCCTCTCCGTGCTCCCGCTGACCCACCCCGCTCCCTGCCGCTGCTCCCCTGCGGCCCCACCCCCGCTCCTTCAGCCTCTCCTCGCATCGCTCCCCTCCCCACTCGCCACCCCGCTCCCGCCTCCCAGCTGCTCCTCCCTCGCTCCGCCCCCCCCCCCACTCCCCATTTATGGCAGAGTCCGCGCAGCGTTCACGCGCAGTGGGTGCGCCCTATGCACGCCGAAGGTAAGCCCGTCCGCGCCTGGACCGCGCCCAGCGCCAGTACCCCTGGCCCCCGCCGATGCAAGACCACCTGACAGACCTACGCCGCCGCCGCCCTCATCGCACTCAATGCCGGCCGGAACCCCGCCTGCTGCCGAGCCACCCCAAAACGCACCCACGGACCCTTCACCTGCAAAGCCTGCAAGTTCACCTGCCTCCGAACCTGCACCGCACCCGCCAAGCCAAGCACCAGCAAGAACCACCTCAAGTGCATCCTGCTCAACACCCGCTCTGGAACCTCCTCGACACAACATCACCAGACGTCGCCTTCCTCACGGAAACCTGGATGAACGCCTCCTCAGCCCTCGACATCGCCATCGCCATCGCCATCCCGGACGGGTACAAGATCATCAGGAGGGACCGCATCAACCAGATCGGAGGAGGCATCGCCATCGTACACAAGAACACCATCCGTATAACGACCAACTCCGACGACACCCTCACCACCGCTGAACACCTCCACTTCCAGATACACACCGACCCCAAGACGACCCTCAGAGGAACCCTCATCTACCGACCCTCGGGACCACGCACACAATTCAGCGAAGACATCGCAGACTTCATCAGCCCGCAAGCCCTCCCCTCTGATGACTACATCCTCCTAGGGGACTTCAACTTCCACTTGGAGAACATCAACAACAACAACACCACCACCCTGCTGGACAACCTCAACAACCTCGGACTCAAGCAACTGGTGAACACCCCCACCCACTACGCCGGACACACGCTTGACCCCGTCTTCTCCTCCAGCAAGCACATCTCCTTCAGCCACTCCACCGGACTCCACTGGACTGACCACAGCTGCATCCACTTCAGCTTCAGAAGAACCACGACCCACCGCCACCTGCAACAGGCTCCGCGCAGAAGCTGGAACAAGATCACCGACGACCAGCTCACCGCCTGCCTCAGCCAGAACCCCCCCGACAGCACAACGGACCCCAACGTAGCAGCCCGCAACCTCACACAGTGGATCACCACCTGCGCAGACTACCTCGCACCACTGAAGACCCCCCCCAGCAGACCAGGCAGCAAGAAAGCCTTCTGGTTCACCGAGGAACTCGAGAAAGCATGGAGCAATGACCAGACCACAGACAACATGACTGCCCTCAAGCACGTCACCCGCAAACACCACCAGCTGATCCGCACCACCAAGAAGACAGCATTCAAGGACCGACTGGACAACAACGCCCACAACAGCAAGGAGATCTTCAACATCGTCAAAGAGCTCTCCAACCCCAACGCCGGAAACAACGACATCACTCCCTCACAAGACCTCTGCGACTCCCTCGCCTCGTTCTTCCACAGCAAGATCAGCGTTATACACAACAGCTTCAACGCACAGACCACGCTCCCCACCACCGAGCCAACGCCCCCCACCACCACCCTCCGCGCCTGGACTCCGATCAGCACCGAGGACACCGCCCGCGTGATGAACACCATCCACTCCGGATCGCCAACCGACCCCTGCCCCCACCACGTCTTCAACAAAGCTGACTCCATCATCGCACCCAAACTCCGGGACATCATCAACACCTCCTTCAACACCGCCACCTTCCCGGAGAGCTGGAAGCACGCCGAACTCAGCGCCCTGCTGAAGAAACCAACGGCGGACCCCACCGACCTGAAGAACTACCGTCCCATCTCGCTCCTCCCTTTTCCCGCCAAGGTCATCGAGAAGACCGTCAACAGTCAACTGACCGCCTTCCTCGAGACGAACGGATCCCTCGACCACTCGCAGTCCGGCTTCCGTGCCAACCACAGCACCGAGACCGCCCTCATCGCAACCACAGATGACATCAGATCCCTGCTCGACAACGGGGAAACAGCGGCCCTCATCCTCCTGGACCTCTCCGTGGCCTTCGACGCGGTCTGCCACCGCACCCTGGTGCAGCGTCTCAACAACATCGAAATCCAAGAGAAGGCACTGAAATGGATCATCTCGTTCCTCACCGGAAGAACCCAGAGGGTCCGCCTGCCCCCGTTCAGATCCGAGGCCACCGAAGTCATCCGCGGCGTACCACAAGGATCATCAATCAGCCCCACCCTCTTCAATGTCTACATGAGCCCCCTCGCAGCCATCGCACGCCAACACAACCTCAACATCATCTCCTACGCCGATGACACCCAGCTGATCCTCTCCCTCACAAACGACCCAGCCACCGCCAGAACCAGCCTACACGAAGGGATGAAAAACGTCGCCGAATGGATGAAGAACAGCCGCCTGAAACTGAACTCAGACAAGACGGAAGTCCTCATCCTGGGATCATCACCCTCCGCCTGGGACGACTCCTGGTGGCCCCCTGCCCTGGGCACCACTCCCAAGCCAACGGACCACGCTCGCAACCTGGCTTCATCTTGGACTCCTCCCTCTCGATGACCAGACAAGTCAACGCCGTCTCGTCGATGTGTTTCAACACCCTGCGGATGCTTCGAAAGATCTTCCGGTGGATCCCCACCGAAACCAGGAAGACGGTCACCCAGGCACTCGTCACCAGCCGTCTGGACTACGGGAACACCCTCTACGCCGGAACCACAGCTAAACTTCAGAAAAGACTCCAACGAATCCAGAACGCCTCCGCACGACTCATCCTGGACATCCCCCGACACAGCCACATCTCCGGACACCTGAGAGACCTGCACTGGCTCCCTGTCAGTAAGAGGATCACGTTCAGACTCCTCACCCACGCGCACAAGGCTCTCCACGACCTGGGCCCCAGGTACCTCAACAACCGCCTGACTTTCTCCACCCCCACCCGCCAGCTACGCTCCACCAGCCTCGCCCTCGCCGCCGTCCCACGCATCCGCAGAGCTACCACCGGAGGAAGATACTTCTCCTACCTGGCAGCCAAGACTTGGAACTCCCTCCCCACCCACCTTCGTCTGACCCAGGACCACCTTTCCTTCAGGAAGCAACTCAAGACCTGGCTCTTCGAGCAGTAGCAGACCCCCCCCCCCCACCCCCCCCAAGCGCCTTGAGACCCCTCCAGATGAGTAGCGCGCTATGCAAATGCTATGATTGATTGATTGATTGATTTGAAGGTATACAAATGCGCCGTTACATACTTCGCATAGACTGCAGTGACGCGCTTCACCAAATTGTCATTGTAGCCTGCTGACAAAATCGTCACTGTAACACTGCTTACTTTTACTTCACAAGTCGTGTAGTCACATTTACCGAGCACAAAATTATTCTTTACTTCAGTACCATTACGCTTGACGATTCTTCGTTAATAGGCACACAATACCCTGCGCTTGACTGCATACACACACAAATAAAAGTACCTTTTTAAGGGTGTGAAATTTTATCCATAGATGAGCAGGAAGAAGATAATGATGATTGGCAATGCGTGTTCTTGAAGACTCAATATTTGTTTGTCTTCTTTGTCCCAGGGGTTGTATCGGGTTCAACTTTCCCTCGTCGCACTTTTGTAATGAAGACAAGTCCATCACCATTCACTGAAAATATAGGTTTATTCGTAGTACAACCCCCGAGACACGCAGTCGCCCTTTTAGCTGCTGCCTCAACTGCTCCTGCTCTTCCCTTTGTGCTACACTCCAGAACATCGAGAAGACCAAGGGCATGAGCATAGAATACAACTACGTCAACATAGGATATAACGAGTTGCATACTATAAAGTGTAATACTCATATAAATATAACACTGTAGGTACCCTCACTCCAGTTTTGGTTTAACTTGTGTGAATTCCTGTTGGGATAAACTGCACTGTAAAAATAAGTTTCCCATAGAAGACAAGCGGGATTCTGGGTACACTGGAGAACCAACATGCATGACCAAGCGTCCAGTATTTGTTTCTAGAATTCATTTTGCAACATCCACTCACAGGGATGTGAAATTTGAATACCATATAAATGTTTCCTAATTTCATACGCATGGAAAATATTAATACATTTTTCCCTAATGCTGTTATCCTCTGAGCAATTTTATAAACTTGTTGATTGATTTAAAGAGTTTTCAAAAACCTTTGTTAACTTTCTATGCTTCCTATTTTTTTGTGTTTGTCTTTCTTGCACAGTCACACTCAGTTCCAGAGGATGTATTTGAATCTGTATTAGTATATTGTTAGATCAGAGATTCAACTTTAAGATATGGACACGGGCCACCGTCCCTAAACCCTTTTGAAGAATCTTTGGGTCACTGATACTGTTATGGAAGTAGACCAAAATCTGCAGTGATGTCTGAAAAGTGGCAAAATTGCGGATCTTATCTATGACCCTCCCGCCTCCACACTCGCCCAATTTCTCAGCAGCAGAGTGCTGAATTCTACTTACTACTGAGGTGCTTGCACCTCCATTTATTTGTATGTTGAAGTCTTGGATTGTTTCTATTGAGTTGTTCGCTCATGGGAGATACAATTGCTCCAGTTGGCTTCTCTCTAAAGACATCCAGGTAATGTGTATCTCATCCAAATTGTTTCAAATCTAACCTGCTTATGTGTAAAGCTCTCCTGGTGACCAGTTAATTCTGATTACTTAGCTCCATGTAATGGGTATCTGGTGATCAGTTTATTTTGATAACTTGCATCCGAGTAATGTGTATCTGGTGACCAGTTCATCCTAATGACTTGCATCTGAGTAATGTCTATCAGGTAACCAGTTCATTCTGTTGACTTACATCTGAGTAATGTGTATCTGGTGAACAGTTCATTCTCTTGACTTACATCCGAGTAATGTGTATCTGGTGACCAGTTCATTCTGTTAACTTGCATCTGAGTAATGTGTATCTGGCAACCAGTTCATTCTGATGACATGGCTCAGAGTACTGTTTATCTGGTAATCAGTTCATTCTGTTGACTTACTTCCGAGTAATGTGTATCTGGTGACCAGTTCATCCTAATGACTTGCACCTGAGTAATGTCTATCTGGTAACCAGTTCATTCATTCTGTTGACTTATATCCGAGTAATGTGTATCTGGTGACCAGTTCATTCTGTTGACTTACATCCGAGTAATGTGTATCTGGTGACCAGTTTATTCTGTTGACTTGCATCCGAGTAATGTGTATCTGGTGAGTGTATCTGGTAACCAGTTAAATCTATTGACTTGCATCTGCATAATGTGTATCTGGTGACCAGTTCATTCTGATGACATGGCTCAGAGTAATGTGTATCTGGTAACGAGTTCATTCTGCTGACTTGCATCCGAGTAATGTGTATCTGGTAACGAGTTCATTCTGCTGACTTGCATCCGAGTAATGTGTATCTGGTAACGAGTTCATTCTGCTGACTTGCATCCGAGTAATGTGTATCTGGTGACCAGTTCATTCTCATGACTTGCATCCGAGTAATGTGTATCTGGTGACCAGTTCATTCTGATGTCATGAATTGACTTTGATCTCTGCACCAGGATATCTTCAGACACATCTCTCGCCCCTGAACCATGTTTTTTCTGCCTTAGTTGCCAGAGATATTGTGAATTTGTAATCCTTCCTGCAAGTGAAACAACTCCACCAGAGTACTTTAGCTGGTGCCCCTTCCTAAGAAGTCCCTTTGTTTTAATGGCCGCTTTCCCTAGAGGCTTGCCTGCTCTATGGGTCCTGATAGTACCAAGGTTCCATTTGGGGAAAAGGCACAGGCGTAGGCTGGATCCAAAATTCCCTGCAACAAGACAAAAAGAGCATTTCACTCAATCTGCAAGCTCGTGAATGACTGTTGACACACGGTTTAACAAAAGGCGCAATTTTAAGACAATGATTTTATTACCTATAGTAAACAGACAATCTCAGGGAGGCAGCATCATTCTATATATGGGACATCAATGCACCATCTCTGCAGCTATAGGCAAACCATCAATATGCACACTTTCATATAGGTGCAAAATCTGATGTATCCCGTCTCTGAATTCTATGACATTACTGAAAAGTTAACTCTTTTGACAGTATGGAACATTCAATGTGTTTGATGTTTCATTCAACGGATGGAGTAGGCATTTTAAAAATTCTGATGTTGTAGAGTCCTAAGTTGCTAATGTCCGTTAATAAACCAGGCGCTATTTCCTGTTTGTATGCTTGACATTGTTTCATCAAGTAACTTGCAGGGACTAGAAAATAATTACGTAAAAGATATGCTTAATGGTAAGATTACATGCATGTCAATTCATGAAAATGCCAGGGATAAGTGAAAATATTTATCCTTTGACACTTGTTGACATCACAGTGCTAACAACTTGTCCTTAACTATACCCTCAATATCCATCTATTTGTTTTTGTGGTGCAAGAGTAAACATATTCTACCATACTACCAAAGTTTTTAAATAGCTATCTGTGCTTAGATAAGATCCACAATATCAACTACAAACGTATCATAAAGATAAGTAGATTTGGAGTTAAGAAAATTAAATCTATACTACTGTATGTACTCTTACATTGATGACCAGTTCGTAGACCTTATACGCGCAGGTCAATTTTCCCGCCCTTGATCTTGTGGCATACAGCCGAGAAGACAGAAGCAGTTATTGCAGATAACAAACAGGGGTTTTTGAGACTTGTTTAGTTCCTGTTGACTTCCTCACACCAGCTGCTACCACCAATTCGATCTCCTTGTAACTTTATTTATTGCCAGTTACCAGAGAAGAAAGGAGTATTGACAATGAAGTATATATTGATGTGTTTTCGATCAGTGATTATGTGGTCTGTTAATCCCTTTGGGTCTGCAAGTGCCTACTCTGGTGGTCTGTGACTTGTTTAGAAAGTTAAATAATTTTAGCAGATTAATCGAGAAAATACACACAAAAAGCTACATTTAATATAGAAAGTTTTTAGAACTCTAAGTAAAGGTGAAGGAATTAGAAACTGGAAGTTAAAAAAATTAAGTTGATATTCTTATCTTGATTTGTGGGAGCACAGTAAATGCAACAAATTGGACATTGTTTACCTCAATTTAAGAAGCACTTGTAAGCTCTGACAAAAAGAGAGCAGGCAGTAGGAGCAAATAAGACAATGTGATAGACTAGAGCCAAGCATATTAGTTTGTATTTAAAAAAAACTACATTTTGAAAAACGTTATGCTCCCATTAAAATTAAATTAAAATTTCAACTTTCCAATATTTTTGTGAATTAAATATAATACTTCATAATTTATGACTTTGTTTAACCCCTTGCATGCTGATGACGGCCCCCAGCCGTCATGCACTACAGTGCTCGTGTGCTGATGACGGCTGGTGGCCGTCATGACCGCGCCCGCGCTGAAATCTTCAGCACAGGAGCAGAATCGCGGCAGCATGGAAGGGGTTAAGCTTTACTAGTTTCTGTATTTGTGTGTATTATTTAGAGGTTCAAATCGTAGAAATTGTTTAGATAGGGGTTCCTGGCTTCCATAGTGGGTGTCTACAGAAGTTAAGTTAACATTTTCTAACTGTTAGTAACAGCTGGTTTACATTATAAAATGGAGTCTGTTCAACCAAAACAAAAGGCTTTCCATTTAAGGTAGTTGTACAAATCAAATGTCTCCTGCCTCATCATTAGACAAAGGAAAACCAACACTTCATGCCTGCCCTGAAATCCCTCTATTGGCTGCTCTGCTGCCAAAGCAGTGTTCAATTCATATCCCTCTGCATAGTTCAAAAGCACCTACATGTTTCAATCCTACCTACTGAATGATGTTGAAAGGCTTGCTTGCTTAATCTCCACAACGGCCCCCACAACGCTAAGGATGCCTGGCCTCCACCGTGGGGGTGCCCAGGAGTGGACACCTCAGAGGGAAAGCCAGGATGGGTTCCACAGCGGTATTCGTACAAGCGCCTTGGGACCCTTGCGGGTGAGTAGTGCGCTATACAAGTATCAATTTACTAACAGCCAAGCCAGATGAGTGAGTGCAAGTGTGTACTCTTGCAACAGATGGTTGGTTGCTGAGTGGAAGGGTCGGTACCAGAACAGGAAACCTTACTTGTTTCCAAGGCCCCAAATAGCTTTCACTGGAGATAATGGTAATCAGAAAAGATGGCAGTTCGAGTACCCGTGTTAATGTTGGTTGCTTTTAGATATTGGTGCAAGAGCATAGGTAGTATTTTGGAATCTGGTGGATCAAAAATGTTATATTGGCAAGGCGTAGGTATTTTTCACTAAAGGTTCACTCAGGTTAGAGTTTTCAGGTTACAAGGGGTAGGAAAGTTATGAGTCGCAAACCTGTCCACCAATCTCTACCTTCTTTGGTACAGATAATTGAGGGGTCAGTAGGAAGGAGCTCACTGTCGATGGAGGGTCATTTGTTTTCTGAAGTTCATTACCTTTCCAGACTGACGGGCACTGTGAGTAACACACAAGTATTTGGAACAGGCAGCTGGGGGTGTTTGAGTGAAATCTCAGTACTCGAGGCTTGCAATTATTCTGGCATGGATTGACAGATTGTGAGCCCTGGGGCAAGGATGGGCGGTGGCTCAGTATGTATACTTTGTAGCAGATAATACCTTTTTAGGTCTTGCCTGGCGTTGGAGCGCACATGCGCTCCTCGCCCTGCGAGGGCTATAGTAAACACTCTAAGAAGGGGAACTTTAATACACGCCCCTGTGTTTCGACCGTTTCCAATTGGCTTAGGTCGTGATTAATGTTTTTTCCATGCTTTTGGTTTGTTGGCTGCCACTTTTGTTGACGCCCTTGCAATTTTGTGATGCCGCCCATCGTGACAAGCGCATCTGTTTTCACATAGCCCTAGCGCGATGCAACAAATACAAGCGGCTGAATGAAAACAGATGGCGAGTGCTTTTTAGGTCTCGCCTGGTGTTGGAGCTCGCATGCGCTCCTCGCCCTGCGAGGACTATAGTAAACACTCTAAGAAGTGGAACTTTAATACACGCCCCAGTGTCTCGACCGTTTCCAATTGGCTTAGGTCGTGATTAATGTTTTTTCCGTGCTTCTGGTTTGCTGGCTGCCACTTTTGTTGACGCCCTTGCAGTTTTGTGATGTCGCCCACCGTGACAAGTGCATATGTTTTCACTTAGCCCCAGTGCAATGCAAAAAATACAAGCGGCTGAGGCTATAGTAAACACGCTAAGAAGGGGAACTTTAATACACGCCCCTGTGTCTCGACAGTTTACAATTGGCTTAGGTAGTGATTAATGTTTTTTCCGTGCTTCTAGTTTGCTGGCTGCCACTTTTGTTGACGCCCTTGCAGTTTTGTGATGTCGCCCATCGTGACAAGTGCATCTGTTTTCACTTAGCCCCAGTGCAATGCAAAAAATACAAGCGGCTGAGGCTATAGTAAACACGCTAAGAAGGGGAACTTTAATACACGCCCCTGTGTCTCGACAGTTTACAATTGGCTTAGGTCGTGATTAATGTTTTTTCCGTGCTTCTGGTTTGCTGGCTGCCACTTTTGTTGATGCCCTTGCAATTTTGTGATGCCGCCCATCGTGACAAGCGCATCTGTTTTCACTTAGCCCTAGCGCGATGCAACAAATACAAGCGGCTGAATGAAAACAGATGGCGAGCGCTTTTTAGGTCTCGCCTGGTGTTGGAGCTCGCATGCGCTCCTCGCCCTGCGAGGACTATAGTAAACACTCTAAGAAGTGGAACTTGAATACACGCCCCAGTGTCTCGACCGTTTCCAATTGGCTTAGGTAGTGATTAATGTTTTTTCCGTGCTTCTGGTTTGCTGGCTGCCACTTTTGTTGACGCCCTTGCAGTTTCGTGATGTCGCCCATCGTGACAAGTGCATCTGTTTTCACTTAGCCCCAGTGCAATGCAAAAAATACAAGCGGCTGAGGCTATAGTAAACACGCTAAGAAGGGGAACTTTAATACACGCCCTGTGTCTCGACAGTTTACAATTGGCTTAGGTCGTGATTAATGTTTTTTCCGTGCTTCTGGTTTGCTGGCTGGCACTTTTGTTGACTCCCTTGCAGTTTTGTGATGTCGCCCATCGTGACAAGCGCATCTGTTTTCACATAACCCCAGCGCGATGCAACAAATCCAAGCGGCTGAATGAAAACAGATGGTGAGCGCTTTTTAGGTCTCGCCCCTCTGTCCTAATCGTTTCCGATTCGCTCATGTCGTGATTAATGTTTTTATTGTGCTTTTCATTTGCTGGGCGTCATTTTTGTTGACACCCTTGCTGGTTTTTTAAGCCCGCCCATCGGGACAAGCGCACGCCATCTTTAATCACGCTGTGATTAAATTGTGATTAAAAAATAAATAAAATGCAGCAATCCTGCGTTTTAGTGTTTACATCATTCTTTATGTGACTGGGAAATCCATATTATAATCTGTCTTCCCAGCTCAGGCAGGCTGTGTGATCCTGGGGAAGTCCCTTTATCACGCTGTGCTTCGGATCTTTCCCTTTCAACAAACAGAGGTCTTCAAAGAGGTGGAACCCTAGAAGCTGCTAACAGTCTGGACATTACAGGTGCCATGGGCTGGAACGTGGAACGAACAGACCTGGTATGTACTCAATCCCGCCTCAGAAGACTGAGCAGTGTGCTCTTCGGCACACGATCACATGTGGGGCCGCCCGCCACTGCTTCTCTGCCCTGTATCGAGGGTCCGATGAACCCTCCCGGGGTGCTGCATACTTACGGTAGGTAAATGACTGCAGAGTGGTCCGGAGTGTTACACCCAACCTACCACTCTCCAAAGCACTGCCCCTCGGCGCCGTGCCTGCTGACAGCTGCTCGGTGCCCGGCTCGATACTCTGAGGGCACCTCACCAAGTGTGGCATGGGTGAGCCCTGCACAGCTTGCGAAATGATGTCCAGCGATGTCGAAATCCGGCACGACTTCAAAGGGAGCGGCCATTGAACACGGCGAACTGTTCAAAATACGGTATCACCAGTTGGGAGGGAGAGGGAATAACAAGATGGGAACTTGTCTCTACCCCTGGGAGTTTCAGTTTGTATAGCGCAGATTTTGATCTCAGCGACTTTCTGGGCGCTGTGGGGCACTTGCAGGGTTAATCTATTCGAACAGGGTTTTCATTATTTACACACCCCAGCGGGATTTAAACAGCGGTGTTATCTTGTATTATCAGATTATGCTAATGAGATGAATGTGGTTCCCGTGGACAGCTGGGTCAGGCTCGCGCTGCTGTGGCGAGACTGTTCGGTGAACTAATAACCCTGAGCGTGAGGTAGATCGGTAGTTGGGCGCCTGCTGCAGAGATCTAAGTGCAATCTGCATATTAAGGGCATAGACCCTCAACAACCCCATCTCAGCGTTTCGCTAAATGGGCTCTATGCAAGTACAACAAGATAAGCGGTATGGAGCTTTTAAGGTCTGGGAAAGAAGGACTACATTTATCACCATCTTGCGGCAGTTCAAAAGTGACCAAAAGTGATGCACAATAGAGCAGAATGGAATTAAGGATTTAGTTTTAGTGTAACATTTTTGGGGGGGGTGCAGTGTCCACTTCAGGGGCACACGCTTTCTGTTTCAGTTTATTGTGTGTGTTTTTTTTAACCCCCTCTGACGAAAGATTCCAGAAAGGCCTCATGGGCGTGCGGTGCGCGGGTCATGTTACAGGCCGCAAAATGTGGGGACGCAGGCAAACAAGGCCGACACCTGGACAGGCTTCAGATTCCAACAGGCGTGGCGGGCCTAGCTCCTCGCATGGGGAGATTTGCACCCAATCTTGTGGTAGGTTTCTGCGGGGTCTTTGAACGGACTCCCGTAGGTGCCTAGTACCCCCCCAGCACGCCCCAAGTTCAGCTGGATGTATTCCCACGGTGCTCACACGCTCTCCTTGGTGAAGAGCCCTCAGGCTGCACGCCAGAGTTAAGTAAATCAGCCTGTCCCTCCAGGGACCTCCGGTAAGCATGTGTCCCACCTCCAGGAGTACAACCCTCGCGGTCAGCTAAGTGTGGTGTTCACCTGTCCCGTCTCCTCTTTTCAGGAGTTCCTCTGCGTCAATAGTTTGCAGGACACAGAAGGGGCATTATATACAGCTTCGGGTGGACCGTTCTCGTCCCTCCCTCTATCTCTTACTCTCTACCCCTTCGTCTCTTACCCACACTTTGCTTCTTGCTACCCCAGTGTACCTTGCTCCTTACACCCCCTCTCTTACCCTCTACCTCTTTATTGCTCTCCCTCCTAGTGGCTTTTGCACCCTACCCGCTGTCTTATACTATCTAGCCCTATCTTCTTTTGCCCTCTACCCTGTCTTTTGCTGTCTAACTCTCTCTCTTTCCTCTAGCACTCTCTAATCCCCGTACTCCGCAGTCTCCTGCTCCCTGCCTCACTATCACTTACGACAACACCAGGAGAACTAGCCCATTGTTAAGCTAGATTGTCTCCGCCACACTATTTTTAACGATACCAGCCTATGACTAATAAAGAATTGTTTGCTTTCATAAGGCCAGATATTCTTTTAAATCTCACTTTTCCATATCACTCCTGACCCTACTCACACTCACTCAATACACTTCACATAGCACTTACAATATCTAAGTGCTCCAGCGTAGTCGCTAGTCGTAGCACGCCCCGTCCCGCAGCAGGGCGGGAAGACCCCGATGATGAAGCATGACACCAAGGGCCCTTTTGGTGTGTGAGGGGTATTTTAACAAATACTGTGTCTGCCTGATATACTCTGGCTCACAGGAAACCTTCTAGAGGTGGACCTTGTTGTCTATTTATATCACTATCACTCCATAAAATACTATCTCTTGATTCCGTCCTCTCTTTTCTTTCTCCCTCCTCAGCACTGTCACAAGTAAATAGGTATTGTGTAACCATGTGTGTATATTTATCGGGGGGGGGTCCCTAAAGGCCTCGTGGACACAGTTCTGAGAACACCCACCACTAAGATGTGGAGGGGCAGAGCGGGGCCTATCTACAGATGGAGGCACCAGATCACCCACTTGCTTTTTATTCTGCACCACAAGGAGCTTTGAATCCGGAGGCGTAGGCGCTAGAGGCCTCTCACAAGTGGCGCTTTTATTAGCTTTTTTAACAATAAACATCTGTTATTCAGTGCCAAGAGACCCCGTTGGGGTGAACGTTATTAATATCCACTGTATATTTCTCTCAGATGGGGAGGGGGCTTAACATGGGGCAGAGGGTGCACAACAGACCAGACCATGCTCTCGGGTGGGGGAGGGGGCTTTTCATGGGATCTGAGGGTGCACAACAGACCAGACCATGCAAAAAACATTGCCATTTACAATACCAACGACTTTAAACTTTACAAAAGCGAGACCTATTGCATTGCAAATGCTTGTTATGTTTAATATTCTAGTTCGCCTTAACATGGGTGTGATGACACCTCTTGCGCTAACCAGAAGAGAATGAACATCATTGTAATACACATATCAATGGTCACTGTGCACAATCATTTTGGGGGTGGTATTCACATTGCTACGGCTAGGGTGTGAGGGCAACAGAGTGTTTTACCAGCATGACCTAGGGCAAACCAGGTTAACAATAGTTGTATGAATGTTTTCTTTTTTAAGTAAGTGGGTTAATAGTAATCCATTTTTGTAAAGTGCAAGCATATCGTCCTTTAAGGTTTCAAGGCGGGGATCGAACCGTGATCCCCACGCTCGGAGTCAGCTGCTCTGGCCACTGCACCACACCTCTCCCATAGAGGATACATGAAAATAAACAATAAGCATTGATAATAAGAAAACACCTTTTCTAAATCCAGTTTGGTAAGGTACCTCTAATGTTGTTAGGCACTTTCCATTTTCACAATCCCAAACCTTCACCTGTAAATAAGACAAATAAAAAAGGTTGTTACATTGACAAGATTGAAAAAGATATTTTTGATGAGTAAGCATCATACCCGGGAGAAATGCACTCAGGCGGCTTTGCTTTGGATGCACACTGGGCCTGGGCGAGTGCATATAGTACTAGTGGCATTCATTAATGCTTTTCTCTAACTGTAGCTTGCTTTTGTGGGTGCTTCATACTGTTCATCTGCTCTTTCTAAGCCTGTATGTAACGTGTATATTGACATGCGATGTATAACTAACTAACTGAGTGAGTGATTTACCGTGTTGCAGTGATTAATTCTTTGCTACTCTTGATGCAAAATTTCTCTCTTTCACAGAACACTGTGCAACTCTGCGATTTCAGTATATTGAATCAGAGTTTTCTTTCCAGAAGATTGCCAAATAGCTTTCCAGGATCCCCATATTAGCGGGACACCATATTTCTAGCATATTTTATTTATGTATATAATTTATAAAGTGCATGAATCACCCCGTCCGGGGTATCTCCGTGATGAACAGCCTTGGACAACCAAACAGAACAGTGAGGTTTTTAACAGTTTTCTAGGGATGTATGACATTACAACGCATGCTTTTACCACGCATGCTTTTACATCGCAGTTTTTACAACGCATACCATTACAACGCATAGCGCTTTGGGGTGCTGGATAGTGAATAGTTTAATTTACTATTCCAACTCCAGTCCCCGTGGATAGTAGGGAAGGTGTTGGATAGTAAATTAAATCTATTCCCTATCCTAGAGCGCCCCCCCAGCGCAATGCGTTGTAATGGTTTGCGTTGTAAAAGTTGCGATGTAAAAGCACTGCGTGGTAAAAGTTGCGTTGTAAAGGATGTTTCCCGTTTTCTAAAGGAAAGGTTGTTGGTGAAGAGACGTAAGTGGATGGGCAATTGGTTCCAAAGTAATGGATAGTGCTTTCCTGTTGCACATCATTTTCTTTAGGTGTACTAGTACATTTGCTCCCCTAGAAAGCAGCGATTTGGGAAATGAAAAAGTGTGTACTGTGACATGGAATGGATTAGGAAATTACTTGGTGCAGGACACAGGTGTTAAATTGAAAATGGATTAAGTGGGGGAACTGACCCTTATGGGTTAAGTATCACGATGAACTCAAATCTGTAAAAATACCTGCTGACAATTCTACCTATTCAAAACCCAAGGTGAAAATAGGATAAACTATCACATTCATTGAAATAAACTTTCAGAAGTCTAATGGAGAAAGTTCCTATTTTTGGGTTACATACATATTTTGAGTCATAGATTTTGATAATAGCTTTGGATGCATTAAGGACAATCTTGTGATTTTTTTGTTCGGTTAAAAGCTTTATTTGATGTAAATATGAAGGTAAAAATCCAGTTAAAATATAAATAAAATACAATTTCTAGAAGTAATAAAACACAATTCAACACATTCTCTCTATATATATTACCTTACCACTTGGCAGTTTTAGTTAGGTCTGCTTTTCCGTAGCATGAGCGTTTTTGCTAATAACTTTGGCCCATTTAACGAATCTTCACAAAACCTTCCAAATAAATGTTCACCACCCTCAGTTCCTAACCTGAAAGTTTCGGAGTGATCTGTCAAGCGGTGGCAGGGAAAAAACGGGGTGTCCCAAAATGCAAAATCCCTATGCATTTTCCATAGATTTCTTTAAAACAGGATTATACCAAATTTGCAAGGAAGCTAGATCTTGGTCCTCAGATTGTGCTATTTGTGATTTGGTGAATATCCGTTAAGTAGTTATGGAGAAATTAAGGTTAAAAACAAATTGTATATCTGTACGGTTCGGTCTGCGAACGTCTTGAGAGTCTCTCGCGGGGTGGCAATTTAAAATTAGAGCGTTCTAACTGGCTCTGGGAGCTTTATTTCCCTTTGGCTATCTCGCTCCAATGAGAGTCGCACTCCCTCGGGAGCGAGAGCTCTGACTGGCTGCCAGCAACATGAGAAAAATGCAATGCTTCTGGCAGCCATTACAGAACTCAAGGACATAGTCCTCTGTCTTGAT
Organism: Lissotriton helveticus; assembly: GCF_964261635.1. Taxonomy (NCBI): domain Eukaryota; kingdom Metazoa; phylum Chordata; class Amphibia; order Caudata; family Salamandridae; genus Lissotriton; species Lissotriton helveticus. The sequence goes on from NC_136065.1 coordinate 105,740,677, forward strand.
ACCCAGACCCCCTATACCCATGGGGCAAAAAATGCTGCAATACTGCAGGACTGCCACGGGATCAGTAAAAAAATGGCAGCCGGCCTGCATTTATGGAGCTTATACCCCAGGGAGACCACCCCCAGGGCAGTATCTATAAAGGGGAGAGGGGCTGTGTTGCCCCCCCCTTGCAGGGGGGCCACCCCCAGGGACAAAACTTGTTTAACTGGGGAGGGGGGCTGCACAGACCAAAGGCCCCAGGGATCCTGGGTCTGAAATTTGACGAAATGGGGAGGCGGGCTGAGCGGCCCCCAACCCGAGCCATTAATACCCCTGGGCCCCTGGCATACTTCGGGTTGCGGTTTCAGTGCCCGCAGTGGCATGGACAGGGAAACCAATGTTTGCTCTCACTTGATGGGAGCCTTTTTTATTTACCCACAAAGCAGGACCAAACACCAAGTCTGCTCCTAGCAGGCGGGAGCTTTGAAAATGCTCCCGCCCGATGGGATCAGACTTTTGATCAGTGCGGGCAGGGAAATAGATCAAGATATTGCTGCCACCCGCAGGGAGCAGCATTACTAGCTGCATTCAGGGAGCTGACTGGGTGTGCGGGGACCTTGGGGCTTCCACTGCCGCCCCAAACAAGAGTATGATAGGTGCCCTGGGTGGGCACCCACCTTTTTATGAATGCGAGCCCTGGGGCCAATAATGGCTCGAATGGGGTGTCGCGTGGCCCCCTTTCCCTTATAACATGTGCCCTGAGGGATGGGGTTTCCAGGATCTAAATTGGCTCGAGGATGGAGGCCGTGTGGCCCCCTCCCCTTTTTGATATATATGTATGGCCCTGGGGGATGGGGTTCCTGGGGTTATTAAGGCTCAGGAGGGGGAGCCACGCAGTCTCCTTCCCCTAAATAAATAAGAAGCCCGAGGATGGGGTCCCCCTGCAGGCCCACTCCCCTACATTAAAAAAGGCCCTGGGTGATAGGGTTCCCATGGACTACTAAGGCTCTGGGAGGGGGGTTCACACAACTCCTCCCCGCTTAATTACAAAAAAGACCCTGTGGATGGAGTAACCTAGGCCTAATAAAGTTCGGGGAGGGAGGCCAAGTGGCCAACCTCCCCTTTAAAAAAAGGCCCTGGTGTATGGGGTCCCCTGGACCATGCCCTGTGGCCAACAACCACCACGCATAGCCCAAGGACATCTGCAGTGTGGGGTTAGCTGCCTTTGGGGAGGTTGGCCAGAGGGTCTGGTCACAGGCCAGGCCTTGTGGCCAACCCCACAGTCCACGACCGAAGTCCATGCGCAGCGTGGGGTTGGCTGCATTTAGGGGGTTGGAAAAAGGGATTGGCAGCAGACTAGGCCCTCTGACCAACCCCCTGCCATGCACGGCCAAAGGCCCTGCCCATTTTGGGGTTGACTGCTTTTACAGTGGTTGGTCACAGGGCTTGGCTGCACACTACGCCTTGTGGCATACCCTGCACAGCGCACAGCTGGTTGGCTGCATGTGGGGGTTGGCAACAGGCCCTGCAGCCAACCCTCTGCTGTATGCGGCCTTTGGTGGGGGTTGGATATATGTATTGTAATTAAATATTACTTCACGTTCAAAAGAAACCTAGAAATTCACTAAAAAGAAAGGTTAAAGTAACATTTTAGGTAGGTGTGAAAAAAAGATCGGTTTCTTTTAAACCTTTAGAAATTCACTGAAAAAACAAAGGTTAAAGCAATGTTATAGTTTGGGGAATTTGTCAGTGACAACATTAACGTTTTGAACTAAAAAAAACCCACAGAAATTCACCAGGTATAGTTAGCAGAGCTATCATTGATGACATCACTGATGATATCAGCTAATCATCTTTATCGTACATTGCTCTGTAAACGGGTATACCATTAGAGCTATGAAAGTAAGTGCATAATAGTTCAGAATAATATGTATATATACATACATATATATATAAATATATATATCTATATCGAGAGTTCAAACGATGTATTAATATATTAGTGTAATCTGTAAAACCAGTTAGTAATTGAAGAAACCCTAGGTAAACAAAAATAAAATAAAAACATATATTTAAAAAATAAGTAGAGAGAATAAAGAATGCCGGAGGTTTATGTTATGTTAGTAGGTATTTATTTAGCGCACGGCTACTCCAGGAACAATGCCTGGTGACTAGACTCTATTTTGTGTTTTTGAATTTGTCTGACACCTTGAATTTAACATAGGCAAGGGTTACAAATGAACCAGTCAACCTTGACACATCATGGTAATTTGAGAAAAATAAAAGTAGCTGTATTACAGAGGGGCATTACCATCTCGTCATATCCTGCAGAGGCCAATAGAATCCCATCCTTGGAGAATGACAAGCTCTTCAGCCAGCCCAGATGCCCTGCCAGCAGGAAGATGAGCGTCCCCTTGTGAGGATTCCACACACGCACGGTTTTGTCCCAGGAACCAGTGGCCTACAGAAAGAAAAGAGGATCAGTAAATTGACATAGTAGAGACTGGTTGTGCATATATGTACCATACAGAAAAGGGGATTTGTCTCACTTAAAAAAAAAATGACGATGGTTCCCAAATAAATAAAAAAAATCTTATTATTGGTCTTGTGTGTTTTTTCAAATGTATAATGGATAGGGAAGCAGTTAATCTTTAAAAGTTACCCACATCTCCGGGCCACAATGTTTGCTCTGAAGCAGCTCAAGTGTTTAGTTGAAAAAACTTTGCATTCTGGAGCTTGTCACTTGGCTTTTCTAAATATGCGCTTCTGAGGACAACCACACAGAGTGCTTGTCTGTTAGGACTTTAGTTACAGGTGAACATGATAACAAGGGGCTAGTGGACTGTTATGATATTTCACATTTGCACCAGAGCAGGCACAAGCATTCCAGGTTTCGCTATACGTTTGACATGATGGTAGATAAAGTATTGCCTCAAGACGACAGGTTTGAGGTTGGCCCCAGCCACTCATGGTTAAAAGTCACCATATGGCTCCTGTTGGGTTGACCATTGACCTTAGAAAATGAGTTTGTTGATGTCCATCTAAATCCTCCATCTCAGGAAAATATACATGAGTGTGTTTTGATTGATCCTCTTACCAGCGAGAGGGGACAATTAGTGGGCCTGGGGGTCTTGGTTTCCCACACATTCCCAGTTCAGGGACTTGTAGAAGATTCAGTAAGGAAGCCTCATTAGAACATTGGAATGTTGGGAGCTCCATTGCAGACAATGGAGTGCTCCCTGCTTCTACGGGCCGGTAAAGGCCCGCAGATCAACATTCCAATGTTCTACAAAGGCTTCTCGAAGTTCGAGGGGATTTATATCCCCTCGAGCTTCGAGAACCCTTTGTTTAATTTGTTAGAACATTCTTCCCTCTAGTGGCAGAATGTTCTAATAGCCTTATAGCCCTTCGTAGCAGGGCTATACGGCTATTAAAGTCCCGCTGTTTCGTTAAAGTCCCTCGCCTTCGGCTCGGGCCTTTAACGATTCAGCGGACCTTTAATAGCCAGTATAGGGCTATAGTAATACCAAAGTGATAGTGTTGAGCCTATAGTAATACCAAAGTGATAGTGTTGAGCGAGTCCTTTAATGTTTAGTACGTCAGTAGAGACGCTTATAACAGATTCCTTACTTATGAGAACAGTTATATTTACCTAACTATTGAAATTCTCAAGAATAACAGGAATGTCAATATACAAAAGAATACAATGTGTGGATGTCTAGTTATAATCTTTCACTTCATAATCAAATCTCTTCAGTGTGATGCCCATGTTGTTTCCACTGTACAACATCAACAAATCTGTGTTTTTCTTCCAATTTTACTTGTTGAACTTCTTAAATACCAAGTCCCCTCTTGGTTAGACTGTTATCTCCTCTAATTAGGACTCACTCAATACGCTCTCCTTCCACTCCAATCTATTGGTCAATGCTCCCTTTGCATACTATTTTATCCACATTTAATAATAAATACAGACAATAAAATACAAGTTTTTCTGTATGTATGTATCTGTAAAAATCAGTAAAAATGGAAAACAGGGAGCCTTACTTATGATCCTACTACACCTTTTGTCTCGGATTTGTGCGTGCTGGTTCCATAGTCTACTTTCTTTTCAATATTTTTTTTCAAATGACCTAGGGGAATTGCTCCTTCCCATCACAATGATTTACTCGATCCTTCTACTAGACATTAGTGTTCTGCTACTCAGGGTCTTTTGGTCTATCCTCGGCTTTCTGGTATTGCCTCTTGCTTCATGTTCTTTGTTGTGTCCAAAAATCTTCAGCGGCCTATCGGTTTACTTGAGACTTTCCCCAACACCGACAGCATTTAAAACATTTGAAAAATCATCTGCTACACTCCACTCTTACTCCTCTGTAGCCCTGCCGTGTTTTATTTTGACTTGTTTGAGGTTCAACTGATTTCCTATAATTTTTAACAGTGCTTCGGATAAAGGAGCTATATAAATTAAAGAAAATAAATAAATAGTAACTCGTGCAATAGAGTCTCAACCCATGATGGAGGCAGGAAGCATCGGGCTCAGTTCTCACCAGCATTCCAGTCACGGAGAAGCAAATGCAGCTGATGTTGCCCGTGTGTCCTTCAAGGGTCCTACAGCGGCCATCATTCTGCAAGTCCCAGACTTTAACTGTGTAGTCCCAAGACCCAGTGGCCTGAATGAAAAACAAAGACAGATGTAACCAAAGCTCTGTTTGCACCCTGTCCCAAACACAAAAGAAAGTAAAATTAATTATTGATGTTTAAAAACAGCACAAAGTAGTGTCTGTACTTTTGGATCAAAAGGTTTAAAGAACTTTTTGACAGAGAATGACACAAATATGATAGCTTTCATTCAAAGCTTAACTGCTTCCGTGCTCATGACACGCTGTCATGAGCCAGGGGCGGGGTGTGCTCATGACTTCAGGAAGGAAGTTAAGACGTGGCTGTTTACTCGATAGGACTTCTGGCCTTGCATATCTCAGGCCTCGGCATTAGTGCGCTTTAGAAATACCATCACTCACTCACGGCGTGGAGCCTTCATCCAACTGCCGCTCCACCCACGTGGCACTAATTCCCCGCCTGTGCAGGTGAATTAGTGAGTGGGCGGAGGCATGACGGCTCCATGCGGCATGGAGCTGTCATGAGTAATGGAGCGCCGCGGCCGAATTCGCTTTGGGGCGGTGAAATCGCACCTTGGCGAAAGGGTTAAATGGAGGTAGAGAAGGGATGGAGAGCGATAGTGTAGTTCATCATTGTACACAAGGTGAAATAAAGCACTTCTTACTTCTTTTGACAAAAATGATTTAGGATAGAAGTAACATTTGTATATCATATTTGTGAAGATATTTTATTTGCTTGAATTCTTGCAGTAGTTTCTGGAGAAAACTGAATTTGGCGGTACCAGTTACGTCGGATACGCCTCGGTCGATGTCCTGAGTGCACTCATTCATAGACAGTGATTCACCAAATTGCCAGAGATAGCAGAAGTGACATCATGCACCCTTTGACCCACAGCTGACATAAGAGTGACTCCTTGGCCAACCCTTAGCTGCTCAAGAGCCTCTGATTTGCTGCTGCGCGGCTAGGTGAAGGGCAAGCACAGGTAACTTCAGAATGTAAACAGGTGGACTGCCTGTCTCCTTTCAGTTGCTGCTGCTGTCTTCATTGGCACTTTGGGGCGCCCCGTTGCGGGGGCAGCCATGCGCTTTATAAATATTATAACATAACATTGCTGGTGAGATCAGGGGTAGCACAGGTAGTGCAAAGAGTGAAAAAGTGCAGACCAGGGCAACTAGTCGCAACCCTCTGCTATCCGTATTTGACGCCCATCACAAGTCAAAAAACAATTGAAGGTAGATTTAGTTTTGAATATAAAAACATTGACAATATATTTCCTACATACTGCAGCATCACCAAAGAAACCGAATTAATGAGGTCATATCTTGTGTAATGTCTTTACCATATATCGGCCGTTCAACGAGAAGGAACAACTTTGGATGACGTCTTGATGTCCAGAGAAGGTCTTTAGAAATGTACCTTGCTGGAAATGTAGAAAAAAATGGGATTTCAACATCAATATACTGTTAATTTCAATGCCCAGGTGCATTTTGTTGTTTTTTTTTTTTTTTTTTTTAGTTTTTTTTTGAAAACCTTTATTGTGCATGAAAAGAAAACAATTACGGGCCTACAACCAGCAGGCCGGCCACGGGGATTATAAGCACAGGTGCGAGCAACGCGGTTACACAGCGGCATCAGGCAAGATAGCAGCAATTAGTAACAGTTACACTGAATGGATTCATGCCGCCAAGGAGAAGAAGCATTGAAGGTTAAATTTCTAAAGTTTCGATTGAAATATAAATCAGTAAAGAATAGAGTCAAGGAGAACTGAGTCCGGACAGTAGCTACATAACATGAGCAGGCGGCATCAATAAGAACAACAGTAGGAAGAACACCCCGTCAATATGGCAGTACCATACAAAACAACAGTAAATGCAGTCCATAGTTACGCACCACCCTTAGTGCCACCCACTTCCTACAAACCCCTATTGCAGACCCAGAACTGAAACCAGCACAAGAAAGCGCAGAAATTAGAGAAATAAGGCCCATAGAAACTAAAAAGAGAAAAACTAAATCTACCCCCCCACCCTACAACAATCCGGAGGCTACGGCCTACCCCCCCCCGGCAAAGTGCCTGTCGCCCAGTAAAGAACCCGAAATATAGAATAAGAAGAGAAGAGAAAGAAGGAAAGAGAAGAAAAGAAAGATAGTCACACTTGAAATATCGGGAGGAAGAAAAGAACCAGCCATTCTACCACTCCCAAAAGAGAAAAGGAAACGGGGGGAGGAGCCCTAACACTAACAAGATTCCCGGTCTCCCAGCCACGTAAAGCCCCTTTCACCGAATGAAACAATAATATCGAGAAGTACACACAACCAAAAGGAGAATGGAATCAGATACATCCGGGACCCCGAGCCAGTACTGGAATGACCACCCCGTCCATAAGGGCAATAGCAGGATACGCACAGACCCACCCCACATGCAAAAATACCAGGATAAACATTAGTAGCAGAACAAACGTGGGGAGCTACAACCATTACATACGCCAGAGAGGCGGCACAGTTCGAGATCGTACCAGCTAGTCTAACAAAAGTGAACCCCCGGAGACCCCCATCGCTAAGCAGGTCGCGAAGCGACCACTACACCATGACGCCCAGCAGAAACCCGCCCCAGTCGGAACAAAGGGACAAAATGGCCGCCCTAATAAGAACGCAAACAAAGGAGAGCAAGATGGATGCCACCCTAAACAAATAGCCCCCCAGCCACAATAAACCTCCACAACTAGCAGGCAGGAACCAGAGAGAGCGTGGCGGAGCCGATTGCCCGCAAATTATCAGGGTAGCCAGTATATGGTGCCGACCGTGCCGTTGACAAAGGACACAATATCACGAATGACGCCATGATTGTAAAGCAGAACCACCACTAACAATAATAGAAACAGATGGGGGAAAACAATCCATACCATACATAGGATCCATGCAGCCAGTACGTACAACATTTCAACCCTAATCCCCACCTGGCAAGATACAACCAGGAATCCGTCTAACCCCATCCCGATCTCAGGAGCCCCCCCGATCCCAGCCCACGATGAATACCGCCCCTCCCCTCAGTAAAATAACCCATGCTAGAAAGCCGGAGGAGGGCCCAGTACAGTCATTCCCGGTCAATCCCGCCATGCAGTCCATCCCCACCTCGTGAAATAGAGAAACAATAACAGTCTCATTTACGGTATGAAACGGGGCGAAACATCCCGGTTCGCACAATCCAACGCGTAGTCATAAGTGTTCCAATCCGAGTCCCCGCCAGCCTGTCAGTCCCGGTCATGAAACAGAGGTTTTTCAGCCCTGGCCAGTACGTGACAGTCCCCCTAAGCACAGTGTCCGAGGAGGGCCCGATCCAAACAAAACCGGGAAGTAAAATGGCCACCGTCGATGAAGAAGTGGGAGGTAGGGACAAAATGGAGGTCCAAAGGCATCAGCCGGGCCAAAGGTAAGCAGGAGAAGTACAGTCAAACTCACAAGCCGACATACAATCCGTCGCTGGGAAGGAGGCACTTGGGAGGCAGCAATCTCAAGGGGATACAGTTGCAGCGTGAATAGAGGTTGGGGAAACAGCAACATCCCCACAAACAAAGTCGCGGACTCCGTTGATGGTTGCAACAATGTATCCCCGGTAATACTGTCAGACCGCCATTCACAGGAGTCGTGGCATCGAAAGATAATCCTCACCTCCCCTTCAGTGCTCGGCACCCCGACATCCCCTTCTGCATCTGACAAAGTCGATCCAGCACAGCGCCGAGAGTCGGCCGATCGGACCCCCTCCGACCGCCGCGCTGCACCGTCGCCCACCTTGCCGGAGAGTGCTCGCCATTCCGCCCTGAGCTCAACTAGCGCATCAAAGATATCCCGGCAGGTCGACTTTGTCTGCAAGCACTGCTGCTCCTCAGCGCGAGACAATGTGTACAGCGCGGCTCCCAATCCGATGTCGGGCAGGGGGTTGCTGGTACGAGGCAAGAGTACAGTCGCCGCTGTAGAGAGGTCAGCCGCCATTTCCAATGCCTCGGGAGGTGCACAACAAGAGGGGGGCGATTCCAGTCTCAAAGGGTTCGGGTCCGGGCAAGTATGTCACACAGTTCCGGAGCGTAGCAAGGGATAGCACACTGCCGCCTCGATGCAAGTCGGGGCAGTCCAGGGGCGACCCACTCACACTGGACAGCGCAGGTCAGCCTCAGCCAGGAGGACGATCGCAACAAAGGAACACTTCACCACCGTGTGCCGGTCGCACAGGTCGGGGCGCCCAGGTGCATCGAAAGGGATCCGTCCGACTCCCCCAGCGACGGTGCCACAAAAGAATGGATCCACGCCTCCAGGGCTCAACGGACCGGAGCCGGTCTGGAGGTCCACGGTGGCAGGGAGCGACACTGGTCTCAGAGCCTGGATACGGAGACCGCCGCCCTTCACGACGATATCTGCGGAAATCTGGCAGGTAGGGACCTCGGTGGAACACTGGAAGTTTCAGTGCGGTCTTAGCTACGTTCCGATGTGGTGCGAGGCCGGATTTGCGGGCAGGATATAGGTGCGGAACGCACAAGCTTGCGGAGCCGGGAATCGAGCGTCCGTTCAAGTCGCCATCTTGGCTCCTCCCTCCAGGTGCATTTTGTAATAGTCTCTAACGGTGTTATTGAAATTAAACCCCCGCTGCATTTTCTCTTAAGGTGTTGTCGAAATTAAATCCCCACTTCATCGTTTTGTTTAAAACATGGCTTGTGAAGAAGGGAAATAAGGCAAATGAACTGGCCTGCCACCCTCTTCTTCCCTCTCCCCTCTACAACCCTATTATCTTTGGTGTTCCCTCTCGCCTCCCATTACCCTCTTCTGTTCCTCAGCACTTTGAGGTGGCCAAAGGGTGGCATTCGCACTATACAAGCAGCCAACACGATAAGAAGGTCCATTTCCACTCTCTGCCAATACCCTCCTGCCTTCCTCTGTTCCTCCTACACACTGGCGTAACGAAAACTGAGGGGGCCTCCCTGCACGGTACGTAGAGGGGCCCCCTCCGGGCTCAATCATGAGCTCTCTGGCCAGAGTGCAGTGCCGAGGGGGCCCCTTGGAGCTTGGGGCCCCGCGCACCGCGTGGGCCTGTGTTACGCCCCTGTCCTACACCACTTTGAATCAACCCTAAGGCGGTATTTCGCGCTCCACAGGGAGGACAGGACTATTGGGGTCGTTATTCGCTGATTCTTACCGAAGACCCTTCGAATGATGTGAATGAGCACGCGAAGTGCTTAATTTGTACAGTTGGGGGGCACTGATGCCTATTTTGGGCATTAGGTCTTTTTTCATCACCAGACTTTGACCATGGGCAAGAATATAAGACAAAAAAGTGAAAAAGGACGAAAGGAAAAGTAGGAAAACAGTGTCAACGGGAGAAACCAGAGATAAAAATGTACCTGCAAAATTAAGCTAAAGAGATAGAAAGTGAAGGTGGTGGAAGAAAGAGGCATGAGGTGAAATCAAGACCCGACAGCCCATGGTATTCAGCAGCACCAGCTTTCGGCAGTGCTGGCAGTGGGCTCTCATGAAAATCTTTGTTTCCCTGAACATATCTATTCTAAACAAACTTAGCACTGAGTAAAATAGTTACCAGGTGGGTACCACCCTCCGCGGATGCGTCAGAGCTTTATTTACTGGATACCGATAGGCCTCTGTACTGTACCTGCAGGTCCCACAGGATAGCTGTTTGGTCCCAGCCTGCAGATAGAAGCTGCCTGGAGTCAGGACTGAAGCACACGGTTTCTACACTCTTCTGATGACCTACAAAGAGATTATTTGGTTATTTAGCGAAAAGGAAGAAGTGACTACGCTTAAGAATACAATAAACATGTACACAGCCACAACAGTTTTCTGATCTTGAACGGAACCTGGTAGTTGGCCTCCCAGACTCTACAACTGCACGCCTAAGGGCATCCCACACACCGCAGCTCATCTATCCAGGCCCTGAAGAAAGATCATCACATCAGGTCCATCATCATGGAACTCCACTGGCTCCCCTTGCCAGCCCGCACCATCTTTAAAAAGAGCTGCCTCAGTTACAAAGCCATCACAAAAGGCACCCCTGCGTATCTTGTAGACAAGTTCACCATCTGTTATGTTCTTGGACCACTCGCAGCCAAGACACCTCTTCAGGGTGCGGACTAAGAAGTGTATAGAAGACAAAAAAGGCAGCAGGCGTTTCTATTTATGGAACAGCATTTCAGTATCCATCAGGACTGCCCCAAAGCTAGTCCAATTTAGGAAAGAGTTGAAGATGCACCTCTTTAAAGACCACTACATCACAATGAGTCATAAGCCCTCAAACCAGCTACTTCTCCTATAACATGTTCACTTTATTTTTGACTTTGACCTTTTTGAGTGCTCTGCTCTCTTTTGGCTTAGGTTTGTGTTATAGAAATGCCATACACACACATATATACATACATATATGGGCAGATTGCCAAATAGGGTGGCTGATGGCTCCATGTTGGCTGGACCCCATCTAATGAGCCCTGGACTTTCCTTTTAACAAATCATTGTTATTAAAAGGACTAGTCCAATTACTACGACTAAAGCACGTAAAGACCTGATCTCCAAGAGCACACTGCTCATTGACTACATAGGTAATGGCATTGGCACTGGACCCCAGCAGCGCTTGCAAGCAGTGTTCTCTAAGGGAAGGTTTCCAGAACTGATTGAGCCTCTTCAGGACCCCTGACGGGGCTGCAGACCTCAATGTGTGCCTCTTCAGGACACCTGATAGGGCTGCAGAGCTCAATGTAGGCCTCTTCAGGACACCAGATAGGGCTGCAGAGCTCAACGTGGGCCTCTTCAGGACACCTGATAGGGCTGCAGAGCTCAACGTGGGCCTCTTCAGGACACCTGATAGGGCTGCAGAGCTCCATGTAGGTCTCTTCAGGACACCTGATAGGGCTGCAGAGCTCAATGTGGGCCTCTTCAGGACACCTGATAGGGCTGTAGAGCTCCATGTAGGTCTCTTCAGGACACCTGATAGGGCTGCAGAGCTCAACGTGGGCCTCTTCAGGACACCTGATAGGGCTGCAGAGCTCCATGTAGGTCTCTTCAGGACACCTGATAGGGCTGCAGAGCTCAATGTGGGCCTCTTCAGGACACCTGATAGGGCTGCAGAGCTCCATGTAGGTCTCTTCAGGACACCTGATAGGGCTGCAGAGCTCAACGTGGGCCTCTTCAGGACACCTGATAGGGCTGCAGAGCTCAACGTGGGCCTCTTCAGGACACCTGATAGGGCTGCAGAGCTCAATGTGGGCCTCTTCAGGACACCTGATAGGGCTGCAGAGCTCCATGTAGGTCTCTTCAGGACACCTGATAGGGCTGCAGAGCTCCATGTAGGTCTCTTCAGGACACCTGATAGGGCTGCAGAGCTCAATGTGGGCCTCTTCAGGACACCTGATAGGGCTGCAGAGCTCAATGTGGGCCTCTTCAGGACACCTGATAGGGCTGCAGAGCTCCACGTGGGCCTCTTCAGGACACCTGATAGGGCCGCAGAGCTCCACGTGGGCCTCTTCAGGACACCTGATAGGGCTGCAGAGCTCCACGTGGGTCTCTTCAGGACACCTGATAGGGCTGCAGAGCTCCACGTAGGCCTCTTCAGGACACCTTATAGGGCTGCAGAGCTCAATGTGAGCCTCTTCAGGACACCTGATAGGGCTGCAGAGCTCAACGTGGGCCTCTTCAGGACACCTGATAGGGCTGCAGAGCTCAATGTGGGCCTCTTCAGGACACCTGATAGGGCTGCAGAGCTCCATGTAGGTCTCTTCAGGACACCTGATAGGGCTGCAGAGCTCCCCGTGGGCCTATTCAGGACACCTGATAGAGCTGCAGAGCTCCATGTGGGCCTCTTCAGGACACCTGATAGGGCTGCAGAGCTCCAGATGGGCCTCTTCAGGACCCCTGATAGGGCTGTAGAGTTCCAGGTGGGCCTCTTCAGGACACCTGATGGGGCTGCAGAGCTCCCCATGGGCCTATTCAGGACACCTGATAGAGCTGCAGAGCTCCAGGTGGGCCTCTTCAGGACACCTGATAGGGCTGTAGAGCTCCAGGTGGGACTCTTCAGGACACCTGATAGGGCTGCAGAGCTCCACGTGGGCCTCTTCAGGACACCTGATGGGGCTGTAGAGCTCCAGATGGGCCTCTTCAGGACACCTGATAGGGCTGCAGAGCTCCAGGTGGGCCTCTTCAGGACACCTGATGGGGCTGCAGAGCTCCATGTAGGCCTCTTCAGGACACATGATAGGGCTGTAGAGCTCCAGGTGGGTGTCTTCAGGACACCTGATGGGGCCGCAGTGCTCCACGGGGGGCCTCTTGAGGACACCTGATAGGGCTGCAGAGCTCCATGTGGGTCTCTTCAGGACACCTGATGGGGCTGCAGAGCTCCACATGGGCCTCTTCAGGACACCTGATGGGGCTGCAGAGCTCCAGGTGGGCCTCTTCAGGACACCTGATAGGGCTGTAGAGCTCCAGATGTGCCTCTTCAGGACACCTGATAGAGCTGCAGAGCTCCATGTAGGCCTCTTCAGGACCCCTGATAGAGCTGCAGAGCTCCAGGTGGGCCTCTTCAGGACCCCTGATAGAGCTGCAGAGCTCCACGTGGGCCTCTTCAGGACCCCTGATAGGGCTGTAGAGTTCCAGGTGGGCCTATTCAGGACACCCGATAGGGCTGCAGAGCTCCAGGTGGGTCTCTTCAGGACACCTGATGGGGCTGCAGAGCTCCAGGTGGGCCTCTTCAGGACCCCTGATAGAGCTGCAGAGCTCCAGGTGGGCCTCTTCAGGACACCTGATGGGGCTGCAGAGCTCCAGGTGGGCCTCTTCAGGACACCTGATGGGGCTGCAGAGCTCCAGGTGGGCCTCTTCAGGACCCCTGATAGAGCTGCAGAGCTCCAGGCGGGCCTCTTCAGGACACCTGATGGGGCTGCAGAGTGTTGTAAATAGGATGGTGATAGATGACAGGATACTTCTAGTTGATTACATGTAGATTTATTGTAGGACACAGCTGAGTACAAACCTCGCCAGCTGACCAGACCTTCAACTGACACAGATAGAACACTCTGGTACAAATAAGAACACTCACAGGTATTCTGGGAGACTGAGAAGGTGAAAACACTAAAGAAGGGCTAATGACTACTGTCAGCCATATTACAAGAAGAATCAATATACAACACATCTTCCTCCTTTACAGAAAAGGATTGAAACCAACATAAAGAAATAAAGCTTAAGATATGGGAGACAGCAACAATAATATTAAAGACAGATAGGAGGTCTAAGACGACTTGAACTAATTTTAGTGCATGTAAATTAAATAATTATATAAGCGCGGCCTCTATAGTTACAGAAGACTGCACTATAATTTAAAAACAAATAATATAAAAGCCGGAGGCCTGCTGCGATGTTGTGGGTGGAATGGGGAAGATCATTAAAGAAAATAGTGCCCACCGACTTATAAAGCAGACTGTGTAACAACACTAGTAAAAAGCCCAGTCGTAATGGGAGGTTACAAATGCAGACAAGGCGTACCAAGGAGGGACTCCTAAGCCTGCTCACAAATGAAAAGCAACGATTTCGCAAGGACAGTAACAGGAGCCAATTGAAAAGTAGGGCAGGAAATGGGCGGAGCTTCTGTGCCGTACATCAATACAGCCCGCCTCGCAGAGCAGAGCATGCACTGCTCAGGCTCGACCTAACAAGCCAGACAGAATACAATAAGACCCCCTCCCAACAGTGAGTCTCACTCTGCACCTGAAGTGTTCTCAAACACAGAAACATCTTACTTATGAAAATATTGGTAACTTCATATATGTTCCTAACGACCTCAGCGCATAAACCATCATCAGCCTGCAGAGTGGAAGCGCTGTTGGCTTTTATTTAAAAACTATGGGGCCCATTAGGATGGTGGGCGTTTCGCCCTCGCCGGGCCGGCGGTAGCCACGACTGGCCCGGCGGGGGTGAACCGCCCGCCATCCACACCAGAAAGACCCTCCACCATATTAGGATGGCTGGGGGGTCCGGGGCGGACGGAAAGACCATCCGCCACTTTTCCGCTGTCTGCAAGACACCGCCATCCATATTGGGATATTGGCGGAGATCAGCCTTTCCATGGCGGCAACTGCAGTCTTTGCTTTTGGGGGCCCGTTGCAGGCCCCCAGGGTGTTGGCGGGGGTGGGAGGTGCACATGGGGGGTACCTATGGTACCCCCCTGCATTAGCATGCACAAGGTGGAAGGCACCGCGCGGTGCCTGACACGTTGTGCATGCAAATGGCATTTCTGGCATTGTGGCGGGTGCTGCTGGCAGCACCGCCCGCCTCAATGTTAGAAATGCAGAAGGCGCCTGCCAGTGTGGCGGGCGCATCCTAATGTATATGGTGGGACCACCGTGACATGGGCGGTCGGTCCTATGACCCGATGCAGTGGCGGGCGGACTTTTGTCCACCCACCATCGTAATAGGCCCCTATGTTCCCATCTCCTGGAGGAGGTTCGGTTGAAACACATCCTCGCTAGAGAACTTGCCATACACAAAGTATAGAGAAATGGAGCCACAATTTCAATCAATCTCTTTCCTGTTCCCGTTATTAATAGAACATCTCTGCCTATGCTTCTTGTTTTTCCATTTCTCAAACTAGTATATCTGGACTCACAGCTTTGAGTGGAATGCAAAAAGTGGGGTGAGGGTCTCTAAAAGGGGGTGCTCTGTGTAATTAAAGGCGGTGCTTAAACACCTAAACTGCATTTCTGTGAATACCATAGTGTGCCACCCGGCCTGTATTTTGGTTCCTTCCTGAACCCTCTGTTACTGCATCCAGATGTATTTCACGACCATTGCCATGCACCTAAAACCAGCAAGGACTGATGACTTTGTCTGTTTGTTAGCTGATTAAAATAAACGAGTAGCAGCAATGCTTTTGTTGTAAATAATTAATATTGAAAATGTTTCAATTCTGAAAATTGTTGGGATCGTGAATTAAACATTACAGAGTCCTGTGGAGGACGTAGTGGTCTTCAGTGTTTCATTCACTCCCGTTATGTTCACTCTGTTAGACATGCATGCCCTTTTTCTCTCCCCGTCTCATCTACACATCTTACATCTTACCTGTTTCATCTTCCTTACCATGTTTTCACTCTCTCCTGAATGCACTTCTTTGCATCTCCTCCACTTTGCCACACCCAAACACACAATGTGCCCACTCACCTGTAATCACTTAATTTTTTTTACTTTCGCCTTGTCAATATTTTGACAACTACTACCTCCTTCACAGACATTTGCACAGAATCACAATTGCAACTGGAATACATGACCACTGCTATTCTGGAGAGAGGCCAAGGGTTGGATGAGCATGTCTCTGAACCCCTTTATGACCCACTGAAAGGCACAGTGAGAAACTTGCTCTGTACTGTTTTCAGCCTCCACTCCAAAGCTCTCAATCGTGGCCTGTTGTAAACGGTAAACAACGTTTACCCCAAAAACGTTCTCCCCGTAGGGAATCACAACGCGGTCATTACAACGACCGCGTTATGATTCTGCATACCATTACTCCGCAAGTCGGAACAACGACTTGCAGAAGGGGGGGGTGGAGGTCGGGGGGGGGGAGGTGTTGGATTTAAAATCCAACACCTTCCCTAGTGTGCACACAGACTGGAGTTGGAATAGTAAATCATACTATTCCAACATCCATGGGGGCCCCTCCGCAAGTCGTTGTTCCAACGTGCGGAGTAATGGTATGCGAAATCACAATGCGGTTGTTGTAACGACCGCGTTGTGATTCCCTGCGGGGAGAAAGACTGCGGGATGGCTGTACATATTCGTTGTAAACACCTGGAGGTGACTCGGTTCAACATATGCAATATACCAGATTATTATGCTACACAAAAGTAAGTAAAGAAACATCCAGGAATGATCTAATATTATGGAATGCAAGATTAAAAAAACTGTGAAATATAAACAAGACCTAAATGGCTGACATGGATTACTCTATTGTTTTTTTTTTTTACATATTGTTGAGAAATCGATCAGTGTTACTTGCCAGTAAAAACAAGGACTTGAATATAGTGACCGGTTTGAATGTCCGTTTTTAATTACTACCGGTCTCAGACCTGGAGGGACCCGGCCCACTTCAACCCCTGTCCGGACTGTCAGCTCCTGTCATGTGCCCCACGTTCTAAATATGTTCACTGGTTTTCTCATTCACAGGTTTGAGAGACCGTCCTTTGGTGGGTTAAAATATCAACCACCCTGGCACTGGACTCTGCAAGATCCCCCAGCTGTGTGGCGAGGGCACTCAGACCTAAAAGCACTACGAGGCCGTAGAATGACAAAAGGGTGCTACACAAAAGTAGCTAACATACCTTAAACATGGCACATGGCCATCCTCCCAGCAGGAGTCATGCTTCCCAGTGCTGGTAAATTGTGTTTAGCAAACTAGAGCTTTTGGGGAATCCGCGTCTCCAGTACTTTTCTTCAGCAGGCTGGCAAGGTAGCTCAGTGAGTTGAATGCTCAATGCTTACATCTGCTGTAAGTTACAAGTTTGATTCCCAGCAAGGCCAACTCTGCCTTCCACGCTTCCACTGAGGTCAGTAGATTGAGTGTGATTAAATTAACTAATAGTAACAGCTGACCTTTAAAGAGCATTAAAATTGGCAAAGTCTGCAGGGTCAAGCACTATGTAAAACAAGGTGCTCTTCTTCAGGTGCATCCGCAAATCTGGATCCAGTTCATTTGCAGTGAGGGGCACGTCTTAGTCTTGGACATGATCAATGGGAAGTACCACCCTCTCATCCTTCAAGTGTTGGGGTGAGATCTCTGGCTTAGGAAGCCTACCAAGCACTCAAGTGTTCTAGTTTATCCCACCCGGAGCCTAGAACTCTGCTTAATTTGTGTTGGTGTTTGCCGGTGTTCGGCACTGACACTTAGGGCCAGATTTATCAAGGTTTTGCATAACCCTCGCGCCATGCAAGGTGGCGCAAGGGCTACGTAAATCCTCAGTTAAATGTATCAAGGTGCGCAGGTAAACATCCTTTACAACGAAACTTTTACCACGCAGTGCTGTTCCAACGCAAGTATTACAACGAAAACCTTTACAACGCATTACACGGGGGCGCTCTAGGATAGGGAATAGTTTTAATTTACTATCCAACACCTTCCCTAGTGTCCACGGGGACTGGAGTTGGAATAGTAAATTAAACTATTCACTATCCAGCACCCCCAAGTGCAATGCGTTGTAAAGGTTTGCGTTGTAATACTTGCATTGTAACAGCATGCGTGGTAAAAGCATGCGTTGTAACGTCATACATCCAGGTGCGCAAGGCCCTGCATGGCTTGATAAATCTGGAGTTATGCAAGCAGCACAGATCGCTGCCTTGCGTTACTCTGCCCCAGGGAGCCGCTCAATGGGTTCCACGTGGGTGGTCACACACATCCATCTATAGATTTATGCGGATTCCCTGATTTACCATTATAGGTAGACCTGGGAATGCGTCAAAATGCTACGCCTCCCCAGATAAGGCGTAAGAAGGAGAAATACTTATATTTCGCCTCTTTTTTTCCTCTATCTATGTATGCTGCAGAACGTAGAAATAGGAAAATGCTTCTGAGGATTGTTTTTGTGCAGGAAAGTGTCCCAACAAAACCAATGCTGTCTACAATGCAGGTACCCTTGCAAGGGTGCCTGCATTAGTGCTAGGAAGCCAAAAGTGCACCAACACTAGGAAAGAATAGTAATGAGCCATACAAGGTTAAAGATGTATTACTGCTCTTTCCCTTTCCCGCAGCACAACATGGAGGCTTGCTGCATTGCGCAGCCTGAAAGAATTATCAATATCGGTCATAGTGGCTTATTTATGAGCCCCTTGCGCCGCTGGTGCATCACGTTGCGTGACGCACTGATGGCGCAACCTGCTTCGTGAAATTTAAAAGCACTCGTAAAAATCGCCCCATTTCACGCAACACAATGTGTGTTAGGGGCATAACATGGGTGTTGCTGTGGGTGTTCCCATGCAACACCCATGTCCACTGATGCATTTACAGATTTACGAGCAATTGTAAACCTGGAAATGCGTCAGGATGCTAAGCCACCTCCAGGGGTTGCATAGCGAGGAGCAACGAGGAGAAATGTTTTCATTTCTCCTCGTTATTTCCTCTTTCAATGCGTGCTGCATTCTACAGCACCCTTTGGAAAAGGATATCACCTCAAGTGATTGTTTTTGTGCAGGAAGGTGCCCTTTCCTGCACAAAAACAATTGCCCTAAAATGCAGGAATCCTTGCACCATGGTGCAAGGGTGCCTGCGCATGGCAGCAGTTTGTGCGCCAGCGCGGGGGGAAGCATAGAGATGCAACATGTTACTGTAAATATGTCATATCCCTGTGCCTCGGAACTAGCGCGGCACAGCAAAATGACTTGCAGCCCCAGGCTGGGTTTGTATCCTATAAATAAGCCCTTTCATTTTTAACACAGCGCTTCTTTATGGTAGTCCACCACATGGTGGCGCTGTCTGGCTATTTTTAGCAGATCATATCAGTTTAGCAATTAACATGAACTAAAATATAAAAATAGCGGCGCGCCCAGGCCATTGGTATTGGCATTTTGCAGCACTGGCAGGAGCAGTGGCTTGTGCAAGCTGCAGTTGCATTCTAAGCAATATCCTTGGGTCCTGGGGCTTACTGGTTTAGAAATTAAGCAGTGCCCTGGACCACATCACTCATTTATGGCAGAGTGAGGCAGACTAGAAGAAAGCTAACAAAGTGATAACCCAAGTGACGCATGAGAAAGCAAGGAAGGAAGAGAAAGCAAAGAAAAGAAAGAAAGCAAGGAAGGCCAGCCTCTGAACCGGCTCAGGTTTTTCATTGGTGGCCTGATTTATGCAGCATTTTGCACAGATATGTTCAACCGCGGGGTGAACAATGTCTGATCTGCAATTGTAATTTTCCAAACCAGATTTACAGAATTTGGGATGTTGGATTTGTTCAAGTGGGGGGTGCATTTGTGAATGCCTAAATTCTGCCAGAACTTTATGGGGCATGTGGGGTTTTGGGAGTTTCTGTCAACAAAAGTAGACGAATACTCAAACACTCATTTGATATTTGCTTCACATAATTCATGTCAAATAATTTTAATGAGTACAATATTCTGACACACAACTAGCTAAGCAGCCTGCTTGTTGAAGGCTGGAGGCCATTGTTGGGTCCTGCGAGAGGCTCCCATGAGAGAGGCAGACAATGCTGTGAGCCACTGCACTTGGCACCTTATGGGCACGGTGTGAACTGGTGAGGGACAGGTGCAGCATGAGACGGAGCTTCAGCCGGCGTGCGGCGGGAATGTTACCTTGCAAGAGATGCCCGGCGAGGTGGGCAGTCACCCATGAGCCCCTGCTTTACCCCTGCAGAAATGGGTTGTGTGGGGTGGGCTGGTACCACTGTGGACCTGGCGCATCCTGACCCATAGCTCTGCCTGTGAGCTGGCACCCCCAAAGTGGTGATCTCAGGCTGCAAAGAAGGTGCACCCCCCCTGGACACCCATGGATGTTCTCGAGAGCTGCACAAATTCAACTGCTTCCTTCTGTGATGAGGACTCGTCAGCACTGCCCATTCATGCATGTGCGCTCACACTGTGTAAGCCGACTGACACTGCCCCCGCCTCCCTTTCATTGCTGAAAGACTATGGGGCATATGTCCATGCCCCTATCGTCATCGTTGTGGTGCTAGTGTCCTCGCCATATTTACAAGGCAGCGTTAAGCCATTTAACTGTAAATAAGGCCCCCTTACATGATATGCTTAGCGTGAAAGGGGTGGGCAGTGGGGCTTGCATTGGGAGTTCCACCGCAACAGCCATTGGGGCACATGTACAAGGAAGTGGCAGAGTGAGGCGTTAGCCGTCATGGCTTAACGCCTCACTCTACAACTTCTGAAACGCATGGCTGCACCTTATTTACAAGGATAAGGTGCAACCTTGCATTTCCCCCTGCACTGGCGGTACACTTAGCAGTGTAGCGCCAACGCAGGCATCCTTGCACCATAGTGCAAGGGTATCTGCGTGCAGGGGAGGATTATGGGAAGGAAGGTGTCCCTTCCTGCACATAAACAATCCTGAAATGCCATTTTGTGACTTTCATGTGTGCTGCTTAAAGCAGCACACATGAAAGTCACAAAATGGCATTTAAAGAAAATGTTTATGTACAGGAAGGGGAACCTTCTTGTACATAAACATTCCATGGCATTTTGCTTTTTCCATGTGTGCTGTACAAGGCAACACACATGGAAAATGCAAAAATAAGGTGAAATAAGGCATCTTTTCTCGTTTTGACAATTTAAACCAGGTTTTCGCTTGTCTTAATTTTGGCGCTGCCTCCTATGTACGCCACCCTCGTACATAGGGGGCATTGTCAAAAACAATGGGTGTTGCTGTGGAACGCCCACCACAACACCCACTGCCCACCCTTTTCACACTAACCAGAGCATGAAAGGGGGCCTTATTTACAAGGCAGCATTAAGCCAGGTTAAATGGCTCAATGCTGCCTTGTAAATAAGGTTAAGCCCCTATCGCCACCATAATGTCGGTAAAAGTGACGTTGTGGTGGCGATAGGGGCATGTACATATGCCCTCAGGTTTTCCTTGGTCTCAATTTTGGCGCTGCCTCCTATGTACGCTGCCCTTGTACATAGGGGGCAGAGTCAAAATCAATGGGTGTTGTGGTGGAACGCCCAGCGCAACACCCACTGCCCACTCCTTTCACACTAACCATAGTGTGAAAGGGGGCCTTATTTACAAGGCAGCATTAAGCCACGTTAAGCCCCTATCGCCACCACAATGTCAGAAAAAGTGACGGTGTGGTGGCGATAGGGGCTTGTACATATGCCCCATTGTTTTTTACACTGTCCCCTATTTACAAGGGCAGTGTAAATAGGAGGGAGCACCAAAATTAAGACCTTGAAAAAACTGGTCTTAGTTGGCGAAAAGAGGAGAAATGCTTTTTTTCTCCTCGTTTTTCCTTTTTCCATGGGTGCTGCCTCATGCAGCACACATGGAAAAAGCAAAATGCCTAGGATTGTTTAGGTGACCCTTCCTGCCCATAAACAATCCTTAAGAAAAATGACATTTTGTAACTTCCATGTGTGCTGCATTAAGCAGCACACATAGAAGTGAGAAAATGGCATTTCAGGATTGTTTTTTGTGCAGTAAGGGACACCTTCTCCTACACATAAACAATCCTCCCCTGCATGCAGCCACCCTTGCACTTTGGTGCAACGGTGCCTGTGTTGGCGCTCAGTTGATAAAACTTAGCGCCATCGCAGGGGGAACGCAAGGCTGCACCACATTCTTGTAAATATAGTGCAGCCGTGCGTTTCTGAATTGGTGGAGTGAGGCTTTAAGCCATGACACCTAAAGCCTCACTCCACCACTTCCTCGTACATATGCCCCTATGTACCGTTGTGGGAATACCAAGGGGACCTAAAACATCGCAGAGACTTTGAACCTCCCCTTGGGGCAACTAAACTCGCACAGGAGGCTTAAACAATAAGAAATGCACCCACACTAGAGCACCAGGAGAATTAGTGGAAGTAGGTAGAATACTTTTTTAAGGCTGAGTTAAATGTGGTTAATTATAACCCTCCTTCACTGCATGCACCCACCCATCCGCTTGGCACAGAAGGTTGCAGGATTGTGTTTACTGCGAATTCCCAGAGTAACCCAATGACATAGAACCTCTTAAAGTTCCTGCATTTTATTTTATTTTACAGAGTTTTATATAGCGCAAACTTGACCCGGAGGTATCGGGTATCAGAGCGCTTTACATAGCACCAGTTGCGTTACATGAGGACTCATTCATATTGTTTTGTTAGGCACAGGGAGATTAAGTGATTTGCCCAGAATCACAGGATGTTCAGCGTCGTTGCCGAGACTCGAACCCAGTTCCCCAGATTCGAGGTTGACCGCCATAGCCGTTAGGCCAACTCCTCTCCCCAAGAGGTGAAGAAAGAAGCATGAGAAGTGCAGAAAGAGACAAGTGAGGTGCAGAAGGTGGCAAGAGAGGTGCAGAAAATGGCATGAGAACTGCAGAACGAAGCAAGAGGGATGCAAAAAATGGGAAGAAGGGTGCATAAAGAAGCAAGAAAGGTGCAGAAAAAAGCAAGAGAAGTGCAGAAAGAAGCAAGAGATGTGCAGAAAGAGGGAAGACGAGTGCAGAAAGACAACAGGGATGCAGAAAGAAGCAAGAGAGGTGCAGAAAGAGGCAAAGGAAGTGCAGAAAGAAGTAACAGAGGTACAGAAAGAGACAAGAGAGGTGCAGAAAGAGGGAGGAGGGGTGCAACTTATTATAACTCATATTCCCTTTTATATATAAAAATAGAATAACATTCCCTGTGTAAAACATTTATTGATTGTTATACATGTGCTGCCTAAAGTAGATGCTTAGCCACGCACTCTGGGCCCAATTCACAGAACTAACTTAAGACAAAATCCCAAACTTACTACTTTTGGTATTCACAGAAGTTAGGATTTTGTCTTAAGTTTGTCTTAAGACAGACTTAAGACACAATCCTGTCTTAAGTCTGTCTTAAGTCTGTCTTAAGACAAACTTAATACAAAATCCTAACTTCTGTGAATACCAAAAGTAGTAAGTTTAGGATTTTGTCTTAAGTTAGTTCTGTGAATCGGGCCCTCTGACCTCCAAGAGGAAGCCAGGACTGTTCCGCCCTCGCTTCCCCCCTAAAAGCTTAAACCCGACCAACTTTGCATTTCTGTGAGCCCCAGTAGCATCTGAGTTCTGCAGATCCCGGAGAATAGGTCAGACAACAGATAACCTCAAAATTTGTAATTTTCAGCAATAATAGGTTACGAGCCAGTCTTGTTTGAGAAGGCCACGGTACCAGAGGTGTGGTTTGTTAACTAACTTTGGAATCAAGAGACCTGGTTTTGAATCCTGGCTTTATGACGAAAGAGAACTGTGTGATTCTCGTAATATTTATCTGTTCTCCTAAATCACATTTTCCTAATGTACCAATCGTTGGAAGCATTCGTTCAGAGTCCGCGCTATGCAGTAAGATTGCAGTAACACAGCTTTCTCTATAATAAACTTGCTTCTGTGTGGACCCTTCAGACGAAGGGTGTCCTCCCACAGAACGCTCTCCATGATGTCCTCCAAGATGTGTTGGTGACGTGGACTACCATGTATGGAAGTGAATCTTGATAGACAGTTCCAAAAGACTTCCCTTGTTTACTCACCCATCAGTGTGTGTAGACACTCTACGGTCGCTGTTCTCCAGACCCTCACGGAGCAGTCATAAGAGGCGCTGGCGAACATGGTGCAGTCAGGAGAAAAGCAGCAGGCTTTCACTGGCCCTGGAGAGAGGGGAGGCAGAGGGCATTGTGTATTTAGTTACATTTTAAGTAAAGCACAAAGCAGCCGACAAAACACATTGAAGCAGTATAGAAACACGGCACAGCTCCCTTTCACAAGCATCAGCAGTGCACATATCTACCATATGACTGGGTCCCAACAGCCCCCAGCACCAAAAAAGGACACACTCCCCCACACAGAAGACTTCAGGCACCGCACCTCCAAACATCTAACACAGAGCTGTGGTTGGCAGTGTAAAAACTCACAAAATCATGCAACATCCAGGATACAGAACTACACACATCCACTACCCCATCAGTAAGGACCGGGAAACATCACTTACAACGCAACTTTTACCACGCAATGCTTTTACAACGCAGCTTTTACAACGCAAACCATTACAACGCATTGCGCTCTAGGATAGGGAATATATTTAATTTACTATCCAACACCTTCCCTACTATCCACGGGGACTGGAGTTGGAATAGTAAATTAAATAATTCACTATCCAGCGCCCCAAAGCACTATGCGTTGTAATGGTATGCATTGTAAAACTCGCGTTGTAAAAGCATGCGATGTAAAAGCATGCGTTGTAATGTCGTACATCCGTAAGGACCATCCTATCCTAGGGAACATTCAAAACGGATATGGAAACCCTCATATTACACCGTCAGCACTGACCTGAAGATAGTTTCTCCCAGATCATCACAATGTTACACAGTTAGTCCTCTACTGTTAGCTCCATGAACTCAGCACATATGTTACTCCCTCCACCTTAGGCCGTGACACAACCCAACTGGCTGCCGAAATGTTCCTCATATGTTGACTAGTTATAAACACGCTTCATGCTTGGCTGATAACAGTACTTGTGTTATTCTCTTTTGTATCTCTGCAAATTTCTCCGTTACCCAGTCCATTCAATTATGCTCTATATAAAACCTCAAATAAATAATTATAGCTTGTCCTTTATCAGGAAAAAAACACATTAAACAGACAGCCAAAAATATACCACTGGACCATAATGGACACAACAATGCTCCAGAGCCACATAGTTTGCTAAGCATTGCCACATCATTAGTGCATCCATGCCCTCTCACAAATCGACATATAGAGCGTGGGTTCGATAACACATACGACACCCACAGGTGACCAATTCTGCATCAAATCAATATAATTGGTAATAAGGAGTCTGAATAAAACAGGCTCTTTTGACTGAGCAACAGTCATGCTTCCCATGGGGATCAAATAAACGTTAAAGTAAATCGACACACACACCACCCCAACACCACCCCACACCACCCCACACCACCCCCACCTATCCGTGCTCTGTGTAGATTCCTGACTGCATCATGAACACCCTACTCAGCCAATTTCCAATCTGAACCATCACTAAAAACCACTGGAGAGACTGATCTTCTCTAACTAAGTGAAAGGACAGCGGACTCTGGTCACCATGAAGCGCATCATTCCACTATTAGAGCAGGTGGCCTCCACACACCCGCGATGCTTCTGAAGTTACTGCACGAATAGTCTCAGAATGGCTGCCATGGTGGTGGTGGAGGGTAGCAGCACTTTACACAGAGCTGATGCGTCTTCAGTAGGACAGTGCCTGCACTTCTCTGAAGATGTTCCAACTCTTCTAGTGGGGCAGCAGCGGTGATCCTTTGCAGGATGGCCGCAGTTTCTAAAGGTCTGTACCCGCGCTTCATAAATCAGGAATCCCACGACCTATTGACAGCTAGAGAACTTCTCAGCAGGAGACCGATAGACATTGGTTAACTGAGTCATTCTCTATTTTAAGACTTTGAATAAAATATTGCATATCTGTAAATATTACCTGTCACAACTGAAAGCATGAGTGCTGGGGGCATGCATCGTGGGCAGCTTACTTCTTAAATCACATATATTCATTTATACTTAAGTTACCTCCAGTGAAAGATCAGACTACAGAAACTCTGAGATCCTGCCCCAATTTCTCTCTCAATCCAAATGTTTTAATGAAATCACCCTAAAATAACACACCTCATTCTTTGAAATAAAGTGCTCAATCAAGATCTCTCTGGCCGAGGGCCAGCACTGTCGATTTGCATTTCTTCAGTAATAAGAATGCACATAACTTAAATATCATAGATAACCTGGCACAGGGTGAAGCTGGTCTCTACCCTTGTACGTTTTTGGACAGCACTTGTACTTTTACAACAATGAGCTCCACAGGCCCAATGAAGGGTCTCTCCTTTTTAGTGACCTCACTGACAACAGAGCTGGGCTCTGATGTCAGGGGCTCATCTAAAGACACCCCCTTTTACTGAGAGAAAATAACAAACACCTACAAAGTTCAGCCACTTGTGGGTTACACTACAGGGAACATTGATCTTGTCTTGAATAATGTTTAGTCATCTGTTGTATGGTTGTATTTAAACTGATTATTTCAGTGTATATGTTGTTGTATTGTTTGTGATGCTATTGATGTTTTATTATGGCTGTTTATGTCAGAATTTTAAAATTGTTATGAATAAAATGAATTTTTTTTACTGATTTTGTTAGTACACTGAGCCTGTGTTGATATTTTCTGACTGTGTATAGGACTTGATTCCCGTACGGTCCCAACTTGCTTAGGATGTTATTTCATTAAGAATTGTTTCCCTTTCCTAGGACCTTCTAGAATTTTCAGGGGGTCCTTGATTTTTGCATTCAACTGACAAAGATGGCAGCACATTTCGGAGTTTCTTGGTGTAGAGTTCTCTTCGGTTCTCAATTACTGGGGTCTTTTTCCTTCATCATGTTTGAAAGGTGCCTGAATTGAGGGTCGAGAGTATGGGGTTTAATTTGTGATGAATGGACCGGTGAGTACCACTGTCCATTTGACACCTTGTGTGTGTGCTGAAGGTAGTAGTCTCCACTGTGTACAAATAATGTCCTCATGGAAATGCCAACTGATGATGTCAGTAGCGAAGAGAGGGACACGAAATCGGCTCCAACAAGGTAGGTTTATTGGCTCTTCATCGTGGGCGGGGATCCCAGCCTACTGCCTCCAGCAACCGCCTCTCCGAGAATGTCGTGCCTCCCTGGAATCCCGATTAGAACGCCACGACAACCCCACGAGACGCAGCGGAGGAGAAGCACCAAGCAAGGTACACATCACAACACCAACCCTCACATACACTCACCTTCTGTTCTCTTCCCTAAAAACAGGTGTGCTTGGGAGTGCAAGCAATAGCCAAGCCATTCTCCTTTGAAGTGTCCAGGTTGTCACGTCCAGATTGACTCTTCTACTTCCTGAGTGTGACCAACGTCCTCTTGTGAAACGAGTCTACAAAGTGAGCTGTTCCACACCCCCTTGGATAAGTACTGGCTGTCTTAACAAGTACTTTGATCATCATTTCTACTCATCACCGGAGAGGTCTTATGCACCAGTCCCAGGATACAAGAAAACTGAAGAGCAGGGAGTGTACACTTTGATCAGGTTATGATTTTCCCTCAATAGTGGACATAAGACCGGGATAGTTGCGAAGTCGTGAAATACACAGAAGGCTGCTTGCAATAAATCTAACAGTGGTAATAGCTCGGGGTAGCACTCCAACCCATCGTTCGTTTGCTCAGTATGCCACATCAGGTTGGACCCAACCATATGCAAATCAGTAACTACACTATAATCTCAACAAGCAGCCAAGGGATTCGAGGACGCCCAGCCCAATTAGTCGAACAAGTAAACAAAAAGATTTTTATATAATGTTGCCCACCTCAATGGAACGCCGTATGCGTTTCAGATCCGTTGTCAATGTTGAAAAGGAAGGCGAGCCGTACACGGGCCACACTACTTTGAACAACTCTCGTTCTCGAGGGAGTTCATGATGCCCAAATAAGTGATTAATCGGCCTTCATTGCTGGATTTTATCCTTAAACACGTAGTTCCTGATTACGCATAGTTCAACCAAGAACCATGCGGAGGACCAGCCGCGGTCCGTGCAGGTAACAGTGGTGGGGCCGGGTGACGGGGGATTTCGAGGGACGATGCAGAGGGAAAATCAATTATTCATTTAATTTTCCCTCTCCATCGTCCCTCGAAATCCCTCCTCACCTGGCCGCTCCACCCCACCCCTGTTACCTGGCTTGACCGCGGCTGCGGAAGACTTGACTCACTCAAGTGCATAAGGAGGGTTCTACACCTCGATATTTGCCTTTTTTTGATGACGATGTACTCCCATCTAAAATCTACCGTAAGATACTAGTCTTGCCCTCATAAAGCCCTGTTTTGGGATGAAATGCTATGGCTGCACATGTGTTGAGTTAAGAATATTAAAGAAGAATACGGACACAATATTGAAGACTCAAGAACCTCTTTCATATCTATGTTCAATTACTATTGTTGCCTCTCTGTTTTTGTTATTATATGCAAATCAGTCTTGACACTGCTCCAATGGGAACACTCCAGCCAAAACTGCCAAGCCATGTCTTCCCTGAACTGGAACACAAGCAACCCAGGACCGGTTTCACCCTAGTGATGGGCTCATCTGCCGGGTAGAGTTTGGTTCCAGTGACACAGTGAGCATGGGACCCACGTCATGGCATATACATGCCACTTGTGGCAGTACATGAAACATATTTAAGGTGATTGGACGCTGCTTGCAATAAGTCTAGCATTGGAGAAGCATTGTGGAGAAGCGTGGCTCAATGGTTAGAGCGGCAGACCCTGATGCAGAGGTCTGGCCCGGGACCAGGGTTCAATTCCCACCTCGGCGGCTCTTGGACTCAATCTCCCCGGACCTGATAATTCTCGCCTCGGTGCCTATTCTAATCATGGGTCCCACTCTGTGACTCTGGGCAATAGCTTGCTTAATCTCCACAACGGCCCCAGCAGCACTTGGATGCCTGGCTTCACCTTGTGGGTGCCCAGGAGTGGACATTTCACAGGAAAAGCCAGGAAGGGTTCCACAGCGGTATGAGTGCAGCGCCGGGACGCCCCGTCGCGTGGGCAGCCGCGCGCTTTACAAATACAACACATTTACATTGGCACGGGTTAACACCGGTAGCATCTTTCCCAGCCTGGAAGCATGCAAATAAACATGCCACACACAGATCTAGGTAACAGATGTTTTTATTCCTCCACATGCGATCACACACTGCACGCATTGCGTCATAACTTTTATAAACCCACCTTAACCCCTCCCATCAGATTACATAATTCCTGTTTAGAGTCTTCCCAGAACCGCAAGGGTCCTAGCACTCATAATATCAAGACACTACAGCACCCAGGACCAGTTTCGCCCTACTTCTGCCCAGACGTGAGTCACATATGCTCACTCTGGAAAGGAGCTGTACCCGGCTAATGAGCCCATAACTAGGGCGAAACCAGTCCTGGAACTCCAATCCATGGTTATAAAACACAGACAGACTCATAATCTGGGCCTCTGTGTAGCAGAATTCCAGCTGGCCAGTGACATGCAAAGGTAATGGTGGACATGGCTGTTACCTGTATGACCTTTGACTTTACATAGAAGTTTCCCACTTTTGACATTCCAGATGTAGAGGCGGCTGTCATCGGAGCAGGTGAGCAGAATCTGGCAGTCTGGCGAAAAGGTGCATGAATTGACCTAGTGGGGTGGCAGAAAAGACATTATATTTGTTTATAAAACTGTGGTAACCAGGTATGCACATGCTTAATAAGGAGCTGTTGTTTTGGTGAGGTTAAAACCTGCCCTTTTGCATCTTTTTGGTTTGGATGAATAAGGCTGTTGCTCTCTGATAATAATAACTTTTTGTTGATATTACATAATGGGTCGTCACCAGCGACAAGTGCCCTGTGAAACAGGCAGGCTTTAAAGGGGAAATCAATTAATGAAAAGAGAGCAGACAGTAGCTATGGAGCCCTCTGGAGGGATGCAGTTCAGCATCAGGGTACTCAGTAGGTATCTGTCTGGAATGGTGATGGGGATGCTGTCTGTTTTTATAGCGTCAGATTCTTTTTCCAAGCCCATATTTACAGAACTCCTGGACAGAAGGCGCTTGAATATATAGCGATGCTAGGGTATGTAGATACACAAGGCAGAAGCTGCCAACCCAGCCCCTGTGTTTTGCCATTTCATTACCTCCTGCAATAGCTGTGTGTTTGGTCGTTCGCAAAAAGGACGTATTTTTGAAAACTCCTGTCATTATTGCAATTATTAAAAGGGCTCTTTAAACTAATATTAATAAGAGATATTTCACGATTACTTCCATCCCATTAATCATTTTGTATTCTGTAAATAACTCAAGCAGTGGCAATCCTAGCTCCTAGAACAAGCACTGTCAAATCCAATAGGTCTTGCATCCAAGAGCTATTTGCTTTGCCAATGTGTTTTAACCATGTTGTACACCAGCGTGGCTGCTGTTCAGCATGGCTAAAAATTAATGACATGTAGGAAAGTGGTGTGGACTGGAATGTCATATAGTGGAGTGGGGAAGAGTGGTGTAGAGTGGCAAAGAGTGAAGTAGAGCGGCGAAGATTGGAGTTAAATGTAGTAGAGTGGAGTGTTGTGGAGTGGCGTAGAGTGTAATAAAGAGTTGTCGAGTAGAGTGTCATAGAGTGGCCTACAGTAGGTTGTTGTAGAGTGACATAGAGTTTAGAGTGGAGTGGTGTAGAGTGGAGTAGAGTGTCCTAGAGTGAAGTGGCATAGAGTGGAGTAGAGGGCCAAAGAGTGTAGCGAGTAGAGTAGAGTGGAGTGGAGTAGAGTGTCATAGAGTGGAGCAGCGTAGAGTGGAGTAGAGTAGAGTGTGATAGCGTTGAGGGGCTTAGACTGGAGGGTCAGTAGAGTGGAGTGGTGTATTGTGGAGTGGCGTAGAGTGGAGTTAAGTGTCATACAGTGGAGTGGTGTACCATGGAGTAAAGTGGTATAGCATTGTCATAGAGTACAGTGCTCTGGCATGAAGTGGAGTGATGTAGAGGTGAGTACAGTGACCTAGTGTGGAGTGGTGCATTGTGGAGTAGAGAGCTGTGTAGTAGAGTGGAGTGTCGTAGAGTGGAGTGTCACAGAGTGGAGTAGCTTAGAGTAGAGTATGCATGGTGTGTTATCACACTGCCATTACAGACAACACATTTTCAATTGAAATGACCATTATATTTGCACAAAAAGTTTTACTGATAAAACTATACAGCGCACAAACGATAATGTGTGGAAATAGCATCACCTATTGTACTGATCTCTTTTGATTATATTAAAATATTTGTTTTCACCACACTTCTTAATGACAAAACAACTTTGCTTTATTTGTACTGTTTTAATTTTGATATATTCCGAAATATTTGCGCAGTTCATTCACAGACATTTAAATTTTGTCTTGAGCTAGAAAAATATACCTTCTTTCCCAGTACCCGGCAAGATTATAACAAAAATCATCTCACTTTGAAGTCAGAGAAAGAAAAGTAAACACCGCCTTACCTCGAAAGCCTCACATTGACCTATGTTTTTGAGCGCACCAGCAAATGTGACAAGATAAGGACACAATTTAAAGTCCTGTTAACAGAAAGAGAGGGCTTGTGAAACAATACAAGGAGCAACGGTGAACAAGCTTGGCTCCACGGGAGAGACGAAGGCATGCTGGACAGCCTAAAACAAATAAAGCCAGCAAATAGAAAGCCAGAAAATATGAGTTATGAACCGCAAAGCCAATGGTAAGCAATGGGTGGAATGCATTTCCAGGGAATCTTTCAGAATGCCCACAAAAGTCTTATAAAAATGTGCACTTTCAGTTCTAGAAATACATTTGGATCATGTGCACTACTTTCCACAGTCCGCCTGTAGACCCATGCATTTTTAGACTCATGTATACAAGATAAGAGATAGTCATGTGCGTCTTGTAGTCGCAAGTTACAGCAAGCGTTCATTCTACATACTATGCTGCTGAATGGTAATTTCATTAAAAAAACCTGTGAAGGTCCCCCCCTCCCTAATCTAGCGTGACCTACTGATAAGGTATATCCTGTGGGACTTCTAGCCATGCAGAAGGCAGTGCAGCTCAGTTGCTAATATAGGCACATACATCCCCCTCGAGAAGCGCATAGGAGCAGCTAGCGCTGTGTCCGAAAAAAATTGACAAACTTGAGAAGTGGGTTAAATTCTTGCAATGAGATAAAATCTCACCACACAGATGTGCTTGTAAGTGCTTTGAAGTGGACTCTGCCAGTAGGAGACAGAAAAAAGTAGTTCAGTGCTCGGGGCACAGGGAGTGACTGGAAGCTTATCCTGGCATGCCTGACTCAAGAATGAGGTTCATTGCCTCCATCATGTTTGCAAAAATAGACCCAACTTGGAGGCCCTATCGAAGACGTGCTTAAAAAGGCCCTAAAGTCATCGCTTTTCTTCTAATGTTGTGGTTACTGTCCCACCTAGTGGTGGCACTGGTACCTTCTTGTACATGCATGCTCGTATCATGCACGCGTCATACGTGGCACACATCCTTCTCTGCATCAATGTCTACGTTGAGCAATTCCTTATTTCCACCAATGGGTGTGGATCAGAACCTGTTTCTCTTGGCCTCAAGGATTTCCTAAAGCATTGTCCCATTACCTCTTGAATCTTCAATGCATTTTATGCTGTTTTTATATCCATTCTATATTGGTATCTTTTGCTGCAATGAGCCATGTAAGGCTTGTCATTGACTGCAGCAGATGGATCACATGACGTCTGCCTCTTTTGTGCACCAAACATCTAGGGCACCCTGGTGCTCTCTGTGCGGCCAGCGATATAGGTCCTTCCACAACTGCCCGACGTGCATGCAGAGTAAGGGTGCACCAATCATGCAGGAGACACTGGATTTCATCATGTGTAAGAGGCATCTAGACATAAGGAAAGAGTCTTTGTTCACTGGTGGTCCCATGCAACCTAGTGACATAGAGAGGCACTCCATGCTGGGACCCATCCCATTCCACATAGAAGCCACCATCACCGGCCCTATGTAAGCACTGCAAGTCACCTCAGTAAAAGCAAAACTTAAAAGTATCGCTGCTTCAGCCTTATCCACTTGCCACAATTCAGTGAATGGGCGACAGGAGTGACAAGTCGCAGTATACACCATAGGATCCACAACATCAAAGAGAAAACCAGGAACACCCCCTGTATTCCAAGCACACCCTGCTGTGTGCTGTGCCTATGAATGTTCTCAAGTGGTCTAAATTAATTTTAGTTAGCAAGTTGGGTAGTTCGTAGTATACCTCCCTCCTGTTACCCCTGACCTGGGTTGCTGTACTGTACCGGGAAGAGAAGTCTGGGAACTCCAGAGCAACCAAGTGTGCCCCACTGAGGACAAGTGAGATGTTATGTTTTATAAATATCAATACATATTCTCTTATAACTTTAACATTTTTATTATTGCTTCTTCAATCCATTGACATTACAGTAAATATCAATTAAATAGCTGAGGATCCAAGCCACATACATCATTTTCCAATAATTTCCTTAAATCAACAATTGGTGATATCACCCCCGATGCATTTCGGGCAGAGCCCTTCTTCATTGGGGAAATAATACCACTGCAATTAAAACAAAAAAAAACCCGAATTTCTATCCAATGCTATACCTAAAGTCAATTAAAAAAAATTGGTCCAGACACACTTTCCATTGCAAAGAAATGTTTTGTTTTGCACATAACCTTTGACCCCATTGAAGGATTTACATGAAAATTGGCAGATCACAAACGTAACCAGCACAGGTCTGGTATGCCAATTTTATGCAGATTCATGCAGGGGAATAAAAGTTAAAGAGAGGAGTAAAAAAGAAGTGTATTCACATTGTAGCTCCCATGGGAAGTTTTGTTCACACCCACAGCCCCAACGGCTGATAGCATGTACACCAACCCTAGCTCGAAAGTAGAGCTTTACTCAAAAAGCATGATTTTGTTGGTGTGGGTGAAAATCCGTTCAGTAGATTTTGAGATTCTAGTGTTTAATAAAGTAACACCATTTTATTTCTCTGCTGTTTGAGATTTGTAGATTATTCACGAGCCTGCGAATAAAAGAAAGCGATCTGATTGGATGAGGAACCTTTTCTCCCATCGTCCCTTCCGAAACCGTGGTACCACAGTGGGAACTGGGGTACTAGGAGATCTGATTGGCTGCTGAAAGAGAAAAGATAATTTTGCTGCAGTCATTACGGCATGCACAGCCCCCATATCCAGTATTATGGTAAAAATGGCCTACAAAGGGCAGGGTATGTACACCCCGAGTCCTAGGCCAAAGCGATAACCATCAAAGGGCTCCCTTTAGCTTTAATTAAAAAGTGCCACAAAAGTCCAATTTCCGACTCACAAATCCCTGACACCTAAAATGCCAACTAGGGATTACAGTGTTATTTCTGGTATTGCGGCACCATTTTCAGTACCCAGTCATCATCTTACGTGTTGGGGATTCGTTGGGCATTCGTGATTTAGAAATAGGTCTCGCTATCTGAGGGAAGCTTCGGGCTATGGGGCTTGCGTGATATTCATGAATCCTATCTGGAATTTGTGAATATGAAAAAAAAGGTGAAAGGCGTGGCCAAAGTCCAAGCGCTACTGCTCAACTCTTGCACTTCGGCTGCAGTCCTTCCCTGCCATCATCCCCAAGGCCGACGGCCATGCGGAGCTGGGAATGGCTGCCTGCGCCGGGTGGTGCGCAGGAATGCCTTGCGGGGTGGGCGCCTGCTGTGGCAAAAGAGCAGCGGGCAGGGTCGGATTGGTAAGTTGGGCACTCGGGCAATGGCCGAGGGGCTGGTATCCGAGTTCCAGCTGGGCGCTGCTTTTTTGGACAGCCTGGGGGGTCGATATGGGCAGCGTCTGTGTTGTTCGGATGCTGCCAGTGGCCCAGTGGGTGCCTGAGTGGACTTTCTGAAGGCAGATGGGCATTCATTACTTCCTTTTTATCGACGGACGGAGGTGTCACTCCCTTTCTGTCGCAGGGCCGGCTCATTAATGTATGCTGATTGGACGGGGGCAGGGGGCCTGAGCAGAAGTGGCCTCAGGTGTGTTTCACCAGTGGAACTAATCCGTGAATTTTTAAAAATCTAGGTAAAGTTAAGAAAACATGCCTCTGTCAGAGACCCCACCCCTTCTTTTTATAAAACTTCGCAGAATCAGTGTTTTGCGGAGAGGCAATACGAAAATGTGGGCTACTTTTTTTCAGTGTGCCCGTGCTGGTTTTTAATCCCAATCCAACCCTGGCAGCGGGGGTTGGAAAATAACAAGATCATTAAAAATTACAATGAAATTCTCTGAAAAAAAATGTTAAAAACCGAGTTAATGTTCTGGCTCAAACGCATATAACTACTGAAATCCGCTACCTATTGTTTCTAACGCACACAGCACATGCTACAACTTGCACTGCCTGCCAGGCTCATAACACCAATCTGCCAATGACACGAAAACAAAACTAAAACAGACACAACGTTATGGAATGTGTTGGACATTAATAGGCAGTGAGAGAGAAAAAGAGAGGCAGTGTAGAAAAAGATGAGGTTGTGCGACATGAGCTATAACAATGAGGAGTACAGAGTGGTGAGGGGAGAGAGCGAGGGAGAGAGAGGCGATGTCTAGTGAGAAGGAGACAGATAGAGATGTGAGGCAAACAGAGAAAGGAGATTGAGAGAGATGAAATTGATGGGAGCGATCCATGGGGTTGAGCTGGAAGAAGGGCAGTTTACTGCAGAGAGAGGCGTGAGGTAGAGAGAGAGGTGAGGAAGAGAAAAGTTGTAGAGAGGGAGAGACGTAAATATGGGCACACAGGGGCATATTACCAAGGAGGGCAATAGGCGAATATCGCCGCGCTATTAACAAGCTGTCGCTAACAGCAGTTAGCGACAGCTTGTAGGCGATAGCGAGCGGTTTGGGGCCCGCTTTGCATGTCAGCGATATTTATCGCTAATGACATGCAAAGTGGGCGTACCCAACCCGTTAGCGACTGACAGCAGTCGCTAACGTCGCTATCGCCTATTAGCAAGGCAGGCGTAGCGATGGAAATATTCTCGCTAAGCGCGAATATCTCCAAATACTAACACCTGCCCAGGCCAGTTCTTAGCCATGTTATCCAATGGGAGGTGGATAACATGGATAAGAGCATTTTGTTGCTAATGTGTGAATATTGCTGCATTCTCAGCGATATTCACGCATTTCGCTGCTATCACCTGGATTTTTATCGCTTTTGAGATAAACCCTGCTAATAGAAAGTTATCTCAGCGATAAAAACCGGTGATGCGCAGCGATAAAAATATTGCCGATAACCCTACTTAGCGGTAAATATCGCTATTTTTTTATCCAAATCAGTTATCAGAGCGCTTTACATAGCACCAGTTACTTTCATTTTTTAGGCACGGGGAGATTAAGTGATTCACAGGGGTTTTTTGGCGTCGTTACCGAGACTCGAACCAAGTTCCCCAGGTCCGAGGTCGAGCGCCTTAGCCGTTAGGCCAACCCCTCTCCTTGGTAATATGACCCACAGAGTGAAAGACAGCATGTTGAGGGCAAGAGAGGAAGGGGTTCACTGACAAAATAGCAAACCTCAAAATATCTTACTACAAAAATATTGTAACAATAATATCGATGACAAAAATATCATCATCCTATAGTTAACATGTAAATGACTAAAATATCAAAAAATATCAAAAAAAAATAAATATTGTTGGCACTAAAATCATGGTCTATAACATCGTTTTATGAAATATATATAAATGTAAATACTAACAGTGAATATATTAAAAAATAAAACCAATAATAAAAATCAAATATATTTAACTGATTTTAAAATAAATATGACAATTATAATTATTTTCAAAAACTAAAACACACATATTTAGTAATATATAAATATATATATTTTCTTAACAATTGCTCTCGCAGCGAAGGATCACGCCGAAGCAGTAAGGTAAAAGCCTTTATTGTCATAGGGCAAAGGCAACAATCCATCCGTCATTATTCATGCTTGCCTACGCGTTTCGGTGCCGTCCGCACCTTCATCTTGGGCTGCTGGCAGTCACGGGATAGTGAGGTT
Source organism: Lissotriton helveticus (assembly GCF_964261635.1). Taxonomy (NCBI): domain Eukaryota; kingdom Metazoa; phylum Chordata; class Amphibia; order Caudata; family Salamandridae; genus Lissotriton; species Lissotriton helveticus. The sequence goes on from NC_136065.1 coordinate 105,777,595, forward strand.
ACAAGACATCCACAGCCTCAGGTGCATTCATTTTGTACTGCATCCCTTCTTGTGGTGAGTGCTGGTATCTGTAGTCCAATTTAAATACCCATAGTGGGTTCCGTGATTGTCAGTTCATTTCTGCATGTTCGCAGTCGCTTTTGAAACCGGCTGTGATTAAAAGCACTTCAGTGTGCCCCGGAGGCGTTGTGACCTTTGCAAGTGTTAGACACTGCTCCGCCGTTCCGCAAAGGGTCTGGCGGAGGCAATCCGCCTGACATAGTAATGACCCCCTAAAATTGGAATTACAGGTAAAAGCAACAAAACAATCAACGTTTGTAAACTTAGATTAGGCATTAAAAAAAAACTAGCGTTATATTAAAATCAACATGAGAGGGCAGTAGATGGTCCGCCCACCAAATCAGGATGAAACTGCTGTGCTGGTGATTGAAAAGTGCTCTATTACACTATGGCTTGTGCTGCAGCCCAGGAAAAGGGCCCCAACACAGCACAGTGTAATAGAGCACTTTGTGGACATCCATGCACTGTGTGCAATGCACCATGTGGTGCATGGCACATGGTGCATGAATGTGTGTGGGGGCACTACATGTGCCCCAGGGCCACTTTGCAGTGGCCCACGAGGGACGGGGACTCTGTTTGGGGCCCCCAAAGTCCCCTTCTGAAAGCCTTTTCATGGAAGTGGGTCTGCTATGAAAAGGCTGTTGAAAAGGGACATAGTAATCCTGATGGCGGTTCCTGCATCTGCACCGCCGCTATTCAGGGTTTTCAATTCTGACCGCCGCCCCATTGGGATCACTGATGCCCGCGGAGGCAGCAATCTCCCCTCCGACAGACAAGGATGAATGAAGGGGCGGATTACGATAGCTGATTACGATAGCGAGTGGATCGCCACCGCCGGCCCGGCAATCCGCCCGCCATCAAAAGGTGATTTACCCATCGCCATATTATGAGGGCGGTGGGAATCACTATTGTTCCGCTATGGTCGGAAAGACCGACCGCCACAGTTCCTCAAGGTGGTCCTTTTCCGCCCGCCTTTCGGAACCCTGAACCAGGCAATCATTGCGGCGGTGCCTTGCAGGCAATACCGTAGTGATTACAATAGGCCTCTCCGCCTGTCTTTTAGCAGCTTACCCGCTGCAAAAAGGCAGGCAGAGGTTTTGGGGGGGGGGGATGGAGGGCCCCGGGGGGTGAGTCAGCTGTGCACTGGGGGGGGTACCCCCCTCCATTTCCATGCACAAGGTGGCAGGCGCGCGGTGCCTGCCACGTTGTGCAGTGAAATGCCCAACATGGCCATTTCACATTGTAGCGGGTGCTGCAGCCAAAATCAACCGCCGCAATGTTAAATCGCCAGATGCGACTGCCGAGGTGGCAGTCGCATCATAATTAGGGTGGCGGGACCCCGCATGGCAGGCGGGCGGTCCCGTTGCCGCTAGGGTGGCGGGCAGACTAAAGTCTGCCCGCCATCCTAATAACCCCCTTAGCACGTATTAAATATAATAAGGTAACCAGTATGGTTCTATTGAGCATCAGATGTTCCTTACCATAGTGATAAACGACCTTGGAGTTTTTTTTAGCATGACAGGACATGTAAATCATTATGTATACATGTCCTTCTTTTTAAATACCATGCACACTGTCATATGAGATTTTAGTGCTTGCAATAGAGGTGACATTTAATTTTTAAAAAGAAAGGCTTAGGCCTGGCAAAAGGCTGAAATGACAGTTTTAAACTTCAGTACACACTGCAGTGGCAGGCCTGAAACATGCTTTTAAATGCTACTTTAGAGGGTGACACAATGAGTGCTGCGATACCAAAGGGGATGCTCCGTCCGGTTGTATGACGAACCATCGCGCGCAATCGCATCGCGGCACTTTACATCGCGGCCACTACATCGCATCGGCCGTTACACCGGCCATTATTTCCTCGCAAGCATTTGCGCCGCAAATGCGGCAATTTCATTGGATCGCGTGTCACATTGCCGATTTAACATCGCGCGACATGACAACGCGATGTGCTACCCTACACTTAAAAAAAATCTTCGGCCAATGGGTTTGTGGGGGGGGTGGGGGTATATATAGTATTGCCCACCGCGTCACCAGCCATTTGTGCCTGTGACCCTGTCGACATAGTTTGGAATAAGTAAGTCTTCTGCCCTCTGTTGAAATCGTTAGCCCCTTTATTTTTTGTGCCTTTGACTCGTTTCTCGTGCCCTTCTGTCCTCTCTTCCCCCTCTTTTTCGTGTCGTTCTGCTCTCTGTTCCCCTCGTTTTTGGTGTCCTCTGTCTGCCTCGCTTTTTGTGGCCTTTTGCCCTCAGTTGAAATCGTTGCACCCTCTGTTTCCCTCGTTTTGGGTGGTCTTCTGCCCTCTGTTTAAATCGTTAGCCCCTTGATTTTTTGTGCCTTTCACTCGTTTCTCGTGCCCTTCTGTCCTCTCTTCCCCCTCTTTTTCGTATCGTTCTGCTCTCTGTTCCCCTCGTTTTTGGTGTCCTCTGTCTGCCTCGCTTTTTGTGGCCTTTTGCCCTCAGTTGAAATCGTTGCACCCTCTGTTTCCCTCGTTTTGGGTGGTCTTCTGCCCTCTGTTTAAATCGTTAGCCCCTTGATTTTTTGTGCCTTTCACTCGTTTCTCGTGCCCTTCTGTCCGCTCTTCCCCCTCTTTTTCGTGTCCTTCTGCTCTCTGTTCCCCTCGTTTTTGGTGTCCTCTGTCTGCCTCGTTTTTTGTGGCCTTTTGCCCTCAGTTTCAATCGTTATGCCCTCTGGTCAGCAAACTATCCCTCCTCCCCTGCCCTGAGCCCTTTAAAATAAGTCCATGCTCCAAAAAGTCCCCCAGCCTCCCTGCCCATAACCCTAAGAAACTGTTCCCTACCCCCGTGAACTACTCTAACTCTGCTCCCTACCCTCCCTGGGGGCCTAAAAATGTCCCCTGCCCTGCACCCTAGAAATTATCCCCTACATCCCTAAACTACCCCGACCCTGCCTCGACTTTGTAAATGGTCCCTGCTTTGTCTGCTAGAGCCCTACAACGGAAGCCTATGCCCAAATGGATGGGTGGATTTAGTTTGTAAAGTTTTATTGATTGCGATTTAATATAGCGCGAACTTTGCCCGAAGGTGTCAGAGCGCTTTACATAAGAACATGTTGCAAAACCTAAGGACTTAGGATTACATGCGTTAGATAAAAGATACAAATATGAAAACATTGCAAATGTACTAGATGTAGTCACACAAAGAAGAGACTGTAGATTATCGTTATATTGCGATGTACATAGGGAAGGGATATGAATGGATATACTGCAAGAGTCACATAGGAATGGTAGAGTACAAAGGTCTACTGCATATACTAGTGATTACAGTTATCTCTATATACAGAAAAGGTGGTCGGAGGGGGATGCAGTGGGTGGATGGATGCATGATGGATGGGTGGATGGATGCATGATGGATGGGTGGATGGATGCGTGGATGGATGTATGCATGATGCATGGATAGATGGGTGCATGGATGGGTGTATGGGTGGATGCATGGATGGGTGGGTGACTGGATGGCGGATGGGGATGCAGTGGGTGGATGGATGCATGATGGATGGGTAGATGGATGCATGATGGATGGGTGGATGGATGCGTGGATGGATGTATGCATGATGCATGGATAGATGGGTGCATGGATGGGTGTATGGGTGGATGCATGGATGGGTGGGTGACTGGATGGCGATGGGGATGCAGTGGGTGGATGGATGCATGATGGATGGGTGGATGGATGCGTGGATGGATGTATGCATGATGCATGGATAGATGGGTGCATGGATGGGTGTATGGGTGGATGCATGGATGGGTGGGTGACTGGATGGCGGATGGGGATGCAGTGGGTGGATGGATGCATGATGGATGGGTGGATGGATGCGTGGATGGATGTATGCATGATGCATGGATAGATGGGTGCATGGATAGATGGGTGCATGGATGGGTGTATGGGTGGATGCATGGATGGGTGGGTGACTGGATGGCGGACGGGGATGCAGTGGGTGGATGGATGCATGATGGATGGGTGGATGGATGCATGATGGATGGATGGATGGATGCATGGGTGTATGGGGTGTGAGTGAGTGCGCAGAGAAGATGCGCTCCGTGTCTATGATCAAAGCGGTCTACAAAAACTGCATGTAGGCAGAGGGAGGGATGGTGCAGGCGGAGGGGAGATGGTGCAGGCAGAGGGAGGGATGGTGCAGGCGGAGGGGAGATGGTGCAAGCAGAGGGAGGGATGGTGCAGGCGGAGGGGAGATGGTGCAGGCAGAGGGAGGGATGGTGCAGGCGGAGGGGAGATGGTGCAAGCATAGGGAGGGATGGTGCAGGCGGAGGGGAGATGGTGCAAGCAGAGGGAGGGATGGTGCAGGCGGAGGGGAGATGGTGCAGGCAGAGGGAGGGATGGTCCATCCGGTAAGTTGTGAGGGGGTGACACCATGGGTTACCCGCACCGGGTGACACCAACCCTAGTGACGCCACTGATTAGAATCTTCAAAGAAAATGAAGGACGAAAATGTCACTATAAAATCTGTATGTATTTTATTCGCTAGTAAATATCTAAAACCAATAAATTTATTTTGTTAAGGCTATCTTGGACAAGAGGTCACGTTGTTGCCTGCATCACATGGCACTAATTGTGTGCTTCAAATATCTTGGAACACCAACAGGCAGCAGAAACCAAAGGTAATTTGCCTTACAGTGGCCTTTGTTATGTAATTATCGATTTATGTATATGCAAACCTTTCCATCTGGGTCAGATTTGATTCATTCTGCCCTCCGCTTTATAAGCCAAGGAAAGCACATCGTTTTGCTTTGATGCTTAAATAAATGTCTCACTTTCAGCTGTTTATATTGTATATTTTTTTCTGGCATATTTCTCTTAGATCATCACAAATCAGGTGGTCGACACGTCGTTGCCTGCATCACACAGCACTAATTTAGTGCTTCAAATATCTTGGAACACCAACAGGCAGCAGAATACAAAGGTAATTTGCCTTACAGCATACATGCAGTTTTTGTAGACCGCTTTGATCATAGACACGGAGCGCATCTTCTCTTCATAACTTGCAGTTTATCGGCCGCAACGTCCTCGCGGGCGTTTGCAAGCAGCAAAACATAAGGACTTTGCGTTGGATTACACGCGTTACATAAAAGATAGAATCGAATACACTTGCAAATGTCCCATATGCACTTGAAGCAAAGTGTCGCATAGTACCATGGCAGGTGGATGTGTTGGTGGTTGGATGGTTTGTTGGATGGATGGGTTGGTGGATGGGTTTTGTGATTGCATAAATTGGTGCTGGCTTGGCTTGATATACCCAACGTTAGACTAATCTCTATTTTGCCTCTTAAAATAGCCCGTCGCCACCGTGAGGCTTTGTGTGGTTATCCAAACACTGAGAAGAAGGCCATCCAAAGCGTAAAACAACGATACAGGTATATTAATGAAATGTCCCATTTACTCTTACGACACAAACTAGTGTCTGGGAGGTATGTGCTGCATAGTACCATGGAATTGAATGTCTTTGCTGTTTGGTCTATTAGGCGCGTAATAATGGCACCGCAAACAATTTTTTTTTTATGTACAGAAAAAAATTGCTATGTTTCGTACTAGTTTTGTAGTACAGTACTTATAACATAGAAAACCTTTAAAGACTTGCAAATGCAAATAGTGTAGTTGAAAGAACAAAGTAGTAATGCCAGGGAAACCGTAATGCCACCGCTAACCTTTCTGTCTTACTTCCTGTTACAGATTTTTAAAGGTCACGGAGGTGCAAGTCCAGCAAAGATTTAAGGTTTCGACGCTAAGTGCAGCAGATTAGCACAAAAGGTAAACATGAATTTGCAATGCAATAGGTCCAGCATTAGGCAAGTTGGCTTTATTTCAACGGGACATGACAAAATTGTTATTTATGTTTTTTTTTATATTGTGACATTAATAGCTTTGTCCTTAACAATCTTAATACTTGTATTTCTGTGCAATGTGACACCTATAGCCTTGTAAATGCAACATGTTTGTGATTGACGTCACTTACACGCATTGATGTTACAAATTCACGTTTTTTATAATAAAATAATGTTTTTTTAAATAAAAGCTATTGTAATTTATAATGGCAATCGCTTAAACTTTAGTAACTAATCTTGGGGAGGTTATGTTTTTTTTTTTTCACGCGGGCCTTTCATCCTTCTGGGGACGATTGGGATGGAGGTTTACTGGCGCGGGTGCAGGGGTGTATGCAGTGCTCTATGCATTTTGTGTCCGCCATTAGGGAAATTGTGTCTTTCTTATGCATTTTAAGAGGAATGTGTTTGTTTGTTTACTACCGAAAATGTCTTTGTTACTATTTTCAAAATACATTTTCTGTTATCTTCCTGTTAAAAAAGCATTTAAATTTTTTTGTTACAGCAAATGTCTGATCCAAAGATGGCGCAATATATCACGTCAAGCAGAGGAAATCGCCTCCTCAAACACAGCGGTTATATATATTGCAAGGAGAGAAATTCTGAGCCACGGGGTCATTGGAAGTGTGTGCAATATTACTCAAGGCATTGCAGAGGACGAGCGGTTACTCTGGGTGAGTCTGTTTTAAGAAGCACAGAGCATAACCACTCGGCCTCTGCAACTGCTATTGAAGTTAGAGAATCGATAAACGAGATGAAAATGCTTGCAGGCAACTCCAATGACCCTTGTGGTGCAATTTTAAGGGAGGTTTCACAACATATTACTGAACATGTGGCTAGTAGTATGCCTGCCATCCCCAGCTTATGTCGAATGATCCAACGTAAGAAACTTGCGAATCATCCAAAAAGTGTGGCACCACAAACTTTTGGGGATATTGAAATTCCTGCTGAACTCTCTGTCACCGTTTCTAAGGAACAGTTTCTTCTGTATGACAATGAAAATTGTCATAAGCGCATTTTAATATTCAGCACCCCCCGTAATCTTAACCGCTTGGAGAACAGTGATGTGTGGATGCTTGATGGGACCTTTAAAAGCACGCCCACCCCTTTCACTCAAATCTACACCATTCACGGGTACGTCAACGACATTGTAGTTCCTTTAGTCTACAGTTTATTACCAGACAAACAATCCTCAACGTATACTGAGTTTTTGTCAGTTGTAAAATCTAAAATCCCAAACAAAAGTCCGAGAAAAGTAATCATGGACTTTGAATTACCCATGATAAATGTTGTAAAGAAAGTGTACATTGATACCCAAATACAAGGATGTTATTTTCACTTTCACCAGGCTATTTGGCGCAAAATTCAAAAAACATCCCTTATTGAGGATTATGTGTCTGATAGTAAACTGCAGTTTGAGCTGAAAAAACTAGCTGGTCTTTGCTTTGTTCCTCCTGATAGTGTAGATGACTACTACACAGTCAGAATATTTTATGGTAAACGAGGACAAATTGGCACCCTTATTAAATTATTTTGAAGACACATGGATTGGGCATCTAAGCAGGTCGGGTTGCCGGAGGAAACCACGTTTTCTTGTGGACTGGTGGAACTGCTACTCAACCTGCTTAGAGGGAGGAGCAAAGACAAACAATTCCCTTGAGGGTTGGCACAACTCTTTAAACAAAAGTATTGGGAAACCGCACCCTAATTTCTACTCTTTTCTTGAAATTTTAAAAAAGGAGCAAAGTTTCCAGGAAATGCGAATGTCACAGTGTTTAGCAGCTAATCTGCATCCGCGTGTTTGCCCCCGTTCAAAGGAAATGTCTGTCCGACTTTTGGCAGTATTAAAACTTTTCCCCTTGTCTGTGCCTTCTGACTACCTGTCTTCCATCGCACATGTACTTAATTCCTTTGGGTAAAAAATATATGTGTTGTATTCCATCCTCTGAATCATTACTGTTGTGCCCGATAACCCTGTCTGTAAATTCTACCCCCTATCGTGTTTACATTTTCCCATGGATATGTACTATTATTTAATTCATTTTGGGGCTATTGCATACCTAGGAAGTTTGGAAGTAAATTGTATCGATGCAATGTAAACCAAATAAAAATGTACAAACTTATTTATTGTGTTTACCAAATCAAAATGTACAACGTGTTTATTGTGTTTACCAAATAAAATGTTTATTGTGTTTGACTATTAAATATGTACAAACGTTGCTTTTGTGTTTGACAAATAAAAATGTACAAACTTGATTCTTGTGTATTTTTGTATGTGACATTACAGATCACCTTGCATGACACATTGGCGTAATTATTTAGCGGGTATGCTTGCAGTATGCCATCCATCCACCCATCCCACCCACCCACATCCACCCACCCATGCCATCCATCACACCCACCCACCCATCACCCATCCACCCATCCCACCCACCCACATCCATCCACCCATGCCATCCATCACACCCACCCACCCATCACCCATCCACCCATCCCACCCACCCACATCCATCCCATCCACCCACCCACCCAGCCACCACCCAACCAGCCATCCATCCATTAATCCACCATCACCCATCCACCCAACCCACCCCACCCCACGACATCCATCCATCCCATCCCACCCACATCCATCCACCCATCCCATCCCACCCACCCATCCATCCATTAATCAACCATCCACCCATCCCACCCACATCCACCCACCCATGCCATCCATCACACCCACCCACCCATCACCCATCCACCCATCCCACCCACCCACATCCACCCACCCATCACACCCACCCACCCACATCCATCCACCCATGCCATCCATCACACCCACCCACCCATCCACCCATCCCACCCACCCACATCCATCCCATCCATCCCACCCACCCACCCACCCAGCCACCACCCAACCAGCCATCCATCCATTAATCCACCATCACCCATCCACCCAACCCACCCCACGACATCCATCCATCCCATCCCACCCACATCCATCCACCCATCCCATCCCACCCACCCATCCATCCATTAATCACCCATCCACCCATCCCACCCACCCACATCCACCCACCCATGCCATCCATCACACCCACCCATCACCAATCCACCCATCCTACCCACCCACATCCATCCACCCATGCCATCCATCACACCCACCCACCCATCACCCATCCACCCATCCCACCCACCCACATCCATCCCATCCATCCCACCCACCCACCCACCCAGCCACCACCCAACCAGCCATCCATCCATTAATCCACCATCACCCATCCACCCAACCCACCCCACGACATCCATCCATCCCATCCCACCCACATCCATCCACCCATCCCATCCCACCCACCCATCCATCCATTAATCCCCCATCACCCATCCACCCATCCCACCCCACCACATCCATCCCATCCCACCCACATCCATCCACCCACCCATCCATTAGTCCACCATCACCCATCCACCCATCCCACCCACATTCATCCACCCATGCCATCCATCACACCCACCCACCCATCACCCATCCACCCAGCTTTTGTGTTTGACCCACCCACCCATCCATCCATAAATCCACCAGGACCCATCCAACCCACCCGCCCATCCATCCAGCCATCAGATGTTTATAAAATATGATGCATCCACCCATCAGATGTTTATTAAATATGATGCATCCACCCATCAGATGTTTATTAAATATGATGCCTGAATCATATGTTTATGAAATATGATGCATGAATAAATATGATGCATATATCATATATCATATCTGCTTGCCATCTTGCTATGAGTGGAGGCTCGAACCTTGTCTGACAGCACCAAAGTCTGGCAACCGATCCGTCAGACCACATGTTGTTGTCTTTATTGACGCTGTAATTGCCACATGGTGTTGCAGTTACACATTGCAATATCATATGTGGCTCCTACTGTTTAAAATTACGGCATTTCCATATCTCTCAAAAGTCTCCAAAATAAAAAAGCCACTTAATGTAAAGAATGCCGTAATGCATATCTGTTAATGTCTCAATAAAAAAAAGCCCGGTACAGAAATATCTGTTCATGTTTCAATAAACCAATCACGTAAATAAACAAATATGCCCGATGTATTGGCAAAACCAACTCTCGGCAAAAGTCTCTTCTTAAATAACCAAGTCAAAAGTGTGTTCTTAAATAAAAGTCAAAAGTGTGTTCTTAAATAAACAAACGTAAATAAACATGTATTGGCAAAACCAACTCTACAAATATGCCCGATGTATTGGCTAAACCAACTCTCGGCAAAAGTCTCTTCTTAAATAACCAAGTCAAATTAAATAAAGAAGGCTAAAGTCAGTCTCTTTTCCGATGTAATGGTTAACGATGTACATGGCAACGCGATGCACTTGCATGCGTCCTGATGACATGCGATGTGATGTCGTGCACGATGTAACAGCAGCGATGCACTGTCACTGCGATGCGATATTTCCGCTGTAACCGGTGCTTCCCGCTCCGTCCATCACACCCCCTTTTGTACCACAATGAGTGCTGCAGCTTACTTGTAGCCTTTAATTTACAGGCCCTAGGTACATATAGTATCATATACGAGGGACTAATAAGATACTTAAATGTGCAAATTAGGTGTGTGGCAATTTTACCATGTTTAAAAATGGATAGCACAAGCACTTTAGCACTCTGGTTCATATGGGTAAAGTACACAGAGTTCTAAGGCATTTAAAAAAACTGTTCAACAAAAGAAGGCGAAAATCTAGGGTGACCCTGCAGAATGGGAACATTTTCAATACAGACCAATGAACTAAAAAGATTTTTAAAAAAAGACCATGGTCCAAAAAGTTTGTTTCAAAAGCACTATATAAATGCCACATTAGTCTTAGAAAACTAGCTCTTCTAAAAAGAGAAATTTCATTTTTATCCCGCCTTTCTCTCCATCGCATTGTTGGTCTTCTGTTTTGTTACTTTTTTAAACTACTAGAAATGCAGGAAGGCAACACATTCACACTTTGGGGCCCATTAGGATCTCGGGCGGATCGCCACCGCCCACATGGTGGTGGCGATCCGCCCGAGACCCGTCCCCGCCCGCCACCCATTTCCCCCCGCCATATTACCATGGCGGGGGGACCGCGATGGACGGAAAGCCCGTCCGCCGCTTTTTTGCCCGGTCAACTTGTCGACCGGGTGGAAAAGTGTTTAACCGCATGCGCGCTAGCGGTTTTCCCGCTGTGCGCTGAAGTTTTGTAAACACCACGTTACATGACGAGCTCAGCTCGTCATGAGCATACGAGAGGTGTACCTCATGACGAGCTGAGCTCGTCATCAGCGTGGAAGGGGTTAATATTGTGGCGGTGTCTGTTAGACACCGCCAGCCATATTACCATGGGTGCGGAAACATACCTTTCCGTGGCGGCATTGCCGTCACGGAAAGGCATGCGGGAATTGACTGCGGGGGCCTGTTGCGGGCCCCCAGGGACTCCGGGGGGGTGGGGGGTGCACATGGGGGTACCTATGGTACCCCCCTGCAGTTCCATGCACAACATGGCAGGCAGTGCGCCGTGCCTGCCATGTTGTGCATGGAAGTGCACGACATGCCTTCCTGGCATTGTGACGGGCGGTGCTGAGTGCACCGCTACCCACAATGACAGGAATGCAGGATGCGTCTGCCACTGTGGTGGGCGCATCCTAATGGCCCCCACGGGACCCTCCCCTTATGGCGGGCGGTCCCATTGCCCAATAGGATGGCGGGCGGTTGTTATGTTGATTTTCTAGTGAATGGGACTTCAAATCAGCGGAAAGTGACTACAAATGCATCCGTGCTTTGTAGAAGATATTTCCAATGCCTGATTATTGTGCTTTGCCTCAGGTGCTACCCTCTTGGGTCCCATTACCTTGAGCATCAGATGTTCCACACCTTTACTTCTACCCTTATTTCAATTTTAGGACCTGCGATTCACCTGGCTCACCGTTACCTGAACTGGCTAATATGCTGTTCTAAAACCAGGCGCAGCCAATAAGACTCTTGTGCTGGTCTGGATAACTGTGAGTCTTGGGGAAGGCCAGTGGCGGCTTGTGATGTTTGAAAGTGGTGCGGCGTAAACGTTGGGCATGACTTTTATATAGCGGGCGATTTGAACAAGTTCAATAGACAAACCTGGGGTCCAGGGTTAGTCCCTCTCCCAGAAAGAAATGAAAAAAAGATTGGCAAATGGTGCAATTTAAAGCAAATGAATGTAGTGATAAAGCAAGGCTTATAAAACAATGGGCATGTATAGTCTTGAAATATTAAACACATTAAAAACTGCCCCATATCTTCCTGTATTAATATGTTCAAGTTACTGTAAAGTGTAAATTGTTCAGCATGACAACTTTAGCCCTTTTAAATGTATGCTTGCCCAGTGTCTTGCACTGCACGCACTATTAGCTTTGGAAAAATTTGCTCTAACCAGACTTCGAGAAGCACCCAGAGCTGCTGGCTTCAACTAGTCATATACAAATATGTGCAGAGAGGTCTTTAAGTGGAATGAAAATAGTGGCGGCTCTCTATAAAGGAAAATGTCAAATAAGTGGGATGAAAATAGTGGCGGCTCTCTATAAAGGAAAATGTCAAATAAGTGGGATGAAAATAGTGGCGGCTCTCTATAAAGGAAAATGTCAAATAAGTGGGATGAAAATAGTGGCGGCTCTCTATAAAGGAACAAGTCAAATACTTTTTGTGATTCCCATAGAGTGCCACCTGACCGGTATTTTGGTTTCCCTCTGAGAAGTAATTGTATCCAGATAAGTGGCACAACAACTGACATACACCGTCAGTACGATTGGCTTCTCAATGGGTGTTAGCTGTATGAGTGACAACAATTTGTTATAAATAATTATCGTTGGAAATGTTTAAATTCTGAAACTGTGAGTCTGCGAATTAAATAGTATAGAGGCCTGTGGACGGAGTTTTGACCTTCATCTATGTTAGATATGAGTCCTCTTTTTGCTGCATATCTTGTCCATTTGAACATCTTCAACCACCTCTCTTTCCTCTTCAGCACCCTCTTTTCACTCTTCCCCGAATGAACTTCCCCGCATCTCTGTCACTTCACCACCTCCAAACACTTATTACACTCCCTCTTGCCTCAGAGTGAGGCGGGGCAGGCAGCCTAAACAAACAGCCCAGCCCAGACTATACATCGATTTATTTAGAGATACAATCATATCTCTAAATAAATCGATCTATTTAATATGTTTTTATGTGTAGGAATTTCAGAGGGTGCAGCGCCTCAGCCCTAATGGAGAAACCACCCCTGATTGTCAACTATTTCGAAATTATGGATGTCAAAAGTAAAAAAAATCGGAGTGCTGCCTCATCTTGTTTAATTTTCAGTCAAATAACGGTTAACTTAAGTGTTTTTTTATTATTTTCCTTTAAAGTCATTCTCTCACCAATAACTTCTCAGAAAAGGCCTAATTATTAATGGCATGACTGTGGGTGAATAACTGTATTTCAAATTAGGAATATACCTAATGTAAGGCATTATTTTTGCATGAAAACTAACTGCACAATAAGCTACCTAATAACAATTAAAACTGAGTTGCTACCTTCACTTCTCATCACATTCTATTTTGTTTAAGCTGCCTTCACCAAACCCTTTGAACACGCGCACAGCTCGCGCCAGAGATGGTTCTGTTGATGTGAAAGTGTTGTCTATAAAGCGCGTCACTGTTTCCAAAGGCGCATTACACTGACAGTCTATTTTACCGGCCGTCCATTGGGGTAGGACTCAGGTGACGGGGAGTCGAGAATGTTTTCCTTTCCGAATGCTGTGTTCCCGACTCTGCCCCACTCGCCTCCCGGCACCCCTCATGAACCCACACTCGCTGCGCGCGTCATAGGTTTCAGCTGTACTGTACTGGCCAGTGTTCGAAGGTTATGAGATTAACCTTTTTAAATTCTAAGTCGCTTTTTTGTCACCCTTTTCGGTGCAATTGGGTGTACGTGTCACGTACACCCAATTGCACCGAAAAGAGTGATACGTGCAGTAATCATTAATGGACAATACAATTTGAATCTTGATTTATATCTGTATCGACGTCATCACGCTTTAATATTTGTATTTTTGTGCGGCCCTCCACTGGTCAATCGGCAAAGTGTGCGCTAGATAAAAATTATACATAAAAGAAAAAAATAAATCCTGGGGTTTTCGCCACTCGGTGCAGTTGGGATGAGCCTAGAAGATCAAGCGCCTGGATACCCTCACGACCCCGGTGACAGGCCGCGCTCTACAAATCCACCTGACATATATGACACGAACGCTTGCAGTTTGCACTCACCTCGCCTTTGTGCCTCGCAAAATATTTGGTTTGCACAGCGCCGAAGCTCTCGGCTGCGTTCCGCCACATGGCGCTAGAGCAGCGCCCTGAGGTGAGCGCCTCTCTGCCCCGGTGTCACGCCCGCTCCGGTGCTCGGTGCACCCAGACTGGCAGCGCACGGCACTGCCCGGTGCCAGCGCCCTCGGCCGGCGGTGACCGCAGCGCCCGCCCCGCCTGAGGCCTGCAGCCGAGTGTACACACACAGCCCGCAGTCAGTCCCCTTGGTTACGGGCCCTCGGCTCGGCTGGGCCTTCCTGCAGTGCCCGGGCGCAGGCCAGGCCTCCCTCCCTCCCGGCTGGAAACAGGCTCATTCAAACTTTGCGACCAACCCTTTTCTCCTGTCAAGGTCGACGTCTCAAACACATGGCCTAATTTCTCATCAAAGTAAAAATGTCCTAATTGCTTCCTGCTCTGGCGTTCCTCGTGCAATATTGATTATATACCTGCCAATAGACCAGATTTAGGCAGGAGACTCCCGATTTTTCAAGCCGGGTACCGCCGAGCTCTTTGCCAGGGCCGTTTTTTTGCCGTTTTTGTTACAGGGACGTTTTTACAATTCTGCTGCAAAAACGGCCCTGTAACAAAAACAGCCCCCCAGAGTCCCAAAAAACGGCCCCCACCCGTGCGGCGCACCGGGGGATTGCCCGGTGCTAGCTACGGCCAGTCCGGGCCTGGGGACAAGCACAGGAAAAGGAAGGAAGCTGACCTAAGCGTATGAATAACAAGCAAGTAAATGAAACTGACAATGAAGCAAATTAATGGTAAGCAATTGGTAGCCTCTATGCCTCCTGTAAGGGAGCAATAGGTCATGCAAGGGGCAGCACGTGCGCTGTCTTAGGTGAGACCTAAAAAGGATTTCCAGACTTCCCACTAAAATAATCCATCCAGTTATGCTTCTGATGGTGTTGACTTCTTCCATTGTATGTTGAGCCAATACTCGACAGAGCTTTGAAATGTCAGAGATTGTCACAGGAGTACACTGGTACAGAAGGCCGGAATTAGAGTTTGGCAGCTGTGGGGCATAAGCGAATAAGTGGCGAATGTCCTGTCCATCCTATTCAGAGCGCATAGACATTAATAGACCCTATAGCGGGTGGACGGGACATCTGGAAATCTCTCAATCCAACCCAAAGACATGCAAGATATATCTGGAGGCCGCATAGTGTGCAGGGGTGCAGCGAGTGGGTGGGCCGACCAGATCACACCGTCTAGGGGTGCTAAGGCTCTACGTTTCCACTCTGGATGCATAGGTTTTTATATAGCGCAATATCACCGCCAGGTCTCAAAGCTTGTAGTGTGTGAATAGGGAGTGCAGAGTACATAGGGAGTGCAGAGTGCAGAGTGCATAGGGAGTGCAGAGTGCATAGGGAGTGCAGAGTGCATAGGGAGTGAAGAGTGCATAGGGAGTGCAGAGTGCAGAGTGCATAGGGAGTGCAGAGTGCATAGGGAGCGCAGAGTGCATAGGGAGTGCAGAGTGCATAGGGAGTGCAGAGTGCATAGGGAGTGTAGAGTGCATAGGGAGTGTAGAGTGCATAGAGAGTGCAGAGTGCATAGGGAGTGCAGAGTTTAGAGTGCATAGGGAGTTTAGAGTGCATAGGGAGTTTAGAGTGCATAGGGAGTGCAGAGTGCATAGGGAGTGCAGAGTGCATAGGGAGTGCAGAGTGCATAGGGAGTGCAGAGTGAGTAGGGAGTGCTAGGGAGTGCTAGAGAGTGCAGAGTGAGTAGGGAGTGCTAGAGAGTGCAGAGTGAGTAGGGAGTTCTAGGGAGTGCTAGAGAGTGCAGAGTGAGTAGGGAGTGCTAGGGAGTGCTAGAGAGTGCAGAGTGACTGCAGAGAGTAAGCTAATGGCAATGTAAATGACTGCCATTTATTTATATGTTTTCAAAACCAACACATAAATAAAAATTGTGTCATTTACAATGCCAATAATCTAACTTTTCCAAAGGCGAAACCATTGCATTGTAAATGCTTTTTTTAAATGGGTCCTTGTGTTAGTGTGGTATATAAATAAATAATACCGGATCTAGGTTTTACTGGACATAGCAATAACAGATAGCTCAATAAATAAGAGTCAAGATTCGAGGTAGTAGGAGTTTGCAGGTTTAATACAGCATAAGGACAGGAACAGGACAACCTGCACAGGAATAGGATGGCAGGGCCTGACAGGGGGGCAGGATTGGACTGACGTGGCCCGACAGCTGCCGGGGCTGGATCTGGGATGAGCGCGCTAACATTTAATAACAGTACACAAGCATATATACTAAAACAGTTGCATTACAATGAATACAGTAGGCGGAGCAGTGGGTGTGGTCAATAGCAGTCGCGAAAGATAAGGGTGAAAGTAGGTGTAACAAGAGGCGTATACATAGACATGTGATGTAAACGTAACAGAATATGTCATAAATGGGGCGGAAACATGGAGGGGGCTACCTAAGGAGCCGGGACCTCTAACCTAATGGTGCGCGCAAACTGACAATGACGTGTTACTAGGAGAAGCTGGGGGCTATGACTTCTGCGCTAGGAGCAGAGACTGAAGTCTGGAGAGCCAGGGCAACATGTACCTACCACTATCTAGTATCTGATGTTTAGAGAACATGTTGATAGAATCCAAAAGCTATCGGGGTAAAGGCTAACAGACTCTAAGACTGGTGCATGCATTATTCTACATGTAGTGCGTGATGAAGAATATTAAATGACCATAAATACAGTATTTCTCTTGCATGGAGACGTAAAGGCTAGACTATGACGGAAACTATTGATGCGATTCAGTAGCTTAGGAATGCAGAGAAGGAGGGCTGGACTGATAACTAGAATCATAACATACTCTTGGCAGACTCGTAGGCAGAGCCAGGCTGAACCGGGCACTGTGAGGCAGGAAGTAAGTGAAGGGTCAGGAATACAGGTGGGGGCTGTATCGCTCCTCAGCGAGGATTCAGGAGACAGGAGCTGAATCTGGTGTCCAGGCCCTTTTGAGGCCTAGAAACGGGGACTTTACAATGAAATAACGTGCACACTGGCAAACGTGGCAACGTAACTTTACATAGGCCTGATATTCGTAGTATTCACGAGAACTGGAAACTGGCATACTAGAGATGGACACAGCTGTAATTGCGTCTTTAATCGATCATGGGGAATACATATGCATATTAATCATGCACATATAACATAAGATGGGGGACACCTAGGGACACAGAACATGGCAAAATTTACTTTTCCACATTCCCTCCTTGTCACTACGTTTCCATCAGGAAACATCAATATTCATGATACCATCTATCATTTCATACAGTATCATTTGCTCGTCTCGAATTGTCTTGGAACGGGATTTAGAACGGGACTTGGGACTAGGAATACAAGAGGTAGCACAAATGCCACAAATCGCAGGGCCACATTGTATACAGAGGCAGCAACTGAATATGATCACTACTGCAATACCTAGAAGGGACAATACTTTCCATCCCCAGGCGGAAATTATATTCCAGAACCAACCGGACCATGTCCAGGTGCCTGGATCTTGATGTAACATATGGGCAATTTTGTGAAGTCTGGTTATAGCTGAATAAACAGACGGCGCGTTATTTGGAATGAAAATGCAGCAACTAGATCCGGTGACTCTACATGCCCCGCCCCTATCGGCCAGTATGACCTCAAGGACGAGACGATTCTGGAGCACGACAAATCTCATAGCAGATTGTTCTTCGGTTAAGTTACCTAGGGCAGAGGCAGTCTCATTCACTACGGCTTCGAGGGTTCTGGTTAACCTACGGATTAGCTTACTATTCTGGATAGGGCCTATAAAGAAAAAGAAACCTCTATTGAAATCTGTATACTGTTCTAGAGCAGTTTCAGTATAATCGACAATTGGGGACTCGATCTCCCTTCTATGTCTAATGTGTACTAGATGTGTGTTTCTGTGATAATCAGATGGGGCTAGGAAAACTGGTGGCAGTAGGAAGGCAATGTAACAGGTTCCCTCCCAATCGAGGGGCAGACGAACATATGCGGTCTGACCACAAACAAAATAAGAATGACGTGAAGCTTTAAAAATGGATTTCCTACTGTCACTATACTTGACAATAGTAGTACAATCACTATGTCCTACATGTACGGAACCATTCTTTCTGACACATAATTCGCCTTTGACTGGTAATACTGAAATAGCAGGTAAGTCTGGAGTAGGATCAGACTGAACATTCAGGACCATGAAATTCGAAGAATAATTACCTAAATTGTAAACTTCATTTTCTAGATCTAACCCTGTTCTGTGGGGAAGACCTTGCTTGTCTGGAAAACATGTACTGTTCAGGAAAGACATATCTGTTGAGGATGACGTTAACGTGGACCATGCTCCACACGAACCATTATGTGAAAATGGATAAGGAAAGAGTGGCAGAACTCCCTTCGGTGTCTGGAAAGGGGGGAGTCGACCACACACCCAACAATTAGTGGCATTGCTGGTCTGGTGTGAATAATGTAACATGCGGATAAAGGAATTATTACGCATAGCAAGACGATATGAGAGTTCATGAGGAGGCAGATCACTAAACGTGTGTTCTACTGTAACATTAGAAGACTTATTTACATGAGAAACTGGAAAATACAAATAAAATGCATAACTGGTGCAGGTAGTCATAAGGCTGAAAAACAATATGAAACTTAGAAAAACGATACATCGGATTGAGTTTCGACTAACTCTCTCACTATGGGGGTCTATTTTATACATGTCAGAAACCGGTCTAACCGTTTCACCTAGGGGAGGACTTAGACAATCAAACTGGCTGACTTATTTTACTAGACCTTAGTTTGTGCTTATACTCCTGTTGCGGAGTTTTCTCTAACAGGGGGGGTTCAATATCATTGTCTTTTGCGGGACAGTCCTTAAGAATAGTACTTTGGCAGTCCTTTAAATCCTCGGAAATGTTCTTAGAAACAGGCTTTAGTCCGTAAAATCTTTTCACATGAGACAGATGCACCCAGCCCTTCCTGCCTTCCAGCTTGACGGCAGTACGGGTGGCCAGGAGGACCTGTCGGGGTTCCTTCCAGCGAGGCTCCAGCGGACTTGAACGATCAAAGTTCCGGACAAGAACCATGCATCCGGGAACGATTTCATGCGGTGCCACCTCGGTATTGTCTGGAAATGCGGCAGCAACCTGTGAACGACAAGAGTTGAGGGCAGACATCAAGGAAGCTAGGTAATCTGTCAGCATATTACTTGAAACATCGGTAATACTTCGGGGTCTAGGTGTACCCCACATGTTAGGGGGGCGGCCGAATACGACCTCATACGGGGACAGACCTGATCTGGAATGTGCGACCATGCGCATATAGAATAAAGCAACTGGCAGAGCTACTATCCAGTCTACACCTTTCTCTTTACATACTTTTGCAATTCGGATCTTCAAGGTCTGATTATGTCTCTCTACGAGACCGGCTGCTTCAGGATGGCGTACACAATGGAACTTCCACTGGTACCCTAACAAAAGGGAAACGTGTTTCATAAGCTCAGATGAGAATGGCTGGCCGTTATCAGAATATACGACTCTAGGGAGTCCATAACGGGGGAAAAACTCACGAACCAGCTGCTTAGCAGTGGTCGCGGCTGTGTAATCTGGGACTGGATATGCCTCTGTCCACCTGGACAAAGCGCATACAACTACAAGGACATACTTGAAACCTCGACATCGCTCCATCTGAATATAATCCATCTGGAGGACCTCAAAAGGGTGGTCAGGGGGCTGGAATCCACCTTGTTCCACCGGGACACTTTTACCTGGATTAAACTGGCAACATATCATACAGGTACGGACTTTCTGCTTGGCTGCAGCTCGTAAATGCTTGTTGAACCAAATGTTCTGGATACTGTCTAACATAGCTTTTTCTCCTAAGTGTGCTGGACTATGCGGTATTGATAATGACTCGGACCATAGAGTCGGGGAGAAACCATGTGGCTCTACCCTTTGTTACCCATCCCTGATCTGTCTGGACCCCTCCTTGTTCGGACCATTTCTTGATTTCATCGGGAGTAGCATGTAACTGGATATCTATGACATCTTGAGTAGGGTCCTTAACTGTCATACATGTAGTCGGATCTGGAATATGTGTCTGTGTCGGATTAACTGGAATGTCTGGAGTCTGTGCTGTAAGCTTGGCTGTGCGATCTGCTAGATCGTTACCTTGAGAAATAATGTCAGTAACTTTCGTATGTGCTTTGCACTTCATGATAGCAATAGATGTCGGTAAATGTATGGCATCTAACAGAGCCTGAATAAGGAGACCATGCTGAATCTTGGTTCCATGAGAAGTCATGAAACCTCTCTCCTGCCAGAGCACTCCAAAGTCGTGTACGACTCCGAATGCGTAGCGTGAATCTGTGTAAACATTAACTTTCAGGTTCTTAGCGTGTATGCAGGCTTGTGTCAGAGCAACTAGCTCTGCTGCTTGAGCAGACAGGGTGTCAATACGGTGTGTTTCAATTACTTCAGTGTCAGTAGTCACTGCATACGCGGCTACTAGTTCTCCTGTACTTGTTCTCATACATGAACCATCCACATAAAGTGTCAGGTCGGGATCTGGTAATGGAATATCTGTCAGATCTTGTCTTGGCTTAGTCATAATATTGACTACTTCCACACAGTCGTGTGTGGCAGGATTTGAATTAACTGACGGTAACAGTGTAGCAGGATTTAAAACGTTGCAGCGTCTGATTTCTATGTGTGGCTGGAACAGTGTCAATTCATAACCTGTTAAACGTGCAATTGTCAAGTGCTGAGTTTGTGTTCGGTTTAAAAGAACTTCCACGGAGTGTGGAACTTGTACTGTCAAGGAATGTCCTAATACTATGGAATCACTTTGTCTGATAGCTAGTGCTGTGGCTGCAACTGACTTGAGGCACGCAGGCAAAGCCTGGGCTACAGGATCTAATGTGCTCGAAAAATAAGCACAAGGCTTGTACTGTCCTGCTTGATCTTGTGTGAGAACAGATAATGCGGTACCTTCACGTTCTGTGACGAAAAGTGTAAAAGGCTTACTGTAGTTCGGTGTAGCTAGAACTGGAGCTTGGCATAAAGCTTTCTTTAACTCATTGAAACTAAGTGTATGTTCAGATGTCCAAGGGAGGACAGTCGATAGGGCTGCCTCCTGTGTCGTTAACTGTATCAGTGGTTTAGCTAGAAATGCATACTGAGGAATCCATTGTCTGCAATAAGAAGTGAGGCCGATAAAAGCACGTACCTCCTTCTGTGTCTTGGGCTGAGGAAGACTCGCTATTAACTGGATACGGTCTGGTGTCAACTGCCTACCCCTCTTGGACAGTAAGTGGCCTAAGTAGATCACTTGCTGTACACAGAATTGAAGCTTCGAAGGGGACACCTTGTGCCCCATCTCGGCAAGGAAATATAAGACTGTAAGTGATGCTCGCTCGCAAGCACGTTCAGAACGGGCTGTGATCAGTAGATCATCGACATACTGGAGCAGGGCAGTGTCAGCTGGCATGTGAATATTGTCTAGTTGTCTCTTAAGTGCTTGACTGTAAATACTAGGACTTTCTGTGAAACCTTGAGGAGCTCGTGTGAACATATAGCTCCTTCCATTTAAACAAAATCCGAAAAGAAACTGGCTGTCTGGATGAATGGGGACACTGAAAAACGCGTTCTTGAGGTCTATGACTGAAAAAAATGAGGCTTCGGAATCAATGGCTGTCAATAGGGAAGAGATATCTGGGACAACTGGATACTGGGGAATAATACATTTATTGAGTTCTCGAAGGTCAATCACTAATCGATATACTGGGGGTGCATTGGGATCAGTACGTTTCATGACGGGAATAATCGGAGAATTACATACATTGGAGTCAGTTTCTACAACTACTCCTTGAGCCATGAGCTCGTCAATAATTTTGGATAAGGCTGCTACAGCCTCGGGTGGCAGTCTGTACTGTCTGATTCGTGGCAGGACTACACCTGGCTTGAGAGTCACACGATGGGGTGTGATTTGCATATAACCAACATCAGTTGGACCTTGCACCCATAGATGCTGCGGAACATTAGACAATCTCAGATCAAAATCTCGTAATACATAGTGACCCTTGAAGTCACGTAGGAACAATCGTATTCCCTCTGGGGAGCAGCAAATAACTGCACCTAATTCTTTCAGTGTCTTAATGCCTAACAGATTTTCTGGACATGACTTCGTAAGTAACAGATCAGTAGTTCGGGACAATGGACCTACTTCTAGAGTAACTGGCTTAGATATCTCGTTTACAATAGGCTTTCCTGAAAATCCAAGGGAAACATTTCTAGAGCCTGAGAGCGGAGCCCCTGGAACTTCGGCGTGACTGATAGTCGTCCTACTTGCCCCTGTATCAATCAGAAACTTTCTGTCTTTCCCTAGTACCTGACTATGAACATAGGGACCTTCTTGATCTACAGGAATCTCGATGAGAGGCAAGCCTACCTCCCTCTCTAGGCTGTTTCATGAATATGGCTGATACTCTGGATACTCGGACTGGGCATACTGGTACATCTGCTGTGTAACATGCTGTGTTGCAGCAATAGGCTGCGGTGCTGTAACTGTCTGTTGTGCATTTTGTGGCTGAGAAGTCTGTGAAACTTGTTCTTGTCTAGGCGGACGTGGTCTTTCTTTAGTCTTACCAGTAGCTATATTATGTTTCAGAACTGCACACTCGTTTATAAAATGACCTGGCTGTTTACAATAATTGCATGTCCCTTTAACGGGAGCTGCAGGATGACTCGCTTGATTCGGACCCCTCTTCTGACTGTCTTGTGGAACGGATTGTGCAACTAGTACTTTCATTTTCGTGTCTTTCATACGTTTCCTTTCATGATCTTGCTCTTCTCTGATTCTATTCTGGTGGTACTGGAGCATCTGCAACATCTGGGACGGGGTACTAGCTTGCCACGTACTTTCGACTTTCAAAACTCGATTCTTAACTTGTGGACTTGAATTCTCGACTAATTTAGTAACAAAAAGATGAGGGTATGACTCGCTACTCGTCTTCAAGCCACTGTTTATAATGAAACATTTTTCAAATCTAGAATAAAAATCACTAGTGTCTTCGTCTTGTTTCTGTTTACAGGCTGAGATTGCATCCCAGTCTTCCTTTTTAGTGGCTAATAATCTGGGCAAAACTTGTATTAACAGTTCTGGTAATTCTTTACATTTCTCTCCAAGACCGGTACCTGGTACTCGTATCTTATCTTCGGCTTCTAGAACTGCCCAATCGATCTTTTTCTCTCCCACCTCCCATTCTTTTTCCTTGAGTTTCTCGTATACCCCTGCGGGCAACAGGACCTTTAGCATTTTAATAATATCTGGATAAGTGTATTCTCCCATACGGAGCATGTCTTTTAATTCTCGGTGGAACCCTGCTGGATCTTTGTCATGGCAGGGAATTAATTTCTTCATCTCTAAGAGTTCCATCTTTGTAATCGGGGTGTAAACAAATACTCGTTGCATTTCACCATCTGTTGTCCTGACTGGGTGTACTTCTCGTAACGGATTCTGTCTATCTATGTAAAACGGTTTACTTTCTGGAGGTGAGACATGAACAAAATGCGGGTTCAGAAACGTTCTATATTTGTGGCGCTGTTCTAGAATGACACTAATTAAATCGGTACCTAAACCTTTCCATCTATACTGGAGTAACTCGTTCAGGACATCGTGTAACGGACCTGGATCAGAATGTTGACCCTCATACAGAGTAATGAGGTGCTGGATCATATACATACCCACCAGTCGTTGCTCGGCTGGGGGCAATTTCAGAAACATTTGTGCCACTATTTCATCTGGAAAAGTGGTAGAATCAGTAATCCATCGGACTGCTGATCGGGCTAGTTCTTGTTCATGCATAGTACTTAACTCACTATAACCGATTCGTGATTTCAGAATATGATCGGTAGCTTGAAATACTTGTTCTAGAGAACCTTGTTCTGGTGCTGGATGAGGAACAGTTTTCTTGTAGTCTAGACGTGAATGTCGGTCTGGAAATCTAGATTTTCCTACATACGCTATTCTGGCGGGATTCTCGTCCTCTACCTCTTCAGTAGAAGAGTCATTCTCTTTCTCGCTTACTTGTGCTGCTTTACGTTGTTCATGTAACTTTATTATTTCTTTACGAATTTTCTTGTACATACTCTCTATACTACTGATAGTTCTGTGCTTACCCTCGGCTATATTATCACTCCACCTTGTCAGGATTCTCATTTCGGCCGGATCTTTAGTCGGATAATCTTGTTCTCTTATTAAACAATTAATCAGAAACTTTAATATCATGAGCTGGATTTCAGCTTTTCTTTGAGACATGGCTTCACTAATACTTTGTGGATCATCCCCTGTACGGATGAAACGATATATTCTGTCTAGATCTTCTTTCATATCTGGTAGGGTGTCCAAAAACCCGAGCACCCGTCTTACACGTATGGAATATAGAACCGTACTATCATCACCTGCGACTGGATCATAGCGGCATTCAGTAAGGACTCGTCGGATATCTGCAACGGACTTATATTTGGGCGTACGCTGTAACGCACATTCATGTAACTCGGCCAACGTTCTACGTTGGTGTGGTGGCGGGGTACCAGGAGGACCTCCTCCTGCGGCCCCTAAACTAGAATCGTCGACTGACACTCTTCGTGCTGGCAGAGTGGGAAATTGTAATGTAGGCTGGACCGGGGGTACCGTAACAGGTACTCCGGTGTCTGGAGGAACAGGAATTGCCTGATTTACAGGGACTGGCGGAACAGGATTTGCATATTCCGGGACTGTGTCGTCCAAGTAGGACGAGATGAAAATATCAGCTGCGGTCGGTTTGTGACGTAGCTTGGTCGGAACTAATGGTGGCGGGAAATTACTGGATGCCTCCGGGGTCGCTTTTGGCAAGCCCTCGGCAAGAAGAGGATACATACCCTTAATGAGGGCGTTCCTCTGTCTGTCTGACTGTTCGGTTTTGACTCGTTCACCTATCTCGATTAGTTCCCTTTCTTGGGCTCGCTCTATAGATTCTCTACTTAATTCAGACTTTCTGATTTCTTTTTCGGTTCTTTTATGAGATTCTTTGCGCCATAACTCGATGGCATCTTTCTGTGACTGTCTGGCTTTCTTTTTCCATAATGCTTCTTCTACTCTCATGATGCACTCGGCATCCCACGTACCTGATACGGGCCATCTATACTTTTCCTCTAACTGTTTGGTATACTCTACCCCTAAATCTAGATATAATATGGCACTTATGCCATGCTTCTGATACATAAAATGACCTGGACTGTCCCTAGGCGGGACAGGAACTGCTTCTTCTAACAGACCTTTTCTAGTTTTTAACTGACGTAGTCTGGAAAATAACGGCATGACTGAACTGTAATCTAGACACAATACAATACACAATGAACACGATAATTACTCCACATTCATACCACGACATTAAAATACATGAAGAACATTTAAAATAACAGTTCGAACAGAATACATGAATTTTCTCGAGAACAGAACTGACTAGAACAGAAACTAGATGCACTGCTGGAACAGTACGAAACTTACCGGTCTCATAAAGAGACACGTCAGGACCCGCATCCACCGAAGTGGACACTTCGTTTTGGGATATGTGTACCACCACACCCCACGGACCAGAGACAATTAGATTGACCCTGTCTAGATACTACCCCAGCAACGGTACTCACCGGGCAGCAAGAACGGAAGGCCTCGGACTGGACTGGACTGCTTCGACGCCGGACGGACGAACTTCGGACTTCCGTTACGGGTGGGCCTCCGGATACCTCGGACCTTGGACTCTCGGCTTGGGCTCTGGTCGGGACTCGCCGCGTTCCTCCACCACCTCGTCTGGATGCTGGACCGCAACCTCCGTCTCCTCCGTGGGCCTGAGGGATACTTGAAGCAGAAATATCTGCATGTGCACGGTATGGTTCCGTCACGGCTGCAGAGGATCAGGGGGCACGCGTGGCTTCACCGGCGCGTGGGGAAAGGGCAAGTCCCTATTCGGGCGCCATTATGTGGTATATAAATAAATAATACCGGATCTAGGTTTTACTGGACATAGCAATAACAGATAGCTCAATAAATAAGAGTCAAGATTCGAGGTAGTAGGAGTTTGCAGGTTTAATACAGCATAAGGACAGGAACAGGACAACCTGCACAGGAATAGGATGGCAGGGCCTGACAGGGGGGCAGGATTGGACTGACGTGGCCCGACAGCTGCCGGGGCTGGATCTGGGATGAGCGCGCTAGCATTTAATAACAGTACACAAGCATATATACTAAAACAGTTGCATTACAATGAATACAGTAGGCGGAGCAGTGGGTGTGGTCAATAGCAGTCGCGAAAGATAAGGGTGAAAGTAGGTGTAACAAGAGGCGTATACATAGACATGTGATGTAAACGTAACAGAATATGTCATAAATGGGGCGGAAACATGGAGGGGGCTACCTAAGGAGCCGGGACCTCTAACCTAATGGTGCGCGCAAACTGACAATGACGTGTTACTAGGAGAAGCTGGGGGCTATGACTTCTGCGCTAGGAGCAGAGACTGAAGTCTGGAGAGCCAGGGCAACATGTACCTACCACTATCTAGTATCTGATGTTTAGAGAACATGTTGATAGAATCCAAAAGCTATCGGGGTAAAGGCTAACAGACTCTAAGACTGGTGCATGCATTATTCTACATGTAGTGCGTGATGAAGAATATTAAATGACCATAAATACAGTATTTCTCTTGCATGGAGACGTAAAGGCTAGACTATGACGGAAACTATTGATGCGATTCAGTAGCTTAGGAATGCAGAGAAGGAGGGCTGGACTGATAACTAGAATCATAACATACTCTTGGCAGACTCGTAGGCAGAGCCAGGCTGAACCGGGCACTGTGAGGCAGGAAGTAAGTGAAGGGTCAGGAATACAGGTGGGGGCTGTATCGCTCCTCAGCGAGGATTCAGGAGACAGGAGCTGAATCTGGTGTCCAGGCCCTTTTGAGGCCTAGAAACGGGGACTTTACAATGAAATAACGTGCACACTGGGAAACGTGGCAACGTAACTTTACATAGGCCTGATATTCGTAGTATTCACGAGAACTGGAAACTGGCATACTAGAGATGGACACAGCTGTAATTGCGTCTTTAATCGATCATGGGGAATACATATGCATATTAATCATGCACATATAACATAAGATGGGGGACACGTAGGGACACAGAACATGGCAAAATTTACTTTTCCACATTAGTGGGAAAACAAAGCTTCGAATCTGTTTTCCCGTCTCCATGAAGCATGAGGCCAGGGAAGAGGGCAGGAATGTGACACTACTCTGACAAGACGAGATTAGAAGTAATTACCAGAAAACAGATGTCCTCTTCACTTTTATGAGGCCAAGAGTGTTTGAGTCTGTTTTTTCTACTTTCTGTAACTTCACATGTTTTTAAAACTAAACATTTGTTGTCTTATGCCTTATATCAGTGTGTTGTTAGAACAATCTATAGACATAGTTAAGTCGAATACTGAAAACAGCATGTCACACCATATACGTGCCACACAATCATACACGATACACACATAACACACACACACCACACACACACCACTCTCTCACCACCACACACTCATCACCACTCACCACAACACACTCACTACCACAGACTCACCCCCACAGACTCACCCCCACACACTCACCACTACAAACAGAAACACACACACAAACACACACACAACAACATAACACCAGCCATCAGTGCACCCTTTCACCAGGGCCAAACACCACCAGCCATCAATGCACTTTTTCACCAAGCACAAACACCATCAGGCGTACAACACCAGGCAGCCGTCAGTGCATTCTTTTACAAGGCGCACTCACCAGCAACCGTCAGTACACTCTTTCACCAAACACACACACCATCAGCCATCTGTGCACTGTTTTACTAAGCACACATACACCAGCCGTCAGTGCACCCTTCCACTAGGCACACACACCTCCAGGCGCCAGTGCACTCTTTTACCAAACACACACACCAACAGCCATCAGTGCACGCATCAATTGTTAACGCATCCACAATTAACTTTTGTACCAATCGCAGTATGATACACTTTACTTTTAAACATATTCATGTAAAGCACAGCATGACACCATTGGTAAAATTACAATACAACTCACATAATACCACTACACACCACATGCACACACTCCATCACACATGACGAAAACACATTGCCATTTACAATACCATTAGCTCAAAATCAAATAAATCCGAGCCTGATTGCATTTCTAATGCTTGTTTCTTTTTGTTTATGCACTCTAAAAGAGTGTTCATTCCCAGTAATTCATGCTTACCTTGCCTCCGTGTGCTTGCACCCACCCCCGCCTAACCCTCCTTTATCCGTGTGCTTCCACCAGCCCCTCCTACAAGGTCTCTCCTACTTCAGTCATCAGAGCGTTCCCGTAGTCTAATCTGCTAATCACCATGGCTTGAACCAGAGTTCTACGATAATTAATGGGCAGATAAGGAAGAATCTTGCGCAGAAGACGCAGGCTATAATAACAAGAGCTGGTTGTGGCAGCAATATGATCTTTCATTGTTAATGTCTGATCACGTTTTTAGGGATGGGAACTGCTCCCAACTGTTGGGGCCATCATTCATCTGACCAAATAGCTGAGGCTTTTCCCATTAGTATGACCTCTGTTTTTCCAGGTTTCAGCTGAAGGCAATTCTCCATCATCCGGCTGGAGATTGCAAGCATTCCGGCAGTGAAACGGATTTTCTCTGCTTCTAAATTGGGGCCGACAGTAAACATAAGCTGAGTATCGTCAGCACATGATATTATCTCAAAGCCGAGCTGCTCTACAATTTTTGCCAAAGGGGCCATATATATATTAAATAAGGTCGGGCTTAGACAGGAGCCCTGAGGTACGCCCTTATAGAGACACATTTTTTCTGAAAAGTATGACCCTAACATAATGGTTTGTTGTCTGTCTGACATGAAGTGCTGCAGCCATTTTAAGGCTGTACCTTGGATACCACAGGTGTGTAATCTCTCCAGAAGCTTTGAGTGCGAGATGGTATCAAACGCCGCAGAGAGGTCAAATAGGATCAATACTACTGGTCCTCCCGCATCCATTACCTGCCTAAGGGAGTAAGTCACGACCAGAATAGCAGTCTTAGTACTGAAACCCGGTCGAAACCCTGATTGCGAGGGATCCAGAATTTTATTGGATTCAAGGTATAAACCTAGCTGCCTGTTTATTATACTTTCCAGTTGCTTACCCAATAGGAGTAGCAAGGAAATGGGACGGTAATCAATACGTACTTGAGGGTCAGCCGTGGGTTTTTTCAGTATTGGCCGCACAAACGCTTCCTTCCATGTTGTTTGAATGGTATCCGTTTATATCGAACAATTAAAAATATTTCAAATTTCTGGGGCGCAGCTAGTGGCTAGGAGAGCCATCGTCTTCGGGGGACAGAGATCTAGAGGCGAACCAGATTTTTCTGTGGACAACAAGTTAGAAACCTCCTCTAACGTAACTGTTTCAAAGCAGTCTAAGGTACTAGGTGTCACCTTTTCTGATTCCCCTAGTCTAGGGTAAGATTCAAGGTTCTGTGAGGCAGTAGATGGGAAATTCGCATAGATATTAGAAATATTTTCTTGAAAATGGATCGCTAATGAATTCTCTTGGAATTCCACTTGAGGATGTCTACAGACTTGTGGAGACACGAAGTCCCTTACTATATTAAAAATGAGCTTTTGAGGAGTTACTAGCGTATTCTATTTGGTTCATGATGAAAATTCGTCTGGCTGTTTTTAGGTCGAGCCTGGCGTACGCAGTGCGAACCGCTGTCGCCAGCGAGGCTTATTGTTATCTACTTGCCTCGGAAGTGGGACAGGAGATGGGCA
This sequence comes from Lissotriton helveticus, assembly GCF_964261635.1. NCBI lineage: Eukaryota > Metazoa > Chordata > Amphibia > Caudata > Salamandridae > Lissotriton > Lissotriton helveticus. The sequence continues at coordinate 105,807,742 of NC_136065.1, forward strand.
CGCGAAGAGCTTTTGGAGATTTGAGCAGGTGTACGCGCACGTACATCCACGCGCTGTGCACATCTCCTGTCCCGCTTCTGAGGCAAGTCAGCCTCCTGCAATAGCGCACACACACACACACACCTGACCTCTGACCCTGTCCTGTACGCGGGGGCAGCCCACATTCTGCTGCCGCTGGCAGCACTCTCATGTCATACCACTGCTGTGACATACTACAGACTGTGAATTAGAGAAGAGAGCCACCGGGAGCAACCCGAGCCGCGGCACCCACGCCCGGTATTGTCTAATTCTGGGGGCTGATGCATGACGAGCCTGGCACGGCACCCGCCGAGCGAGCGCTACTCTCATTCTTTTACTTAAAACGAGACAGCACCGAAGGCTACAACCGATCGGGACTTCACTCGGCAACAACTGAAGTTTGAAATGTAAATAAAGGTCACAATAATCCATACTGTCTGTCTAAACTTGGTCTGAGCTCTACCCCTCGTTTGGTCGGGTTAGCGCTCCGCATTCATACGCGATATAAAGAACAGATTCAGGTAAATAATTGTTACTGACACTTTAACCCGAAGCGAGCCCTGAAGTAACGCGTGCGGCCGCAGACTCCGTTGGGAACAGGCTTAAGTCCGCATCGACGAAGCATACACCACTTGCACAAGGGGCGCCGGGAACGGCGGGGTGACGGGGCACTTCACCCATCCCAGGCGCCCCCAACAACTGACCTGCAGCATCCGAAGGAGGTACACACATGTACCCAAGGGTCGACGTAAAATGATTCCAGTCCCGTCTTGAATGGAACATACATGTCCCTTTATTTCTAAAAACGTTCTCCACGCGGCCTTCATCACCTTTGTCTGCAGCTCTGAAACCAAGAGGTGCTTTGATTCACATGATCTGCTCTAACAAGGGGCTGCATCTGAAGCCCTCCCGAGTTGCAGCTAATTTTCCGAAATGCATTTGAAATCTTTTTCAGGGATTACTTTGTAATTATTTATAAGTGAATTTGGTTCTGAAAACTATCAATCTGAAAACCAAAGTAGCTGTAAACCTAAAGAATCAACAAATCACTGGCCCTTGAAACTGGTCTTACCAAAGATCATTGTGACTTGCTTTCATTCACCTTTCAAGTGTTTGTTGTTGCACAAGACCACCAGGCCTCCTCTGCAAACCCGGTGCACTCTACCTGCATAGTACAACCTCCACACCCACAGCTGAAGTGAAGCCCGCCAAACGGCAGTGGAAATGTGAGAAAAAAATACTTGGTGTGCCATTAAAGTTACACATTGCAATATATTTCATAAGGTGGCGCTAAACGGCTCTATGTAAAACCTGTGTATGCCAGTGGAATTATGCATATCTGCGGCAGCTACTTTTTTCGCATAAATTATGGATTTGATGCATAATCCATCAGCTGCTGCATAATGTGCAGATATTGAGAAAAGAAAACTTAGTAGCTCAAACGGATCAAAAGTTACTAAAAATGTAGCAATATGTATGGTTGCACACAGCCGAAGCACCTTTTCAAAGGTTGAATGATCAATCATCTTTCAGTCGCTTTGTTTTGTGTTTGCCAAATTAATACTATATAGGTGACATCTTTGCCCAGACTATATTACCATGTTTAAAAATGACAAAATAATGAAGCAATATTATTAAAATTGTGCTACACAGTCAGCTTAGTTTGCCCTTTTTTGACGCATAATTTGGTGCTCCTCTAACACATAATTCCAGTGGCCCTGGTAATGCTACCTGGGGTAATGGTTTCCATTACACGTTTCTGTGGGAATGCCTCGTGTTCGGATAAAGACTGGATACAAAATACAGACAACACTAAGACAGACCCAAGCCAAGGAGCTTTCTTCAAAGTACTTGGTGGTCTAGACTGTTGAGGGTTTGGAAAAAAAATCACAATGAAGGGACTACACCAGTCTAAGGAGCAAAACTTGCCAAAAGGACCAATGCCGCCAAACCGTGCAATGTTGACAATCCTCACTAAAAACCAGTTTGAGTCACAGGCGGAATGTTCTCAGCATCGAGCCAAGTATGAAGCTCCTTCAAAATAATCTTGGAAACAGCTTCATGGAGGGCTTAATATGGAAAGCAGTCGAAAATCACCTACAGTGCAAGGGCCTTGATTCTTTAATATTAGTGCCAACATCACCCCTTTCTACTCACTGGCAGTCCTGCCACCCAGCAGGATGACACTAAATGGAGGGGTCAAAATTACAGACCTTCAATATAGATTTTGGTTTTTTACTCAAAATATTAATGGATAGTTTGTTTATACCCTGGGCATTACAAAATTGAGTCCTCCTAAAAACGGAGGGGACTGTATTCACAGTGCCCACAAATACAGCAGGTTCAAAATATATGGAACTTAATTTGGAGTTTGCCAATTTGCTGGTACAGTACAATGACAACACAAACAGCCAAAAGCTTCACACCAAATATATGAAGTAGAATTGTATCACTCACTACCTGATCAACAAAAGAGGCAAGATCCTAAAATGCTTCTGGAGAATGAATAAAATACATTTAAAAGGCTTCTAAATTTTCAAATAAGTTGTAAAGCTCCGTGAATTTGCACACAACAAATTTAAGTGAAACTCATTAACACAGTTTGAGTTCATTTCTACTGTGGCATAGATTCGACCCTCCTAGACACTGCTGCGACATACTACAGACCCTCTGTCAGCTTCCTAGCCGCTACGTTTCCCAGGTCCATGCATGATGTGCTGCTCCGGTCCAGTTATTTCTTTTGTTTCTGTTATGGAGGGAGCCTCTGTCACTGGTCGGCACAAAGCCCAGCCCCGTCTCCATGGCCACACCAACGCTTCTTCTCTTAAACAATGACATTTTTAAGCCTCACCTACCAGACTGCTGTCTGATTGCGCATGTCCTATTGTCAATTTACAGTGGGCTCATAGCCCAGCCACTGCTTTGCATTGGTTGGCTTTAATATCACTCATTTGTTTGCTTTTTTAGGTCTCGTGGCGTTTACAGCGCGAAGCGCTGTCTCGCCAGAGACCTATTGTCAGCGACTCTGCTTTCCAGGAGACAGCACCTGGCCGCGCGCATTTTCTCTCCAAGGAGGCGATTTGAGCGGGCCACGCGCACAAGAACGCGCGCTCCATTGAGCAGGCTGCAATTTCCTTGCAATGCGCGGTTACAGACACAGTGAACTGGGAACGTCCAAGTTTCAGTTTCTTTTACTTTCAATTTCCTTCTTACTCTGGCTTTGTGACTCCCTCGCCCACATGCATATGGACACGCGCTCATTTAGCAGGCTGCAATTAGGTTTTGCTTACTTTTGTGTAGCTGTGTTGTAAAAGCAGTGTGTGTTTAAGATCAAGAGGCGTCTTGCTGGCCGTATTAAATGTCAACAGCGTGTCAGGCGATTGTTTGCAGTAAAATGCTACATGTTCACGTGCTTTAATATTTACAGCTTAGCTTTTTCAGCTTCGCTTTTTGGGCCAGCGTGTCAGGCGATTGCAAACAGAGGCAGAGAACAGAGATAGGAGTGGGCAGCGTGCCCAAGGGCATGATTGTTGTGAATGGCATTTACATGCTTTCATATTTATAACGTAGTGTTTTTTTTGTTCAGCATGCCAGCCCATTATGTTAGCCAAATTGCTCCATATAGATGTGCTTTAAACGGTTACAGACACAGTGAACTGTGAACGTCCACGTTTCAGTTTCTTTTACTTTCAGTTTCCTTCTTACTCTGGCTTTGTGACTCCCTCGCCCACATGCATATGGACACGCGCTCATTTAGCAGGCTGCAATTAGGTTTTGCTTACTTTTGTGTAGCTGTGTTGTAAAAGCAGCTTGTGTTTAAGATCAAGAGGCGTCTTGCTGGCCGTATTAAATGTCAACAGCGTGTCAGGCGATTGTTTGCAGTAATATGCTACATGTTCACGTGCTTTAATATTTACAGCTTAGCTTTTCCAGCTTCGCTTTTTGGGCCAGCGTGTCAGGCGATTGCAAACAGAGGCAGAGAACAGAGATAGGAGTGGGCAGCATACCCAAGGGCATGATTGTTGTGAATGGCATTTACGTGCTTTCATATTTACAACGTAGCGTTTTTTTTGTTCAGCATGCCAGTCCATTATGTTACCCAAAATGCTCCATATAGACGTGCTTTAATGTGGCCGGATTTTTACAATGCTTTAATACGTTAGTTAAGTAATGCTGGCTTTACCCCCCCCGCCGACCCACACATACACACTCGCGCACACATACAGACACCCCCCCCGCCGACCCACACATACACACTCGCGCACACACACACGAGCGCACATTTCGATATGAATCTGTCCCCTCTAATGTCTTCCACAACCCCCTTCCATAACCTCTGTCCCCTTCCTAGCGCCTCTAGGCTCTATACCAAGCGCTCACCTTTGTCGTCTGGCTTTCTATACACATCCCCTCGGAGATCTTCCTGTCCCCGTAGCCCCATTCCAGTACACGGCCCCAGCGTTCGAGAGGATGGGTTTGCTCGGAGCCGCGCGCACGCGCGCTCCATCCAGTGCCTCGCACCCCCTTTGTTGTTCTGGAATCAGCATGGAGGGTGGGGCGTGCGGGCTCCTCGGGCAACACAAAGCAAACGCGTGCGAGGCCGACCACGCCCAGGGACCGTCGTCAGCCATTGGATGGCACTCCGTCCGTCTGCCAAGCGAAGCGCTCGGAGAACTGAGGTGGTTACCCTGGATTCAAACGGAGGAGTGCGCGCGCCTGGGACATGTACAACAATAAACGTATATGATTTATAACAGGGGCAGATATGGGGGCTGGAGGGTAAAGAGATAAATAGGTCGATCGGTACACCACGAAGTATTTGAGAATGCGGGACGCCGTACCTCGAGCAAATAACGATCCCATTCCCTTATCTACCTACCAAAAATGTAATTTAACACAAAAGCAACGACTACCCTTGCTGGAGGCCTTTTGGAGGATTAACACGGCAAAGGGATCCAAGTCAACCAACGGCAGTTCTTGCACATTTGCACAAGATGCCATTACAGGTACTAGAACAACCCAACAAAAGCGACAGACACCGGCACGTGACAGCCCATTGTCCACCTCCATTGGCTAAAAGGCGCGGCACGTGCCTACATAAAGGGGGGCGCGAGACTGGGTGGAGTCAGCCGCCCCATCAACAAGTGACACTTCAGTAGAATTTTGGGAAATGTAGTGCCCAACATGTGCAGCCAGGCCACAGCATTTCATGCAGAGGATACTGTAAAATGATCGTTCTAAAAAACTCAAGGGCATGATCTCTTTCCTTTTCTAATGTTCTGAGCCCAACATAGAGGCAATACACTGATGCATATTCCTCAGATCAACGTCTTACAGGTGAAACAAGGGCTCACCTAAAATACAAATAAAACAGTTGTATCGTTTCTTACATGGACCCTCCAATATATCGAACTAATAACATGCATTTGAAAAGGACATTTCAAATTAGGCCTGCAGTTCTTTGTTCTGGGTGCAGTTATTAAATACAGGGAACCAAAGATATGTGGCATCAAAGAAGAAGAACGGACGTGGTACAGGTAGGCTTTTTTTAAATTTATTTATTAGTTTTCAGTTTTATATAGCGCTAACTTTAACCCCAGGTATCAGAGTGCTTTAAATCAGCATGCTTATAACAAGCAAGACCAGCACTCTAGATTACTGCCAACTTTGCTTAGCATAAGCAACAGCTAAACCTTCAGAAACAATGTTTATATACCAATTGCAAATTAAAAAAATGAATGCAAAGCATTGCCATTTACAATGCCAGTAACTCAAACTTTAATGCTGCGAGACCTATTGCATTGCAAATGCTTGTTATTTTACTGCTTGTTTATCCAGGTCTTGGCCCACCCCTGGATGGTAGCCTCCTTATCATCCTTTCCGGCTAACTTGTATCCTCAAACTGATCGCATTTAGGGACCTACTTTTTTGTTTTTCTTTCAACATGTGCTTTCATTTCCCTTGTTCGCTGCTCCCCCCTCAAGTATCTCCACCATACCCTCTTCCACAGCTTCCCTGCCCCCCACACTGGGTTGCATCCCAACCCTCCAATATAATACCATGGCCTTGGGTCCTTTTAAGCATCTCAAACTGAATTTAGACTCCGGCGATTACAGTGATAAGCAGAAGCAGTAACTGCATGACATAAGCTCCACAGGTAGGCAATATGGACCTACAGTTTGAGGATGGTTACACAAGACAGAGGTGGGGAGAGGAGGTAGCCCAACGGCTAGTTTTGTTATTGAAAGAGGACCGCGCTTGTTTTTAGCAAGTGTAGTATGATAACTTCTCTAGAATTCTCTATCCGCAAACGCACTGATTATGTATTAACAGTTGTGTTGGGGCCTTGCTCACCCCATAAGCTGCCATGTTTGCTCTTGCAGGCCACTGGAGGTGTGTATGTATGGGGCTGGTGTCTGACAGAGAGTGCGAGACAGTGGAGGGGCTCTAGCGAAGTTTTACAAGCTTAGCTTTCAGCAGCAGTGACGCATTGAGCTCGCTTCTCCCCTGGCTAGGGTGACCAGAATTTTAAAGCAAAAAACCGGGACATTAAAAAAAATAGAAGAAGGACTATAATGTTACCTTAAGCGAGCACACAGAATGACAGCGCTCCTCAGCAGAGAATTACAAAACAGGCAGTAAGAACATACATAAGATGCTATTTTTAAACCGAGTAGCTTGCCTGTGAATTAATTTGCTTTTTTGGAACAACGGCTAACTATCCCCGCTTTGTAAAACATAAAAAACACCTCACCCCAGTTTTTAGTCGAGCCTCTCCAAAAACCGGGACATGAGCTAAACTTCTCGAAATCTGTCCGGACAGCTGGTGAAAAACAGCGACCGTCCTGGCAAATCCGGTACGTCTGGTTAACCTACCCCTGGCAGCGGCAAACGGTGCCAGCTGCAATCGTGACGCAGTTCTGCAACATGTCACGACAGCAGAAACCTGTGGATGGAGGAGCATAACATCTTGGGACACAGGGAGAAGAAGTCTTTCAAGCTAATACAGGGTGAACCGTGTCCTGGGAACTGTAAGCACCAGCATTTGCAATGCAATAGCTCTCGAACTTACGCGAGTTTGAGCTATTAGCATTGTAAATGACAATGCTATTTATTTATGTTTTACAAACAAAAGCATACATAAAAGGCATTGTCATTTACAATGCCAATAGCTCAAACTCGCGTAATTGCGAGACCTATTGCATTGCAAATGCTTGCTATATTCTGATGATAGCAGGACAAAGACTGTTTGTACAGATGTCTATCTTGGGGGTCTTTACTATTCCGCCAGAGTCTCTCCAAAATCTTACATTTCGATTTTTCAGTTTTTAGCTCAGATGTATACCAAGGGGCTGATGGACGCCACTGTGGAGAGCCATCATTTTTTTGTGGAATTACTGTATCCAATGCTGTCACAAAGGCGGACTTCAAGCCTTCCAACATCTTGGCTACTTCCACATTACTATCTGGTAATTTAGGATGGAATGCCTCTTTAAAAGCTTCCAAAGTAAGGTCACGCTATGGTCTACGCATCTCTTTTTTCCCTCCTGCTCCCCACCTGTGGTCTGTCTGCTTGCTCCACACCCTCCCGACTACCCTCTGTTGTCTGCATGCTTGTCCCTGCCCCTCCCAACCACCTTTCATTGTGTGTGCTTGCCACCAGTCCCTCATGCCCACGGTCTGTTGTTCATGTGCTTGCTCCACACCCTTCTGACCATCCTCTGTTGTCTCTGTGCGTGCCACACTCCCTCCCCCCTATACTTCGTTATCCGTGTGCTTGCCAGCAGCCCAACCCCACCACCCTTTTGTCTGTGTCTTTGCTCTCAAAACCACTTGTCCACCCTCTGTTATCTGTGTGCTCCACATCCTCTCTCGCCTGTCCTCTCTTCCCAGCCACATCATTCTCTCCCTCCCTGGTGTCTCAGAAGCACATAGCTAAAAAAGAAACAAAAAGTGCTATGAGACGGTTAGCGCTTATGAACATATACAAAAAATGCATTAGCTCTAGCAATATTATAGCGCTTTTTAAAATTCATTTGAGCCATGATGCACAGCAGCCATGCTGCTCTACGGCATGGCTAGAAAACATTGCCAAAGCCAATAAATCACACTGTTGAAACTTTTTTGCTTTGACAGTGCTTGTTTTTAGGTCTCGCTGAGTCAGCGCATGTGCTGAAAGACATTTAGTAGGTGAGTTTTCAAAGTGCTACCCGCACTTTGGCTGGCCCAGCGCTTGCGTTCACACGTGCGTGCACGCACGCAGCCGCCATCTGTCTTTCACGGGTCATTAAGTGCACCACTCGCCCGTACGTCTTGTGGCTCCTGCCATGTCTGCTTTTGACCCTCGCTTGCACACACACCACTCGGCCGCACGTCTTGTTTTATAATGCCAAGGAGCATTGAGATAAAAGGTCTGACTTGTTTTGGGTATAGGTGGATGTTGGGACGGGAAGTCTCCTGCATGTCTCTGGAGAGAGTGCTTCCCCTGCCTTATGCTAATCTCCAGGCAAGTCACTCAAAAGCTATTGTATAGTTTCTAGATCCCTACCTCAGTGAGCATGACAATCATACATGTCCACTGAGGGTCTCCCTGTTTACATGGATTGAGACCCTAGAGCTTGGCTCTGAGGTCGAGGGGGCATGCCTAGTGCACCCCTATTTTTCAGAGAGTGGCTACTGCCCTCTCTATTAAGGCTGTGGTAGACTGACAGTGGTGGCAGCAATAAATCTATAGTCAGGAGGGGAGAGTCCCTAGGCACCCTCCTGACCAAGTCTGTGCAGTTTGCCATGCCTGTGGGCCTGTTGCCTTTGTCTAGCTGATGTGTGTTTGAGAGCCCGTGGGTGTACAGGGGAAGAATGGTGATTTGAGCCAGTGTGAGGAATGCGAGCTGTTCTGCTGGACATCCCAGCTCCCCCCGGGCCCCTCCCCATTTCCTTAGAAAGGCCTGGTGGGCTGGGGGAGACACTCAGCTCTTATCTGGGTTTAGCTGCACTAACTTTGTGGAGAGAATCCTCCCTCACTGGTCAGGGCCTCCTGGGCTGGAGTTAATTAAAATTCCTCTCTAGAGGGTTGCACAGCATGATACCAGAACAGGACCTGCTACATGCTTTACCCATGCATTGAACACGCGGTGAATGGTCTGTGATTGGAGGTGTATTCAGAATGCAAAGAGTAGCAGACCCTCTGATTGGATGAGCCTATCAATCAGAGGTGATAAAAGTCTGGCCTGAGTGGTCAGCTGTTGTTCAAAGACTGGTCTATGACAGAGAAGATAGCCAGGCACGGACCCCGCGGTGTGAAGACAGAAGATAAGACTCTGTTCACTGCGGTCTGGAAGAAAGGCATTATTAAGGACCAGCTGTTTGTGAGGCTTGGAGGAGCGTTCGCTTTGGACCAAGGAAATTACAGACAGCTGCCCAAGGTGTGGGAAGGAAGCTTGCGGCACATCACAGAGGCTGGTGGAAGGAAGCTTGCGGCACATCACCCAGTGTGGAAAGGAAGCTTACAGCACATCACAGAGGCTGGTGGAAAGAAGCTTGCAGCACATGACGAGAGCCAGAGAGAGGAGGATGCTTGATTCTAGTCTTTGAAGGTGAGATCAAATCCCCTCTAGGCTCCTCCCTTGCACTGTGGGAGCCTGTACAAGCAGTAACTGGGAAGAGAGGCCAGTGAAGCAGACCCCCACCTTTCTTTTTGTGATCTCTGAGGGTATCAGGGTGAACTGGCACTCTGCCCAGCCACTACCCTCCTGCAGCTAGCCAGTGACTAGTGGGACTCCAGTAAACTGTGCCAAGACATCCGGCACCTCTGATCAGATCCCTGACACAACTAGAGAGGTGTCCTCACTCACAATGGGAGGGCACTTCTGTTGCTTTGGGTGGGGGGTTATGGGGCTGATCACGAACATTTGACTTCACATCATATGCTGAAACTATATCCTTTCAATACAAAGTTTGGTATCAAGGCTCTAGTGAATGAGAACAGCCCTGTGTAACATGATCTGTAATATGCAATGCTTACTGTGTGATTTCATGTTAGCTGTGTTTTTATAGTGCTTGGCGTCTAGGCGCTATAATACTGTTTGGGGTCAGAACTCTGTCCCAGAGGGTTGTAGAGACTTCTGGTTTTCACTGTTTATCCTAGTTTTATGTGTAGAATAATTATCTTATGTGTATTAAAGTACTTTTCTTTTATAAAAAGTAAAGCACTGACTGGACATTGAGTTCATCAGCTGGTGGTACGGTTTACACTGTATTCTGAATGTCTAACCCCACCTCACCTCCTTGAGTAAGCCTTGGACTGCTCTGTCTCGCTACCCTGAGAGAGTCAAGTGCTGGAGAGGAGTACTTGGTTATCCAGTTTTGGGTGCCTTAGTACTGAGGCCCCAGGACATCAGTGAGGGAACACTCCAGTTGATGCGATTGGAGCGCAGTTTCCCCTGAGTGCCCTGGTGCCCAGGAAGCCGGGACTAACATTGGGGGCAAGCGGTGACGGATCACTAGACTTCAGACTCAGTGGACACTGAGGCCAGTTGATAATTCCAGCAGATATCCATAAGCTATATGTAAAATGGCAGATAACATTGGAGAGGAATTGGAATTGCAGAACTTGACTGTGGAGCAATTAAAGCAAATGTGTGCTGACAGGGGGTGGAAGGTCCCAATGTCTAAGGACAGGGAGCCCTTGATTAGCCAAATGAGAAAATGCTTTGAGCAAGAGGTCACTGTTGTGCAAGAGTTGGAGAGCACTGTTACCACAAGCCTGCCAAGTCAGTCAGTGCAGGCTTCTCCTGTACCAGCCCCAAGGCATTCCCCAAGGCTTTCCCCTATGCTTTTCCCTAGGTATTCCCCTAGACCTGCCCCTAGACTTTCACCTCCCCCTATCTCCAGGGCTACCTTTTCCCCTGTCCCAGGATTCGCCTCCTTAGGAGGGACTGAGCTAGCAGAGACCCTTAAACTTCAGCTGAAACTCCAGGAAGCTAAGGATTTAGCAGAGGAGAAAGCAAGGGAGTTTGAAAGGGAGAAGCTAAGGATGGCCCGCCAGGCAGAAGAGGAGCAGCGAATGGTCAGAAAGGAAGAGTGGGCTTGGAAGGAGAAGGAGAGGGAAAGAGAGATGCTGGAGAAAGAAAGGGAGAGACAGGAGAAAGAGAAGGATAGGGAATTGGAGAAAGAGCGGATAGCCCTAGCGAAAGAGAAGCTCAAGTTAGCAGCTGATAGAGGGCTTAGCTCTGTGGATGGTGCATCCACTTCAAAGTCCCTGGGAAAGGAAAATACCACCAAGGTACCAAAAGAATTGATACACATGTATGTCCCTGGCACTGATATTCTCAGTTGGATGCGTGCCTTTCATTTAGCATGTAAGGCTCAAGGTCTTAATGGTCAGTCCAAAGCAGCGACTTTACTGAGTCGCCTCCCTCGGGAAGGGACTGAAGTGATTGAAAGGATGCCTGAGAAAGACAGTCTGACATATGAGTGCATGAAGGATGCTTTGATTAGGCGGTTTGGGTTGAAACCAGCCCAGTACTTGCAGAGGTTCCGTGAGAACAAGAAGGCAGAGGGGGTTCCTTTTGAGAATTGGGTCCATGACATAGTGAGAGACTGGAATGAGTGGGTGAGAGGGATGGAAGCAAATGATTACCAGTCCCTAAACCAGGTGATGATTGCAGAGCGTCTCCGGGAGGAGTGCTCTGTCCCACTCAGACAGTATTTGTCTGACCTTCCTGAGGGGGATCCTGAGAAACTTGCAGTGATGGCAGATAAGTGGCTTGCCAACAGAGTGAACAGGGGGCAGGGGCAACCCCTTTCCAAGCCCAAGGGGGAGAAGAACTCCCAGCAGGCTGGCCCTAAACCAAAGGGGAAGGGCCAGAACGGTTCCCAAGGCTCTCAGTCAGGACAAGAGTCTAAGGGGAACGGGGCCTCGAGTCAGCACCAGGAGGGGAAAGGAGGTAAAGGTCCTTTCACTCCCGCGGTGATTAAATGCTATAAGTGCCACCGAGAGGGACACTTAAAGCCAGACTGCCCAGTGAAGGATGTGGTGCCAGTGGCACCCGTGATAGCAAGTGTGCTTTCAGTGGGGGCAGACATGAAGGGAGGCCCAAGTGAGTTTAACTTAGTCACCAGGGACATCTGGGAACTTGACCCAGAAGCCCTTAAGCATATTCACCCTAACTCAATGGGGTATATGGGTGTGGCAAGTATCAATGGAAGGAAGGTTCCTGCCATGAGGGATACTGGTGCTCACAGGACTATGGTTGAACGTAAATATCTCAAACCTGAAGAGATCATTCCTGGTTCCAAGGGGTATGGACTTGTAGCTAGTGGTGATGACATGGAGTACCCTCTTGCTAGAGTGCAGGTAGGGGTGAATGGCAGGAAGGCCATGGTCAATGTCGGGGTGCGAGAGAAGCAGGGTGCTGGGTGCTTTCTGGGGAATGATCTTGTTGAACCCGGGTTAGTACCAGGCCATGAGGCCTATATGGCCTGGATTTCATCAGCTGTGCTCACTAGGGCACAGACTGAAAAACTGCTTGCTAGTGAAGTGGGGACCGCTCTAGTGGAAGAGACACTAGTGGGGAACAGGCCAGAACAAGAACTAAGGGCAGATTCTGAGAAGGCACCTGTCCTGGTGTCTGCACCTCCTGCTCCTGTTGGAGAGGAGGGTGAGCATCCAGAGGCGGATAAGGTGTTGGAGTCTGGGTTCCTGCCAGAGCTGCAGGAGCTGCTTGTGGCAGGAGGACCGTCCCATGAGGAGTTTTGTAAGGCACAGGCTGAGTGTCCTACACTTGTTGGCCTGCGGACGACTGCTCAGGAGCAGATCTCCACTGGAGTAGTCGGAAAGCACAAGGTGGCTTGGGAAGATGGACTCCTTTACAGTGAGCCTCCTGACCCAGAGCCAAGAACCAGCAAAAGGTTGGTGGTTCCCCAGGTGCACAGGAATTTCCTGCTGTATCTAGCCCATGAAGTACCCCTAGCTGGTCACGTGGGCATCAAAAAGACCAAGGACAGGTTAGCAACTCTGTTTTATTGGCCAGGAGTAGGTCAGGATGTGGAGAGGTTTTGCCATACCTGTCTGGTCTGTCAGGCCAGCAGCATGTCTGGTGGCCCGATGAAGGCACCCTTGGTTCCCCTACCAGTCGTGGAGGTACACTTAGAGAGGGTGGTGTGTCTTCCCAGGAATGACACGGTTTCTTTACTTGCAATGGCTGACGAGTTAGAAGAGGAGAGTGAGTCCCTCCCTGACTTATTGCAAGGTGATAAGAAGGATGGTTCATTTGAGGGAGTTAAGCTTGCCTCTGAACTGACACCTGAACAGCAGGTAGAGTGTAAAGAGCTGCTGGGGAGATTGTCCCGTCTCTTTTCACTTACCCCTGGGCTGACGCTTGTCTGTGCACTTGACACAGACACAGGGGACACCCTGCCTGCTAAGAAGACGCCCAGGAAGGTGATCTGGACTGAAGAGTGTCAGAAGGCATTTGAAGGTTTGAAGGCTGCACTATGCAATGCACCTGTGTTGAAGGCCCCTGATTACAGTCAGACCTTCATTGTGCAGACAGCTGCTTCAGACAAGGGAGTTGGGGCAGTTCTTGCCCAGCTCAATGAAAAGGGAAGGGAGCATCCGGTGGCCTTTATCAGCCGCCGACTACTCCCCAGGGAGCAGAACTGGTCTGCAGTTGAAAAAGAATGCTTTGCCATAGTGTGGGCCCTTCGAAGATTCAGGCCTTACTTGTTTGGTGCAAAGTTTGTGGTTCAAACAGATCACAAGCCCCTCAAGTGGCTTATGGCAATGAAAGGTGAGAATCCAAAGTTGCTCAGGTGGTCCATATCTCTGCAGGGACTAGATTTTACAGTGAAACATAAAGCAGGCTTACAGCACGGTAATGCAGATGGACTTTCCCGCCGGTTTATCCAATCAGATGATCGGTCTTCTCCCACTGGGAAGTAAGTACCAGCCATTCTGATCTGGGGAGGGCATATATTGGGACGGGAAGTCTCCTGCATGTCTCTGGAGAGAGTGCTTCCCCTGCCTTATGCTAATCTCCAGGCAAGTCACTCAAAAGCTACTGTATACTTTCTAGATCCCTACCTCAGTGTGCATGACAATCATACATGTCCACTGAGGGTCTCCCTGTTTACATGGATTGAGACCCTAGAGCTTGGCTCTGAGGTCGAGGGGGCATGCCTAGTGCACCCCTATTTTTCAGAGAGTGGCTACTGCCCTCTCTATTAAGGCTGTGGTAGACTGACAGTGGTGGCAGCAATAAATCTATAGTCAGGAGGGGAGAGTCCCTAGGCACCCTCCTGACCAAGTCTGTGCAGTTTGCCATGCCTGTGGGCCTGTTGCCTTTGTCTAGCTGATGTGTGTTTGAGAGCCCGTGGGTGTACAGGGGAAGAATGGTGATTTGAGCCAGTGTGAGGAATGCGAGCTGTTCTGCTGGACATCCCAGCTCCCCCGGGCCCCTCCCCATTTCCTTAGAAAGGCCTGGTGGGCTGGGGGAGACACTCAGCTCTTATCTGGGTTTAGCTGCACTAACTTTGTGGAGAGAATCCTCCCTCACTGGTCAGGGCCTCCTGGGCTGGAGTTAATTAAAATTCCTCTCTACAGGGTTGCACAGCCTGATACCAGAACAGGACCTGCTACATGCTTTACCCATGCATTGAACACGCGGTGAATGGTCTGTGATTGGAGGTGTATTCAGAATGCAAAGAGTAGCAGACCCTCTGATTGGATGAGCCTATCAATCAGAGGTGATAAAAGTCTGGCCTGAGTGGTCAGCTGTTGTTCAAAGACTGGTCTATGACAGAGAAGATAGCCAGGCACGGACCCCGCGGTGTGAAGACAGAAGATAAGACTCTGTTCACTGCGGTCTGGAAGAAAGGCATCATTAAGGACCAGCTGTTTGTGAGGCTTGGAGGAGCGTTCGCTTTGGACCAAGGAAATTACAGACAGCTTCCCAAGGTGTGGGAAGGAAGCTTGCGGCACATCACAGAGGCTGGTGGAAGGAAGCTTGCGGCACATCACCCAGTGTGGAAAGGAAGCTTACAGCACATCACAGAGGCTGGTGGAAAGAAGCTTGCAGCACATGACGAGAGCCAGAGAGAGGAGGATGCTTTATTCTAGTCTTTGAAGGTGAGATCAAATCCCCTCTAGGCTCCTCCCTTGCGCTGTGGGAGCCTGTACAAGCAGTAACTGGGAAGAGAGGCCAGTGAAGCAGACCCCCACCTTTCTTTTTGTGATCTCTGAGGGTATCAGGGTGAACTGGCACTCGTCCCAGCCACTACCCTCCTGCAGCTAGCCAGTGACTAGTGGGACTCCAGTAAACTGTGCCAAGACATCCGGCACCTCTGATCAGATCCCTGACACCACTAGAGCGGTGTCCTCACTCACAATGGGAGGGCACTTCTGTTGCTTTGGGTGGGGGGTTATGTGGCTGATCACGAACATTTGACTTCACATCATATGCTGAAACTATATCCTTTCAATACAAAGTTTGGTATCAAGGCTCTAGTGAATGAGAACAGCCCTGTGTAACATGATCTGTAATATGCAATGCTTACTGTGTGATTTCATGTTAGCTGTGTTTTTATAGTGCTTGGCGTCTAGGCGCTATAATACTGTTTGGGGTCAGAACTCTGTCCCAGAGGGTTGTAGAGACTTCTGGTTTTCACTGTTTATCCTAGTTTTATGTGTAGAATAATTATCTTATGTGGATTAAAGTACTTTTCTTTTATAAAAAGTAAAGCACTGACTGGACATTGAGTTTATCAGCTGGTGGTATGGTTTACACTGTATTCTGAATGTCTAACCCCACCTCACCTCCTTGAGTAAGCCTTGGACTGCTCTGTCTCGCTACCCTGGGAGTGTCAAGTGCTGGAGAGGAGTACTTGGTTATCCAGTTTTGGGTGCCTTAGTACTGAGGCCCCAGGACATCAGTGAGGGAACACTCCAGTTGATGCAATAGGAGCGCAGTTTCCCCTGAGTGCCCTGGTGCCCTGGTGCCCAGGAAGCCGGGTCTAACAGTGGATTATTGTCTTTTATGACAGAAAACTCACATAGAGCACCACAAACACTAGTCCTGTGAACCGCAGTGTGAAATAAAGTATATTGGTGCACATATTATTAGCCGCACCCCTCATTACAAGGGCCATGCTTCTTGGAAAGGATCCTTAGTTTGACTTCTTCGGTCACTCCTCTTTGAGAGAACCCTTTCCCACCTTTTTCAGCCCACTTAATGCACTTCCTGCTAGAAAACGTACCTGACATCCGCTTATTGTACGGGGTGCGTGCACCAAGGAAGTGCTTTATGTGGGAGAATTGGGTGCTCCGTAAATGGTGGTACACACTATAGGTAAGAAGAACAGTTGTTGGCTCCTGGTTGCAACTAAGGAAGTGGAGGGTCGCAGACAGGCCCATGGTAATCCAGCCCAACTATAAACTAGTTGCCTGCAAAGGCTGCCTCGTGCTCATCTGCTGTGTAGAATCATTCTGTTTTGTAACAGTGCTATTGCTGGGTTCTAGGTGCGTGCTGGAGCAAAGCTGCCCCCCACACACATCAAGTGTATTCAGCGCCCTCTGCAAAGCTTTTTGTGCAGACCATACTGCAGTGCGCACGTGGCCCCCAAAACACACTTTAAATTTTTTTTTTAACCAAGGATGCATCATTTAAGAAAGAAAAAGAAGTAGCTCCCAGATGGGGCGGGGGGCAGTTTTGTGCATAGGGGCACTTATTGTCTCCACCTCTTCCAACTCACCCCATGGATAGCACAGAGTCTTGCAGGAGAGCACAGTTCCTGTCCTTCTCTCCTACATTTGCGAAACGTCTGATACCTGCTGTCAAAGGCCCCACGCCAAAATGCAGGTATTTCTCTGTTGATCGGATCCCCAGTGAGTGTTTAAAGACATTCAAAATAATATAGTGATTTCCCAATCAAAAGTTTTAGGATCCCAGAATGTAGCAGTGACACTGACGTCCTCCATCTACAATATTGGTGTTATAAACGAGTAAGCTGATACCTGGGGGATGCTTGAGAAAAATAGGTGCGTCTTCCTCAAATAAAAAGGAGAGAGCCCTACTTTCCTGACAAACTTCTGAAAACCTCAGCAGCATAATTCATGCTTGGGAGTAAAACACCAGTGTCACCCTCCAAGCAGTGCCAGTGTACTCCTCCTTCCTTTTACAGCATGGACCTAGGAGTCCAAGAGTACTTTCAGGACTGGCTTTAGCGCTGGTGGAGCCCGGTGTGACAATCACATTTAGCACCTCCACGTCTCCTGACCTCCGCCTCGGATTCTCTCACTCCCACCTGCAAAAGTACCCTCATCTCTCATATCATAAGATATTGCTAAACACAGTGCGCCCCTGAGGTCAGAGAGCCCTCTCACAGGTCAGCGCCCTGTGCAGCCGCACTAGTCGCACTGCCCTAAAGCCGGCCCTGAGTACTTTACTCTTTAGAAGTGCAGGTCCTGAGCTGGGTGATATTATCGCACTCTCTCCTCCCCTCGTTCCTTCCCTCTCCGCTTCCAGTCTGAGCTTCTCTGTCCCAAGTTGTCAGCCACTATATACAATTCATCTCAACTTTTCTTTCTCCTTCGTGTCTCACTGTCCTTTCTGTTACTTGTTTGTCTCTTCCAGTCTCTCTGGTTTACTTTCTCATAGCTCTGGGCTCTGTTCTGTTTCTTGTCTCTTCCTGTTTTCTCTTCTGCCAGATTCTGTCATTCTTTTACCACCCCTTCTCTGTTGCTCTCCACTCTCTCCGTTTGTTCCACTTTCTGAAACCTGTTTCTGCCAGTTGGCCTCTACCCATGTCTTTTTCTGTCTCACTTATTACTTTTCCTTAAATTCCCTGCGTCCAGTCATTCTGTAGACCTAACGTGTTCTCCTCTTTGTTATCTTAGCCAATTATTCTCTTGTTCAATCATTTTTTTTCTTTTCGCCCTTGTTCAATCCTGCTTTCTGTCCTCTCCATTCTTCCCTTCCTTTCCCTTCATTTATCGTCCTGCTGCAGCCTCCTGTTCAGCTTCCTTACCTTGACCTCTTTTACTATATCCCACTTCTGACACTCTAATTTCTTCTTTTGCAACGTAAGGGCACATAGGTGCAAAGATGAGCATCCCTTTAATACGCCTCAGCACACCTGATGTTTTCCGCTCCCCACCCGATGTTTCTTTCTCCACACTTGCTTTATTACAAAAACACTTTTGCGCTTTTTTTCTTTTCAAGGGGATATATTTCAGGCTTTACAGTGCCACTTCTGATGGCAACCTTTATCCAAGGTTTAGTCACAAGGTGTCTTTGGCATTGCATCATTCTTTTAAGTGTGAGTAATCATATTAATACTCAGGTGTTCAACAAATGCCTAACACTACCCTTTGATAAGCCTAAACTGCTTGTCCGTACAACCACAAACAAGCATTGGCATAGCCAATAGGCCTCGCCTTTGGGACCTCATAAGCCACAGTTGGTGTTGTTGCACCAAGGATATTGTGCTGCATAACTAGTACTTATAAGGTCCCAAAAGCGAGACCTATTGGCTATGCCAATTCTTGTTTAATGGGTTTTGGAGCCTAATTGTCAAAGAAGTGTATACAAATGCTTTACACACGAGTCATTTGAACCATCGTGTGCCATGAACATACCCACCGAGGGGAAGGGGGGGGGGGAACATGACCCTGGAAAAAAGACACTTTACTGCACGTGCAGCGATATATATATTTAATCCCTGATTACAAGCTGGATTTGAATTTCGATCCCTGTGCAAACAGGATCAGAAATTTGGACTTACCCGAAAAGAGTTCTGCCGGTCAAACCTGCTGAAATTGAATGGGGAGAGAAGGACCTGAAAATGGCAAACAGGGCGGAATTCTGTGCTTTAAATATTGGTTTTGCATGTTATGCCTCATTTCCAAGTGATAAGCTTGGGAATAAGAAGTATGATAATGACCACACCCTGGTAAAAGGGTATTTACACAGTGTAGAAAACATTATATCCCCTCCCGACCCATAAATAATTTGAGGCCTTAGAGCATGCATAGGAGAGTGCAGAAACACAGCCCATCTGCAGATGGATCTCTAAAGGCAGTGCGAGGAAGACTAGACCCTTCCTCGTGATGGCCATCAAAACCACTCTTAAAGGCTAGAGTCTGCACTGGCCTTCATTTGGAAAGGTGCAATGACAAGCCCCATTGCGAACTGTGCCACAGTGTGAGGGTCTTTCCTGATGGTCCCTGGAACTCTCTCCACCCAACCCCAAAGTAGGCCCTTATTAAGGGTGCTAAATCTGTATCCATGTCCTGGGCACCAGGGGCCAGATTACGACATTGGCGGGGTAAGTGTATTTTTCCCTCTCAAATCTAATCCGCATTAGGGAAGGTGTTGGACTTTGAGGTGGTATATTTACTTTTCGCACCCAAATCTAAGCCACAGTGGGTAAAACGTTGGACTTTGAAGGAATACATTGACTGTTCCTACTCCAACCCAAGCCACACTTGGGAAAGCATATTAAGTTGATGGAAAAGATTTACTATTCCCACTCCAATCTAAGCCACATTGGGGACAGCGTTGGACATTGAGGGGGTAAATTCAATATTCCCATTCCAGGGTCTTATTATGGGTTTCGGCGTTCCTGGATCAGGCAGCAGGCCACCGCTCTGCTACAGGACTGTCGAAACTCACCATCGCCCGACCGATTACGATGCTCCCGGTCAGAAGGGGAACCGTTCGGTCATTCCGAATCAGTCCCAACCAGCAATCGGAGAATCCGAGTCAGTCGGAGGCTATACGTACAGCTCTACGGACAGCGTTTCTGATCATAAAATTGCGATTTCGGATTCTGACAGCCTTTTCGACTCGGTCTGTCCGACACAAAAAGGCTGTCGGAAACAGACTTTGGCGGCCCCTAGCAGGCCCCACTTCATCCTGAGACCTCCGGTTTGGGGTTGAGGGGGCACCCAAAGGACCCCCCCAGTAAAACCATGCACAGTGTGGCAGGCACCATGCCCGTGACAGGGTGCAAGGTTTTCTGCAGACACCCATTTTCACCATAGGAGCCTGTGTTGTTGGTCGGAACACAGGCTCCCTTGGAAGTCAGTGGGAGTCCTTCCAAACGGTGTTCGGAAGCATAGTAATCAAATGGGTGGTACCGCAACCACGAGTCGGTCGGATCCCGAATCTGAGACGGTGTCGGGCAGAACGATTCTGCCCGACCTCATAATGAGGCCCTAAGTGGTTTATGTATTATTTTTTTAAATTGCAATAAGCGAATTGTTTTTTTTTCCAATTTAATAGATAATTAATATTTTATATAATTTGAGAATAGAATATTACTTCCAATGGGCTCTGTGATATTTAGTGGGTTTGGGCGTGTTTTTTAATTTATTTTGGTATTTTATTTAATGTTTATGTTTGTAAAAGAAAATACTTTTTATTGTAAACCATTATTTTTTGATAAATATGATTATTTTAATATGTTTGTATTTTATGTGAGTGTGAGGTGTGCTGTTAATTTTATTACCATTTAGAAATGCTGCACTATAATAATAATAATAATAATACTGGATTTTGTAAAGCGCAACAGCTACCTCGCGAGGAGATGTCCCGGCGCTAGTAGAACACAGATGACCCGGGGCTAATGACGGAAAAGCTAACGGGGTTGGATAAAGAGCCAAGTTTTCAGCAGTGTCTTAAAACAGGGTTCAGAAGGAGCCTGTTGAATTTCTTGTGGCAGAGTATTCCACAGAGCGGAGACGTTAGCCGAGAAGGTCCGACCGCCTAGTCGGGCCTTTTTCGTGCGTGGGACTGCCAATTGAAAATATTTTACAATAATTTATATTATGTCATAAGAGTACATTTACTTAAAAAACATATAATACTATTTAATCTTTTTTTATATATTTAAATATTTTTAAAGGAAAATTATACTCCAGGGAGAGGTCTGGTGCAGCGGCAAGAGCGACTGACTCCGATCACCTGCGGCAGCTAATCTCAGCACCCTGCTACTCTGGGCAATAGCTCACTCAATCTCCCCGGCTGCCCTCAGAGCCTTGAGACCCCTAGGGGTGATTAGTTTGAGTTTTACAAATACCAGATACATACATATTATTTGGGTGTAGTGAATCTAAACTTTCACATGTATGCTCTTTCCTAAATGTGGTACAGAAGGGGGTGGTGATGGACGGAGCATCAGAACCAATCAAACACTCACACCCAGTCAAAAGATCTGGGTTTGATCCATCACCGTTCTTTAGCCCACTCTGCCACCCCAGTTCAGACATGGCTATATGCAAATCAGTCTGACCCTGTGCCTCATGGGAACAGTCCAGCCCGAACTGCCAAGCCAAGCCATGCCTTCCCTGGACCGGAAACAAGCTTCCGAGGACCGGTTTCTGGCATTCCAGCTGTCTTCAGCCCGGCTTGCTTGAATCCAGTGGCAAAGTGAGCAAGGGACTCATGTCTGAGCATACCCTGCCACACTTATGGCGGCCAAAAGCGGTACAAAAGGGGGTGGTGATGGACGGAGCATCAGAACCAATAAAACACTCACAACCAGTCAAAAGATCTGGGTTTGATCCATCACCGTTCTTTAGCCCACTCTGCCACCCCAGTTCAGACATGGCTATATGCAAATCAGTCTGACTTGTGCCTCATGGGAACAGTCCAGCCCGAACTGCCAAGCCATGCCTTCCCTGGACCGGAAACAAGCTTCCGAGGACCGGTTTCTGGCATTCCAGCCGTCTTCAGCCCGGCTTGCTTGAATCCAGTGGCAAAGTGAGCAAGGGACTCACGTCTGAGCATACCCTGCCACACTTATGGCGGCAAAAAGCGGTACAAAAGGGGGTGGTGATGGACAGAGCATCAGAACCAATCAAACACTCACACCCAGTCAAAAGATCTGGGTTTGATCCATCACCGTTCTTTAGCCCACTCTGCCACCCCAGTTCAGACATGGCTATATGCAAATCAGTCTGACCCTGTGCCTCATGGGAACAGTCCAGCCCAAACTGCCAAGCCATGCCTTCCCTGGACCGGAAACAAGCTTCCGAGGACCGGTTTCTGGCATTCCAGCCGTCTTCAGCCCGGCTTGCTTGAATCCAGTGGCAAAGTGAGCAAGGGACTCACGTCTGAGCATACCCTGCCACACTCATGGTGGCCAAAAGCGGTACAAAAGGGGGTGGTGATGGACAGAGCATCAGAACCAATCAAACACTCACACCCAGTCAAAAGATCTGGGTTTGATCCATCACCGTTCTTTAGCCCACTCTGCCACCCCAGTTCAGAAGTGGCTATATGCAAATCAGTCTGACCCTGTGCCTCATGGGAACAGTCCAACCCGAACTGCCCAGCCATGCCTTCCCTGGACCGGAAACAAGCTTCCGAGGACCAGTTTCTGGCATTCCAGCCGTCTTCAGCCCGGCTTGCTTGAATCCAGTGGCAAAGTGAGCAAGGGACTGATGGATTAATCCCAGATCCGATCAGTTGACTGGGGGTGAGTGTTTGATTTGCTCAAACGCTCCGTCCATCATCCCCTTTTGTGATGGATTAAACCCAGATCAGTTGGCTGGGGGTGAGTGTTTGATTTGCTCAAACGCTCCGTCCATCATCCCCTTTTGTATCGCTTTGTTCGCCCTAAGTATGGCAGGGTATGCTCAGACGTGAGTCCCTTGCCCACTTGGCCACTAGATTCAAGATAGCCTGGCTGATGAGGATTATGAATCCGAAACCGGTCCCAGGATGCTTGTTTCCGGTCCAGGGAAGACATGGCTTGGCAGTTCGGGCTGGACTGTTCCCATGAGGCACAGGGTCAGACTGATTTGCATATGGCCATGTCTCAACTGGGGTGGCTGAGTGGGCTAAAGAATGGTGATGGATTAAACCCAGATCAGTTGACTGGGGGTGAGTGTTTGATTTGCTCAAATGCTCCGTCCATCATCCCCTTTTGTATCGCTTTGTTCGCCCTAAGTGTGGCAGGGTATGCTCAGACGTGAGTCCCTTGCTCACTTGGCCACTGGATTCAAGATAGCCTGGCTGATGAGGATTATGAATCCGAAACCGGTCCCAGGATGCTTGTTTCCGGTCCAGGGAAGACATGGCTTGGCATTTCGGGCTGGACTGTTCCCATGGGGCACAGGGTCAAACTGATTTGCATATGGCCATGTCTGAACTGGGGTGGCTGAGTGGGCTAAAGAATGGTGATGGATTAAACCCAGATCAGTTGACTGGGGGTGTGTGTTTGATTTGCTCAAACGCTCCGTCCATCATCCCGTTTTGTATCGCTTTGTTCGCCCTAAGTGTGGCAGGGTATGCTCAGACGTGAGTCCCTTGCTCACTTGGCCACTGGATTCAAGATAGCCTGGCTGATGAGGATTATGAATCCGAAACCGGTCCCAGGATGCTTGTTTCCGGTCCAGGGAAGACATGGCTTGGCAGTTCGGGCTGGACTGTTCCCATGAGGGACAGGGTCAGACTGATTTGCATATGGCCATATCTGAACTGGGGTGGCTGAGTGGGCTAAAGAATGGTGATGGATTAAACCCAAATCAATTGACTGGGGATGAGTGTTTGATTTGCTCAAACGCTCCGTCCATCACCCCCTTTTGTATCGCTTTGTTCGCCCTAAGTGTGGCAGGGTATGCTCAGACGTGAGTCCCTTGCTCACTTGGCCACTGGATTCAAGATAGCCTCCCTGATGAGGATTATGAATCCGAAACCGGTCCCAGGATGCTTGTTTCTGGTCCAGGGAAGACATGGCTTGGCAGTTCGGGCTGGACTGTTCCCATGAGGCACAGGGTCAGACTGATTTGCATATGGCCATGTCTGAACTGGGGTGGCTGAGTGGGCTAAAGAATGGTGATGGATTAAACCCAGATCAGTTGACTGGGGGTGAGTGTTTGATTTGCTCAAACGCTACGTCCATCATCCCCTTTTGTATCGCTTTGTTCGCCCTAAGTGTGGCAGGGTGTGCTCAGACGTGAGTCCCTTGCTCACTTGGCCACTGGATTCAAGATATCCTGGCTGATGAGGATTATGAATCCGAAATCGGTTCCAGGATGCTTGTTTCCGGTCCAGGGAAGACATGGCTTGGCAGTTCGGGCTGGACTGTTCCCATGAGGCACAGGGTCAGACTGATTTGCATATGGCCATGTCTGAACTGGGGTGGCTGAGTGGGCTAAAGAATGGTGATGGATTAAACCCAGATCAGTTGACTGGGGTGAGTGTTTGATTTGCTCAAACGCTACGTCCATCATCCCCTTTTGTATCGCTTTGTTCGCCCTAAGTGTGGCAGGGTGTGCTCAGACGTGAGTCCCTTGCTCACTTGGCCACTGGATTCAAGATATCCTGGCTGATGAGGATTATGAATCCGAAATCGGTTCCAGGATGCTTGTTTCCGGTCCAGGGAAGACATGGCTTGGCAGTTCGGGCTGGACTGTTCCCATGAGGCACAGGGTCAGACTGATTTGCATATGGCCATGTCTGAACTGGGGTGGCTGAGTGGGCTAAAGAATGGTGATGTATTAAACCCAGATCAGTTGACTGGGGGTGAGTGTTTGATTTGCTCAAATGCTCCATCCATCATCCCCTTTTGTATCGCTTTCCTAAATGTTGGCAGAGAACTCCGCTCCGCTGGCGGATTTTTGCCTACTCCGCGTTGCGCGGAGAACGCAGAGTTTATGCAAAAGTCCGACTTCGCAACGGAGCGGAGTTCAGCCCTGGGCCCCACAGTAAGCTCCACGCCTCCACCCCCCTAATAAATATAAAAAAATAAAATAAAGAAGATAAAAAAAAACACACTTACCTCTATTGCGGCGTCTCCGGCTGCCCTCCTCGTCCTCACCGTGGTCTCTCCTGCAGAAACCCCGGAGCCGCCGCGTTAGAAGTAAGTGTGTTTTTTAATCTTACACATATATATATTTGTTATATTTATTTATTGGGTGGGGGAGTCACGGAGAAGGAGTTTTTGCCCAACTCCGTGGAGCTCTGTATAGTGCAACTACGCCAGCTCCTCCCGGGCTTACTCTTTCCCTGATGTTTGTTTATGGAGCTAGAAGAATAAATATACCCATCCACCCACCCACCCCCATGCCTGCACTTCCCTAATATTTGTTAGACAGGAGTTAGAATAGTAAAGCTGTGCTTCCTAATGAAATTTAATTTCTCCCACCCCACACTCCCCACACATGGTCTGCAATGCGAGGACCTCCTTGTCTTTTTGTAATCCGTAAATAAATGATCACAGAAATCTTATCAACTTCTGTCCTTTGTAAGTTTTTATAACCCATATTCAAAATTTCCACTGGAGGGCAGTAATGTCACAAAAATAATATTGATATAAAGTCAGCACTGGAACTATGACATTCCCTCTGCTTGCCTGTGTTGGAGGATATTTGGGGGAGCAGCGAACCCCTGAAGGCTGGGAACAGGGTTTAACAAGGATATTACCATCAGCTATTGTCATCTTAACTAATATCTTCATTTTACGGCAACTATCATTGCTACTGGCCTTGTGTTAATAAAGTAATCATTATTTACCCTGCATTGGAGCTGTTATCAATGGTCTTTTCATGTGTATTTACAGTGCATGTCACTGTCACTATGAACAGTCATGTCAATAACATTCATGTTCACAATATTACAATAACATGTTATTACAATACCTTACTATTAGAATTAGTAGTGGTATTAGTATTGTACTTTAAAAAAAAAAATTTTTGTTATTTTGTTTCTAACAATAACCAGAAAACACTAAGTATATTTATAGCAACACTATTACTACTAACGTCAAGGACAACAATTAGAATAATAACAATAATATTGACAATAATAATAACATTAATAATAATAATAATAACAACAGTAATTATACATTAAATTGCAATATCAGCGACGGCAATGATAACAATAATAACACTGTTGTTGTTTTGTTATTATTGTTCTTCTCCTTCAGTGTATTATCTCGAGGCTGCTCGTCATGCAGACCATGGCCCCGCCCATCAGCAGGCTGGCCCCACCCCACTCCAGGCACTGGTGCTCTCTTGGGTGCCATTTTGACTCCAGGGGATATAATGACGCAGGCACTTGGTATGTTTATGTTTCTGAATTGGGGAGAAGGGTTCTCACCAGCCCAACCTGGCTTCTCCCTGACCCTCTTCAGCAGAGGCCTGCAGGGCACAGGTTGTAAACACAGAGGTATATATAGAGGTTGCATTGCGTTACTTATGCGCACATTGCAAAATAGTTCTCTTGCATAGTAACATGGCTTCCTAGAAAGGGGCCCACCATTGCAATTGTCCCTTCATAATAATAATCCACATTTGTAAAGCGCGAACAGTCACCCGTAAGATTAAGCAAGCTATTGCCCAGAGTCACCTGGTGCTGCTGGTGCTGGGTTAATCTGCCGCTGGCCTCGGGGATCGAACTGTGATCCCCAGATTCCAGAGTCAGTCGCCCTGGCCGTGGCGCCACACCTCTTCCTCCTTCATCGGTAGTTTAAATAGATAATAAGTGCTGTTAACCACACTTTAGTTATTGTTACGCTGTATAATTATTGGCATTTGCATAGCGCGCAATTGGTGATTGGTTTGGCTTTGCAGCAGTTTCCAGGGTGCCTCTCCACACATTGGCAAGCTGTCCATCGCACCCAGGCGTCTGATACAGCTTGTGAAGGTGTGCTATGGTCTTGCCATGATACCGAGGCTGGCCGAAGTAAGAAACGCTGCATGGTTGTGGCGACTTGAGGAAATCATGAAATGTGTATTTGGAGTATCCATCATTTGATCAGGGGCGTAGCAACCATCGGTGCAGCAGGTGCAGTGACACTGGGGTGCGAAATCCTGAGGAGCCCATTGAATCCTGATCATTTCTGTATTTTACTACCCTACTAGCACTGAAAGGGGCATTTCCCTTAAGTGTATCAGGGCCCATGGCATCCTTGCTACGCTACTGTTTAGTTCAGTTTAAGTTTATTCTAGTGTTTAGTCTTTTTAAGACCATTACACTATATAAAAAAAAATCATAAAACCTATTGCGCATTTATTTTAAAAAAATAACAAATAAGTATAAATATAAGAGAAAATTCATAATGGCATCTCATTAAAATTAATAATATACTTCACATATCTCTCATGCGCCAGAATATTGGTAAAAGAGGTTTTTTTACAGTCAGAGTAAGATACAAAGCGATTACTTTTTTCTTTCAGAGCTTGTGTATAGGATGGGATTAATGTTTTCCATCAAGATCATTGTTCGTGATTAATATCAGTATTGTCCTTGATCCAGAAATTTCTTCCTAATAGGGTACCATCCCTTATCATTTAGTTTAGGATTGCTAAACTCTTGGTCGATTTGTAATACAACTGAACTTTACATAAGTAGTTTTTATGTTATTAGTCCTTTATTTGGGCTATTTCTTTTAAATTAACTTTTAAAAAGGTTACCCTGCTGCAGACACGTGCGAGTGAGAGTCCTCCCAGCCAAGTTTTTACTGCT
Source organism: Lissotriton helveticus (assembly GCF_964261635.1). NCBI lineage: Eukaryota > Metazoa > Chordata > Amphibia > Caudata > Salamandridae > Lissotriton > Lissotriton helveticus. The sequence continues at coordinate 105,835,236 of NC_136065.1, forward strand.
TGCCTGTAGATACAGATTTCCAATATAGTAAAAATTGTTTTCAACAGTTTTTTCCTTTTTAATCCAAACTTTGGGCACACACCGAAAATATGCGCTAAAGACTCTTTCTTATATTTACACAACCGACATTCTTGATTCTGAAACTGATATTTCCAATTGGGAGCGAGAACTTTAATTTCCCACATACCGAAGCGTAATCGCACGAACTGTTGTTTTATGTTCTGTGAGAAAATAGCTGAAAGGTGTTCCTGCAGCTGCCACTTTTGGTAGGAATTGATCACTGTCCAGGTGTGGCGTCTTCATGTGAGAATATTCTTGTCAGTTGTATGAAATTTTGGCTGTGGCTTTAATTGCCTGATAAAAGGCTGCTTTTCCTATACTCGCCGTCCAAACTTCGTGCACACCTAATTCCTCAATTGCCTGCTTTAGGTAAGAGCCCCAGGATCCTTTTTTATTGATCAGTTTTTGTTCTTCTATTTCCTGCCAGCACAAGTTATCAATAGTTTCTCTTTCAGATGCGCGCAGTCTCCAACGTAACTTAACAAAGGCTGCTTTACTTTGAAATGTTTGATTTATCAATCCGAACTCAAGACGGACTTGAGCCGGAGAAGCTGATTTTGATATGTTAAAAACTGATTTATATACTCTCGTTTTAATTTTGTTTAGGATGATTGCTTCACGACCCTTCATCATTTCTGTGCCATATGTAACTGTTGGCATTAACTGGGCACGCATTATGGATAGCAGGTGGGCAAAGGACTGACAGCTCAATTTCCATTTTAATAGCTTAAAACCATAAATTAGCGATTGGGCTTTTGCCATCATTGATGCAGCATGCTGTTTGTACTGCATTTGATGTTCGATATTGAATCCTGGATATGCTACTGATTTTGACAGCTCTGCAGAAGGAAAGCTGACACTTTACACACTGTACCTAGTCTCCAGTGTGAATGGAACAGGTTGAGTCTCTGCAACAAGAGCTATTAAAGTTTGGAATGTTTACATAGATCAGAATTTATTGAGGTCTGTCTAGATGCAGTGCCCTGAAGGTTTAGTGGAGGACAACAGGCGCCTTGAAGGATCTCCCCTGGCCACAGGTGATGTCATTTCAATGCTAGAGATGGAGTGACAGTCACACTGCCACACAAAGCCACATGCACAATGACTTAACAAAAAATCCCAAAACAAAGATGCTGAACTTCAGGGAAGGATTCCCTGGAGATCCCAAGATGAAGGACTGGATTGCCCACATCCTACACTGTGTCCCATATGGAGGATCTGCTCTTCCTTGTGGTCCTTTCACTTCATGAGTTAAAGCAACCCTTACATCCAGCCACATTTTCCCTTCCTGGAAAGATCCTTTTTAGTTCTGGGTTTTAACAGCACAGCCATCAAACCGATCTGTTGCTAATAATACAAATGATTTATGCTTTGGGCCTGCCCTTTTCATCCATTGGCTCTCTTTGACCAACCTCTTTCAGCCATTGGGTTGACACTTTGTCAATCACGTTTTGACTCAGCCAGGGAAGTATTCATCTCACACCAAATGCCAGTAGTTGTCTAGGTGTATCCTTCCACCTCCACTGGAGTTCATGCTTTGAAATGCACGAGGGACTTCTTTACAACTATGGCCCTCTCCGCCCACTCCTATTGGTTTTCTCCTATGTTTCTCGCTGTAATGTGGCAATCTTACTGTGTTAGCACATTAAACCCAGTCCTATTGGCCTTGCTAATGCTTTTATATTCTTGCACGTAGTCTCCTCTTGATGCTCTAACAAGTTTTGCTCCCCCAAACTCTAGGACAACATGCTTTGGGTTCTGTCCAACCCAGTGCTTTGAGGCCAAACCTTGTTTTCTGCACAGCTCCTTTGCGACCTCCTTCTAAACTTTCCAGGGCTGGTTGTAATTAACCTTGTCCTGAAATATTAGGTAACATACATAAAGCACAACAACATTCTGTTTAACACACTTTTTCACTCTCTCAACAGAGAGGCCAATAAATGTTTGAGCAAATAGTCTGTTTGTAGTGCGAGCAACACAAACCAGGTCTGTATCTGCTGGTGCATCAGGTGGGTGAGTGTTCCCTTGTGTGGATGACTTCCTTCTAAGTGACCTGAGTCCGGTATCTTATGACGAACACTACATTAATCTCCAAAATTCATGAAAGTATCCAAAGGTCCCTCCAGTTCACGCCCCAAAGTTCACTCAATTAAAATCTCCATAATGCAGTGGTCGAAGTGGGCGGGATCGTCAGGGCAGGGCAAGCCCCTATTTCTTTAATTCAATAGATTCAATTTCCCTACTTTTTTATTTTAAACATGCATCCCAGGACGGCAGAAATATCCAAGGCCTACAGATAAGGCTTGGCGTTCGTGGCTGTTCGGGACTCTTTTCCTTCTTGACCAGAGAAAACAAAGACCGTGTCCACTTCTGCTCTGCCGCTGGCAGCTGCCCCCACCCCGCTTTCTTCATCTTATTCCCTCTTTTTCTGTCTAGCTCCTCCTCACTTACTGAAAACCGTGACTTCAAGAAATGTTCTCACCCTTTCTTTCCTCCTTTTGTTTTTTTATTCCCCTGTGAAATGGACTCAAAAAAGAAAAACACGTTTGCTAGAAATGTTGTCTTTTTCTGACATTTTTCTATTCTAAAGTGCAGCCTCGGGAATAAAAGGTTCAAAATATGAAAAATAAATAAATAACAAAATAAAGCAAGACAGATTGGTCGCAAAGTGGCCCCATTGATTTTATTCACCCCAAACACATTAGCACCACTTTACAGAGTTTGCTAGTGAAGTGCTACTTGTATTTTCTCATCTTTCTTTGAACAGCATTGTTGTCCCCGGCTGGGAAAGTGCACCAAACCTGGAGCTACTGCAATGCCTGATTGATGGGTGGATTGGAAAACAAAATGTGTACCGCGGGTCTGTGTTCAGGGATGTAGGGCCCGATTCACTGTATGAACTTAAGACTAAATCCTAAACGTACTACTATTTGGTATTCACAAAATGCACTTACTACTTTCGGGATTCACAGTGTGAACTTACTACTTTCGGGATTCACAGAATGAACTTACTACTTTCGATATTCACAGAATAGATTTAAGACTACTAACTTTACGTCCGCACTCGGGCCGGAAATTCTGGCCCAGAGGCGGAGCTTCTGGCTTGGGGGCGGAGTTTGCGACCCGGAGGCGGAGCTTGCAGCTTGGAGGCGGAGCTTCCGGCTCGGATGTGGGGATTTAGCGATGGCTGAAATCTCCACCTCTGGTCTGCAAGCTCTGCCTCTGGGCCGTAAGCTCCGCCTCCTTGCCGTAAGATCCACCCCAAGACGGAAGCTCCGCCTCCGGGCCGGAATTTCTGGCCCGAGTGCGGATGTAAAGTTAGTAGTCTTAAATCTATTCTGTGAATACGGAAAGTAGTAAGTTCATTCTGTGAATCCCGAAAGTAGAAAGTTCACTCTGTGAATCCCGAAAGTAGTAAGTTCACTCTGTGAATCCCGAAAGTAGTAAGTGCATTCTGTGAATACCAAATAGTAGTAAGTTTAGGATTTAGTCTTAAGTTCATTCTGTGAATCGGGCCCCTAGTCTTTTTAAACCATACTACTTACGTTTTATAAGGATATAAGCAATGGAAAATGAAATTAGTCCTTTCCAGGCCCTGTAGTCATGTCCTTAACTTTTCAGACAAAAACACTCAATGATTTCTGATTAATGAGTGTAAAAGCGTTAAGGTAACCATGTTGTTCCTGCTTACATTTCACATGCTTTACTTAATCTTACATTCCCTATGAGTGTTTATTTTTCCAGGATGTTGGTACTTTTTTATTAGGCAGCAAATTGCTTTTGTCTAGCGCGTAATTTGAATTGAGTCGCATCCAGGTGTTTATAGCGGGGCACAATTGGGTTGAAGTTGAAGGCAGTGAGAGTTTCTCTCAGTGGGGCAGGATGGTGTTCAGTGGGGCAGAGGATGTGGCACTATGGTAAGAGCTGCCGAATTTGGAACTGGGGTACCAGGTTCAGCCTTTATGACCAGTCCCCAGACCCCTCTCCTGAGGGAGCACAATCCCATGCTAGACCTTGAAGGCCCCTCTAGACCTTAGAAGCCCTGGTGTCCTAGCACCAGCAGGTGGACCCTTGTGGTGGCAAGTGTGGGTTAACCTTGAAGACCTGTCCACCACAATCCATACTGAAGTTCATAACCAGTCTTGCGGGCAGGCCTATGAAGCAGCACATCCTAGAGCAACAGTGACTATCACTGAGGTCACGGGACCCTTGAGAAGGGCCGGCTCTAGGGCGGTGCGACTGGTGTGACCGTACCGGGTGCTGACTTTGGGTGGGGTAGTCGTGTTAGCAAGTATATTATGGTTTTAAAAGCGCTTGCTGCGTGTTTCCGGGCCCCCAGCAATAAAAATGTCATGATAACTCCGATAATTAATGTTCTTCCTAGATAGAGATAGGAGTTTTGTCTAGTGGTAGTTGTGACTAATGGAAAGGTAGTGAAGAGGGTTAATGTGCCTACTGCAAAGAATATGCAGACTACAAAGTGCACATAATGTAAACAGAGCAGTGGATTACTTGTAGTTTATAAGTTAAGATCCTAACATAGAACATTGAGATATTAACTGTCATCTAAGATCTGCATGCAAACTTTTAGGTATAAATTAGAGCATTATGTTTTTTTTCTCCACTCTCTGATTTATCCTAATGTTGCAAAAAGTGTTGATTCAGATACAAATCAATTCTGATTATTAAAGAGAACCCCCAACCATGGTATTACGTTTTAAATTGTGAGTTTGTGTTTCTCCAGACCAATCACTAGTAAACTATACTGCCTACTAATGTGGTTGTCATGTGATTCCTACACCTTGTAGTCCTTTGTCTTAGGTAACATTTCCTATACACATGTATAATTGATTTTCTGCGTGTAATGTGTGTGATGTAAAGTCCTCTGACACCCAACACTGGTATGAGTGGCGCTGTAAATTAAAATAAATGCATCCGAGAGAGAGTTTGGTTATGGAGACTTGAGGGACACTGTTAAAGGGTGGTAGAGAGGGAATCCATGGTGGAGGTGGCCTTTGGGGGTATCAGCAAACATTCTTGCACAGAGCACCACCAGCACTAAAGCCAGTCCCCCCTTGAGGCCAGTCTGCCTCACCCCTTGGTACCTCCATTGGACTTGTTTCATCAGTAGTGGCTGCAACTCACCAGGGATTGTCAATGCAGGATTGGCACGCACACCAAACTAAGGGGCCGATTATGATGGCGGACGGACCTGAGTCCGTTCGCCACCATAGAGTAGGAGGGACCGTCCGCAGGGGCAGCGGCGGTCCCTCCATACAGATTAGGATGTGACCGCCAGGGTGGCGGTCACATCCTGTATTTATAACATTGCGGCGGGTGCAGCTTCAAGCTGCACCCGCCGCAATGTTAAAAATACATGCACGGCATTTGCGTGCACAAAGCGGCAGGCACCGCGCGGTGCCTGCCGCTTTGTTCACGCAAATGCAGGGGGGTACCATAGGTACCCCCCATGTGCACCCCCCACCCCCCTTTTCACCCAGGGGGCCCGCAACGGGCCCCCGAAGTGAAGGTCCGCATGCTTTTCCACGGCGGAAAAGCCGCCGTGGAAAAGCATACTTTTCACTCCATCATAATATGGCTGGCGGTGTCTGATAGACACCGCCAGCCATGTTAATGCTTTTCTGCCGCGGTCGGAAGGCGACCGCGGCGGAAAAGCGGTGGACAGATTCAAAGACCCACCAGCCATCCTAATTTGGCGGTGGGTCTTTAAAGCATCCGCGGCGGATTTCCTGCATCCTCCGGGCCGGCGGTGGCTTCCGCCGGCCCGGAGGATGCGGGAAATCCGCGATCCTAATGAGCCCCTAAGTTCGCAAACTTCACAGTCTCTCTTCTTCACGCACAAGCACTTTTAACATGTGCTACCTGCTTTGGGTCAAACAGAAAGAGGTATGCGTTTCCTCAGTGGGGCAAGAAGATAGGGGTAGGGGTAGAGAGAGATGCAGAGAAATGCTACTAAGGACACGAAGGTCCAATGGTGTAGGTCGGGAGGGGAAATCCTCCCTTCAGAAACTAGGGCCCTCACACACCTAGCCAGCTAGGTGTCATGCTTCATCATTGGGCCTGCTCCTCGTCGGGTCGGCGCTGCAATACCCGACGGGCACCCAAAGAGGGGTTCTTTTTTTTTTTTTTTTTTATTAGAAATTTTTTATTGGTGTACAAAAATATATATATACAGTACAGGTAGAGGTACACAGGCGTCGATCATATATGTCCATTGTCCATTGGTCTCCCTCCACTGGAGAAGAAGAAAAGGAAGAGAGAAGAAGAGAGAGGGGGGGGGGGGGGGGGGGGGGTTTGATTGTCCTTTATTGGGTCGTCCTCAGGAGGACCAATGTAGGAAGGGGGAGTCTCTGGTTGGCGCAGTGCAACACTGGCGACAAGCAAGGCCTCTCTCTTCCTCGTCAGGGCTGAGGGTTACCTTCAAGACAACCTCTGCTTACCCTCTAGGTAGTGTGGCTTAAGCAGTCTTAGGCTAATCTCTGGGGCATGTAGGGTTAAACATTTGCAATATTATACCATCACAACCAACCCACCACACAATGACACCAAACTGTATTTGTGAAAATATATCTCTTTATATAAATCTCAAGCAGGCTTGTAAATACAGTCTTGGTTACTTTGAAAGCAGGTTCCAGTTACTCTTTATCAATGTCACAGTTCTTTCTCAGCTTATCTTTCTTATTCCTCACACACGATCTTGGGTGATGCTTTCCTGTTCAAGTTCAGTAAAAACAAAGGTGGAGTTGCCTGCTGGGGGCCTCGGTGCACCTCCGATGGCTGACTGGGCCCGACCGGCCCGGGCTCACGCGTCTAGCGGGAGCGGCGGCAGGTTGGTTCGAGTCCGCCTCTCTGAGCGAGACGCACGGTTGGGCGCGACTGGCGGGGGAGAGGGCGGGGGCCCTGGGAGCGCTCTTCACGCGGCTCCGAGGACTTGGCTGATCAGAGGGCGGTGCAAGCGGGCAGGCCAGATGCTCGCACCGCGGGGGCAACAACAGTACCTTTGTCTTTCTTGAGCAGGATCGAGGCAATCCGAGCGCAGGTCAGCGCGGTGATCCGCGTCGCGGTGTCTTCCTCCCGGGGTTCTTTGATGCAGATCTTTTGTTCCTTGCCGTATGGTGCAGTGTTGGTAAGGGGCCTAGTAAGTGTAGATGTGTGTGAAAAAGTAAAGGCTAAAACAGGTTGGGTAGCCCAATAAGAGACTTTATTACGTATGGCTCCTACCAGATTAAAATGAAGAGGGATAGAGTGGTGACTTTATCTGAAATGATGTATCAGAAAAAGTGGCGCTTCTAGGGGGTCAACATGTTTCTTGCCTGTCTAGTCCAAACAGGATCAATGGCAATTCATCATGACCATGTACCACTAACTACACACCGTGGTACAAGTGGATAAACCTACCTACCACGTTTATTTTATTACTGAAGGTGAAGTACCTACAATTGTTGAGGGGCATCTAAAAGAAAAGACAAACGTGTGCAACAAACAAATACATGATTCACAGTGTACACTTGCAATCAATGTATTTAGAAAGAAGGTGACGACCCGCAGTGAAATAAACGAGTGATCATAGTGATTAGCGTGACAGGCAACATCCGTGATCTAATTGCCATATGTAAAACCATAAAATCTGAGAATAAAACAAGCATTAGCTCCAGGAGGGCATGAGGACTCACCTACTGGCACTATAAGCCACGCCTCAACAGTGTCCGGGTTCATTGTTCCCAATAGGTAGAACTACAGAGAAATCATGCCACCAATCGATAAAGCCATGCTGGGGCCTTTCGAACAGCAAGGATGCACATAAGCAGGGGGTAGCGAGCTTGGCGAAAGAAGATGGGTCGTGTCATTAAGCTCATTGTTGGTGGTAGATATAAACCCATATTCAAATGCACCATGCCGCGGCCCCTAAGAATGTAAATTTACATGCTGGCGGTGGATGGTGTGCATGCCTAGAAGATAGCGGCATCCTAACAAGAGATTGCCGTATTAAGCCTTAAACTCACCGGTAGCGTTGCTACATGGTGGGGTAGAGTTGCAGGTAGGTCATGTCGGGAGTGCATTACTCACCTTAATACGGCATCAATGAGTTCGGCGACCTACCTCTCACCACCTAAACCGGGTGGTAGAGAGCAGTGCCGCAGTGCAGCTGATATACTCACCGGCTAGCTGCTTTGGGGGCACTGGAATTATGCAGCAAAAGAGGACAAAATTATGCCGCAGTGTTGACTAAATTATGCAGGAAATATAGGCTGCAGCCTAATGCAGTATATTTCCAGATACTTTTTTATTTTGACACTTGTACACATACTAACAGTCTCTGGAAATATTTTGCCCTATTAGTACCAATGTAACAAACAAATGCAGCAGTGAGAAAGGTGATCAGTTAACCTTTGCAAAGGCTCGTCCACTTTGCAGCAGCACAAGTCAATTTTTTTTGTAACTTTTGATCCGTTTGAGCTACAAACAATTTATTAGTTAAAATTGTCAGGTTATGCAGCAGCTGTTGTATTATGTGGCAAATATGGCAGAGACATAAATATAGAGAAAACATTTTCAAACTAGGATATTTTGCCATTTATGTTTGATCTGCTCATGTGGAAAAAGGCAGGAGAAGTGCTGATGACAGAAACTCCATGGTTTGGAAACACATGGCTTGTGCATCCTCTTTTAAGACTATCTGTGATTGGAAACTGGTCAGTGAAATGCCAAACAAATACTAAAAATTGGGATGTTTTGTACATTCTGGCCACACCTCTGACTCCGCCCACTGATCCAATCCTTGGGTTATTCCTGCCCTCTGATTCTCCGCCCACAATTTCCCTACTTTTTTCCCCTACTTCGACCACTGCCATAAGCAGTGTAGAGAAAGGGACACAAGAGGTTGATGGGCAGTCCCTCTCCTGGTACCCATGAACGCTTGCCCACCTCTGCCTGTGGAGGGTCATATTGCTTCGGTGGCATCGGCTTTTCCAGGAGAACCTCCTCTCTCCCAGAGGCGAGGCTCCAAGTTTACATTTTACTGCAAGTGCCTAGGGCTCCCAGGCAAAACACTGCAGGTTACAATACAAGTCAATAGGAGAGACAATTTTCAGATGATTTAAAATAAAAAAAATAACCAAAATAAAGGAAAATCATTTCATAAATGTAAAAGAAAAACTGAAAAAGATTGCACTGACTTTAGTGTCATTCAGTTATATTCCACTCAGCTGAATATCAAAAACTGTACCTCTCTGTTCAGCCACCCTTAGCTCTCTAAACCTCCCCTCACGCCTCCCTCCTTTTCAGCGCCTTTCACACTCATCTCAATCCACTTGCCCACTCTCACACCGCAGCACACTCTCACCTTCACCCATTCACCCACACCTGCTTCAGAGTCACTGCCTACTCGTCCACATTTGCCTATTTTCTATTCATTCCCCTGTCCCTTCTCACCCACAGCTACTCACACCCCTGGGCGTCCGCAGGGGGGGGGCAAGAGGGGGCGCTTGCCCCCCCCTGGATCCAGGCCCGGTTCTAGAGGATGGGCCCAAATACCTGGGCCGATTTTGCTACCTGAAAGGCTGCTACAGCGCCGAGTGTGACTCTCAGCAGGTCACAGAGTGAGGCCGGTTCAATGCCATGGGCAGAATGACAATGGGCCAGCAGAGGAGGCACAGCATGGAGCATCTCCGCCCATCCCAGGCCTCAGGAGGTGAGCAGCACAATTAGCAAGTCTTAGGCAGGGGACGCGAGCTTTAGTCCCTCACAGCAGGCCACAACGATAAGATAAAAAGCTAAGGGGCGCGGGCAGGGGTATTTGGGGAGCGGGGTTAGTGCAAACATTCTTAGTTTAAAAACTGAAGTGACAGACCAGATTGAAATTGAAACTTTCTTATGAAATCCATTCGTTTGTTCAATGGGGAGCATGCTGTATACAGCTAACAGTGGAAAAACCCTGGAAAAAACACTAAGCACTGAAATAACTACATTTAAAGAACAATATGACTAAAAATGGAAAAAAATGAAAATTCGATTTTGACAATGTTGTAGTGCAAAATGTAATTAACCCTCCATGTTGAGGCCAAGGGAGACGTAAGAGCAGAGGAGAGATACAGAGAGAGACAGAGCCAAAAGGAAAAATAAGAGACATAGTGGGGAGTAGAGACAAACGGAGAGGGGGAGAGGAAAAAGGGAGAAATGATTGACGAGAGAAGATAGGAAAAGAGGCGAGGGGGGGGACATAATTATAGATAAACACAAAGAGGGAGGGAGACGGAGGGAGACAGAGATCGACAGACAGAGGGAAGGGGACGACAGAGGGAGGGAGACAGACCGGGAGACAGAGGGCGATACAGGGTGGGAGACAGACAGAGGGAGGGAGACAGAGAGGGAGGGAAAGAAAGGGAGACAGAGAGAAGGAGAAGGAGACAGAGAGAGGGAGACCAAGAGAGAGGGAGACAGAAAGAGGGAGACAGAGGGAGGGGGAGACCGAGGGAGGGGGAGACCGAGGGAGGGGGAGACCGAGGGAGGGCGAGACAGATAGGGCGGGAGACAGAGGGAGAGAGGGAGGGAGACAGAGAGAGAGGGAGGGAGGGAGACAGAGACAGACAGACAGAGAGGGAGACAGAGGGAGGGAACAGGGACAGATAGAGACAGAAAGATAGAGACAGGGACAGGCAGATAGAGGCAGAGACTAAGACAGACAGAGAGACATAGAGGGAGACAGAGGTAGAGAGAGAGGGAAGGAGACAGAGGGTGACAGAGGGAGAGGGAGACAGAGGGTGACAGAGGGAGAGGGAGACAGAGGGTGACAAAGGGCGACAGACGGAGGGAGCCAGAGAGAGATAGAGGGAGACAGAGGGAGAGGGAGACAGAGGGTGACAAAGGGCGACAGACAGAGGGTGACAGAGGGTGACAGAGGGAGACAGAGGGTGACAAAGGGCGACAGACGGAGGGAGCCAGAGAGAGACAGAGGGAGAGTGAGACAGAGGGTGACAGAGGGAGAGGGAGACAGAGGGTGAGAGACAGAGGGCGAGAGACAGGGCGACAATCAGAGGGCGACAATGGGAGGGAGAGGGAGACAGAGAGAGAGACAGAGAGAGATAGGGAGACAGAGGGAGGGAGACAGGGGGAGAGACAGACAGAGGGCGACAGACAGAGGGAGGAGGGCGACAGAGGGAGGTAGACAGAAAGAGGGAGAGAGACAGAGGGAGGGAGACAGAGAGAGAGAGAGGGAGAGAGATAGACAGAGTGAGTGAGACCGAGGGAGACAGGGAGAGGGAGAGGGAGGGAGACAGAGAGATAGAGAGAGGGAGGGAGACAGAGAGACAGACAGAGAGAGAGAGAGAGAGAGAGAGAGAGAGAGAGAGTGAGAAAGAAAAATGTGTCTATGCCGGGTCTGGTGGCTAAGTGGACGAAGGCGTCCGCTGCAGGGACCTGTGTTCAACCTCATGGTCATAGTTTTTGTTGTTGCTCTAGCCTCTCCCCCCTCCCCCACTGACCCCGCCACCACCGGTGCGGCCCTCGGCCACAAACCACACTTTAAATTTGGCCCCCGAGAGAAAGTTTGTGAGTACCCATGCTTTAGAACCGCATCAACCTGTTTAGAATGTTTTTGTTTTTTTCTGGTCATTTTTAGTTTTTCCCTGTTTCATTGTAGTTGCCAGGTCGTCTGCTGTGGTGCCTCACAAGATTTTTCTCTTCCCTCTATGGGTTTCTTTGTTTATTTAAGCTCTTTGTATTATTAGATTTTTTTGAATGTATTTAATACTTGTGCTCAATCATGTCGGAGGATGGTGATGAAGTTAAAATGTTGCCCCCCCCTGGAAACATTTCTGCGGATGCCCAAAGTCACACCCCGCATCCCTCTCACAAGCCCTCCACTCTCCCAATGTCTCCATTTTCGTGCCCCATCCTTTCTCTATTTGTAAATTAAAAGCTATCTGTGAAAGAAAAAGTAAAATAAGTATGAGTTGCCATTTTATTTTACAATTGTGGCATAAAATTCAGGTTTTACAAATCAGTTTCTTTTAGATTTAGAAATAGGTTTAGCATTTTCACGCTTGTCCCCATTCGGCTAAAAGCACTCCGAGCACTGAACGAAGAGATGTCCTTTCTTCCTCCTGTGACATGCTTGGTGCCTATTTTCTACTTTATTGGTGAGTTTGATTTTATTACATGTATGCAGTGCTTTGTCCTGCTTGCCAGGCGGCTTCACAGCACTGCAAGAGGTATGCATTAGGCACCTTCACATCTAAATATGTGTGGAATGTAAATACCACATTACAGCTGTGGACAGACCGATAGAGGAATCTAGAGATTTCACGATAGTCTTATCCCTAACAGCCGAAATGTGGCATGAACCGAGAGTTTTATCAAACTTTCCACCTGTTCTTGAGCAGGTCAAATCAAAAGATGAGCAAGGAATTGGGTGGAGATCCGCCAAAGGCTCTTGGAATGTCCTGTAGTTACATTTATTTGGTGCTTCTGACAAGGTGCAAAGACTCACCTGCCACCGGAGCGCACACTACACCTAGTGCATGTTTGGGTGAAAGAACGGTGAATTGCAGTGCAGCACATTTTGAGACGCATTTTTGTGTCTTGCTTGATGACCTAGTTTGCTGCTCTAATCCCGACCTCGAGGTCAGCATTTATTTATTTATTTATAACGTTTTAGATAGCGCGAACAAGATCCCGAGGGATATCAGAACGCTTTACAATAGGATGGGAGGAAGGACAAAAATACAATAACCATATCAAGCAGGAGAGAGGAAAAGATAAACAAGCATTGAAAATGCAATAGGTCTCGCAATAGAAGAGTTTGACATTTTTCGTTTTGCAAATGGATGAGTGGCGTTGCGTGGATGAGTGGCGTTGCGTGGATGAGTGGCGTTGCGTGGATGAGTGGCGTTGCGTGGATGAGTGGCGTTGCGTGGATGAGTGGCGTGTGTGAGTGGTGTTGCGTGTGTGAGTGGCGTTGCGTGTGTGAGTGGCGTTGCGTGTGTGAGTGGCGTTGCGTGTGTGAGTGGCGTTGCGTGTGTGAGTGGCGCTGCGTGTGTGAGTGGCGTTGCGTGTGTGAGTGGCGTTGCGTGTGTGAGTGGCGTTGCGTGGATGAGTGGGGTTGGAATGCAATAGGTCTCGCATTAGAAAAGTTGAAGTTATTGGTCTTGTAAATGACATATTTTATTTATTTTTTCGTTGTTAAAATTGCTAAATTGATGGCTTTGTCATTTACAATGCCAATAGTTATAACTTTCGCGAATGTGACACCTATAGCATTTGGAATGCAACATGTTTTGTATTTACGTGACTTAGATGGCAGCTCTGGTCGTTAGGCCACATCTCTAGAGAGCAGGAGAGTGCAGCAGGGGAGAGAAGCACAGCAATGCAATAGCTTTGTTATTTACAATGCCAATAGTTTTATCTTTCGCAAATGTGACACCTATTGTAACACAATATGTGTTGTGAGGGTGGGTGAGGGTGAGGGGTTGAGGGTGAGGGGTTGAGGGTGAGTGAGGGTGAGGGGTTGAGGGTGAGTGAGGGTGAGGGGTTGAGGGTGAGTGAGGGTGAGGGGTTGAGGGTGAGTGAGGATGAGAGGGTGAGTGAGGGTGAGGGTGAGTGAGGGTGAGGGGTTGAGGGTGAGTGAGGGTGAGGGGTTGAGGGTGAGTGAGGGTGAGTGAGGGTGAGGGTTTGATGGTGAGTGAGGGTGAGAGTGGGTGAGGGTGAGGGGTTGAGGGTGAGTGAGGGTGAGTGAGGGTGAGGGGTTGAGGGTGAGTGAGGGTGAGAGAGTGAGTGAGAGTGAGGGTGAGTGAGGGGTTGAGGGTGAGGGGTTGAGGGTGAGTGAGGGTGAGGGGTTGAGGGTGAGTGAGGGTGAGGGGTTGAGGGTGAGTGAGGGTGAGGGGTTGAGGGTGAGTGAGGGTGAGGGGTTGAGGGTGGGTGAGGGTGGGTGAGGGTGAGGGGTTGAGGGTGAGTGAGGGTGAGTGAGGGTGAGTGAGGGTGAGTGAGGGTGAGGGTGAGTGAGGGTGAGTGAGGGTGAGGGTGAGTGAGGGTGAGGGTGAGTGAGGGTGAGGGTGAGTGAGGGTGAGGGTGAGTGAGGGTGAGGGGTTGAGGGTGGGTGAGGGGTTGAGGGTGAGTGAGGGTGAGGGGTTGAGGGTGAGTGAGGGTGAGTGAGGGTGAGGGGTTGAGGGTGAGTGAGGGTGAGGGGTTGAGGGTGAGTGAGGGTGAGTGAGGGTGAGGGGTTGAGGGTGAGTGAGGGTGAGTGAGAGTGAGGGTGAGTGAGGGGTTGAGGGTGAGGGGTTGAGGGTGAGTGAGGGTGAGGGGTTGAGGGTGAGTGAGGGTGAGGGGTTGAGGGTGAGTGAGGGTGAGGGTGGGTGAGGGTGAGTGAGGGTTTGAGGGTGAGTGAGGGTGAGTGAGGGTGAGGGGTTGAGGGTGAGGGTGAGTGAGGGTGAGTGAGGGTGAGGGTGGGTGAGGGTGAGTGAGGGTGAGTGAGGGTGAGTGAGGGTGAGGGGTTGAGGGTGAGTGAGGGTGAGAGGGTGAGGGTGAGTGAGGGGTTGAGGGTGAGTGAGGGTGAGGGGTTGAGGGTGAGTGAGGGTGAGTGAGGGTGAGGGGTTGAGGGTGAGTGAGGGTGAGGGTGAGGGGTTGAGGGTGAGTGAGGGTGAGTGAGGTTGAGGGTGGGTGAGGGTGAGGGGTTGAGGGTGAGTGAGGGTGAGTGAGAGTGAGGGTGAGTGAGGGGTTGAGGGTGAGTGAGAGTGAGGGTGAGTGAGGGGTTGAGGGTGAGGGGTTGAGGGTGAGTGAGGGTGAGGTTGAGGGGTTGAGGGTGAGTGAGGGTGAGGGGTTGAGGGTGAGTGAGGGTGAGGAGTTGAGGATGAGTGAGGGTGAGGGTGAGTGAGGGTGAGTGAGGGTGAGGGTGAGTGAGGGTGAGTGAGGGTGAGGGTGAGTGAGGGTGAGTGAGGGTGAGTGAGGGTGAGTGAGGGTGAGTGAGGGTGAGTGGTTGAGGGTGAGGGGTTGAGGGTGAGTGGTTGAGGGTGAGTGGTTGAGGGTGAGGGTGGGGGTGAGGGTGAGTGAGGGTGAGTGAGGGTGAGTGAGGGTGAGTGAGTGAGGGTGAGGGGTTGAGGGTGAGTGATGGTGAGGGGTTGAGGGTGAGTGAGGGTGAGGGTGAGTGAGGGTGAGGGGTTGAGGGTGAGGGGTTGAGGGTGAGGGGTTGAGGGTGAGTGAGGGTGAGGGTGAGGGGTTGAGGGTGAGTGAGGGTGAGGGGTTGAGGGTGAGTGAGGGTGAGGGGTTGAGGGTGAGTGAGGGTGTGTGAGGGTGAGGGTGAGTGAGGGTGAGTGAGGGTGGGTGAGGGGTTGAGGGTGAGTGAGGGTGAGGGTGAGTGAGGGTGAGTGAGGGTGAGGGGTTGAGGGTGAGTGAGGGTGAGGGGTTGAGGGTGAGTGAGGGTGAGGGTGAGTGAGGGTGAGGGGTTGAGGGTGAGGGGTTGAGGGTGAGTGAGGGTGAGGGTGAGGGGTTGAGGGTGAGTGAGGGTGAGGGGTTGAGGGTGAGTGAGGGTGAGTGAGGGTGAGGGGTTCAGGGTGAGTGAGGGTGAGGGTGAGGGTGGGTGAGGGTGAGTGAGGGTGAGGGGTTGAGGGTGAGTGAGGGTGAGTGAGAGTGAGGGTGAGTGAGGGGTTGAGGGTGAGGGGTTGAGGGTGAGTGAGGGTGAGGGGTTGAGGGTGAGTGAGGGTGAGGGGTTGAGGGTGAGTGAGGGTGAGGGTGAGGGTGGGTGAGGGTGAGTGAGGGTGAGGGGTTGAGGGTGAGTGGGGGTGAGTGAGGGTGAGTGAGGGTGAGGGTGGGTGAGGGTGAGTGAGGGTGAGTGAGGGTGAGTGAGGGTGAGGGGTTGAGGGTGAGTGAGGGTGAGAGGGTGAGGGTGAGTGAGGGTGAGGGGTTGAGGGTGAGTGAGGGTGAGGGGTTGAGGGTGAGTGAGGGTGAGGGTGAGTGAGGGTGAGTGAGGGTGAGGGGTTCAGGGTGAGTGAGGGTGAGGGTGAGGGTGGGTGAGGGTGAGTGAGGGTGAGGGGGTGAGGGTGAGTGAGGGTGAGTGAGAGTGAGGGTGAGTGAGGGGTTGAGGGTGAGGGGTTGAGGGTGAGTGAGGGTGAGGGGTTGAGGGTGAGTGAGGGTGAGGGGTTGAGGGTGAGTGAGGGTGAGGGTGGGTGAGGGTGAGTGAGGGTGAGGGGTTGAGGGTGAGTGGGGGTGAGTGAGGGTGAGTGAGGGTGAGGGTGGGTGAGGGTGAGTGAGGGTGAGTGAGGGTGAGTGAGGGTGAGGGGTTGAGGGTGAGTGAGGGTGAGGGGTTGAGGGTGAGTGAGGGTGAGGGTGAGTGAGGGTGAGGGTGAGGGGTTGAGGGTGAGTGAGGGTGAGGGTGGGTGAGGGTGAGGGGTTGAGGGTGAGTGATGGTGAGTGAGGGTGAGGGTGGGGTTGAGGGTGAGTGAGGGTGAGTGAGAGTGAGGGTGAGTGAGGGGGTGAGGGGTTGAGGGTGAGTGAGGGTGAGGGGTTGAGGGGTGAGTGAGGGTGAGGGGTTGAGGGTGGAGTGAGGTGAGGGTGAGGGGTGAGTGAGGGTGAGTGAGGGTGAGTGAGGGTGAGGGAGTGAGGGTGAGGGTGAGTGAGGGTGAGTGAGGGTGAGTGAGGGTGAGTGAGGGTGAGGGTGAGTGAGGGTGAGGAGGAGTGAGGTGAGTGAGTGAGGGGTGAGGTGTGAGTGGTGAGTGATGGTGAGGGGTGAGGGGTGAGTGAGGGTGAAGGGTTGAGGGGTGAGTGAGGGTGAGGGGTGAGGGTGAGGGGTTGAGGGTGAGGGTTGAGGGTGAGTGAGGTGAGGGGTTGAGGGTGAGGGGAGGGGTGAGGGAGTGAGGGTGAGGGTGGGTGAGGGTGAGTGAGGGTGAGGGGTTGAGGGTGAGTGAGGGTGAGTGAGGGTGGGTGAGGGGTTGAGGGTGAGTGAGGGTGAGTGAGAGTGAGGGGTTGAGGGTGAGTGAGGGTGGGTGAGGGTGAGTGAGGGTGAGGGGTTGAGGGTGAGTGAGGGTGAGTGAGTGTGAGGGGTTGAGGGTGGGTGAGGGTGAGTGAGGGTGGGTGAGGTGGGTGAGTGAGGGTGAGTGAGGGTGAGGGTGAGGGGTTGAGGGTGAGTGAGGGTGAGGGGTTGAGGGTGAGTGAGGGTGAGGGTGGGTGAGGGTGAGTGAGGGTGAGGGGTTGAGGGTGAGTGAGGGTGAGTGAGGGTGAGGGGTTGAGGGTGAGTGAGGGTGAGGGTGAGTGAGGGTGAGTGAGGGTGAGTGAGGGTGAGTGAGGGTGAGGGTGAGTGAGGGTGAGTGAGGGTGAGGGTGAGTGAGGGTGAGGGTGAGGGGTTGAGGGTGAGTGAGGGTGAGGGGTTGAGGGTGGGTGAGGGTGAGGCTGAGTGAGGGTGAGGGGTTGAGGGTGAGTGAGGGTGAGGGGTTGAGGGTGAGTGAGGGTGAGGGTGAGTGAGGGTGAGTGAGGGTGAGGGGTTGAGGGTGAGTGAGGGTGAGTGAGAGTGAGGGTGAGTGAGGGGTTGAGGGTGAGGGGTTGAGGGTGAGTGAGGGTGAGGGTGAGGGTGGATGTGGTGGTGGATATGGTGGTGGATGCGGTGGTGGTGGATGCGGTGGTGGTGGATGTGGAGGTGGTGGTGGATGTGGTGGTGGATGTGGTGGATGTGGGGTGATTGCGGCTTGCAAGCTTATTCCGCTCACGTTATGCAGTTTCAAACATGATTGCCACTATTACTCTCAAATTCACTTGGCAGCAAACTGGTGAACTAATTAAAAGAAAGTCGTATTCAGCGTTATGGCCGGTACTTTATTCCAGCAAAGTGGCAAGTCAGTACACACCAATGAGCTAGTAAAGCTAAAAACACACCACATGGCACAATTGCTGGCTGAGCGAGCAGAAGTAAGCCAAACAGCTTTCCCGTAGCTATGGAGAGCTGAGCTCTTTATGTAGCAGCACGCATAAGAAAAGTCCCGTATTTTGACCAAAACACTCTCTGATAATGATCAGCCGAATTCAGAAGGCTTCCTGCCCTCATATATTCCCAAGAGAGCAGTAATCTTATAAGGAAATGCTGTCATCACACCTAAAGCTACGGATGAGGAGAGCTTGCTGGAAGACATTCAATTAATGAAAAAAAAAAAAAAAGAAAAGGAGACAGCCGTGAACTGAAAGCACGGCCGGCCGGCCGTGAAAAAGCCTTTGATGCCGCAGGGGGTAATTAGGGGAGGAGAATGGCTGGGCTGAGGCAGAGCGCCAAGCCTTTGATGCAGCAGGGGGCGGAGCGGGAAGAGCTGCTGGCGGCACTAAGCTGACGATTTGATGCTGTGCACGCGCATTTTAACTAATTGCGCTTGCGCATTGAGTTAAAAGTGCACATGCACTTCATCAAATCGCCAGTGAATCGCCAGTGTAGGTAAGCTTTGTTTAAGCCCCCATAGTCTCGCTCTGCTCAATGCGCATGCGCATTGACAGGCGAGACCTAAAAAACAGGAATGGTCCCAGAATACAGTACAATTATGTGTGTAATGAATTCATTCACATGGGCACCTCCAAGTCCCAGAAGATCCCTAATATCTGTGAAGTTCCCCAGAGGTTCATCTTTTCCATCGTCCTTTTCAACTTCTAGTGGAGCCCGTTCGGGCTCGAGGTACCAACAACACCATCAGATTCACCAAAATGCCAACTATGCTTGAGAAAGCTCTCCATGCCACTGGAGTCAGGCTATCCTGGATGAAGAGAGGTGAAACCCCGAAACCAGTCGTAGGATGCTTGTTTCCAGTCCAGGGAGGGCCTGGCTTGGCAGTTCGGGCTGGACAGTTCCCATAGGGCACAGGGTCAAGACTGATTTGCATATGGCTGAGTCCAAACTGGAATGACATGGTGATCAAAAAAATTATGAATTTAGGCCCAGATCTCTGAACTGGGGTGAATGTATCACATTGTTCTACATTCTGTCCATCAATTGTTGTTTTTGCAACTATGCTTGAGAGACATCTCGCTTCAGACATCCAGTGCCCCAAGCACTGCTTGACATTCATCTGTCTCTGGATGTCCAGCACGTACCTGAATCCCAACCCCACCAGGGAAAAACTCCTGTAATTTACCATGAACATCAAGCAAGAAACAGTAAGATCATAGGTGGCTTTGTACCCCAGCGCTCACCCAGTGCAAGGTCCCCTTGAGTCTTCATGGGCACTAGCCTCACCCTCCAGGAACACTTTGCCAAGAAGGCAAAGATGCCTGGTACAAGCTCTCTCTACTGAAGAAAGTGAAACCATTCCTCCCAGAAACAACTTGCTAACTGCTGTTCAAGTACTGGTACTCTCACATCGGGATGGTTGCAATGCCCTGCTCCACAGGTTCCCAGACGCCACACTGGCAATGTGTGGGCATCTGTAGTCGATTAGTGCATGGGTCAGAGAAAGAAGAGAGGCTCTCACTTAGCACCATGTTCACTAGAGGCCGGTGCTGGCATGAACAGCAGGGGAGTGACGCAAAACTTTCATTTCCCAGTTTTCCCGCCACCTACGTGTTGCCTGTATCCCAGAGTGCACCACGTGCTGGATGCTGATATATGCAGCGACGATGTGGCGACTAGATTTAGCCTGACGCCACTCTTCGACTTCTTCTCAGGTCCTGGAACCTCTGGCGCTGTTCTAGATATTAGTTGAGTACTGGGGCCCGATTCACAGAACTAATCTGAGACAAAATCCTAAACTTACTACTTTTGGTATTCACAGAAGGCATTTAGTAGTAGTAAAGTTAGTTTACTACTACTAAATGCCTTCTGTGAATACCAAAAGTAGTAAGTTTAACCAAAAGTAATTAGTGCATTCTGTGATTCCAAACGTAACAAGTTTAGGATTTTGTCTCAGATTAGTTCTGTGAATCGGGCCTTGGGACACTACCAGGAGTAGCTGTGCAGCTGAATACATCCCATTTCATTCACTCATTTGGGTTCTGGTTTAGCATCACTGGACCAAGTCTCCATCGTTGGAGCTGCAAGTCAAGGGGGCCCTAAATTACAGGTGACTTCGTGTGGAGGAGTACTTGCAGTTTTTCTCAAAAATATAGCATTTTTAAATATAACAGTTTAAATTTGGATCATTGCTAGACTTTAATGTTTGCTACCCTAAGTGTTTTTTGTTGCACACTGGAGAACATTGCTCTGTGGGCAGGCAGGACAAGTGTAATAGTAGACTAATTGGCGCACTAGCAGCGCTTTACCGTCCACCTTTACAGATACAAGCAACATATTGTTTATCGATAATTATCCATCATCTACATATTTTTTTCTTACTCCCACTGCTTTCTGGAATACTTTGTAACACATCTTCTTCGGCCGTCAAGTTTCCTTGTGCGAGGGATGCTGAATTTATACCATCCAACAACATGAAAAAATTGATGTTTAAGTTATAGAAGGGTTGTCTCCAACAGGTCCTTTTCCAGAAGCATCCTAAAATGATATAGTATTTGTTATTGAGCCTTGCCAGCTGTTATGGACCCCTTGGTAGAGTTTGGCAGGATATCCGGTTTATAGATTAGTTGGTAGAAATTGAGCCCCGAACAAAATTCAAGAGGAGGAGGTTAAAGCCCCCCACAATTGCAGCTCCCTTGGCAATGGGTAACCTTTAAATATGTTGGGGTGGAAGTGTGTGCAGGGGCAAGGCCGGACTGGGTACCCAAAGCAGCCCTGGCAAATTATGATAGGCACAGCTTCCGTACTGTGCATAGTGAGTGCAGCAAGCAAGCCTGACCACTACAAGGTGGGTTTGGGGGTTCTCCCCCAAGAAAAGTTGGGGCAATCTGATGCATTCCACAACACATTTGTCATTATATATTCAATAGTTTTAGCTTTTAAAGCATATTAGAACACTGGAATGTTGGGAGCTCCATTGAAGACAATGGCGTGCTCCCGGCTTCTAGGGGCCGGTAAAGGCCCGCAGAGCAACATTCTAATGTTTTAGAAAGGCCTCTCGGAGCTCGAGGGGATTTAAATCCCCTCGAGCTTTGAGAAGCCTTTGTTTTATTTGTTAGAACATTCTGCCCTCTAGTGGCAGAATGTTCTACTAGCCTTATAGCCCTTCGTAGCAGGGCTTTACCGGCTTTTAAAGTCCTGTCTCCTGCTAAAGTCTCTCGCTTTTGGTTCTGGCCTTTAACGCGGGAGCGGGCCTTTAATAGCCAGTATAGCCTGCTACTGCAGGCTATAAGGCCATAGTATATGATGATCTTACAGTGTAACAGGACAGGACAATCTTTGTTGGGGCTCTTCAATGATGTCCTCATTATGACCCTCCAACAGCACCCCTCATCTCTCTATAGCCCCCTTTTCACGTGTATTTCATTTGTTTTATAGACCCTCTCATAACAGTGTAGGGTGTTGGAGCACTTTACCTCACACACATACAGAGACAATTAGTCACACTTGTGTAAATCAGTGGTTAGAAAATGTTACATAAGGTAAATGGGACTACTTAGTGTAGGATTCACATATCATCCATACTGAAAGGTATTTTTTAAGAGTGCTTGGTCTGGAGCAGCACAAACTCGTGATTCAGAACCTAACACAGTGGTTAAGGTTGGCTTTACTAATAAGAATTTATTTCTACCCAAACAACCCATTTATAGCAACATTAGGATAATGAAAGACTTGGAAAAAGATAACTTTCTAACCTGTGCCATGTAGATTGCGTTCAGCTCCTTGATGGCAGTTTACAGCTCACTGTGCTATATTATTTATGATTGTAATTTAGGAACTGCACAGTAACAAAAGCATCTTTGTGACAAAAGCAGTAACCCACTAAGCCATGCATGTAAAATACAGTTCTGTGATCTGCATGGTACACATCCTTTGCAGCGGGCATATTAACCCTCTGCGCTACTTTAGATGAGTCAAAACTCCCACTAGATAAATCTCTCTCCAGCAGGTACATTAATCACAAGAGTTATCTTGAAACTTTTATTGTTGCCTGAAAACGACTGAATATACAAGGGACTCTGCAGCGGGTGCTTTCAAAACTGCTGCACTGCTACAAAAACGCCCCAGAGCCCAGTAACACAACCGGGCCCCACCCTTCCAGCCTCCCTGGGAAATACCTGATGCCGGTGTGGCAAGGTCCGGCTTTGTACTTGGTGGAGTGGGGGAATCAAATAAAAACTGGGAATGTGAGCAAAGCAATTCCGGCCACAGGTAAGCCCATTTCTTCTGATGCAGGCTTCCTTTGGCCCTGAAAGGTAGGTAGGTAGGGTAGATAGGTGGGTAGGGCAGGGTAGGTAAGCTGGGTATTGTAAGTAGGTGGGCAGGTAGGGTAAGCAAGTAGGTAGGTAGGATAGTTAGGCAGATAGGTAGGTGAATAGGTAGGGTAGAGGCATGTAGGTAGGGTAGGTAAGCAGGTTGGTAGGGTAGGGTAGGTTAGGTAGGTGGGCTAGGTAGTTATGGACGGTAGATAGACATGTAAATAGGTAGTAAGGTAGGTGTATGAGCAGGTTCCATCTACCATTCTGCTCATAAACCCAAATGGGGCACGCCAACAGCATCACAATGGTATTCCACGGGGTTCGTTCACGCTGAATAGCGGGTCACAACGAAGGATCCACATTGGGAAGCTTCACCAAATACATTAGTGTAATATGACAATCCTTATCTCCTTTAGGATATAATAATCCAATGAATACCTAGATTAGCTAAATTTTTCTGGACCCGATAAATTGCCATTAACTCCGTCGTGAGCAGTTTTGTGGCAAGAAACATGTAGACCTCCCATAATAATGCAGGATTCATTGGTGTCCTCTTGGATGTGATGCTCGTTTTTATTCTTGGCATGAGATCTTATTGATCCGCATTAAAGGTCTTTCTTGTTTATTCTTGGCATGAGATCTTATTGATCCCCATTAAAGGTTTTTTTTGTTTATTCTTGGCATGAGATCTTATTGATCCCCATTAAAGGTCTTTCTTGTTTATTCTTGGCATGATATCTTATTGATCCCTATTAAAGGTCTTTCTTGTTTGAACCCAAAGACAATTTTAAACTGCGTATTCCTCTAATCTACCATCCGCTATCCCTTGCTCCAATCTAGCGTAGGGCATTGCTTTCCGAGTATTAAAAGAATTCCATCAAAGAGCCCTCTTGTAGGGGCCCGCTGGGCATTGCAGTGCCCGCCCAGCGAGGAGATATTTCCGATTCCCAGAGCTGCGTCCCAGGCTCAAATGCGCTTCGGATAGCCAAACCAGGGGCATATGCCAGAACCTACTTTGCTTAGGCGGCGGCAGGGATGGGCACTGGTTCGGGCAGTGACAGTTTGGTGGAGGAAGGCGGGCATGCTGTTGACCCTTATCGTTGGTTCAGAGAAACACGACAGCCAATTCGTGGAGATTCTGGCACACACTGAAGGCGTGCCAAAAGGAGGGTTATTCCTCTAATATTCCAACCTATATTTGTGGGCCCAACTTTGCTGGATTGGTCTGGACGTGAAGCTTCCAATGGATGTATTCAGCTCTGGTGCAAGGATTTTGCCATTCCACTGCCCCATATCCCACTAAAAAGGAAACTTGTAGAAAGTACCCAATTATCACAACAATCATTATACATAAGACCAAAAGCAATTGATAAGGGAATATCCTACACTGTGAGGTCATCTACTGAGCCCTCGCCTGTCAATAGGGATACATGATGGCTTCATAGAATCGATAAATTAAAGATAAAAACTGTGAATTAAACAAGGATTAGATTGCTGGACTACAGAGTTCTTTCCAACTGTGGATCCGGATGGACTCCAGTTGTGGAACCTAAGATGATATTACCTAAACCTATGACTTAACAAATATTACCCCTTATTTCTTGTCCCCTGGTAGCTGAGAATTTGATGTGGGTATCTGGAAAAGTCCTGAGGAAGGTGGTCATGACATCTTCACCACACCGAAACGCGCATCGACCCTGTGTTGAGCCTCGTGCTTTGTACTGTGGTTCAATTCTAGGTATGGGTTCTTTTTGTCACACATAAAAATCGACTGTGTACAGATGCTGGATGTATGTGGTTGGTGTGAAAGTGGATAAGTTTGAGTGACAGTAGTATGGTTGTATTTATTAAAGTCAAACCAGGGGCATTGTGTGTTTTTTTCTGGTTTTTACTATGCTCTTTTATGTAATTTTGGATCTGAATAAATATTGATCAACAGGAATGCATTTATAATCATGTAAAATTGATATGAATTATGTATAACAAGTTCTTATAAAGAAAATATATATATCTGGAAAAAAGGAGAACAAAATAAAGAAAAGAAGTAAGATAATAGAAATGATCAAAGAAAGGAAAGTTTTGATACAATAAAAATAACAAAAAAATGATCTTATGTGTCACTGTTGTACTTAGATGTTTGTTGTTCTAATGAAAATGATTAATTGGCTATGAGGGAAATATTTAGTATTTCCTAATTTAACTAAGGACATCCAAGGAAGACTCATTAAACCATTGAATCTGGGCATAAACATAAACTGTAATTACACAACAGCATTCAAGTGTTCTACTTTGGTATGTGCATAGTATACCGATTTGGTGGCTGCCACCATTAGACATTAAAGGCCATTTATTAGGACAGGGTTGCAAAACAGTTACTCAACCTTAATGTAACATTTAACATCTCTTTCCCCTTTCACTCACTGAACTCCTTCCATTTCCCAATCTCTGCCTTTATTTCCCCAACCAACATCCTCCAATGAAAACTCTTTGAACTGTTCGAAGAATCCGTCACACCGTCTTCCTTCGCCTGTGCTTCCTTCTCTACCCTCGGGGTGGATACGCCCGCATGTGACTTTCCGCTTCCCAACATCCCACCTACTCCCCTCCAACCCCATCAAACCTGTCCTCTTCTGGCAAACACTGTGACGAATAATCTGCTCATCCCACCTCTTCCTTGTGTAGGGTGGGTGGTCCTCAAAAATGTTCTCCCCGCCCCGGAGGTGCTTAGGAGTCAGGAAGAGGCTGGACCCGCCTCTCCTGACTCCTTTATACCCATGCCAACACCCGCCCCTTCCCCCGAACCCTACCTCTGTCATGGGCCTGGTTTCAGCATGAATTACCCCTCCCGGGGAAGACTAGTCTGCAGGGCTCGAGTAGGGGGTACCCGCAGGTACACAGCGTCCCCCCACTCTTTTCACAGGGTGGACGCCACCCCCACTGCCAAGAAGTTGGGCCCACAGAAATATGCTGAACTTGTCCCGGTGTCATTTGCAGGCCCCGGGACACGTTCAGCAGCGCCTGCACGTGTCTGCTTTCCATTCCCAGCAGCAACGTGCAGGCAGCGAGGGAGCCTTTTTTCACCTCCAGCTGGGCCGAAGTTAAGGGGCCAGCCACCCTCCTTTTGTTTGTATGTGCTGACTGGGGCCGCCTGGAACCTTACATTTAAATGTAAATGCCACAGAGGGACACAAAGGCACACAGCGTGCCTTCTCTTCACAGGTACTTAAGAGAGGCTTTTGCCTTTGTTCTGTCCCTGTATATAAATGCAGACACTAAACTGAGAGACTGAATCATAGCCACACGTGCAAGACATTCCGAGCTTCAAGTGTGTCCGCTCTCACGCAGCCCTGGCAGCTGCGCCTGATGGAAACACATGTTCATCATGTCCCCTTTCCCATCTGCTTGTAGGTCCCGTGCATATCAGCAAGCCTGTTTTCCCCCACTAGGCTTCTAGGTGCTAGATTGTGATTTTTCAGCAGTTCAAGTGCTCATTCACCGTAAGGGGTGGTGTGATCTCACGCTCGATTGTGCAGTCCCTCGCTTTTCCTGAGGAGGGGTTTCTCCTCAAGTTGTTCTGCCTCTCGAGCTGTCTCTTGGGCAGTGCCTGTGTTGTGACCTCACTTTGCTGTGCAGTCTGTGGGCCAGTTATCTGTGCTCTGGTCTCAGACGGCTCTGTGATGTCCTTGTGAATTGTCTGTCCTTGTGATCTCACTCCACATTCACCAGTCTCTGGTTGTTTCCTGGGCTCTGTGAACTTCTTATTTTGTGGTCGCACTCTACATTGTTCAGTCTGTCGCTTTCTCCTGGTTGGCGGTCTCTTCATGCAGTGTGCTCTCTGCATCGTGCTACCCCCTGGCCTGTCCTGGGTGCAGTTTTCTCCTTTTCTCTTTGGATGTGACCTCTCTTTGAAATGGGCTCTCACCTTGGTGTGGTGGGTGGTGGA
The DNA here is from genome assembly GCF_964261635.1 of Lissotriton helveticus. Classification (NCBI taxonomy): domain Eukaryota; kingdom Metazoa; phylum Chordata; class Amphibia; order Caudata; family Salamandridae; genus Lissotriton; species Lissotriton helveticus. Next base: position 105,861,484 of record NC_136065.1, read on the forward strand.
GGGACCCTTCATTTATACAGACGTGGACACCCTCTCTTGTGGGGAGGGTGGATTCCAGGGCGGTGATTTCCCCTCAACAGTTATTTTAGTAGTTGATGGCTTGCATGGCTGGCGAGCTGCCCCATCTTGTGTCTGTCATCTTCAGCCTGTTCTTGCTTTTTGGCGGGTGGCCCTTGGCAACCTGATTCTTGGAGGTTCCCTTCTGTAAACTTGAATAGTATGCATGCTATTGGCTGGGTTTATGGAACATGGAGGGGCACCTTCCTGCATAAAAAAACAATCCCATGAGACTTTGCCTCTTCTACATTTGCTGGACGATGCAGCATACGTAGAAAGAGGAAATAACAAGGAGAAATAAACACATTTCTCCTCATTACGTCTCTGTTGGGAAGGTGTACCATTTTGATGCATTCCCAGGTTTTCTATTCTTAGTAGATATGGAAATGTGCCAAATTCCATGGATGGAAGCGTGGGAACGTCCACACTCCATCCATGAAACGTCTTCCCAATGCAGAGTAATGCAAGGCAGTGACCTGTGCTGCCTTGTGTTACTCTATAGTTACTAAGCCATGCAGAGTCACGCAAGGTGGCTTTGTATGGCTTGGCAAATTTGATCTAAGGGCATGTGTCGCATTGCGGCACCTTGCTTGACACAGAGGCAAGGCAAGCCCTTAGTAAATCTAGGTCTGGGTGCGCCAAAAACCTGGCTCCACTACATGATCCTGGACAGGTTTGAACCCCAACTTTCACCCAAGGCCAAGTCACACAAATTCATCCTGATACCGACCATACCATGAAGGAATACACCACCAAAAGGACCTGGTACAATTTCTCCACTCCTCAAAGATAGCGACTTCAGAACTGCTGTTCAAGCACACATAATCTCACATCTGGATGCTGGCAAGGCACTGCTCTATCACTCTATGGTCTCCCAAGCTCCACAGTGGCACCCCAAATGACAACCGACATGCCAAGGCACATCTCATCCGGGCCCTGAAGAAATATGTTCACATTACCCCATCCTGATGGATCAAGACTGTCTTCCCTTGCAAGCTAGCACCATCTTCAAATGCAACTGCATCATCTGCAAAGCCATCATGACCGACACATCTGCCTCCGGTTATTCTCAGCACACTCACAGCTAAGAAACCATCAGACAGGAGAGAAGAGAAAAGAAATGTAAAAAAGAAAAATCAAAGCAACGGGCCTCCTCCCTCTGTGCACCCTGGATCTGGAACAACATCTGAGTATCAATCTAGACTGCCCAACCCTGCTCCAATTTAGTGAAGAGTTTATGACACACCTCTAAAGAAAATTACATCATGATTTAGCAACAGTCCACTTCCGCTCTTAGAAATCAGGTACCCCTCCAATCTCATATTGGCTTTGCCTTTGTCTTTTACCCTGTACAGTGCTTTGATGCCTTTTGGCACTATATGACCTATATATTTATCCGGGTAGAGAGCCTGGGCCTGGTGGGCTCCTCTGGTTCTGTAGTCTCTCCTGAGTGACAGCTTTTTATACTAAACACAACACAAGGCTATTACTCTATGCTCTTCCATCAGCTTCAAAGACACACAGGTTTTTATTTACATGGATTTCATGCAAATGTGAGCTTTCTTTAGGGAATGAGATCCATGCAAGATTTACTTAAGTGACTGATGCACTATGGTAAACATTTCGCATATCAGTGGTCCAGGTCCTTTATCCAAAGAACTGTCCTGAAACCTCATCTTCTTTGATGTCCTGCAGCAGATGTCAATGTCCCACACCTTAAGATGCTGATCAGAGACAAAGGTTCACACTGGACCGGCCTACATTGCTGAGGCCCAAGGGAGAGGTGTTACAGCACAACTCTGAGAGTGTGACAGAATCCCAGTATGTGGGAACAGGAGAAAGTGTTGGGAAAGGTCGAATAATTCCAAGAATGTGTGACAAACCTCTGAGGTGATTTTGCAGAAGGAATTTCAAGAAGCGCTTCAAACAGAAACTTCTGGGAAGATATTCTTGACATCCTTCTTGAAGATTATCTGAACTGGAGAAAAGGGGCACAGGGGAAGATCTGAGCCCAGCAGAGGCTTCCTCTCAACAACACCTTAGCACATGGACTCAGCCTGGGCGTGGCTTTTATGGACTGCGGGGTCCTCGAATTCTATGTTAGATCCTTCAATCCCACAGTAGATTCTTGAACTTCACAGTAGATCCTTGAATCCTGCTATGTCCTGCCACCTAAATGGAGCATGCTCTTGTCTTTTGGTGTGCCAGCATTGGGACAGGAATGACTATGATGGTGATGAGGGATGGGGGAGGGTAACATCTGGGCAGCACATACATTACAGCCGCAATCCTGGTTGGCATGACCCCTATCACAGCAGTGCAGACAACGCCATGAGTTGCAATGCCCTGAGCAAGTGGTGGAAGGTACAGCCATTAATGGCCATTCCCAGAGGTGCATTGTAGTCGGAGTGAGGGCCTGCGACAAGGCATGACATGGTGGAGCAGGTAGACTGATTTATTTGGAGCTCTCACTGGTTCAGGCTGCACCCCTGTGGGATCCCATGTGCTTAGCCTTGGGACGAGAATCTAGAAATGGCCTGTGACCAAGGAGTGCGGCAACAGTGCAACAGCGGGTGTGTAAGCGGGAGGAGAGAAGTTTGTGCGGAGAAGGAACCTGGATGTCATCTGGTCTGGACAGAGGGAAAGACTGGACTTTCAGATTCATTAAGGAGGGTGATCTGCATTATAGATATGAGTTTATTGCTGTTTGCTCAAGTCTGCATTGTCTCTCAGTTCGGGGAGGTCTCGGGCCTTGGAGACAGTGAGGGGAGCTGACCATGGGCTGCATCTTGCTTCTTGTTTGCGCAGTGAGTGTGGAAAAACAGCTCTTCCAGGTTACCTTCCTACACACTGTTTTGGCGTTAGCCGCCTCTAAACCACTTCGATGATTATCAAATAAAGAGGCAGGCGCTGGAATGCGAGAAACAGAGTTTAATTTGCTCCGGAGCAGAACACGTCAGATCAGACAAAAGGGAATTGATGTAAGTCGAATAGACGATCTGACACGTAGCTGGTTGACAGGTAGGAGATTTATTGCAGCACAGAAATAAGCAGGACTATCACCTATCTGGCCAAGGCTCTAACTGCCACACTATAGAACATACAGGAGCATCATAGGCAGAATCTACAGACGATCTAGAAGGCTGACAGGGAAAAGAGGCTAAGCATTATACAACATATCTCCCTCCCTTAGGCAATAAAAGAAAAGAAACAAAACAGAGGAAACAAAAGAACATAAAGACTCTCAATGAATGTAATCATCTAAATAAACTGGAGGGCGACGGGAGCGGGGGCTCCTCAAACTAACACCTGAAGGAGAAGAATGAGTAGGAACGGAATCAAGGGTAGAAGGTCCAACTTCAGAAGAAGAAGAGGAAGCATCACCACTACCCACCTCCCCCCGTACAGCAGGCGGAGAAAAAGCATTTGAATCACCCTGAGAAGATAACATGTATCCATTACAGCTTTTGTCGTAAACACTGGAAAAATCCCCCCGAGAAACCACTCCACGCTTTTGATAAAGCGCCACCCTCCTGTAATTCCATTTTTCTCCATTATCAAGGAGCACAAAATGAGTAAAGGCTTTCTTAACACCAAAAGGACCCCTGAATTTAGTAAGACCTTTAGCACACCGACCAGGCTTGACCTTGACAAGATCACCCACTGAGATCGGTAAAGGAGCTAAGTTAGGTGAAGAAGACTGTTTATCACTACCTCTTAACCATGCAGGAGTCAATCTCGAAACAGGAGGACGACCACGCATCAACTCAAGAGGAGACTTTTCTCCTTGTTTGTGAGGAGTTGAGCGATAGGCCCACACAAGCTCTTGAACACGCTCATTCGAAAAACACCCACTCGCAATAAACATCTGGATCACACCTTTCACCAACCGATTCACCCTCTCACATAATCCATTGCTCTCTGGATTGTAGAGACATGTGCGATGATGAGCAATACCACACTCACGCACAAAGGAAGCCATTTTCGCAGAGGTTAATTGAGTGCCATTGTCAGTAATCAGTACAGACGGAAAACCCTCATCAAGAAAGACAGTCTTTAGAAAACTGATAGTGGAATCAGTAGTGATCTCTCTCATAAAGCGAACAGTCAACCACTTAGTGAAACAATCGATAACAACTACGGCAAAACGTTGATTGGAGCGTAATTCACTCATTGGACCAATGAAGTCCAAACAGATACTATGCCAGGGCACATTCTTAAAAGAAATACTTCCAATTGAATGAGAACCTACAACTCTCAGACGTTTCTCCCCCTCCTTACAAAAACTACACTTAACAACACAATCCACAGCATCAGCGTCAATTAAAGGCCACCAGAAATTCTCCTTCACCCGCCGCTGGGTGAGGGTCTGGCCCAAATGGCCCTCGTGAGCTAGATTAAGAATCCTACCTCTCAAAGAACTAGGAGGAACAAAACGATCACCTCTCATCAACACATTCTTACCATAGAGAGACAACTCACCCAAAACCCTAAGATATGGCCTAACTGAAGGTTCAAGAGTACTCTCCCTTCTCGCCCCTTTAACAACAAGATCAACAACAGTTTTTAGGACGGTATCCTCCTCCATGCCTTTTGACCACTCCTCTGCTGAAAAGGAACCCTCCCCCAAGAACAAAACATCTTGCAAGGAAGCAACTGCAGTATCATCACGCACATCATCTAAAGAATCCTGTCCCTTAATAGACTGCACATGAAGACGTGATAAACAATCCGCCTGAATATTTCTCCAACCATGTACAAACTCCAGGTCCAGTTGATAATTTTGTAAACGAGATGCTAACCTGGCTAACCTGGGCGATCCCTTACCAGTTCCCCCAGGTGCCAAGACATTGAGCAGGGGCTTGTGGTCTGTACGAAGTGTAAATCGCGAACCCCACAAATAAGTTCTAAAATAGTTTGTTCCCCACGCAGCTGCAAGAGCTTCCCGTTCGATCACAGAATAGTTTGATTCAGAAACAGTCAACGGTCTAGATGCAAAGGCAATGGTTTTCTCCACACCAGCATGTTTTTGGAGAAGAACCGCACCAAGACCAATCCCACTCGCATCTACCATCAGAATGGAGGTGCGCTTAGTATCAAATGGAGTAAGTACTTTTGCAGATTTGAGTTCTGTCTTAATCTCATTAAAACATGATTCTTGCACGCAAGACCACAAAAACTTGACACCCTTCTTTAATAAAGACCTTAAGGGAGCTGTTTTCGTCGAGAAATCCCTCACAAACTTAGAATAGAACTCGATTAGTCCCATGAAGGACCTGAGCTGCTCTTTGTCAGCTGGAGGAGGGGCTAATTCAATAGCCTCCAACAGGTTTTTTTTTGGTTTAATACCATCCGCAGAGAGGCAATAACCCAAGTACTCAATTTCTTTAACCAAAAACGCACACTTCTCTCGCCGCAAAGTGAGCCCAGCATCAACCACTCTGCGTAAAACACTTTGCAAAACACTGTTGTGTTCTTCCAGTGAATCACCAAAAATGAGGATATCATCCTGGAAGAAAATTACTTTGTCTAAACCCTTAAACACTTCCGTAACCATTCTCTGAAACAGACTTGCAGCTGAGATCAGCCCAAACGGTAACCTTGTGAATTGAAACGTCCCTTCATCAGTAATGAAGGCTGTCAGATGTTTTGAACTTTCATCCAAGCGAATCTGGTGATATGCATGTTTCAAATCCAACTTGCTGAAAAATTTCGCCCCCTTAAGCGTGGAAATCAACTCACCAATATTTGGCAACGGAAATACATCGGCCACTATACACTTGTTCAAAGAACGTAGGTCCACACAGAACCTAATTTTATTGTCAGACTTCTGCGAAATCACCACAGGGGAAATCCATGGAGAAGCCTCCACGGGCTCAATAATGCCTCCTTGTAGCATTTCCTCCAGAACGGATTTTACTTCCTTACGCAAAGCAAATGGAACCCTCCTAGCCTTGTGTTGAATAGGAATGCAGCCCTCTTTCAACACAATTCTATGAGAATATCCCTGCAATTCGCCTAATTGTTCCCTGAAGACATGATTGTAATTAGTAAGTATATCATCCACAGAAACATCGTCTACTACCAAAACAGGTTCGTCAGCTCTAGGGTTCACAACAATATGTAGATCATATTGATGTGAACGTCCCAAAATGGCAGGACCATCTGCAGACACGTATACTTTACCCCAAGTGGACCTGTTCTTAAAGACAATTTTTCCTTCAAAGTATTCGAGAAGATCTATTTTTTCACCCTGGTAACCAGAGGGAAATATGTCACAGACCTCTAGACATCTGTCACCCCACACATTCTTCAACAATGACGCAGGAATGATGGTCCACTTTGAACCAGTGTCGACCATCAGACTGACTCCCTTGTCATCAATCATAAAATCAGCTTTAGGAATCCGCTCCGTTTTCTTGAGACAGGAACATACCGAATCACACAAAACAAGAATTTTGTTGACATCACGTTTTAGCTCATCATACTCACTCACTACAGTAACTCTTGGGTTGGACTTGTTTTTGCACATCTTGGCAAAATGACCTAATTTGCCACACTGTAAACACTCTTTATTATTCGCAAAGCAAAAGTTTGCCTCAGACGCATGCGAATAACTACCACACCTGGAACACATCTTTGACTGTGACTTGCTAAAGAGCTGTGATTGTGACTTGTTAAAGGGTTGTTGAGAGATATTTTTCTTCTGCAGAATATAACCCTTTTTCCTCACAATAGCAACAGCAGCCGCTTCATCATCACTGTTATCGCTATTGAAAACCTTTTTCGACACCTCAGCAACTTTTGAATCTAAACCACTCTTTTGTAGTTCTTTCATACATTTCTCACTCTCTTCAACTACCTTAGCTAACTCAATCGCCACTTTTAGAGTAGGGTTTTTAGCCGCCCACAAACGTTCTTGAATTTTGCGATTATTAGCTTGTACAATAAGTTGATCCCTAATGAGTTCATCCGTCATTTGCCCAAAGTTCACGTAGACGCGCAACAAAATCGTCTATACTTTCATCTTCAAGTTGCTTGTTTTTGTAAAATTTGTATCTTTGCAGAACTAAATTCTCTTCTTTTCCAAATCTAGTCTCAAGTCTTGTAACAGCCTCTTTAAACTCATCCAAAGGCTGTGAACTGGAAGATAAAACTTGCGGTAAAAATTTAAATAAACGCTGTCCTTCCTTTCCTAAAGTTGTCATCAGAAGTGCTTTTTAGGTCTCGCCTGTCGATGCGCATGCGCATCGAGCTTGCGAGACTATTGGGGCTTAAACAGTCTTTAACCAAGTTGCAAGGAATCGTGGCGATTCCTTGCAGTGCCCGTGAAATACAAGCTTAATGCGCATGTGCATTGAGCTTAAAAGCGCGTGCACATGCCCCAAGCCGCCTGCTTGCATGTATTTTCCCTTAGCCGCACTCCTCCCACACCCCCGCTCCGCCTCCTCCCCTGCCTGCCGTGTCGCGTTTCTTCAGTTATCTTAGCCGCACTCCAGGCCCCTGCTGCTTTCACACCCTCATGCCGCTCACCCCCTCCCCTGCCCGCCGTTTCGCATTCATCCCCCTCCCCTTCTCTGCCTTCCCTCCATTCACCCCAGCGCGACTTCTCCTCCCCCCTAATTACATGCCTGCTGTTTACTTCTTTCATGGCAGCTCTCTCGCACATCAAAGGCTGCCCCCCACGCCTCGCAACAGACTTCGTTGGCCCCGAGGCAACCAGTTCTGACACACACCAACTTAGAGCTTGACTTGTATTGACCCTGCACCCCAGCAGACATGCAAGCATCAGACATCCACAAGCATCAGACATATATATTCACCCACTCTGCTTCAGTCACCCACTTACACAAATCGCGCCGATACCCCGAGCAGCAGTGCCCGCAATACCGCACTACCAAGCCTTCTGTTATGCCACATCTCTCAGCTTACATATTCCTTCGCTCTTTCTTTTCCTCTCCACGTTTCTGCAAATCGTTCTGTTATGCCACATCTCTCAGCTTACAGATCCCTTCGCTCTTTCTTTTCCTCTCAACGTTTCTGCCTCTTTCACTCTCTCTTACAACTCTCTCCCCCCTCTCCATTTACTTACACAAATCTCGCAGATACCACAAGCAGCAGTGCCCGCACTACCAAGCCTTCTGTTATGCCACATCTCTCAGGTTACATATTCCTTCGCTCTTTCTTCTACTCTCCACGTTTCTGCCTCTTTCACTCTCTCTTACAACTCTCTCCCCCCTCTCCATTTACTTACACAAATCTCGCAGATACCCCAAGCAGCAGTGCCCGCACTACCAAGCCTTCTGTTATGCCACATCTCTCAGCTTACAGATTCCTTCGCTCTTTCTATTCCTCTCCACATTTCTGCAAATTTCACTCTCTTCCAAATCTCTCCCTCCCTCTCCAATAACTTACACAAATCTCACCGATACCCAGAGCAGCAGTGCCCGCACTAGCGAGCGTTCTGTTATGCCACATCTCTCAGGTTACAGATCCCTTCTCTCTTTCTATTCCTCTCCACGTTTCTGCCTCTTTCACTCTCTCTTCCAACTCTCTCCCTCCATCTCCATTTACTTACACAAATCTTGGTGATACCCCGAGCAGCAGTGCCCACAATACCGAGCGTTCTGTTATGCCACATCTCTCAGCTTACAGATCCCTTCTCTCTTTCTATTCCTCTCCACGTTTCTGCCTCTTTCACTCTCTCTTCCAACTCTCTCCCTCCCTCTCCAATTACTTACACAAATCTCGCCGATACCCCGAGCAGCAGTGCCCGCACTAGCGAGCGTTCTGTTATGCCACATCTCTCAGCTTACAGATCCCTTCTCTCTTTCTATTCCTCTCCACGTTTCTGCCTCTTTCACTCTCTCTTCCAACTCTCTCCCTCCCTCTCCAATTACTTACACAAATCTCGCCGATACCCCGAGCAGCAGTGCCCGCACTAGCGAGCGTTCTGTTATGCCACATCTCTCAGCTTACAGATCCCTTCGCTCTTTCTTTTCCTCTCAACGTTTCTGCCTCTTTCACTCTCTCTTCCAACTCTCTCCCCCCTCTCCATTTACTTACACAAATCTCGCAGATACCCCAAGCAGCTGTGCCCGCACTACCAAGCCTTCTGTTATGCCACATCTCTCAGCTTACAGATTCCTTCGCTCTTTCTTTTACTCTCCACGTTTCTGCCTCTTTCACTCTCTCTTCCAACTCTCTCCCTCCATCTCCATTTACTTACACACATCTTGGTGATACCCCGAGCAGCAGTGCCCACAATACCGAGCGTTCTGTTATGCCACATCTCTCAGCTTACAGATCCCTTCTCTCTTTCTATTCCTCTCCACGTTTCTGCCTCTTTCACTCTCTCTTCCAACTCTCTCCCTCCCTCTCCAATTACTTACACAAATCTCGCCGATACCCCGAGCAGCAGTGCCCGCACTAGCGAGCGTTCGGTTATGCCACATCTCTCAGCTTCCAGATCCCTTCTCTCTTTCTATTCCTCTCCACGTTTCTGCCTCTTTCACTCTCTCTTCCAACTCTCTCCCTCCCTCTCCAATTACTTACACAAATCTCGCCGATACCCCGAGCAGCAGTGCCCGCACTAGCGAGCGTTCTGTTATGCCACATCTCTCAGCTTACAGATCCCTTCGCTCTTTCTTTTCCTCTCAACGTTTCTGCCTCTTTCACTCTCTCTTCCAACTCTCTCCCCCCTCTCCATTTACTTACACAAATCTCGCAGATACCCCAAGCAGCTGTGCCCGCACTACCAAGCCTTCTGTTATGCCACATCTCTCAGCTTACAGATTCCTTCGCTCTTTCTTTTACTCTCCACGTTTCTGCCTCTTTCACTCTCTCTTCCAACTCTCTCCCTCCATCTCCATTTACTTACACAAATCTTGGTGAGGCACAGGCAGCAACAGTCCAAGCTTCCCTCACACACAGAGCAGGTACAGCACAGGCAGCAACAGTGCAAGCTTCCATCACACACGGAGCAGGTACAGCACAGGCAACAGCAATGCAAGCTTCCCTCAAACACGGAGCAGGTACAGCACAGGCAGCAACAGTGCAAGCTTCCCTCACACACAGAGCAGGTACAGCACAGGCAGCAACTGTTCAAGCTTCCCTCACACACAGAGCAGGTACAGCACAGGCAGCAACAGTGCAAGCTTCCATCACACACGGAGCAGGTACAGCACAGGCAACAGCAATGCAAGCTTCCCTCAAACACGGAGCAGGTACAGCACAGGCAACAGCAGTGCAAGCTTCCCTTACACATGGAACAGGTACAGCACCGACAGCAGCAGTGCAAGCTTCCCTCACACACGGAGCAGGTACAGCACAGGCAGCAGCAGTGCAAGCTTCCCTCACACATAGATCAGGTACAGCACAGGCGGCAGCAGTGCAAGCTTCCCTTACACATGGAACAGGTACAGCACAGACAGCAGCAGTGCAAGCTTCCCTCACACACCGTCACACACACTCAACTTCACACACCCTCACTCACCCTCACACACACACACACACACACACACACATACAACAACAAAAGGAAGAATAGAAATAAACTATCCTAATCCACACTCTAACTCCAAGATAGAAATCCTGAGTCCTAATTCACCCTAATAAACTAACAGCCTAATTCACCCTACAAATACACCCTCAAGATACGCAACAGAAAGACATCCTAGAAAATAACAACCAAAGTAAAAATACGCCATCCTAATGCACCAGCCAAATAAACAATCAAATAAAACTAAACAAAACACAATATAAGTAAAGACTCAAAAAATAGCCTCCTATTCCACCCTATTCAAAGAAATGATTGTGCATTTAACAGATAGATAAGTTTTATGCCATTTTCTGAGACAAAAACAAATTTTTGCACGCAATTAAAAACAAAGGGGAGAAAACGTAGTCGTGCATCAGATACGTTACACACAAAATCTACTTCCCAAATGTGAGCTACAGCATGCAATGATGTTTATCAAGCTTCAGGTCACCAAACCAAAAATTATTCGGACAAAATAACACCAACAAAAGAACGAAGAAATATCTGTCGCGTGCGAGGACGAGGATGTACAAACACAAAAGTAAAACAGCCTATTTTTAACTTGTGTAATAAACAAGCACTATTCACCCGGTAAATGCGACGGATTAAACTCAATTGTCACCAGTTACACAAAAAGCCGTAGGCATATAACAATTTCAGTTCATCACACGGAATTACATCAAATATAAAAAACATATTACGCAACTTGGATTCAGCGCTAACATCATCAATAAACATTACATATGTCTCTTAGCTTCACAAAACAACTCGTAATACAATTAATACTTTTGAAGTGTACAATATTCATGGCGAAAAGAGTACTTAGAAACTCAAAAAACAGCTCTTGTACGTCAAATAACAAACAACTGCTAATAATACATTACATGACACTTTACGAAAATAAATACATTACATATCGAAGAATAAAAACAAGACTTTAATTACATTACATAATATTCATTTCGAAATATTACAAACAAAAAAATACAATGTCAACATTATTAAAAAAACACTCCTATTCATTCTTTAACTTAAACATACTATAGGTAGTAAATAAAAACACTTACTTACATATAAATTACATAAATAACTAAAATAATTACAATCGCTAACAAAATATGTCACTATTTATATAAATACACTCATAATTATTAACTAATTTATGCATACTATCAATACTACTTTAAATTAGATTAAAAAAACACGTAGAGGAAATCTCTTACCTATCATACGATGCACCAACAGCACACGAACAGGAACACGCCTTCCGCATCCCGCTATTCTCCATGTTCTGGAGAATTCCACCGATTACGTATGCTAATCGGAACGCGACGTCAAAAACGTAGCGCTCCGATTGGCTAAAAAAAATGTCAATTAAAAAAAAGACGTAACGGTAGGAAAAATAAAAAAAAAACAACGCTAACCTGTTAAATGTAGGTAGCGTTAAGGTGGCGCTTTGCGTCCGACATTTTAATAATTTTTTTTTTTTACTCTACTTCCCCCTTCAATCACCAATCACCCTCAACACATCACCCTCACTCACCCACTCACTCCATCACCTCACCTCACCCTCACTCACCCTCATCACCTCACCCTCCCACCTCATCACCCTCACTCACCTCACCCTCACTCACTCCTCACCCTCAACCACCCTCAATCACCTCACCCTCACCCCCTCACCTCATCACCCTCATCCCCTATCACCTCACCTATCACCCTCACTCACCCTCACTCACCCTCAACCCCTCACCCTCACTCCCCTCACCTCACTCACCCTCACCCTCCCTCAACCCCTCACCCTCACTCACCCTCACCCCTCAGCCTCCCCTCACTCACCCTCAACCCCTCACCCTCAACACATCACTCACCCTCACTCTCACTCACCCTCACACCCTCATCACCCCTCAACCCCTCACCCTCACCCTCACTCACCCTCATCCTCACCTCACTCACCCTCACCCTCACTCACCCTCAACACCTCACCCTCAATCACCCTCACCCTCACTCACACTCAACCCCTCACCCTCACCCTCACTCACCCTCACCTTCACCCTCTCACCCTCAACCCCTCACCCTCACGCAACTCACCCTCAACCCCTCAACCACCCTCAACCCCTCACCCTCACTCACCCTCACTCACACTCACTCATACCCTCACTCACCCCCACCCTCACTCACACTCACTCACCCTCACTCACCCCTCACCCTCACCCCACCCTCACTCCACACTCACCCTCACCTCACTCACCCTCACCCCACCACCTCACCCTCACCCCCCTCACCCACCCTCACTCACCCTCAACACCTCACCCTCATCACCCTCAACCCCTCACCCTCACCACCACCACCCTCACCCTCACTCACCCTCAACCCCTTACCCTCAATCACCCTCACCCTCACTCAGCCTCAACCCCTCACCCTCACTCACCCTCAACCCCTCACCCTCACTCACCCTCAACCCCTCACCCTCACTCACCCTCAATCACCCTCACCCTCACTCACCCTCACTCACCCTCACCCTCACTCACCCTCTCTCACCCTCACTCACCCTCAGCCTCACTCACCCTCAACCCCTCACCCTCACTCACCTCACCCTCACCTCACCCTCACCCTCACTCACCCCTCACCCTCACTCACCCTCATCCCCTCAGCCTCACCTCACTCACCCTCACCCTCACCTCACCCTCACTCATCACCCTCACCTCACTCACCTCACCCTCACTCACCCTCACTCACCCTCACTCACCCTCACTCACCCTCACTCACACTCACTCACCCTCACTCACCCTCACTCACCCTCACCCTCACTCACCCTCACCCACACTCACCCTCACCCTCACTCACCCTCAACACCTCACCCTCACTCACCCTCAACCCCTCACCCTCACCCTCACCCTCACTCAGCCTCAACCCCTTACCCTCAATCACCCTCACCCTCACTCAGCCTCAACCCCTCACCCTCACTCACCCTCAACCCCTCATCCTCACTCACCCTCCACCCCTCACCCTCACTCACCCTCAACCCCTCACCCTCACTCACCCTCACTCAGCCTCACCCTCACTCACCCTCACTCACCCTCACCCTCACTCACCCTCACTCACCCTCACTCACCCTCACCCACACTCACCCTCACTCACCCTCAACGCCTCACCCTCACTCACTCTCAACCCCTCACCCTCACTCACCCTCAACACCTCACCCTCACCCTCACTCACCCTCAACCGTTCACCCTCAACCCCTCACTCACCCTCACTCACCCTCATCCCCTCAGCCTCACCCTCACTCACCCTCACTCACCCTCGCCCTCACTCACCCTCACTCACCCTCACCCTCACTCACCCTCACCCTCACTCACACTCACTCACCCTCACTCACCCCCACCCTCACTCACACTCACTTACCCTCACTCACCCTCACTCACCCTCACCCTCACTCACCCTCACCCACACTCACCCTCACCCTCACTCACCCTCAACACCTCACCCTCACTCTCCCTCACTCACCCTCATCCCCTCAGCCTCACCCTCACTCACCCTCACTCACCCTCACTCACCCTCGCCCTCACTCACCCTCAATTACCCTCACCCTCACTCACCCTCACCCTCACTCACCCTCACTCACCCTCACTCACCCTCACTTACCCTCAACCCCTCAGCCTCACCCTCACTCACCCTCAACCCCTCAGCCTCACCCTCACTCACCCTCACCCTCACCCTCACTCACCCTCAACCCCTCACCCTCACTCATCCTCACCCTCACTCACCCTCAACCCCTCACACTCACTCACCCTCACCCTCACTCACCCTCAACTCCTCACCCTCACTCACCCTCAACACCTCAGCCTCACCCTCACTCACCCTCAACGCCTCACCCTCAACACCTCACCCTCACTCACCCTCACCCTCACTCACCCTCAACCCCTCACTCTCAACACCTCACCCTCAACCCCTCACCCTCACTCACCCTCACAACACATATTGTGTTACAATAGGTGTCACATTTGCGGAAGATAAAACTATCTAGAGATGTAGCATAATGAACAGAGCTGCCATATAAGTCACGTAAATACTAAACATGTTGCATTCCAAATGCTATAGGTGTCACATTTGCAAACGTTATAACTATTGGCATTGTAAATGACAAAGCTATCAATATAGCAATTTTAACATCGCAAAAATAAATAAATTATGTCATTTACAAGACCAATAACTACAACTTTTCTAATGCGATACTTATTGCATTCCAACCCCACTCATCCACGCAACGCCACTCACACACGCAACGCCACTCACACACGCAACGCCACTCACACACGCAACGCCACTCACACACGCAACGCCACTCACCCGCTACGCCACTCACATACGCAACGCCACTCAAACACGCAACGCCACTCACACACGCAACGCCACTCACACACGCCACTCATCCACGCAACGCCACTCATCCACGCAACGCCACTCATCCACGCAACGCCACTCTTCCATTTGCAAAAAGAAAAATGTCTAACTATTCTACTGCGAGACCTATTGCATTTCCAATGCTTGTTTTCTTTTGGGTGAAAAGTCTTCTCCATCCAAAGCCTCTATATAATTGTTGAACATTATAATCCAGTCTTCCCAGGCAGTGGATGGATTACCAGGTTCACTCAGAAACTGCGGGGGAAGAGCAACGTTGACAGGCTGTGCCATGGCTACACTTCTATCAAGTAACAACACAAGAGAGAAATAAATTGGTTGCGCAGTTTTGAACTGGTTAATTTAGTTGGATGGATTACCACTCGTAGACAGAACAGGCAAGTTATTGATAAGCGCTAGCAGGAAAGTGTAACCAAGTCACGAAAAAAAAATAAAAGCTAAATTTTACCTTTATAATGACAGACTAAAGGTAAATATCCCAAAACCAGCGTTTATATAAACGCGCGCGCTTACTTGGTTGAATTCTTCAAAGCACAGCTTGAGTAAGTCTTTACTGAGACGCGTCTTTCACACGCGATCGCTGAAAGTGTACAAGCTCTCTTCAAAATGGCCGTCAGCGTCAGACGTCATTCAGGTCACACGTTTGACTCCACGTCTACGACGCTTCAGGACGCACCAGAAATCCGCTTGAGAGATAGCACGCAGGAAACGATCGATGGTTGACGTCACCTCCTTGAATCAACGGCAACGCTGAGAAGGGAGGAAAAGGTCAAAAATTCAGTTGCGATCGCTTCTTCTGGGTGCCACTTGAGATGAAAAGCAGCAGGAAGTCATTAATTGAAAACGTCTCTCATGCTGGATTCGTTGGGATCAAGACTCCGCTTTTTCTGTTTATTTTGACGCCGCTGCTGTTCTCAAACCTCAAACGATGGGCAGAAACATCCCATCACCAAGTCGCCAAATGATGTAAGTCGAATAGACGATCTGACACGTAGCTGGTTGACAGGTAGGAGATTTATTGCAGCACAGAAATAAGCAGGACTATCACCTATCTGGCCAAGGCTCTAACTGCCACACTATAGAACATACAGGAGCATCATAGGCAGAATCTACAGACGATCTAGAAGGCTGACAGGGAAGAGAGGCTAAGCATTATACAACAGGAATCTTCTCGAGGTGCTCTAACAGCGTCTCTGAGGCCTGGCCTCTTATGCACAGGTTTATTGCTTTATTACATACAACACATTCTTGCCAATGCTTTGATGTACGGAAAGACATCCTCGGAATCCCCGCTTCAGGCCCGTTCCCACACATATCTACAGTAGGTGTCCCCACCCCAATCTCAGCAGGTGATGGCTATCGCGCAGCTGGACATTCCGCTGGGAACAGGAATATGTGTGATCGATCGGATCTTGTGGTGTGAAGGCATTGATTAATCTCAGCCTCTTTGAGGAGAGGCGAGTTTCTACTGTAGGGGGCAATAAACTGCATCCGCAGGGCTAGGTGATGGCCTGGGATCAGCTCGGAAAATCGGGCACAGGGGAAGGGGGTTATCAGAAGCTCGTCTGTATGAAAGGGATGAAAGGGTATGTGGGTTCCGTACAGGATGTGGCTCTGGGGCTGGGTTGCGCTGAAGCTGTTTTATCGCTTTGACAGATGCTTGGGGGTTGCCGGCGCGCGCGGGGGATGATCGAAAAGCCGGGGAGACATGCAGGCAAACAGCATAGTCGCGAGAGTGGCCATAGGTTTTAAAATGGCTGCCGCTTACGTGTTCGCAAAAGGTCTGAAATGGGACAAGATGGCGCTGGTAATGTTCACTCTACGATTTAATATTTAACAGTGTACCCTTTGAACATACCCCGGCATCTTGTTAATTTATGTCAATGTTCCTTATGTGGTGGATCTCTGTTTCATACAAAACTTTCATGTGCTCAAATTGATTGTCCAAAGTCTTAGGGCATAACGAGTTTGCAAACAGAGAGCACAAGGGCGGTATGCATTGTATCCCCAGGCAACACCCACACAAAACAAGAATTGTCACCAATGCAATTATTAACAATTTCCAGCCCCAGTCTTTCAAAGTGGTCCAAAACCAACCTCCGAGAGTCCAGCCGTCTTGTTCCTGATGGATTTCCGAAGATAGTCTGTGGAGGTGTTCTATGGCCTTGTAAACGGAAGGTGAGTAGTCTGGGACGAAGGTGCAACAGCTGGCACCGATGATGCGGCATGCTCCTCCGCGGTCCGCTAGTACTACGTCGAGCACAAGGCGGTTCTGTAAGGCCACGAGGCGGACCGCCTGTAGCTCAGCTGTGTTGTTAGCAAGGATGCCGGCTGTGACGTTCAATGCTGTTTCGACTGCTTGGGTCAAATGACGGATGGCTCGACTGTTTGACATCGGACCCCAGAAAGGAATGAGTCCCTTTGCAGCATCAAGGAACTGTGAAGAGGTGGAATCTGCTCGTTCTATGTCCAAAGAGCGCTTCTGCCTGTGGTATGCTGCTGGTGCCACATAGGTGGGAGGAAGGACGAAGGAGATGTAGCATGCGCCTCCCCAGCCTTTACGGAGCCAGGTGTAGGCTTTGGTGCCGCAGACAAAGTACATGTTCGGGGATGCCACAAATGAAGGGGTATCAGCAGTGTTCAGAGTTCTTCTGATAGGGCAGAAGCTGTGGCCCACAATTTTGGTCCCCAGGCCCTCGATGCAGACAAGGCCAGAGACATTCACCACAGAAAGGGCCACAGTCAGAGTTGCAGCAGTCCGCTTGCGTAGATATGAAAAGGTGGGTCTGGCCGGATTGTTGAAAACCTGCATCTCGAGCCGTTCTTTCTCCGGAAGGTTCACGCTGGAGTGTCGCATTTGAGGTTTGAGGACAAAAGGGAGTGGAGGCCTTTCCAGTTTTTCCCAGCCAAAACCCATCGTAGAAGTGTGAAATGGTTTCGCCAGAAGTTGCATTGTCCTTGTAGCTCTCCTGCAGGAGCATCAGCCAGGCGAGGCAGGACCCATGAACAGAGAAAGGCGAAGGGATGAAGGGGATAGAATGTTCAGTTGCATGTGGCAGCAGTCCACAGATCCAGCAGTTGGTGGCATTGGCAGCGAGGTTGTGCTGGTGTAGCAATTGCACAAAGGAATTGTTCCAGAACTCCTTACGTCTTTCTCGGAGTTGGGGTGGGAGTGAAATGAGATAGTGTTATCTTTTGGTGGTAGGCTGTATGGTAGGTATCAAAGTCTCATGGGCTGGTACATTTTCTTCCACGACCCAGAGGGTGGCCATGAGAAGGAGGCAGAAGAGAAAAGAGATGAAAAGGGCAATTGTCTTTGTTCGATTCAGTTTTTCAGTCTTTGGATTCCTGTAGTTGATCTTCGGACATCCGGTTGCTTCCATCACCTTCATGTTGAGGGCTTCCATCACCTTCAGGAGGGCCCGGTAGCGGGCAGAACCACACACTTTGTCGGTGTCTCTCCCGGCAGCCTTTTGTAGTGTTAGCTGCCGTTCTGAGACTGTTGATTCAGTTAGTGGCCTGCTTTGCCAGAACCCACCCCTTTCGTTGCAAGTTGTACCCTTCGCTGGTTGGCACAGTGGGATCGGGAGACTCAGTCAGTTCAAGTGTCTCTGGGTCAGGGTAACAACTCAGGGCTGGTCGGTCTTTCTTCAGGAGTTCTTCTTGAGTGTCCACGTTTTCGTCCGTTGTTAGGGTTGGTGAGATCCGCCGACAATGATGCGCGTGCAGCCAATTCTTCTTGCCTTCCACCCGGAGTGCTGTTCGAGTGGTGATCAGGACTTGCCAGGGGCCCGTCCACCTGGGTTCCAGATTCTTTGTCCTCTGGAAGTTCCGGATGAGTATAAAGTCACCGGGTTTGATGTCGTGCCCGGGGCCCTTGGATGCGTCCGGGATGGCTTGCTGCACCTGTTGGTGGATAACAGTTAGTGTTTTTGTCAATTTATGCAAGTAATCAGACATTAGGATGTCCGGGACGTCATGGATGGACGTCGGCTTTGGTGCGGCCCGTATGTTCATAGGCCGGCCGAAGGCAACCTCATAGGGGGTTAAGTGGTGCTTGGTGGGAGTGGAGCGCATAGATAGTAATGCCAGTGGGAGAGCGTCTGGCCATTTCAGTCCTGTGGTGGCAACTATTTTTGCTAGCTTGAGTTTCAGTGTGGCGTTATGTCGTTCCACTAGGACTGCTGATTGGGGGTGGAAGACCGCGTGGAACTTTTGTTTTACACCCAACCCTTTCCGTATGAGTTGGATAACTTCGGCTACGAAGTGGGGGCCGTTGTCGCTCCACAAAATTCGACAAAGGCCGTAGCGGGGGAAGAACTCTTTCAACAACACCTTAGCAGTGGTGATGGCGGTGTTGTCTTGAGTGGGGTAGGGTTCCACCCATTTGCTGAACGCACACACAATAACCAGTAAGTATTTTAGACCATGGCATCTTTCTAGCTGAATGTAGTCCATTTGGAGGACTTCGAAGGGGTGGTCGGGGACCCCAAACCCTCCCCGGGGTACTACAGTCCCTTTCCCCGGGTTGTGTTGCAGGCATATCATGCATTGGTGAACCAG
Source organism: Lissotriton helveticus (assembly GCF_964261635.1). Lineage (NCBI taxonomy): Eukaryota > Metazoa > Chordata > Amphibia > Caudata > Salamandridae > Lissotriton > Lissotriton helveticus. Next base: position 105,881,063 of record NC_136065.1, read on the forward strand.
GCGTTTTGCTGCGTCAGCTATTTTGTCGTTCTGCCAAACTTTAGAGACAAGTTCAATCATGGGGGCGGATCCTATGTGTGCAGGGGAATGTGCCATGGTCAGTATGGGGATCAGATAGGAATTGGGTAACAACCATTTGTCAGTGTCTTTCGTTCGCCAGCAGCCTTCATCGTCTTTTAGCCCCACCCGTGCCCATTCAGTCAGTTCCTGTGGTGTGCTAGTCGCTTGAATGTCTCTTATGGTCTCTCTAGCGTCTTTCCATTTCTCTCCTTGAGACCGGGTTACGTACATGCGGTAGTCGTCCTATTCTCAGCTGTCGTTCGTGCAGTGATGTCGGCTAGTGCATTCCCTTGTCCTATGATGTCCGTGACTTTCTTGTGCGCCTGGCACTTGATTACCGCTAGCTGTTTGGGGAGGAGGACTGCTTCGGTCAGTGCAGAGACTAGGTCTCCATGTAAGATCGGTGTGCCATGTCAGGTCAGGAATATTCTCTCCTTCCAGAGGAGCCCAAAGTGATGAACAACCCCGAAGGCATACTGGCTGTCTGTGTATATGTTAGCGGTCGTCCCTGCTGCTAGGATGCATGCTCGTGTATGGGCAATCAGCTCTGCTGCTTGAGCAGATCGTTGTGTGATGCGAGCTGTCTCAACAACAGTTCGGGCTGTGGTCACAGCGTATGCAGCGGAAGTGGTACAGTCAGGGAGTTTAATGCATGAGCCGTCCACCCACAGTTCACCGTCAGGTTCTGGGAAAGCAGTATCTCGGAGATCTACCCTGCTCCTGGTCTGTTCGTCAGTGAGGGTCACACAGTCATGGAGGGGAGCGGCATTGGGGTCATTCTCGGGCAAGGGTAATAGGGTTGCTGGATTCAGAGTGGTGCATCTTTTCAGAGTTATGTGGGGTGCCAGTAGAGTCAGTTCGTACCCAGTCAGTCATGCGCTAGTCAGATTTTGGGTTTTGGTCTGGTTCAGGAGGGTATCAACAGAATGGGGTACCAACACGGTGAGGGAATTAGAGAGTACAATTCCTTCAATCTGTCGGATGGAGACCGCAGCGGCAGCTACAGCTCGGAGGCAGGCAGGCAGACCTCTGGCTACAGGGTCAAGAGGGGCAGAGAAGTAGGCGCAAGGGCATTGCTTGGAGCCGATGGATTGTGTCAGGACAGACAAAGCGCATCCCTCCCTTTCATGAGTATAAAGGGAAAAAGGCTTGGAATAGTCTGGGGTTCCTAAGACAGGAGCTGAGCAGAGGGCATCTCGCAATTCTTTGAACAATGCTTGGCATTCGGGGGTCAAAGGGAGTGGGAAGGGGACATCTTTGGCTCGGAGGGAAAGTAATGGCTTGACAATGAGGCTGAAGTTTGGTAACCACTGCCGACAGAAGGAGGTGAGGCCTACCAGGGAGCGGACTTGCTTCTGGGTTTTAGGGACGGGAGTTTCCAAAATGGTCTGAATTCTGTCGGGCATAAGTTTCCCCCCTTCTTTGGACAATAGGTGGCCTAGGTATGTCACTTGGGGTTGACAAAACTGCAATTTCTTTTTTGAAACCTTGTGACCATTCTCTGCAAGGAAGTGTAGGAGCTGGATGGGTGTCGTGACTGCAAGGGGAGTGGTGTCGGCTGCTAAGAGGATGTCATCTACGTATTGGATTAACACCACTCCATCTGGCAACTGTACTGCGTCCAGCTGTCTCTTGAGGGCTTGGCTATAGATGCTGGGACTTTAGGTGTAGCCTTGGGGTGCTCGACAAAATCTATACGAGCGGGATTTTAGGGTAAATCCGAAAAGGTAGCGGCTGTCAGGGTGGATGGGGATGGAGAAGAAGGCATTCTTGAGGTCAATGACAGTGAAGGTGGTGGCAGTGGATGGGATCAGGGTCAGGATGGTGGTGATATCGGAGACCACAGGGTATTGTGGCACGACTACCTTGTTAACCTCTCGGAGGTCGATGATGAAGCGGTACGCTTTTTCATCTCCCTCTCCTTGTTTCTTGATGATCGGCAGAATAGGGCTGTTACAAATGTTGCTGACCACCTCCTCTACCACTCCTGCATCTACTAAGGATTGAATAATCTTTACCAGTGCCTTCTCGCCTTCCGGAGATGTCCTATATTGTGGGAGTGTTGGGAGCGTTGCGTCCTGTCGTACAGTTATGTGTATGGGGTCAATCATCATTCGTCCTACGTCTGAGTCGGTCTTTGCCCATAAGTATAGGGGTAGGGTGTAAAGCAATGATGTGTCGGGGTCAGTCACAGAGAGCATGTGTCGTGTGGGACAAAGTATGGGCTGGTCGGGATTGTCGTACAAGATGACCCGGATTCCGTCCGGCGAACATCTAATGGTGGCTCGGAAATGCTTCAATAAGTCAAGACCCATAATGGCGTCGGGGGTGTTGGAGGACAGCAGGAATGTCGTGTCAGTAGCGTGGTTTTCTAAAGCAAAAGGGATTGGTGTGGACAAGGGATTAGTGGAGGGCGTTCCATCAAAATCTATCGATGTTACATGTGAGCCAGACAAGGGTTCCCTTGGAATCAGTCGTTTGGATAAAGCACTACGTGTTGCTCCTGTGTCTACCAAAAATGGAGACTTCGTGCCTAGGACCTTAGCGGTGACATAAGGGCCTTGCTGATCAACATAGAGCTCAACTGGATCCCTCCCTTGCCTTTGGCAGTCCTATGCAAAGTCGTACATGTTGTCGTGGTCAGACTGTTGACACTGGTTCTGTCGGGGTCGGTCAAATGTGTTCGTATTACTGGGCTTTTCATTGTTATGGTCATTCGGGTGTCCTCGCCCACGTCCTTTATCTCTTGGATCGTTTGGGGAGTCTCTTGTCTCTTTACTCCTAATTATTTCCAAAAGAATTGGGCACTGGAATTTCCAATGTCCGATCCCTTTACAAAACGCACATTGGTTCTCGGAAAATCCCTACGTCCAGCATAGGATGTGGATGCGTTATCTCTAGGAGGTGGGTTTCTAGGGGCAGTCGGTTGGTAGTTTCCTTTGTAGGGTTCCCTTCCTATCGTCACTCCCTGCAACTGTGCAATCATAACTCTTTCCTTCAGGTCTTTCTTCTTCTTTTCGGATGCCCTGTCATTTTCATTCTTTTGATGCCCATAGTACTGGGCCATCTGAAGGATAGCCGCGGGTTTGGAGGCCGCCCAACTACTCTCGCTAGTCTGCAATTTCTGCGAGACTTCCTGTAACAGACCTTTAACATAATTTTGGACAAACAGGTGATGTCCGGTTGCAGTGGTCATGTCCTGACCACTGTAGTCAGAAAACACTGTCTCGAATCGGGAAAAGTATTCGGAGACATCTTCTTGGGGTTTCTGACGGCAAGCAGTTACAATTGACCAGTCTACCTTTTTCTCAGGGATCAGTGTCTTAAGTTTTTGAACAATTTTGTCGGGGAGTTCTAAAATGGCCTTTAAGGGTTTCTGTCCGGGATCTCGTTGCCTATCTATGTCATCGAGTTGTTTCCAGGTATGTCCGAACAGCTCAAGGTGGTCGACTTTCCGGATTTGCTTCCACACGTCAGCTGGTAGACATAACCCGAAAAACAGGTCGATATCCGCTAAAGTCATGATTGTGGAACCTAGGGCCGTACCTAGTTCTGTATAAAAGGCTGTGGGGTTCTTTCGTAAGTCCGGTAAGGTTTTTCGGAATGTCAGGATGTCCTGTCGATCCCAGGGTTGGTATACCCAGTTATAAACTACCCTTCCCTTTGCGTCCTGATGGTTAATGTCGTCATGAGTTCCCTGACCTCGTGGGGGGACCCAGTAGGGAGCGGCCTCCTTTATCGGCATCATGGTGTCAACTCTTCCTATCGGGGGTTCGGTCACTGCAGGAGTCATGTTTTTAGCTACCGGTCTTTGTTCAGTGAGATGGCGGAAGACTTCCAACGTACGCGAGAAGAGCTCTGTCACATCACACTCGCTCTCATCTGCTATATCTACCTTTCGTTATAAGTTCGCAAGGCGTTCCGGTCCCTTACCCTGATATCTCTCCTCATAGGCTGTGAGGGTATGGTAGCAAAATCGCACAATAAAGTGTCGTTTATGGCTGCTAGTATACGTGGTACATATATCTGAAATATTCTTCCGTCTCTTTTCGGTCTATTAGCGTCTTCACAATTTTGTCAATGCCCGCTCGTTCATGGCTGTTCAAGCGGCTTGCTCTCACAATTTCCTTCCCTACAGCTTCAGACTGGTTTGGAGCTTCAGTTGATGTGGGGTTTAGTACGAGAGGCTCGGTCGGTGCGGAGGCCGTGGGTACCGAGGCCCTGGTACTACCTTCATTAGGGGTCAGAGGTTGTTGGTGCTGAGCTATAGGATGGGAGGGGGCATATAGATGATTGGGGGGCCTAGGAGTAAATCATCGTTTGCCTTTTGCTTCGGTGGTAGCTCAGGGTAAAGTGCGGAGGGTGTTCTAACGGAGCATTGTCCCGCTGTTTCGGACTCCCGTTCTTTCTTTATCCTCTCTCTTTCCTTAATCTCTTCTTCTAGTCTTTGCCCAGCCAGGTGGGCTGCTTTTCGCATTTCTTTTTCTACCTTCGCTTCGTCTCTCTTTTTACGCTGCATTGCTTCTTTCCGCCACATGCCGAGTGTTAGAAGCGGCTGTCTCTAGTTGGCAGAGGTATACACTTCTGACAAATAGGGACACACCTTTTCTAGTCAGGGCAAGGGGATCACACACTTAGATAACCCCTGCTTACCCCCTTGGTAGCTTGGCAAAGCAGACAGGCTTATCTCAGAGGCAGTGCGTTAAGCATTTATGACCACATACAGTAATAAAGTGAATACACTACAAATGGACACGACACAGTAGTATTATAAAAATAAGGATTTTTATATAAGGCTTAGCACAAGACCAAATAACGACAAAAATATACCACAGTCTTAATAAATACTCTTGGAAGGAAAAAATAATAGTTCAAGCACGGTTTCTTCTTAGCACAAAGTCTTTAGTAACAAAAGCAACTCTTCTTCTTTAAGACACAGTTCTTGGCAACAATGTAACCCACACGGGAGTCACACGACGTCGAGGCAAAGTTAATCCAAAGGTTCGGCGTCGACCGCGAGGAGCGCTACGTCGAGCCTGGAGTCGCACAGACCCCCACAACACAGTACCTTGGAAAAGTGAAGCGCTCGATGATCAGCGGCGTCGAGATGTCCGGCGTCGCGTCTTCGGCGTCGATCGGGCCTCGGAGTCGGGGCGATCTGCAGCGGCGTCGACCGAAGTCAGGCAGGAGCAGCGCTCACGAGATGAAGCAGGATACGGCGTCGTCGATGTCGATGTTGCAAGAGTGAGCAGCGCTCACGGCGTCGAGAGGGCTCGAAGTCGATGCGATCAGCAGCGGTGCCGACACGAGGTCACTTGGAGCTGGAGCCGAACTCACTACTCACTGGCGTTGTTGCTGGCGTCGATCGGGCCCGGCGGCCGGCGTCGAGGAAGCGGGACACTGGAGCCGTTACTCACGATGTCGAGCTGGATTCGGCGGCGTCCGTCGGCGTCGAGATTGCTAGATTCTTTCAGAGGTGCTGGATTCACAAGTTCCAGCAAACAGCACTTTAAGCAGATGAAGTCCTTTAGCCCTGTGACTTCAACAGGAGACTGGCACTCTTCCAGCCCTTGGAGATTTTCTTAGCAAAGATTGAGAGTACACACACAGTTCCTCTCTCCTGGTTCCTTGGCAAAAATAAAGAAGCAATGCAGGATTCCCCCAACAAACAGCACTCTGGCAGAAGGGGTAGGCAGTCCTTAGATCAGCAGGCTTCTTGTCCTTGGTTCAGGTTTCCTTGTCAGAAGTGATCTAAATTCTTGGTTCAGGGGTCCTTCTCTTATACCCCTTTTTGGCTTTGATCCCTTTGTCCATGCAGGGGAGTTTCCCCCCATCTTGGGTTTGTTGTGGGTGTTGCCAGGCCGAAGCACCTGGCCTATTCACTGTGCAGGGCAGAGTCTTCAGCCGCCCAGCAGGAGCGGAGCCAGCATTGTCACTGGCAGGGGCAGGGCCATCAGTTGCCCGGCAGGAGGTGGGCCAGGAAAGTCCCAGGCAGGCACAGAGTCATCAGTCGCCTGGCAGGGGGGCGGAGCCAGCATTGTATCAGGCAGGGCAGGCTATCAGGAGCTACTCTTCCCCTACTCTCAAAGCAAATGCCCCACTCATCCCACACTGACTCATTCAGACCTCTGGAGCCACCCAGCTCCTGTCACACGCACACCAGAACCAGCAGAGACCGGTAGACAGTTAGACAAGAAAATAGCTACTTTCTAAAAGTGCTATTTTCAAACACAGAGTCCAAAAACCATCCACCCAAACGGATGCGTTATTAAACCCTGAGTTCAGGGATACCAAACTCGACATTGCACCATGCTCCCCGAGCCCGCTAGGATTATAGCATTAATAATCCTGGCAGCCCATTCTAACTGATGGAGAGCAGGTAACCTTGCAATAGTGAAAAACGAATATGGCTGTAACTCACTATTAGGACATGCCAACCTTGTCAGGCTTGTCCTACCTTATGCTTACAATGCACCCTGCCCTTGGGCCTACCATAGGGGTGACTAACATGAAGTTAAGGGAAGGTTTAGGGACTGGCAAGTAGGTGTACTTGCGCAGTCTGCGTGATAGTACCAGACTGCACGTGGTCTAGCAATGGTAGACCTTCAGACATACTTTTACTAGGCCGCTCTTGTGGGTGGCACAACACGTGCTGCAGGCCCACCAGCAGCATTTGTATTTAAAAGCCCTGGCACTCCTGGTGCACTCTACTAGGGACTGACAGTAAACCAAATAAGCCAAACATGGAATTCAATCAATACAGCAATTTCACATAGGGAGCACTTGCACTGTGGCACTGATCAGCAGTGGCATGGTGCCCAAAGCAATATACCAGCAAAACATCGTAAACAGAGGAGGCAAACAGAAAAAATGGAGGAGAGACTCATGCCAATGATGCCAGGTCTAACACGTGTCCCCTCCAGCTGAAATGTGGGGAGAACTACCCTTACCCTAGGGAGTCCTCATCACTAAGGCGGAAAAATCTGGACAGACCATCAGCATTGGCGTGATCTGTGCCAGGGCGGTGTTCCACCGTGAAGTCCATCCCCTGTAGGGAAATGGACCACCTCAACAGCTTTGGATTCTCACCCCTCATCTGCATCAACCATCTGAGGGGCCTGTGGTCTGTCTGAACCCGGAAGTGAGTCCCAAACAGGTAGGGTCTTAGCTTCTTCAGCGCCCAGACCACAGCAAATGCTTCTCTCTCTATCGCACTCCACCTCTGTTCCCTGGGAAGTAACCTCCTACTGATGAAGGCTACAGGTAAGTCTCGGCCCTCTTCATTCACCTGAGCTAGAACAGCCCCCACGCCATGCTCTGAAGCGTCCGTCTGGACAACAAATTCTTTAGAAAAGTCGGGTGCCTGGAGTATGGGTGCTGTGCACATTGCAGTTTTCAGGGTGTCAAAGGCCGTCTGACAGGCGTCAGTCCAGATCACAAGTCGTGGCTGCTTCCTGGAAGTCAGCGAAGGCAAGGGGTGCACAATGTTACCATAATCCTTGACGAACCTCCTGTAATAACCCGTGAGACCCAAGAAGGCTCTCACCTGAGTCTGGGTTTTGGGCGGTGCCCATGCCAGGATGGTATCAATCTTGGGTTGCAGGGGGGCCACCTTGCCACTCCCTACTTGGTGCCCCAAGTACACCACTGAACCCTGCCCAATCTGGCACTTACTGGCTTTGATTGTGAGGCCTGCTCTGCGCAGGGCCGACAACACTTCCTGGAGGTGGCGCAAGTGTTCCTCCCAGCTGGCGCTGAACACTGCGATGTCGTCCAGGTAGGCGGCACTGAAATCCTCCAGTCCAGCCAAGACCTGGTTGACCAACCTCTGGAAGGTGGCAGGGGCATTCTTCATCCCAAAGGGCATAACCCGGAACTGGTAGTGCCCATCTGGTGTGGAGAATGCTGACCTCTCTTTTGCCCCATCAGTCAAGGCGATCTGCCAGTACCCAGACGTTAGATCAAACGTACTAAGGTACCGGGCAGCCCCCAACCGATCTATGAGCTCATCAGCTCTGGGGATGGGGTGCGCGTCAGTCTTGGTGACTGAATTGAGTCCTCGGTAATCCACACAGAACCGAAGTTCCGGTGAAGCACCAGGCGCGGCAGCCTTTGGGACCAAGACCACTGGGCTGGCCCAAGGACTGCTAGAGGACTCAACCACCCCTAAGGCAAACATTTTGGAGACCTCCTCCTTGATGTATGCTCTGACCTTGTCAGTCACTCTGTAAGCCTTGTGCTTCACAGGAGTGCTGTCCCCGGTGTCCACATCATGGACACACCACTGAGTGACACCAGGAATCAAGGAAAACAGATCAGGGAATTGTCCCAACAATTGGCGACAATCCTGCTGCTGTTCAGGGGTCAGTGTGTCAGAGAGGACAACACCATCCACTGACCCATCTTGCTCTTTTGCAGACAGGAGGTCAGGAAGAGGCTCACTCTCCTCCTCCATTCCAGCATCTGTAGCTAGGAGCATGCCCACTTCGGACCTTTCTAAGTGGGGCTTTAAACGGTTGACATGCAGGACCCGCAAGGGGTTCCTGGGAGATTCCAAGTCCACCATGTAGGTGACATCGCTCTTTTTCTCCACAACCTTAAATGGTCCAGTCCATCTGTCCTTGAGCGCACAAGGTTCCACAGGGGACATGACCCAAACTTTTTGTCCAGGCTGAAGCTCTACCAGAGTGGCCTTCTGGTCGTACCACCGCTTCATCTCCTCCTGGCTGGCCTCCAGATTTGCCTGAGCAAGATCTCTGAAGCGCCTAGTCTGGTTCCTAAAGGCCAGCATGTAACTGTATACATCCTGGGGAGGTTTCCTGGGAGATTGCTCCCAGCCTTCTTTGACCAGACTCAAAGGTCCTCTTACCGGGTGACCATACAAAAGCTCAAAGGGGCTGAACCCTAGAGACTTCTGTGGCACCTCACGGTAAGCAAACAACAGGCATGGCAAGAGGACGTCCCATTTACGCCTCATTGGTTCTTCAAGAGCCATAATCATGCCTTTAAGGGTACGGTTGAATCTTTCAACCAACCCATTACCTTGAGGGTGGTAAGGAGTGGTGAACTTGTAGGTTACCCCACACTCCTTCCACAAAGACTTCATATAGTTGGAAATGAAGTTGGTGCCCCGGTCTGACACCACCTCTCTGAGGAACCCCATTCGGGAAAAAACACCCATCAGTGCCCGTCCCACCACGGGGGCCGTCACCGTTCTGAGAGGGATGGCTTCTGGGTACCGTGTGGCATGGTCCACCAAGACCAGGATGAATCTGTTGCCCAGGGCTGTCTTGGGGTCCAGGGGCCCAACAATGTCAATCCCCACCCGGTCAAAGGGGGTACTGACCACGGGAAAAGGTTGGAGGGGAGCCTTCTGCTTCCGCCCGCTTTTCCCACTTGCCTGGCAAGTTTGACAGGTCTTGCAATGGATATCTGTATCCCTTCTCATCTGAGGCCAATAAAAATGGGTGACAAGCCTGTCATAGGTCTTGTCCTGCCCCAGATGTCCAGCTAAGGGAACGTCATGAGCCAAACCCAGTAGGAAGGCTCTGAAGCGCTGGGGTACCACCAGCACACGGGCTGACCCAGGCTCAGCAGCCTTAGGCTCGCTATACAGGAGGTCGTTCTCCCAGTAAACAAAATGTGACCCTGACTGATCACCTGAGGTTTGGGCTGAGGCCTGCTGCCTCATACCCACAAGAGAAGGGCACACTTTCTGTTCTGCACAGAATTCCTCCCTGGAGGGACCACCATCCTGCTGCCAATGGGTCAGCTCGGGCAGGTCTCCCAGTTCAGCAACTTGTTCACCTGTGGGTTCCAGGGCATACCCCTCAAGGTCTGCCTCCTCCTGGACCACGGGAACTACGGGGGATGGTTTCCCGCGCCCCCTGCCTCTTCTCTTCACAGCTGGGTCCTGGGCCATACTTTCAGGCTCCAGAACCCCATCAACACCCTTACTTGCTGTCATGGATCGAGTGGTTGCACACACCCACTCTGGCACACCCAACATTTTCAAATGTGTCTCCCTCTCCACCTTAGCCCAAGGGGAGTCTTCCAAATCATTGCCCAGGAGACAATCAACAGGCATGGCGGGCCTTACAGCAACTTGAAGAGTACCTGAAACTCCCCCCCCATTCAAAGGAAACTTGAGCTACCTCACACTCTCTCTGGGAGTTGTCAGCAGCTATCACAGGGTAGAATGCGTGGGGAACAACCTGCTCTCTGGACACCAAGTGACACTTGACAGCTGTCACACTCACTCCGGTGTCTCTGAGAGCTTCCACTCTATGGCCATTAATGGTCACCCACTGCCTATATTTCTTAGTGTTACTAGGCAGAGGGGGTGGAGGGACCAATTCCATGTCTCCTAGAGAGACCAGGGACATCTCTGCGGGACCCTCCCCACCATGGGCAACCATCTCCTCCCCTCCCAGGGCTACACTCGCCAACTGACGGGGAGCTGCACGTGGTGGTGCAGTAGAGTTCTTCAAGGGACACTGAGGATCATAAAAACGGTGTCCCACCTGCTTACAAGCGAAGTAGGTCATTGGGCCCCTACGAACAGGTTTACCTGTCGGGCCTCTGATTTCTTATCTGGGGGAGGCTGGGAACCCTTCCCTTGGTTCCCTTGGGGATTACTTTGGGGCCCTTTCTGGAACTCCCTCTGTTTGCCCTTGTCCCCCCCACTCTTCTGCTGGGGACCCTGCCCAACCTTGGCTGAGTCTCCCACTGGACCCTTGTGGACCCTGGTACTGACCCAGCGGTCCGCCTCTTCAGCAAGTTTTCTAGGGTTAGATATCTTGCTATCAATAAGGTGCTGGCGCAGCTCTGGAAAACAGATATTAGACAAGTGCTCCCAAGCAAACAAATCATAAAGAGCATCATAACTTTCCACTTTGCTGCCCTTTACCCAACCATCCATGGCTCTGCAAAAATATGACACATATTCCACCCACGTCGTACCAGGCAATTTCTTACATTCTCTAAAGGCCTGTCTGTACTTTTCTGGGGTTAGGCCATACCTTAACATTAAAGCATCTTTCATATGAGCATAAGACATCCTATCCTCAACAGGCATGCCTAACAGGGTATCTCTTCCCTCATTCACAAAGCGACCCCACAACCCCGCTCCCCAATCCTTCTCAGGGACCCGGTGGGCCAACAATGCTAACTCATATGCTTTAAACCATTGACCAATATCTTCATTCTTCTGAAAATCTTTGATCACATCTTTAGGAAAATAAAACCTACTTTCTGCAGGCACAGATGGGATGCTGCCACCAGAGCGATTCAATTCTAACTCTTTAGCTTTGAGCTCCAACTCCCTCAACTTGGTATCATGCTCCAAAGCTAACTTTTCCCTTTCAAACTCCAACCTTTTGATCTCCAGATCAGCTTCCCTCCTGCCTCTTGCATTCTCTATCTCCAACTGCCCATTTATCCTAAGTTTTGCCATTTCCATGTTGTAAGCTCGCTCTTTCGCCCTTTCTTCTCTTTCTTCAGGAGAAAGACCTTTGGAGGAAACACTGCTGCCAGGAGGGGATGTGGGCCCATTCACTGGCACCTCCTCCTCCCCTTCCCCTGTCGGTACCACCACCGGATCAGAGGAATCTCTGGCCTCTAATCAGGCCTGCAATGCTTTGAGATAATCTGGCCTCCTTGAAATGCCAGTGGTAGGAACTTGCAACTGCTTGCAAAAGGATTTCAGCTTCTTTAACGGATAGTCGTTCATCTTACTCCTATCAAATTCCTCCTCAACAACAGGTGTAGTGCCTCCAGCATTACTCATGGTCAAAACTGGCAGTTTCAAAAATCAAGTTTCAGGAAATTTGGAGAACAAAAATAGAATATCCAACCAAAACAGATTGTGGCTGCGCTATGGTCTGCTTTCACTATGTAGCGCACACTAATCACTGCACATGGGTCATAAATGCAAAGTTCAAATCCTCACCGCTGACCCACCAATGTTAGAAGCGGCTGTCTCTAGTTGGCAGAGGTATACACTTCTGACAAATAGGGACACACCTTTTCTAGTCAGGGCAAGGGGATCACACACTTAGATAACCCCTGCTCACCCCCTTGGTAGCTTGGCAAAGCAGACAGGCTTATCTCAGAGGCAGTGCGTTAAGCATTTATGACCACATACAGTAATAAAGTGAATACACTACAAATGGACACGACACAGTAGTATTATAAAAATAAGGATTTTTATATAAGGCTTAGCACAAGACCAAATAACGACAAAAATATACCACAGTCTTAATAAATACTCTTGGAAGGAAAAAATAATAGTTCAAGCACGGTTTCTTCTTAGCACAAAGTCTTTAGTAACAAAAGCAACTCTTCTTCTTTAAGACACAGTTCTTGGCAACAATGTAACCCACACGGGAGTCACACGACGTCGAGGCAAAGTTAATCCAAAGGTTCGGCGTCGACCGCGAGGAGCGCTACGTCGAGCCCGGAGTCGCACAGACCCCCACAACACAGTACCTTGGAAAAGTGAAGCACTCGATGATCAGCGGCGTCGAGATGTCCGGCGTCGCGTCTTCGGCGTCGATCGGGCCTCGGAGTCGGGGCGATCTGCAGCGGCGTCGACCGAAGTCAGGCGGGAGCAGCGCTCACGAGATGAAGCAGGATACGGCGTCGTCGATGTCGATGTTGCAAGAGTGAGCAGCACTCACGGCGTCGAGAGGGCTCGAAGTCAATGCGATCAGCAGCGGTGCCGACACGAGGTCACTTGGAGCTGGAGCCGAACTCACTACTCACTGGCGTTGTTGCTGGCGTCGATCGGGCCCGGCGGCCGGCGTCGAGGAAGCGGGACACTGGAGCCGTTACTCACGATGTCGAGCTGGATTCGGCGGCGTCCGTCGGTGTCGAGATTGCTGGATTCTTTCAGAGGTGCTGGATTCACAAGTTCCAGCAAACAGCACTTTAAGCAGATGAAGTCCTTTAGCCCTGTGACTTCAACAGGAGACTGGCACTCTTCCAGCCCTTGGAGATTTTCTTAGCAAAGATTGAGAGTACACACACAGTTCCTCTCTCCTGGTTCCTTGGCAAAAATAAAGAAGCAATGCAGGATTCCCCCAACAAACAGCACTCTGGCAGAAGGGGTAGGCAGTCCTTAGATCAGCAGGCTTCTTGTCCTTGGTTCAGGTTTCCTTGTCAGAAGTGATCTAAATTCTTGGTTCAGGGGTCCTTCTCTTATACCCCTTTTTGGCTTTGATCCCTTTGTCCATGCAGGGGAGTTTCCCCCCATCTTGGGTTTGTTGTGGGTGTTGCCAGGCCGAAGCACCTGGCCTATTCACTGTGCAGGGCAGAGTCTTCAGCCGCCCAGCAGGAGCGGAGCCAGCATTGTCACTGGCAGGGGCAGGGCCATCAGTTGCCCGGCAGGAGGTGGGCCAGGAAAGTCCCAGGCAGGCACAGAGTCATCAGTCGCCTGGCAGGGGGGCGGAGCCAGCATTGTATCAGGCAGGGCAGGCTATCAGGAGCTACTCTTCCCCTACTCTCAAAGCAAATGCCCCACTCATCCCACACTGACTCATTCAGACCTCTGGAGCCACCCAGCTCCTGTCACACGCACACCAGAACCAGCAGAGACCGGTAGACAGTTAGACAAGAAAATAGCTACTTTCTAAAAGTGCTATTTTCAAACACAGAGTCCAAAAACCATCCACCCACGCGCCTCTGGCCTGGTCGCCCCCCTGCTCCTCTCCACGCCTGCCACTGCAGCCCCTGCTTACCTGCTGACAGAGTTCCTTCGCCGACGCCGCCAGCAGCGCCCCAGCCGCCGCTGGGCCGCCCGCTCTGCCGGTCCCGTTCCCGTGCCTCCTGCCTGCGGCCCCGTCCCCCCGCCACACGATTTGTTAACCCCTTCCCGCCTCCCAGCGGACCCGCCCTCCCTGCTCCCCTCTTAAGGGGACCTCGCCTGCTTCTAGGGAGCGACCACGGCGCCTCTGGCCTGGTCGCCCCCCTGCTCCTCTCCACGCCTGCCACTGCAGCCCCTGCTTACCTGCTGACAGAGTTCCTTCGCCGACGCCGCCAGCAGCGCCCCAGCCGCCGCTGGGCCGCCCGCTCTGCCGGTCCCGTTCCCGCCCCTCCTGCCTGTGGCCCCGCCCCCCGCCACACGATTGGTTAACCCCTTCCCGCCTCCCAGCGGACCCGCCCTCCCTGCTCCCCTCTTAAGGGGACCTCGCCTGCTTCTAGGGAGCGACCACTGCGCCTCTGGCCTGGTCGCCCCCCTGCTCCTCTCCATGCCTGCCACTGCAGCCCCTGCTTACCTGCTGACAGAGTTCCTTCGCCGACGCCGCCAGCAGCGCCCCAGCCGCCGCTGGGCCGCCCGCTCTGCCGGTCCCGTTCCCGCGCCTCCTGCCTGTGGCCCCGCCCCCCCGCCACACGATTGGTTAACCCCTTCCCGCCTCCCAGCGGACCCGCCCTCCCTGCTCCCCTCTTATGACGCCCCCTCAGCGACCGCGCAGCGGACGCGCGCAGCGGGAGCACCGATTGAGCGCCGAAGGTGCGCCAAAGGTAAGCCCGTCTGCGCCCGTCCGCGCCTGGACCACGCCCAGTGCCAGGACCCCTGGCCCCCGCAGACCCCAGCCCACCCGCCGGACGCACGACGCCGCCACCCTCAACGCACTCAACGCCGGCCGAACCCCTGGATGCTACCGAGCCACCCCGAGACGCACCCACGGACCCTTCATCTGCCAGGCCTGCAAGTTCTCCTGCACCCGGACCTGCACTGCACCAGCACCCACCAAGCCGAACTCCAGCAGCAGCCACCTGAAGTGCATCCTGCTCAACACCCGCTCCGTCCACAGACACGCCGTCGAGCTCTGGAACCTGCTCGACACCACAGCCCCAGACGTCGCCTTCCTCACGGAAACCTGGATGAACGCCTCCTCAGCACCCGACATCGCCATCGCCATCCCGGACGGCTACAAGATCATCCGGAGAGACCGCGTCAACCAGACAGGAGGAGGCATCGCCATCATTCACAGGAACACCATCCGCATCATGACCAACACCGACGACACCATCGCACCCGCCGAACACCTGCACTTCCAGATCCACGTCAACCCCAAGACCACCCTCAGAGGCACCCTCATCTACAGACCCCCGGGACCACGCACACAATTCAGCGAGGACATCGCCGACTTCATCAGCCCGCTCGCCCTCCCCTCAGCCGACTACATCCTCCTCGGGGACCTCAACTTCCACCTGGAGAACAACGACGACCGCAACACCACCACCGTGCTGGAAAACCTCGCAAACCTGGGACTCAAGCAACTGGTGACCACCCCCACCCACCTCGCCGGACACACACTCGACGCCGTCTTCTCATCCAGCAAAGACACCGCCTTCAGCCACGCCACAGGACTCCACTGGACGGACCACAGCTGCGTCCACTTCACCTTCAGAAGAACGACGACCCACCACCACCAGCAACAGGTTGCCCGAAGAAGCTGGAACAAGATCACAGCCGACCAGCTCGCCGCTTCCCTGAGTCAGCACCCTCCCGCCAGCTCAGCGAACCCCAGCCAGGCCGCCGACAACCTCACGAAGTGGATCAGCACCTGCGCGGACGAACTCGCCCCTCTGAGGACCCCGCCCAGCAGACCCGGCAGCAAGAAAGCCCCATGGTTCACCGACGAACTCAAGAGCTCCAAGAAGAACTGCCGAGCCCTCGAGAAAGTCTGGAGAAGGGAACCAACACCGGACAACATGACCACCCTCAAGCTTGCCACCCGGAAGCACCACCAACTGATCCGCGCCACCAAGAAAACTGCATTCAAGGACCGACTGGACAACAACGCACACAACTGCAAGGAACTCTTCAACATCGTGAAAGAGCTCTCCAACCCCAACGCCGGAAACAACGACATCACCCCATCGCAAGACCTCTGCAACTCCCTCGCCTCCTACTTCCACAACAAGATCGCGGACATACACAACAGCTTCAGCAGTCAACCATCGCACACAACGACCGCAGCAACGCCACCCACCACCACCCTCCGCGCCTGGACTCCGATCAGCACCGATGACACCGTCCGCATGATGAACTCCATCCACTCCGGATCTCCGACCGACCCCTGCCCTCACCACGTCTTCAACAAGGCCGACGCTGTCATCGCACCCCACCTGCGGGACATCATCAACACCTCCTTCGACACCGCCACCTTCCCGGAGAGCTGGAAGCACGCCAAACTCAGCGCTCTACTAAAGAAACCAACAGCGGACCCCACCCAACTCAAGAACTACCGCCCCATCTCGCTCCTCCCGTTTCCAGCCAAAGTCATCGAGAAGACCGTCAACAAACAGCTGGCCGCCTTCCTCGAGATGAATGGATCCCTCGACCCCTCACAGTCTGGCTTCCGAGCCAACCACAGCACCGAGACCGCCCTGATCGCTGCCACCGATGACATCCGAGCCCTGATGGACAACGGAGAAACAGCGGCCCTCATCCTCCTAGACCTCTCCGCGGCATTCGACACTGTCTGCCACCGCACCCTAGTGCAGCGCCTCAGCAACGTCGGAATACAGGAGAAGGCACTGGAATGGATCGTCTCCTTCCTCGACGGAAGAACACAGAGAGTCCGCCTACCACCGTACAAGTCAGAGGCCACCGAAGTCATCTGCGGCGTCCCTCAAGGATCCTCGCTGAGCCCCACCCTCTTCAACGTCTACATGAGCCCCCTCGCGCCCATCGCAGGCCAACACAACCTGAACATCATCTCCTACGCCGATGACACCCAGCTGATCCTCTCACTGACCAACGACCCCGCCGCTTCCAGAGCCAACCTTCACGAAGGGATGAAAGATGTAGCCGAATGGATGACGACCAGCCGCCTGAAACTGAACTCAGACAAGACGGAAGTCCTCAT
The DNA here is from genome assembly GCF_964261635.1 of Lissotriton helveticus. Lineage (NCBI taxonomy): Eukaryota > Metazoa > Chordata > Amphibia > Caudata > Salamandridae > Lissotriton > Lissotriton helveticus. Next base: position 105,898,003 of record NC_136065.1, read on the forward strand.
CCTGGGCTCCTCGCCCTCCGCCTGGGACGACTCCTGGTGGCCCCCCGCCCTGGGCACCGCACCCACACCGACAGACCACGCACGCAACCTGGGCTTCATCCTGGACTCCTCCCTCTCCATGACCAGACAAGTCAACGCCGTCTCCTCGTCATGCTTCAACATCCTGCGCATGCTACGAAAGATCTTCCGGTGGATCCCCACCGAGACCAGGAAGACGGTCACCCAGGCCCTCGTCACCAGCCGACTGGACTACGGCAACGCCCTCTACGCCGGAACCACCGCCAAGCTCCAGAAGAGACTCCAGCGGATCCAGAACGCCTCAGCCAGACTCATCCTCGACATCCCCCGATGCAGCCACATCTCCGGACATCTGAGAGACCTGCACTGGCTCCCCGTCAACAAGAGAATCACCTTCCGTCTCCTCACCCACGCACACAAAGCCCTACACGACCAAGGCCCGAGCTACCTCAACAACCGCATCAACTTCTACGCTCCCAAACGCCACCTCCGATCAGCCAGTCACGCCCTCGCCGCCGTCCCCCGCATCCGAAGATCGACAACAGGAGGAAGGTCCTTCTCCCACCTGGCCGCCAAGACCTGGAACTCCCTCCCGACCGACCTGCGCCTGACCCAAGACCACCTCTCCTTCAGGAAGAAGCTCAAGACCTGGCTGTACGAGCAGTAGCAGCATCCTCCCCCCCCCCCCCAAGCGCCTTGAGACCCTCCGGGTAAGTAGTGCGCTATATAAATGCCCATGATTGATTGATTGATTGACCCAAACGGATGCGTTATTAAACCCTGAGTTCAGGGATACCAAACTCGACATTGCACCATGCTGCCCGAGCCCGCTAGGATTATAGCATTAATAATCCTGGCAGCCCATTCTAACCCATGGAGAGCAGGTAACCTTGCAATAGTGAAAAACGAATATGGCTGTAACTCACTATTAGGACATGCCAACCTTGTCAGGCTTGTCCTACCTTATGCTTACAATGCACCCTGCCCTTGGGCCTACCATAGGGGTGACTAACATGAAGTTAAGGGAAGGTTTAGGGACTGGCAAGTAGGTGTACTTGCGCAGTCTGCGTGATAGTACCAGACTGCACGTGGTCTAGCAATGGTAGACCTTCAGACATACTTTTACTAGGCCGCTCTTGTGGGTGGCACAACACGTGCTGCAGGCCCACCAGCAGCATTTGTATTTACAAGCCCTGGCACTCCTGGTGCACTCTACTAGGGACTGACAGTAAACCAAATAAGCCAAACATGGAATTCAATCAATACAGCAATTTCACATAGGGGGCACTTGCACTGTGGCACTGATCAGCAGTGGCACGGTGCCAAAGCAATATACCAGCAAAACATCGTAAACAGAGGAGGCAAACAGAAAAAATGGAGGAGAGACTCATGCCAATGATGCCAGGTCTAACACCGAGACTATCGAGCATGGTTGGCGTGGTTTTCTGTTTAAGAAGAGCTGTCTCTAGTGCTTCTATTTTATCTATATCAAAAGATCCCATCAGTGGCCACTGACTTTCTCGATCTTTCTTGGTGGTTTTATGCCATAGCTTACTGTAGGCTATGGCGACTAATCCATACTTTGTAAACATGTCCTTATTAGGGGTTCCCTCCAGTGGAGCTGGATGATCTACCTCTAATAAACGGTCCGGGCTGAACCAACTACCAATCAGTGGGGAGAAGATAGGCATGACGTATAGTGGTCAAAAATACTACAAACAATGGCGGACAAAGGTCCGCACTACTTATCCTTCGCTATTTGCAAAGACTAGCCAGAATATTCCTATTCTTCGTTATTTGCAAACAGGGAATATCTCAAGAGAACCAATAGAACCAAACAATCAGTGGGGAGAAGATAGGCGCAGCGTATTTATCAGCCCTTACTGATATGAACAAAAAGTCTGTGCTACCTATCCTTCACTATTCACAAAGGGAGAGAGAATATTCCTATTCTTCACCGTTTGTAGACAGAGAATGTCTCAAGAAGAACCAATGTCCTTAACAACCGAGGTTAAGTGATTCAATCAATAAATATTAACTAGTATTTTCAAACAATCAAACAAACAAAGAGAGTCGTGCTGCTCGACCTTACCCGGACCGTATGGACAGTTTTCTCGTCTTCCACTTCCAGTGCCCCATCGTCCTCTATTCTCCGTTAGTGCCCCGGCGCTCCTGAGGGTCCCCAGACAGGACCGTAGATCACTCAAGAGAGGTCTGTTCGGAACCAGCGAAGTTCGGATGATCGGCCGCCAGACGAGGGTCTATCAAGCGGAGCTCTTCCCGATCGTTGCAGTCGTTCACTCTGTCGTCAGGACCTCTCCCACTGGATCCACGTGTCGCTGATGGGCCCCAGGTTGGGCGCCAATTGTGGAAAAACAGCTCTTCCAGGTTACCTTCCTACACACTGTTTTGGCGTTAGCCGCCTCTAAACCACTTCGATGATTATCAAATAAAGAGGCAGGCGCTGGAAACTGGAATGCGTAAACAGAGTTTAATTTGCTCCGGAGCAGAACACGTCAGATCAGACAAAAGGGTATCTTGTCGAGGTGCTCTAACAGCGTCTCTGAGGCCTGGCCTCTTATACACAGGTTTATTGCTCTATTAAATACAACACATTCTTGGCAATGCTTTGATGTACGGAAAGACATCCTCGGAATCCCCGCTTCAGGCCCGTTCCCACACATATCTACAGTAGGAGTCCCGACCCCAATCTCAGCAGGTGATGGCTATCGCGCAGCTGGACATTCCGCTGGGAATAGGAATATGTGTGATCGATTGGATCTTATGGTGTGAAGGCATTGATTAATCTCAGCCTCTTTGAGGAGAGGCGAGTTTCTACTGTAGGGGGCAATAAACTGCATCCGCAGGGCTAGGTGATGGCCTGGGATCAGCTCGGACAATCGGGCACAGGGGAAGGGGGTTATCAGAAGCTCGTCTGTGTGAAAGGGATGAAAGGGTATGTGGGTTCCGTACAGGATGTGGCTCTGGGGCTGGGTTGCGCTGAAGCTGTTTTATGGCTTCGACAGATGCTTGGGGGTTGCCGGCGGCGCGGGGGATGTTCGAAAAGCCGGGGAGACATGCAGGCAAACAACATAGTCGCGAGAGTGGCCATAGGTTTTAAAATGGCTGCCGCTTACGTGTTCGCAAAAGGTCTGAAATGGGACAAGATGGCGCTGGTAATGTTCACTCTACGATCTAATATTTAACATGAGGATGCACAATATGAGGGAGATTCCAAGAACAACAGCAAAGTATGCTTTTTCTGGTTTTTGAAGCATGTGTCCCTATCCCCATCCTACACATGTGCCTGTTTTCTGCATTCCTCATTGCTTGGTGTAGGTTCTGAGGCCTGGTGTCATTTGTCGCTGTGTGTGGCTGGGTGTAGCAGATTTCCTGGGCCTTTGGTCACTGTTCCTCTGCCCGTTGGTGTCCTCAGATCCACAGTCTGATGCCTGGTGTCACTTATGGCTGTGTGTGGCTGGGTCTACCTGGTGTCCTGGGCCTTGGTCACTCTTTCTCTGTTCTCTGGTTTCCCCAGACCCACAGTCTGAGGCCTGGTGTCACTGTTTGTGTGGCTGGGTCTAGCTGGTGTCCTGTGCCTTGGGCCACTGTTCCTCTGTCTGATGGGATCCTCAGACTGTTGTCACTTCTGGCTGTGTGTGGGTGGTCCTGGGTGGTGCCCTTGGTCACTCTTTCTCTACCCGTTGGTATCCTCAGACCCAGAGTCTGAGGCCAGGTGTCACTTTTGGCTGTGTGTGGCTGGGCCTAGGTGGTGCTTTTGGCCTTGGCCACTCTTTCTCTGCACGTTTGTGTCCTCGGATCCACAGTCTGAGGCCAGGTGTCACTTATGGCTGTGTGTGGCAGGGTCTAGCTGGTGTCCTGGGCCTTGGTCACTCTTTTTCTGTCCTCTGGTTTCCTCAGACCCACAGTCTAAGGCCTGGTGTCACCTTTGGCTGTGTGTCCTGGGCCTTTGTCACTTCATCTGTCTGTCCTCTGGTTCCCTCAGGCCCACAGTGATGTTTCTTTAGATGATGTCACTTCCGATGGTGTACAGAGATGGTCGCCTTGGACCTCAGTCCCTAAGGGAAATATGCTTCTCTGCTTTAATGTATCTGGCTGCTGAGCGGGTGAGTTCAAGGTGCCAGATTGATGTAGGGTGGTCATTTTTACATGCTCCAGAAATTCGGAAATCAGTTTTGGAGGAATTGAGCTTAAGATAGTCAGTCAGAGGGGACTGGTTATGTCTTGTGGTGTCTAGAACTTGAAAGCTAAAGGCCCTGGCGGTGTGGGAGGCTGGCTGACAGTTGCGATGGTCACTCAACGCCTGGTAGTGTGTCAAGATGCAGTTCTGGAACCTGCCCTAATGGAACTCAAAGATTTGACCTCTTTGTAACAGAGAGGCGTCCTGACAGAAAACACCCTTTTAATGCCTCCTTAGAACACTAAAATGCAAGAGAAAAGCCAGGGCTTTCAAGTTTGGCTCCATAACGTCTTGCTCGGGACATAAAAATTGTTGGGGGGGGAGGAGTTGTCTTCCAGTGGGTAAACAGCTGCTTGTGGTAGCACATTCTGGAGTCTGATCCCGGCTTCCATATGTTATCAAAGTGTTTGATCCTGAGCACACAACTGTATCTCCTTATGTCTCATTTCCCTTAACTGACAGCGCAGGAAGCACTTGGGAGCAATTTAAGCCCCAGAGATGAATAAAAGCTGCAAATTACATGTCAGCCTTGTTTCTTAAAGCCGGAAGGACGGGAAGTCGTGAGCTCACTGTTATCTCTGCCACTGTTCTGTCTGAATTGAGTTATGTTGCAGAACACAAGGCTTTCTCCATGACCATGTTGGGGCTCCTGCTCTCAGATGAACCCATTCCCACATCTGGGGCGCCACGCAGCAGGGTGCAGCAACCACTGGTGAAGCAGGTGCACTGTCAGCCATGCCCATGGATCTGAAGGGGGGCCTGCACCCCAATTACAGCTGTGGCAATGGATGGTCCAATGTCCATTAGAGCATTGGGACCCATGGCACCCATCTATGCCCCTGTCACCAGGAACACCATAGGTTTCATTCAGCTCCATGGCCTGAGTTTCAACACTGAGGGGCACATTTACAAGCCCCTTGCGTCACTTTTGTTATGCAGCGGCGGCGTACACAATGCGCCACTATGCGACATATTTACAACGTGACGCATCTAAGTGAGATGTATCATGTTTTAAAGCTGTGCGCTGCATTAAACCTGCGTCAGGTATAATGTATGCAGGGTGGGCATTCCGTCGCAAGGAAGCCCCGTAAAAGTGACGCAGTGAAATCTACAAGATTTCACGGAGTCACTTTTACTACCCTGCTGCGTCAAAACCTTACGCCTGCTTGTAGCAGGCGTAAGGAGTGGCGCAGCACAGCAAGAATAGGGCGACCCTGAGCAGTGCTGGAGTTGCGTCGCACTTGCCACACAACTCCAGCACTGCCTCATCTTTACGTCATCAGATGCGTCACGCATCTGCCTATCCGTGCGCCACGGTGCGCCGCATTGTACATGCGGCGCATCCATAGTGGCGCACAGGTAGTTTCGTGTGACGCATCTTTCTTGGCGCATTCCTGCTGATTTGCAGGATGCGCCAGAAGTTGTAAATCTGTCCCTGAGTACTCGATGGTGGATAACATGCGGGCCTTTTGATGCTTTCATTGAATTTCATGCACAGTTTACCACACGGATCATATAAATCCAACAGGAGTTGATCCAGAAAACTTAAAAAAATTGTTTCTGACAACCAGTGCTGACAACTGGTCCTAATGAAGTCCTTGTACAACTAATATCTAGAGGTTGAAACTTCAATGCTCCAACACATAGACTATCGTTAATTGCTACTGCTGCAATTGTACTAAAAATGGGTGTTTAAATTGAAAAATTGATTGTGAATATGTTTACATTGTTTCGCTCTGTTTTTTCATTACCACATTTAGTGCACCATTGTTCACTGCACCGTTCACTAGAGCACCTGTCATATAATCATTGAGAGGTGTATTTATGGGATTTCATTCGCTATAAGTACAGATATTGAATTTGATTATAAATGAAAACTTGTACATGTTGATTAGTGATTCCAACGGGGGCACAGGCATATGGCTCTCTCCGAGTATTGTTTACCCAGATTCCCAGGAATACCAGGTTGCCCAAAATATTTTTCTAGCATGACTCCCCAGGCAAATAAAACGAGCGGCCCCGTGCAGGAGTAGATCTTGCTGTGCCTGAGGCAGTCCCGTGCAGGAGTAGGTCTTGTTGTGTCTTGGTTAGTCCCGTGCAGGAGTAGGTCTTGTTGTGTCTTGGTTAGTCCCGTGCAGGAGTAGGTCTTGTTGTGTCTCGGTTAGTCCCGTGCAGGAGTAGGTCTTGCTGTGTCTTGGTTAGTCCCGTGCAGGAGTAGGTCTTGTTGTGTCTTGGTTAGTCCCGTGCAGGAGTTGGTCTTGTTGTGTCTCGGTTAGTCTTGTGCAGGAGTAGATCTTGTTGTGTCTCGGTTAGTCCCGTGCAGGAGTAGATCTTGTTGTGCCTCGGTCAGTCCCGTGCAGGAGTAGATCTTGTTGTGTCTCGGTTAGTCCCGTGCAGGAGTAGATCTTGTTGTGCCTGAGGCAGTCCCGTGCAGGAGTAGGTCTTGTTGTGTCTTGGTTAGTCCCGTGCAGGAGTAGATCTTGTTGTGTCTCGGTTAGTCCCGTGCAGGAGTAGATCTTGTTGTGCCTCGGTCAGTCCCGTGCAGGAGTAGATCTTGTTGTGTCTCGGTTAGTCCCGTGCAGGAGCAGATCTTGCTGTGTCTGGGTCAGTCCCGTGCAGGAGTAGATCTTGTGTCTCGGTTAGTCCCGTGCAGGAGTAGATCTTGTGTCTCGGTTAGTCCCGTGCAGGAGTAGATCTTGTGTCTCGGTTAGTCCCGTGCAGGAGCAGATCTTGCTGTGTCTGGGTCAGTCCCGTGCAGGAGTAGATCTTGCGTCTCGGTTAGTCCCGTGCAGGAGTAGATCTTGTGTCTCGGTTAGTCCCGTGCAGGAGTAGATCTTGTTGTGCCTCGGTCAGTCCCGTGCAGGAGTAGATCTTGCTGTGCCTGAGGCAGTCCCGTGCAGGAGTAGGTCTTGTTGTGTCTTGATTAGTCCCGTGCAGGAGTAGATCTTGTTGTGTCTCGGTTAGTCCCGTGCAGGAGTAGATCTTGTTGTGCCTCGGTCAGTCCCGTGCAGGAGTAGATCTTGTTGTGTCTCGGTTAGTCCCGTGCAGGAGCAGATCTTGCTGTGTCTGGGTCAGTCCCGTGCAGGAGTAGATCTTGTGTCTCGGTTAGTCCCGTGCAGGAGTAGATCTTGTGTTTCGGTTAGTCCCGTGCAGGAGTAGATCTTGCTGTGTCTGGATCAGTCCCGTGCAGGAGTAGATCTTGTTGTGCCTCGGTCAGTCCCGTGCAGGAGTAGATCTTGTTGTGTCTCGGTTAGTCCCGTGCAGGAGCAGATCTTGCTGTGTCTGGGTCAGTCCCGTGCAGGAGTAGATCTTGTGTCTCGGTTAGTCCCGTGCAGGAGTAGATCTTGCTGTGTCTCGGTCAGTCCCGTGCAGGAGTAGATCTTGTTGTGTCTCGGTTAGTCCCGTGCAGGAGTAGATCTTGCTGTGTCTGGGTCAGTCCCGTGCAGGAGTAGATCTTGTGTCTCGGTTAGTCCCGTGCAGGAGCAGATCTTGCTGTGTCTGGGTCAGTCCCGTGCAGGAGTAGATCTTGTGTCTCGGTTAGTCCCGTGCAGGAGTAGATCTTGCTGTGTCTCGGTCAGTCCCGTGCAGGAGTAGATCTTGCTGTGTCTCGGTCAGTCCCGTGCAGGAGTAGATCTTGTTGTGTCTCGGTTAGTCCCGTGCAGGAGTAGATCTTGCTGCGTCTGTGTCAGTCCCGTGCAGGAGTAGATCTTGTTGTGTCTGGGTCAGTCTTGTGCAGGAGTAGATCTTGCTGTCTCTGAGTGCCTCTCTCTAGACCTTAGCCTGCCCTCGGTCTTACAGGTACAGCCCCATTGGGCCGTGCTTGAGACCCCAAACGCTGGTGTCTGGAGGGGGTGCTGGGCAGTGAATCTGATGCTGCACAGTGGCCATGGCCCTGGGGCTGGTGCCTTCACCAGGGCAAGGACTGGCACTGCCACTTCAACAGTGCTACCGCCCTTTTCATCCAAAGCCCACATTAGGAACCAGTGGGCATTTTTGGGCCAACTGGGTGTCAGGGCCTTCCCTTGGACAGCCCTGGTGTTTTGCAGTATTTCTGAACCTCTGCCAACTGGGAAAAGAGGATGCCTGTCAGGAGACAGTATCCTTGGCGAGCAGTTTACTCCACAAGTCAACCTTAATACTAAAGCTCTCTGGTGTGTGTATTCTACAGTAGGGGCGGGAGAGTGCCTGGATGCAATCACTGTTGAGTGATGAATCTCCAAACTCCAGCAGCTCCCCCTGAAGAAACCCCATGCCATTCTATTGCTGGGCAAACCTTCCAATGTCATAAGCCAGACCAGTTTCTGCCGTCCTCCCCTGAATGATGCCGGTAGCTCCTGGTGGGACAACGGTCCTAGCCCCCCCACTGCACCAATATGCACTGTGTGTCACTGGTACAACCATCGCAAACTATCTCTGCAATCTGTTTTTAGGTGGAAGCTCCTAGACAGCATAGCTTTGTGGTTTGCTAAGGACATATTGGGGACATTCTGAGCCCTTCATTGGTAATGCATTCCGCCCATTGCTGGCCATTGGCTTTGTGGTTTGTATCTCACGTTTGCTTGCTTTCTATTGGCTGGCTCTATTTATTTTAGGCTCATCAGTTTGAGATCGTCCCTTCCCCAAACCATATTTACTGTATTCTTCCACCAGTACTGGATTTCTGTAAACAGGCCTTTAAATCGTGTTCTTATCTTGTTACATTTGCTCTGCATTCAAAGACAGAGGCCAGCTGTCAGGCTCTGTCTTACAAAGGGGTACAAAAGGGGGTGGTGATGGATGGAGCATCTGAACCAATCAAACACTCACACCCAGTCAACAGATCTGGGTTTAATCCATCACCGTTCTTTAGCCCACTCTGCCACCCCAGTTCAGACAAGGCCATATGCAAATCAGTCTGACCCTGTGCCTCATGGGAACAGTCCAGCCCGAATTGCCAAGCCATGCCTTCCCTGGACCGTAAACAAGCTTCCGAGGACCGGTTTCTGGCATTTCAGCCGTCTTCAGCCGGCTTGCTTGAATCCAAAGCACAATCTACTCTACGCCACTCTGTTCCCCTCTGCGCTTTTCCACTCTATGCCACTTATCTCTATGTCACTGCAATCTACCCTGCGCCATTCCATACCACTGCACTCCACACCACTACGCTCTACTCCAATGCACGCTAAGCCACTTTCCTCAAAACCTATACACTCTATGCCACTGTACTCTATGCCAATCTACTCTGCACCACTACTTTGTACCCCCCTATACTCTACTCTGCAACACTGTACTCTATGCTACTAAACTTTAGACCGTGACACTCGTTGTCACTTTGTCGTTGTCACTGCACTCTACATTAATGCACTCTACAACACTTTACTCTAAATCACTGCACTCTACGATACTCTACCCTGTAACACTGCACTCTCAGCAAGGCCCACTGTCTACTCTTAAAAAAGACATTTCAAAGTTTCATTTTTACTTTTTAAATGTGTCCTGCTTTCCCTTAATGAAAATGGGCTGCATTTAAAAACAAGCATTTGCAATGCAATAGGTCTCGCATTTACACCAGTTTGAGCTATTGACATTATAAATGACAATGCCTTTTATTTTTGTTTTCGTTTTTAAAACATAAAAGGCATTGTCATTTGAAATGCCAATAGCTTAAACACTTGTATACTGGACTCATAGGTATTCTATATATCTGCAGTGATAGTGATCTCATACCTATATCTGCAATGATGGTGATCTCACACCTATATCTGCAGTGAAAGTGATCTCACACCTATATCTTTTTTTTATTTTATAAAGTTTTATATAGTGCAAACATGATCCCAAAGGATATCAGAGCGCTTTACAATTGTTGCAGTACAGTCAAAAAAGAATACCAACCCAAGCAAATTAAATATGCATTTCAACAGAAAGGTTGTGAGCATGAGGGGCAACAAAGGGAAATATAATTATTGAACCATAGACAACTGGGAGGGGAGCAAGTGACTAGAAAAGCAGAATAATACCCAAGGCAGGATATAGGGTGTTAGTCCAGAGCATTAGAGCAGACAATCCGAGACCCTTTTAAGGTCGGTACTTGTTCATGAGGAATCTTTTTACTTCCAATTTGAAGGAAACCTTGGAGGAAATTCTGCGTATTTCCGGTGGGAGCGAGTTCCAGATTTTCGGCCCAGAGCCGGAGGACGCTCATTGACACGTTCTCTTTTTGCGAAAGATCTATGTTTCAGGAGGAGAGAATTAGCACTCCTAGAAGGTCTACTCCCTCCAGATAATTCAATTTTTTTGCGCTAGATAACTGGGGGTATTGAAATGTATGTCTTTATGAGCCAGACAGGCAAACTTTAGCTGAATTCTTGCTTCATAGGGCAACCAGTTTAGGGAATTTAAGACTGTTTCTTTTGATATCCATGACCAATCTGGCCGCTGCATTCAGAGAAGCCCTTAGTGGGGCCAAGGTATATTTGGGGAGGTCACAGAACGCTGCACTGCCATAGTCTATCCTTGGCAAGACAAGCACTTGGACCACTTGCTTGAAGTCTGCTTGTGGTAGGAAAGGTTTTAGATTCCTGAGTATGCTCATTAGGTTATTAGCTCCCTTGCATACATTGCTGATGTGATTTTTCATGTTAAGTTGTTTGTATAGGGTGAGTCCGAGAGATTTGGCTGAGTCAACAATGAGGGGGGAGCAGTTGAAGGCAGTGAGGTTGTTCATCCAAAGATCTATTTTGGGGATGTGATTCGGGGGAGAGATGAGAAGGAATTCTGTTTTGAAGGTGTTCAGCAAATGGTGGTTCTCAGTTAACCAGTTTTGAGTATTTATTAGGGTAGAGTTGAGTGATATGAGGTTATTCGGGGAGATTTTCAGATAGAGTTGTGTATCATCAGCATACATATGGAAGAGAATGTCAGCGGAATTTAGTGCATTAGATAAGGGTTACAAGAACAGATTGAAGAGTATGGGGGATAGGGCAGAACCTTGTGAGACCCCCATGGATACTGGTGATGGCTGGGAGAGAGAGTGGTTCACCTTAATTCTTTGGGATCTGTGGTGGAGGAAGGACGAGAACCATTGCAGCACTGCACCAGAAAGGCCCATCCTGTGCTTCAAAATGGATAGGAGGTTGTTGTGATTAACAGTGTCAAACGCTGAGGAAAAGTCAAGGATGATAAGGAGGCAGGATTTATTTTGGTCGAGCATTTTTAAAATGTCATCTATAACGTGAGTGAGAGCCGATTCTGTGCTGTGCCCACTCCGGAAGCCAGATTGGTGTTGGTCCAGGAGGTGGAAATTCTCAGTTGAGATTGGACGCATTTTTCAAGTAGTTTGGCTAGGGTGGGGATGTTATAGATAGGGCGGAAGTTGCTAAGGTCCGTACTGTCTGCTGTAGGCTTGTTTAGGATAGGTGTTACCTGGGCAGCATTTAGGCAATCCGGGATCGTACCTTGTGAAAGAGACGCATTGACAATCTTTGTCCAGATGGGGGTGATGACCTCCTTCAGATCTTTGAAGATGGACGGTGGTAATGTGTCGCTAAAATGATTAGATGGGTTGATGCTTTGAAGAATCTTGTAAGTGTCTCTTTCACTGAGGGAAGTGAAGGTGCTCCAGGAGGCATTGTTCTTGGTATTCCGGCTAGTTGGTTCAATTTTCTCAGATAGGGCCGGGATAGATGCAGGCCTACCGAATAGAAATATCATATTCCTGGAGTCAAGATCTATATTGATGAGTCTGGATTTGTCAGCAAAAAAGGCAGCCAGTTCATCGCATGAAGGTGGGCTGACTCCAGATACCGGGCAATTTGGTGTATCGACCGATTGTTGTTTCGCCAGCTCAAAAGGTTTCTTGGGGCGATTAGCGGCTTGACTGAGTTGGGACCTGAAGTAGTCGGCCTTCGCGATCTTGATTTGTTTGTTATAGGAACTCCTTACTGATCTAAGGATTATTAGTTGTTCCGAAGATGGATTTGATTTCCAGGATCGTTTGATTGCCCTAAGGTTGCGGCGCTTCTTGTTTAAGTTGACGATGGACCACGGTTTTGAAATTTTAGTTGGGGCATTTTTTTGTTGTAAAGGAGCGATGGAATCCATGATGCTAGTGATAGTAGAGTTGTAGAAGGTAGTGAGTGCATGTACCTCAGTCATGTCCACTTGTGGAGAAAGGGCAGATATACAGTGGGTTGCTAGATCTGCTGTGTTGATGTTTCTGAGGTCCCTTTTCCAGATTTTCGATTTCGTTGATTGAGACTTCCTCTGGGAGACTTCCAAGTTTATAAAAAAGAAGATGCAGTGATGATCGGACCAATCACACGGGGTAATGGTGTCCAATGTAATGGTGTGATCTTTGGTGATGATGAGGTCAAGAATTTCTCCTTTATTATGTGTTGGCTGGTCACAATGTTGAATCAGATCGTGATCAATTAGGAAGGATTTGAGGCATGTTACAGCTTGATCATTGAGGTTGGACCAGTGGAGTTTGAAATCACCAAGGAAGATTTGGGCCATGGAAGAATCAACATTGCTAGAGATGATTTCCATTAACTGCTCAATGAAGGGGAGGTTGTCCGCAGCGGGGTGATAAAATGTGTGTAGTTTGCACACCAGAAGGTTGTGACTGAAGATATTGAGACAGAGATATTCACATGACGAAGGCGTAAAGGACTCCAGGTGGGAAACCGATAGTGTGCTCCGATGTATTCAGGCTAGGCCACCACCTAGCTTCAAAGCTCTGTCTAGGCGGATTATGTCGTGAGTAGGAGGCACTAGGAGGTCTAGGAAGGGAGTGGACGCGGAATTAAGCCAGGTTTCAGAGCGGATGATGATGTCTATCTCTATGTGTTGGATGAGGTTGAATATGTCCGAGGCGTGTTTGCTGGCTGACCTGCAGTTGAGTAGTACGCATTTAAGATGCACTGGTGTAGGAGGGGGAGGAGACTGTATGATGTTCACTCTCATAAGGTTGTCATTATTTAGGCCTCTTGGGTTGTGAGGGGGGTTCTCTGTACGGGTTAGCCTGGATAGCTAGAATTTGTCCCTGAACGGTCATGTTGGTGTCTAAGATAAGTGAGTAAGAATTGAGTAGGTCATTGATATCGTTAAACGTGAGATAGGCCTTCGTTCTTCTGGGGCGGGAGGGAGCATTAGATAAGGGAAAGATTTTTAAGAAGGGGAGTGGGGGAGGCTGACCACAACGAGTTCTGTCACTAGCAGGTGCTCTGGGCCACTTTGCACGGGTGAGGAGAGAACTGATAAAGAGGAGGGGTTCAATTGGGAGGGCTTTCAAATCATGAAGTTTGATTGTGAGAAGGTACAGCTGGTGAGATAAGTATTCCAGGCGCGCCCTCAAGTCGGAATGTTGTGAGAAGGGTAAAGGTTGAGTGGGGAGTTCCGGCGGAGAGGAGGGTTTTCGAGGTCTAAGGCAGTATTTTGAGTATTTTATCTGCAGTGATGGTGATCTCACATCTATATCTGCAGTGATAGTGATCTCACACCTATATCTGCAGTGATGGTGATCTCACACCTATATCTGCAGTGGTAGTGATCTCACACCTATATCTGCAGTGATGGTGATCTCACACCTATATCTGCAGTGATAGTGATCTCACACCTATATCTGCAGTAGTGGTGATCTCACATCTATATCTGCAGTGACTGTGATCTCACATCTATATCTGCAGTGACGGTGATCTCACACCTATATCTGCAGTGATAGTGATCTCACACCTATATCTGCAGTGATAGTGATCTCACACCAATATCTGCAGTGATAGTGATCTCACACCTATATCTGCAGTGACAGTGATCTCACACCTATATCTGCAGTAATTGTGATCTCACGACAATATCTGCAGTGATAGTGATCTCACACCTATATCTGTAGTGACAGTGATCTCACACCTATATCTGCAATAATACTGATCTCACACCTATATCTTCAGAAGTGGTGATCTCACACCTATATCTGCAGTGACGGTGATCTCACACCTATATCTGCAGTGCTAGTGATCTCACACCTATATGTGCAGTGATAGTGATCTCACACCAATATCTGCAGTGATAGTGACTTCACACCTATATCTGCAGTGACAGTGATCTCATACCTATATCTGCAGTAATAGTGATATCACACCTATAACTGCAGTGATAGTGATCTCACACCTATATCTGCAGTGACAGTTATCTCACACCTATATCTGCAGTGATAGTGACCTCACACCTATATCTGCAGTGACAGTGACCTCACACCTATATCTGCAGTAATAGTGATATCACACCTATAACTGCAGTGATAGTGATCTCACACTAATATCTGCAGTGATAGTGATCTCACACCTATATCTGCAGTGACAGAGATCTCACACCTTTATCTGCAGTAATAGTGATCTCACACCTATATCTGCAGTGATGGTCATCTCACACCTATATCTGCAGTGATGGTGATCCCACATCTATATCTGCAATGACTGTGATCTCACACCTATATCTGCAGTAATGGTGCCCTCACACCTATATCTGCAGTGATGGTGGTCTCACACCAATATCTGCAGTGATAGTGATCTCACACCAATATCTGCAGTAATAGTGATCTCACACCTATATCTGCAGTGATAGTGATCCTACACCTATATCTGCAATGATAGTGATCTCACACCTATATCTGCAGTGATGGTGATCTCACCTATATCTGCAGTAATAGTGATCTACAGCTTGTAGTAATAATAAATGAAGTGAGATGCAATTTACGTGACAGATAAAGTGAACAGCCCTCCACCATTACCGTCCGTTTGAAGCTTTGAATATACTACAGTAAAATGTAAGTAGCTTATCATGAAATACAGATAAGTAACTTAACTTCTTGTGTTATTGTGCCTGTTCATACATCGCAGTCAGGAATGGCAGCTCCATATTGAAAATGTCAGAGCGGGAAACAATTAGCAGTTTAAACAATGCAGAGGTTGGCATCAGAGTGCAATGTTTCAGAGGGGATTAGGCGGCAGAAAGGGCCCGCTTCGTGTTTCTTATAACAAACCCTACTAGAATTATTGTCATTAGGGGAGCGGTGGGGGCGCTCTCAAGCGACAGACCATGACTGCTAGATTAGAGACGCGTTGCTAAACAAGCTCAGCCCGGTATTAGGCAACATTTCCGAACAAGCAGGGTGGGGGGTGGGAGTGAAATGCAACCAGCAGAAAAGGCGACCTCCAAACAGCTATGATCATAAGCAGCAAACAAACGGACCGCACTCAAAGTGGATTGCGCTGAAAGTAAATGAAAAGGGTGCTTGCTGACTTTTAAAGGACACCGTGCAAGGAAACGATCCAAAAGGAGACAGGGCGGTATCAAACAAGCCACAGACGCCAAGGTTTAACATAAACTATGAAGCCAGCCAATAAGATTGATGGGCGGGGCTGCAAGTCCCCTTCTGAAATCATCTAGATCACAATAAGGCTCGCAGAGCGTGGAGTGCATGCGCGCTCCAGCACTTGGTCTGCGAGACCTAAAAAATGCTTTATTAAAAACCAGTCATAGACATGGCCGTCTGCTGATCTGTGCCCTATCTCATTAATATTCATGAGGTAGGTTGATTTGCGACCCACTAGGAAACACTATTTCAAAGATGTACTTTTTCTTACATCAGGAATTACAATCTTCTAATTGCGATCCAGTAAGAATCTAAAATAGGAAATTCCAATTCTAGATTTTTGTACACCTGACAGAAGTTCTGGATTGGATGAGTGGCATACAATGACCTTTGACCAGGCGTACATCACATGGAATGCCATCTGAGAGTGAATTATCCTGCCTCGCATGGAAAAGAAAAAAACAACTTCAGGCTATCATTGTAGCAGACATAAATGCCACCCCCCCCCCCCCCCCCCCCAAAAAATACCAGTATCCTTTAACCACCCGTTCTACACTGAAATGGTTCTTATGTGCAGAGCAGTGACAGGAACAGTGTAGTATGAATTAATTCACACGGTTTGCAAATCCACCGGTCCGCAGGTAGCGACTGAACTTTCTTTTAGCCTCTTGCACATGACTAGCTTTCATTTCTTGGTATCAAAATACAGCTCTTTTTGGTAACGTTTGAGAACAGGCAATTTATTATTATTATTTTTTTATTGTATTTTTTTATATAAACACGGAGCGTTAGGCTAAAAACTTGTCCTGTTTACCTAATATCTATGGCTGTTGCCATTATTCGAAGACCTACAAGACACTTTACTCCTCTCTGTAAACGCCAGCCTGCACTCAGAGCCTGCAGAGCATTAGATGAGCCAGCAGGCAGGAAATAACACTCTGTCCCTGATCCGCAGCGATGCACAAACTCTTGCACTTTGCATCATTATTAATTTAGGATTGCAAAGCGGGTCATAAATCTTGAGGATTATGTAAATGAACTTCAGTGAAATCATGCTCTAAATGTCATTATCTGACTGAGAGCAGCCTTAAGTGCTAGGCTTTACCCTGCTCTGGGCCCGGGGTGTCTGGGAAGTGTCCAGTGCATGCTTTTAGTCCATGGCCGGACTGGTCATTCTGACAGTCCTTAATGGACTGACCATACGCGGCTGCTTCTAGAGACGGATGGGCTGCCTTTATCCTCCCTGAAAACCCTTGCCAATACACTTGAAGATGTATGCATTTTTTTTTGTTTTTGCAAATTTCCTATTTTCTTTGGAAATTCAGGAAACCGCCCTTCTCATACCCAATGGAGAGGGTGAGTCTCAGTCGCTGTTCTTTTTTTCTAGTTTTATATAGCGCGAACTCGACCCTAAGGTATTGAAGCTCTTTACTTGAGCATTAGTTTTGTTACACAAGGAGACATCCATTAAAAATTCTTTTTTTCAGGCATGGGTAGATTAAGGCCCAGATTTTCTATGGGCTTACATCGCTGTTGCATCACACAAGAAGTGGAGAAGTGTGGCTCAATGGTTAGAGCGGCAGACCCTGATGCAGAGGTCTGGCCGGTACCAGGGTTCAATTCCTGCCTCGGCGTGGGACCAGGGTTCAATTCCCGCCTCGGCGTGTCTTGGGCTCAATTTCCAATTCCAATTTAAATTCTCGCCTCGGTGCCTATTCTAATCATGGGTCCCACTCTGCAACTCTGGGCAATAGCTTGCTTAATCTCCACAACGACCCCAACAGCGCTAGGATGCCTGGCCTCCACCTTGGGGGTGCCCAGGAGTGGGCACTTCACAGGAAAAACCCAGGAAGGGTTCCACAGATGTATGCGTACAAGCGCCTTGTGACCCCCCTGGGGGTGATATGTGCACTATACAAATACTAAATTACAAGGCGATGCAAGGTGACACAAGGCAACGCAAGTCAATGCAAGTCATGAAGTCACATTTACTGTGCCACGCAAAGCCCCCTTGCATGACTTAGTAAATCTGGAGTACCGCAAGGTACCGCACATTGCTGCCTTGGGCTCCTCTGCATTGGAAGGCGTTCCAAGGGTGGAGCGTGGGTGATTCATCGCATCCATTCATGCTTCTTGACTAATTTCCTGATTTACTAAGACTAATAAGCCTGGGAATGCTTCAAAATGGTGCGCCGCCCAACAGTGGCATCAAGAGGAGAAATATCTTTATTTCTCCTTACTATTTCCGCTTTCTACGAGTGCTGCATTCACAGTAGTTATAGTTACTTGAGATAACTATAACTGCTGAATTTCAGTTCTTAGGTAATTTAAACTGGTATGAATTAACAGACAATTTCACCTAACTAAAATCAGTAGTGGCCCGTGGTGGGAGTGCTGCCGGGCACTGACGTGGGGCGGGGGAGGGGCAGGGTGGGGAGTAGTAAACTGCGGATTACAGCCGATTAGAGGTAAGTAAGCGCCCGGCAGCACTCCCACCATGGGCCGCTACTGACTAAAATGTTCAGTTTACCTCTGATTTTCTCCATTGAATATATATATTAATTACCTAAATGTGTTCTACTGGTTTTGTACTGTATTATTTTGCCACAAGAGAGAGTGGTTTCTCCTGCTCTACTATTGTTGTCACACGCACAGTCAGGTGAGGGTAGCATCACCAATAAAAACTCTACATGTACGTAATGCGGTCATGTGACCAAGGGCCAGCAGGCCCGAAACGCGTCATGAAGGAGCTTTGCACTTTAACTTAAAATAAATAAAGCAATATCAGGCACCAGCTCAAGAAGTTGTCCATACCTGTTTATTTGTGCGTCCAGTGCACAAGGGAGCGTAATTTGTATATATATATATATATATATATATATATATATTATCTACTGGCGGTCGCCAGTGGATAGTTATAGTTAGGACCTATTTTCCATAGGAAATCGGGCAACATTCTATTTGGAATAACTTTGGCGCCGGTTGACGAATCTTCGCGAAATTTTCAAAACTAATGGCCAGCTCTGGTCCGCTCCTTTCCTGAAAGTCTCGGGTGATTCGTCAAGTGGGGGCCGAGAAAAAAGGGGGGCCCAAAACATGTTTTCCCCATGCAATTTTCCATAGGAACCGTTCATCGTGGCTACAGCTCGAACGGCTGAACGGAATTACACCAAATTTGGCAAAGAGGTAGTCCTTAGTTCAGACTCGTGCCTTTTGCTTAAATGGTGTAAATCCGTGCAGTAGTTCCTGAGGAAATCAAATTTAAAAGTACATATATATCTATGGCCGCGCAGGATCCGCGCATCCTAAGCGCACCCTGATGTGCACGAGCTGCATTCTAATTGGCTGTCAACACCCCAAATCAGGAAGTGTTGGCAGCCATCTTGTGCCTCGGCAGAACCGTGGCACAAGAAAACTATTAAAAAAACGTGCAAAACACGAAGAAGGGGTAGGGTAGAAACACCCTGACCCCATAGGCCTGTCGCACAAGGACCCCCAAGTCCCCAAACTATTCTATTTTTATTTTTTAAATTGGCAAAATCCGTGCAGGATGCGCAGATCCTGCCGATCCACCAAAAAAAACAAGCGTGGGCTCCTGCGCTTCAATGTTAATTAGCCCCTGGGGGGCCAAATCTCGGGGGCATTATGAAAAAAGAGTGTGGGGGGCCCAATCCCCCCCACACTGCCCCGGGGACCGCCACCCCAGGGCATAACATAATATAGGCGAGGGCTCACGGCCCCCCTGCAGCCCTGGGGACCGCCACACCCCAGGGCTTCTTAAGATTTGGTGTGGGGGGGCTCCAAAGCCCCCTCAGCCCCAGAGACGGCCACCCCCAGGGGCTTCTAGTGGTTTGTTGGGGGGGCTCTCAGGCACCCCAGCCCCGGGGACTGCTACCCCTGGGGCTTTAAAGAATGAATGGCTGTCCCGGGGATCGCCACTGCCCTGGCTTTAATTGTTTTTAAAAATACCCTGTGTGGGGGGGGTCAAGCCCCCCACAGCCCCGGGGACCACCACCCCCGGGGCTTTGTAAAATGTGGGAGGAGGGCCGCGCGGCCCCCCTCCTGGAGCCTGGTCGAGGCCCTGGGGACCGACACCCCCTCGCGGCTCCCACCCTGTCATTGCAAACTGCTTTGCTATTTGGAAGAGAGAGCAGGAAACCTGCTCTCTCTTCCAAATAGCAAAGCAGATTGCTTTTCCACACGGGGAGCAGCATGTTAGCTGCTTCCCATGTGGAAAAGCAATGCCGGCTCCCGCAGGATGCGGGGAGCCGGCTGGGACCGTGCGAGGATTGGGGACCCCCCACGGCCCACAACAGAGAGGGCCAGCCCCGGGGGATGGGGTCCCCAGGGCTATTAGTGGTCCGGTGAGGGGGGCCACGTGGCCACCCTCCTCAAATAAAAAAAACCCATAATAATAAAAAAAAGAAGGCCGGCCCCGGGGGATAGGGTTCCCGGGGCCATAAGTGGCCACAGGAGAGGGGCAAGGCAGCCCCCCTCCAAAATAAAGATTAAAAAAAGGGCCAAGCCCCTGGGGATGGGGTCCCCGGAGCAAACTATGGCCTGGGGAGGGGGGCCACTCGGCCCCCTTCCCGATTTCTTTGTTTTAAAAAAACAAATTGGGGGCAGACCCCAGGGGATAGGGTCCCCAGGGCCAATAAATTAGAAAAAGAAGGGGGCTACACAGCCCACCTTCTTAAAATGTTTTGTTTTTTAAAACAGGATTGTGCCGGAGGCCAAGCCCACTCCTTGCACTACTCTGCAAACGCACTCCCTGGTGCGTTTACAGATGGGGAACGAATTCCCCTTGAATACTGGGGGTCCCTGGGGGCCAACTAGCCTACCTGGAACCTCCAGTATGCGCCAGGGGGCTGCATTGCAGAGAGGTGTTCTGAGGCCATGCCCCTTTTTACACCTCTCTGCAACGCAGCTCCGTGGTGCTTATTGGAGGTACTTGGTGGGCTAGTTGGCCCCCAGGGGACCTCAGGATTCAAGGGGACTTAATCTCCCAACTTAAAACGGACACAGGGTGCGTTTACACAGGGGCAAAGGGAGGGGACGGGGCCTGAGGTGACGTGTGGAAATACGTCCTGTGGCATGTTATAAGTTGGGGAAATAATTCCTCTTCAATCCTGAGGGCCCCTGGGGGATAACTAGCCCACCAGGTGCTTCCAGTAAGTGCCACTGCGCTGCGTTGCAGAGAGGTGGCCCAGGCTGTGCCCCTTTTTACACCTCTCTGCAACCCAGCTCTGTGGTGCTTACTGGAGCTACCTAGTGGGCTACTTGGACCCCAGGGACCCTCAGGATTCAAGGGGACTTAATCTCCCAAATTAAAATGGACACAGGGCGCGTTTACACAATGGTGAAGGGAGGGGATGGTGTAGGAAAGTGGCTCTATATATAGTGGACCAAAGTAAAATCAGCCGAACTACGAATTCCGATTTACTCACCTGTTATCAGGAGAGACCTCAGTGCTGTATCTTTGAGTCCAGTACTGATCCTGAAAAGTAATTCTAAACATACTTACCAGTAACTTGAATTTCCTTCCATAGGCTAACATTGACTAGTTTCACTTGGAAGTTCTTCTAAGTGTGCAGTTTTGGAATTTACAAATATTCCTCTAAAATCAGCCGAACTAGGAATTCCGATTTACTCACCTGTTATCAGGAGAGACCACAGTGCTGCATCTGTGAGCCCAGTACTGATCCTGAAAAGTAATTCTAACCGTACTTACCAGTAACTTGAAGTTCCTTTCATAGGCTAACATTGACTGGTTTCACTTTGAAATTCTTTTAAGTACGGAGTTTTGGAACTTTAAAATATTCACCTAAAATCATCCGAACAAGGAATTCTGATTTACTCACCTGTTATCAGGAGAGACCACAGTGCTGCATCTTTTAGCCCGAAAAGGGGGTGGTGATGAACAGAGTGCCTGAATTAAGCAGACCACTCTTACCCAGTCCAAAGATCAGGGCTTGATCCATCACCGTTTTTTAGCTCACTGCACCATCCCAGCTCAGAACTTGGCTATATGCAAATTAGTCTGTTCCTGTCCCAGTGCATGATGGGAACAGGGCAAACCAAACTACCAAGCCAATTCTTGTACTGGGAAGGAAACAAGCTTCCGGGGACCGGTTTCTGCCATTTCAGGCGTCGTCGGCCCGGCTGGCTTGAATCCTGATGGTGCAATGAGCAAGGACTCACATCTGAGTATACCCTTCCACGCTTATGGTGGACAAAAATGATTCAGAAAAGGGGGTGGGGATGAACAGAGTGCCTGAATTAAGCAGACCACTCTTACCCAGTCCAAAGATCAGGGCCTGATCCATCACCGTTTTTTAGCTCACTGCACCATCCCAGCTCAGAACTTGGCTATATGCAAATTAGTCTGTTCCTGTCCCAGTGCATGATGGGAACAGGGCAAACCAAACTACCAAGCCAATTCTTGTTCTGGGAAGGAAACAAGCTTCCGGGGACCGGTTTCTGTCATTTCAGGCGTCGTCGGCCCGGCTGGCTTGAATCCTGATGGTGCAATGAGCAAGGGACTCACATCTGAGTATACCCTTCCACGCTTATGGTGGACAAAAATGATTCAGAAAAGGGGGTGGTGATGAACAGAGTGCCTGAATTAAGCAGACCACTCTTACCCAGTCCAAAGATCAGGGCTTGATCCATCACCGTTTTTTAGCTCACTGCACCATCCCAGCTCAGAACTTGGCTATATGCAAATTAGTCTGTTCCTGTCCCAGTGCATGATGGGAACAGGGCAAACCAAACTACCAAGCCAATTCTTGTACTGGGAAGGAAACACGCTTCCGGGGACCGGTTTCTGCCATTTCAGGCGTCGTCGGCCCGGCTGGCTTGAATCCTGATGGTGCAATGAGCAAGGGACTCACATCTGAGTATACCCTTCCACGCTTATGGTGGACAAAAATGATTCAGAAAAGGGGGTGGTGATGAACAGAGTGCCTGAATTAAGCAGACCACTCTTACCCAGTCCAAAGATCAGGGCTTGATCCATCACCGTTTTTTAGCTCACTGCACCATCCCAGCTCAGAACTTGGCTATATGCAAATTAGTCTGTTCCTGTCCCAGTGCATGATGGGAACAGGGCAAACCAAACTACCAAGCCAATTCTTGTACTGGGAAGGAAACAAGCTTCCGGGGACCGGTTTCTGCCATTTCAGGCGTCGTCGGCCCGACTGGCTTGAATCCTGATGGTGCAATGAGCAAGGGACTCACATCTGAGTATACCCTTCCACGCTTATGGTGGCCAAAAATGATTCAGAAAAGGGGGTGGTGATGAACAGAGTGCCTGAATTAAGCAGACCACTCTTACCCAGTCCAAAGATCAGGGCTTGATCCATCACCGTTTTTTAGCTCACTGCACCATCCCAGCTCAGAACTTGGCTATATGCAAATTAGTCTGTTCCTGTCCCAGTGCATGATGGGAACAGGGCAAACCAAACTACCAAGCCAATTCTTGTACTGGGAAGGAAACAAGCTTCCGGGGACCGGTTTCTGCCATTTCAGGCGTCGTCGGCCCGACTGGCTTGAATCCTGATGGTGCAATGAGCAAGGGACTCACATCTGAGTATACCCTTCCACGCTTATGGTGGACAAAAATGATTCAGAAAAGGGGGTGGTGATGAACAGACTGCCTGAATTAAGCAGACCACTCTTACCCAGTCCAAAGATCAGGGCTTGATCCATCACCGTTTTTTAGCTCACTGCACCATCCCAGCTCAGAACTTGGCTATATGCAAATTAGTCTGTTCCTGTCCCAGTGCATGATGGGAACAGGGCAAACCAAACTACCAAGCCAATTCTTGTACTGGGACGGAAACAAGCTTCCGGGGACCGGTTTCTGCCATTTCAGGCGTCGTCGGCCCGGCTGGCTTGAATCCTGATGGTGCAATGAGCAAGGGACTCACATCTGAGTATACCCTTCCACGCTTATGGTGGATAAAAATGATTCAGAAAAGGGGGTGGTGATGAACAGAGTGCCTGAATTAAGCAGACCACTCTTACCCAGTCTAAAGATCAGGGCTTGATCCATCACTGTTTTTTAGCTCACTGCACCATCCCAGCTCAGAACTTGGCTATATGCAAATTAGTCTGTTCCTGTCCCAGTGCATGATGGGAACAGGGCAAACCAAACTACCAAGCCAATTCTTGTACTGGGAAGGAAACAAGCTTCCGGGGACCGGTTTCTGCCATTTCAGGCGTCGTCGGCCCAGCTGGCTTGAATCCTGATGGTGCAATGAGCAAGGGACTCACATCTGAGTATACCCTTCCACGCTTATGGTGGACAAAAATGATTCAGAAAAGGGGGTGGTGATGAACAGAGTGCCTGAATTAAGCAGACCACTCTTACCCAGTCCAAAGATCAGGGCTTGATCCATCACCGTTTTTTAGCTCACTGCACCATCCCAGCTCAGAACTTGGCTATATGCAAATTAGTCTGTTCCTGTCCCAGTGCATGATGGGAACAGGGCAAACCAAACTACCAAGCCAATTCTTGTACTGGGAAGGAAACAAGCTTCCGGGGACCGGTTTCTGCCATTTCAGGCGTCGTCGGCCCGGCTGGCTTGAATCGTTTTTGGCCACTATAGGTGTGGCAGGGTATACTCACTGCTCCATCAGGATTCAAGCAAGCCGGGCCGAAGAGGCTGAAATGCCAGAAACCGGTCCCCGGTAGCTTGTCTCCTTTCTGGTGAAGAATTGGCTTGGTAGTTTGGTCTGCCCAGCAGTGGATTGCGGGCGCCTGAGTTATAGTTAGTACAACTAACTATAACGGAGGAATTTCAATGGTTTTGTACGAGTGAAATGTCCAGCTAACTATAACACCCCTAAAACCTATGTTTTTTTCAGTGAATATATATATATATATATACTACATGTATTAACAGTACAGTCATGTTCACAGACTTTGACATAATCAAATTTCATCAATGAATCCATCAATATCCTTCTGAGTTGTAATAATAATTATTACATTTATATAGCACACAGATCATTCCTGTGGCCCCAAGGACCTGATAGCAGGTATACATCATTACCCAACACAAGCATGAGTCACAGCAGCGTCTGAATAGCTTATTGTGTGTGCATGGATGTCTGGATATTTTTGAGTGCACGGGTGCCCGTAGGTCCCCTGGTTTATAATCTTGGATACCTTTATTTTAATGCTTACTGTACATGTGCATTTGTTGGTGCTTCTGCATGGGCCCTGGAACATTTCTTTGCTTGTTTTCATGGGTGTATATATATCTTGTCATTGGTTCTTTAAAGAGCATCTCTGTCTCAAAACTTCTATCCCCCTTCTCTGAGTCCAGTTGTCAACCTTCACTGACGAGGTGTGCAATCTGTTCATTTTCAACATTCAAATGCTGGAATGTTATGTAAATGTTATTATCCATTTATAAAGTGCATGCCACGAATCGAACGGTCTCTTGTGCAGTGATGGCTGGTAATTTTACCAAGGATGGGTCGGGGGGTACACATGCACACATACACACTCACATCCATGCATTAACACACACAGCCATTCTCAACACTAACTCACAAATACACATACATTCATACATGCATGTACCAAACATAAAACACATAACATTGGCAGCTCTCCTAGTAGGAAGCCTTGGAGGTACCAGGAGGGTTGGGACTGCTGACTTCCCTCACTGGCAGGAGGGCAGATGTCCCTCACTTGTAAATAACTAGGATGGGTCAGTGAGATTGTTGACACCACCCCACTCTGTGATGAGGTGTCACTGGTTGACAGTCAGCCTGGGCACTTCAGGGCTTAAAACACTTAACACACGTTTCCCAGGTTGAGGAGGTCACGCCCGAAGGGCTGTGAAATCCTCAGCCTGGCAAAGCTCAGCTCAGGGAGCCGGGAGCCTGGAGCCTGCCGGGAGCCTGCGCACATGTCTAGCTCCTGGCTGTCCACCTGAACAAGAAAAGTGTTTGTCAGGCTGACCTTTGTTTGATGGTGGGGGCTGGGGGTGGGGGCGGGAGGGTGGTCCCTCAGCAAGTGTTTCGTTAAAAAAATATGTGCCAGGGATTTCCTCAGGATTTGATTAAGCTGGGTCTGGTGGTTCAGTGGACTAATGCGTCCATTGCAGGGGTCTGTGTTTGACCTCATGGTCACAGGTTCACATCCCGGTGATGACGGCTGATAGCCAGAAACCGGTCCTAGGATGCTTGATTCTGGTGCAGGGAAGACATGGCTTGGCAGTTCGGGCTGGACTGTTCCCACGAGGCACAGGGTCAAGACTGATTTGCATATGGCCATGTCTGAACTGGGGTGGCGTGGTGCGCAAAATAACGAGGGATTAAACCCAGATCTGTGACTGGTGGTGAATGTTTGCCAATGTGCAACATTCCGTCCATCATCTTGTGTGTTTTGCTGTTCACCTATGTGGGAGGGTATGCCCAGACGTGGGTCCCGTGCTCACTACGCCACTGGAGTCAAGCTAACCTGGATGGTGACGGCTGATAGCCAGAAACTGGTCTTAGGATGCTTGATTCTGGTCCAGGGAAGACATGGCTTGCCAGTTTGGGCTGGACTGTTCCCACGAGGCACAGGGTCAAGACTGATTTGCATATGGCCATGGCTGAACTGGGGTGGCGTGGTGAGCAAAATAACAATGGATTAAACCCAGATCTGTGACTGGGGGTGAATGTTTTGCCAATGTGCAACATTCCGTCCATTATCTTGTGTGTTTTGCTAAATTAGCATGTATCATAGCTCAATTGAATGTATTTAATCTACTTCAGAAAGGCTGTCTAGGATGAAACCAGTGGTCTGCAGCAGGCACTCCACCCACTGAGCTGCCTTATAATCAGTAGTTGGTGCGAGAAAGGGTCACAAACACCTTGACACAGAAGTTAATTATCCGTTTTATATTCAAGTATTTTCCTGCCTTGAGCGGCCTTTTGGTCAGAGATACTGATTTCTCTAAAAGAGATGCCACGCGCCCCAAGTTCTAATGGATTACTTTCAGAACTCCGCCTAATATGAGTATTTGCGGTGCTCTGTATGCTCACCCCCTTGGTCAGAGTTGTGAGAGCTACTGTGGGCAAAGGTGTTAAGTTTAAACAGTCAAATAAAACAAATATTTGTGCGGCTTTATATAGCACAGTGTTCGCCAATTACTTGTTCTGTAGGAGCTATAGCTGCAAGATGACGTCTGCAGGTGATTTCCCATTGGAGGAGGCCCATGAGGAATGTTGTTCATCGGTCCAGTGGCGTAGCTAGCCACTTGGGTGCCCGTGGCAGTGCCTCCGTGTGCAGCCCCGCAGCGGCCGCATTGAAGAGCGGGGGCGGGGGGGGGGTAGCTGTCGCGATTCAGCTAATTGGATTGCCGCCCTGCGACTGCCGCTTTGTAGAGCGGGGGGGGGGGGGGGGGGGGAGGCTGTGGCAGTTGAATTGTCGCCAGAGACGGCAGGTAAGAGCAGGAGGAGGCCGCTGCCCCCAAAACTCATGTCGCCCTCCCCTGGCCCGAGTACGTATATGTGTTATGTGAATTTATGGATGTGGCCTGGCATAACTACAATGCACAGAGCATTATACAAAAATTACTGTGGGACACATGCATGGTGTGAGGGGTTGATGAAGATGAGATCCAGAGTGCCTGTCTCCTCGTGCCATTATCGGCAAATTACCCCCACCCACCGTTTGAGCATGCATGGATAAATAAATACACAAGACAACTTTTGTTCTGGGAAAATATTGCTGCAGGTGTATTCCAAACAAAGTATGCAATATGGTGGTTATCTTACGGGTGATCCAAGGGCAGGCAGCTGTACCAACCTAGGCTGCCCCCGCCTGCCTGATGAGCCAGCACTGTGGGATACCCAGACAGTGCTACATCTTTGGTGATCCTCTTCCGGATCACGTGGCACGTTGGTCTCGTATTACTCGCGCCCTTTCCAGGGTGGAGCGTAGCAGGGCAAACCCCCAGTTGGTCAGGCCCCCAACCGCCCGAAGGACTAATGGGGGCGCCATTGTGGTTTTCCAGTAACCTGCCCTGAGGCTCCTGGTCTTTGGCTCTGGCACCCCTACTGTGCCGCGCAGAGGTACCCTCACTGTACCTGTCTGCTTCCAGATCGCCCTGTAACTCCGCCTGCAATGAAAAAGAAAACATTACAACATTCTACGTACATTGCCTGCCAGCCCCATGTTAGGGGTAGGGTGAGAGACGGCGTGTCTGGTGCAAAGAGGACGCCACAGAGGTGGGAGGAGGTATAAGTACCCTCCCCTGACCTCTGTCCGCCGGAAATGACGTGCCTAGCGTGCCAAGGCGAAGGACTCAATCCTGAGTCAACCCTTGGCCAGTGGGTGGCGTGTGCCCAAATGGAACTAAAGGGCCGCCCGTTGGGATGGCACCGTGCGGGGGCCGTGGACAGCCGCATTCTAGGAAATGCTCGTACTCACTAGTCAGAGTGCCTTGCTCCTTCTAAGAACTGCCTGTACTATCCCATTAAATGCACTGTAGCAGTGCAGATACTGTGCCTTTTAAATTAAAGAAATGTAGGCACACACTATTTCGAGCACCTGTTTTCCCCAGAGAAGTGCTGGAACTTACTATCCAGAATACCTGTCTCCTTCCAGAACTGCAGGGACTCTCCCATTAAATGCATTGCAGCTGTGCTGAGAAGTGCAGGTACTGTCACTTTCAAATTAAAGAGGTG
The DNA here is from genome assembly GCF_964261635.1 of Lissotriton helveticus. Taxonomy (NCBI): domain Eukaryota; kingdom Metazoa; phylum Chordata; class Amphibia; order Caudata; family Salamandridae; genus Lissotriton; species Lissotriton helveticus. The sequence goes on from NC_136065.1 coordinate 105,926,268, forward strand.
CAGGTACTCAGTATTGGGTAGTACCTGCCAATTTAAAGCACTGACATAAATACGTTCCCCGCTAGCTTAGGACTGTTTCTCATTACCCTTTTCTTCTGCCTCAGGGTGCTGTGTTCTCCTATTCCTTGTCTCTTCCGTTCACCTAGTCAGTGTTTCACTAATAGTGTCTGTTATGTGCTTCGAAGCTGCGAGTTCATGGCCTCAAACGCTGTATGGATCCTATGGTAGTGCAGCGTATGGCTGTTAGGTACCAGTGACCAATGAGAGTCGTGCAGATGCACTACGTCTTCAGATTCTCAATGGAGGCAGGGCATTGGCCAAAGCATGTTGATGTATGGCAATTTTGGAGTGCCTCATGCAGCTGGCAGCTTTGGGTGGTTCAGGGAGGTGAATGTAGGTGCAGGAGTATTTCTTGAGCTGAAACAAGGAGGCTGCTGTATTCCATGGTGACTACAATACTCCTGGTGGTAGCAATGCATCGGGTGGAAGAAACGTGTCTAGGACCAAGTGCAGTGGCGGCAGTGGCGGCTGACGACATTTGAAAGTGGCGGGCGTAAAAGCTTGTGATGAGTGCCCTGTGGCGAGCAAGGGTAGCGAGTGAGCCTGACTGTCATTAGGAGTGTCGGGGGGAGGGGAGGAGTTATCCCCTGGGAGTATTTGGAAAAACAAATAGGCAAATGGTGCATTTTCAAACAAATTTTAGAGCACAAGAAGGTTAATAAAGCAATTGTGATACTGTAGTTATGTCATCAATAAAAATACTTCATATGCTAACACAAAACACACATGTCTCAGGGCAGGCTGTAAACTGCTGGAGGAGGAAGTCCTTGATGCGCAGGCCTGACTGTCAGTCACAGCCTGAGTCCATTGGGAAATTTGCATTTACTGGTTTAATACATGTGCGAGCAGCAGGGGCTCAGATCACTAACATCAAGAAAGAAAGCATAGTGCGGTTTAGGAGAAAATCGAAAATGATTGAAAAACAAAAGCGTGTCAGCACCTCACACGTGCATAGTAAGCGCTATAGAAATGCTGCACTTCAATAGAATGTCCTCCTTAGTGAACACACCCCGTCGTCCACTCTCTCCTGTGCCCCATCACCCCATCTTTTGCCGAGTCCTTTCATGATGGAGCAGAATTTCACCCTTGCTTTACAAAACACGCCCTGGACAATTTTCCATTAACTGCGACTGAACCAGGGATGGGAGGGCCAACACCGACTTTCATGATAACAATCTACCAAAGTCAGTGCACAGAAAGTTGGCAACAATGAACATTTGTAATGCCCCGTGCTATCCACCCCATCTCAGAGAGATAAATGGCCCTTCAAATACAAACTGTGTTTCTGTGACACATCACATTTATGTCTGCAAAGCTCGTGTATGTGACCACCGAACTCAAACCTTTACAAATATCCCTTTGTAATAAAAGTCACGAGTGAGGGAACGTCCCTCTCGAGAACACACACAAAAAGGGAATATTTGTAAAGGTTTGGAATCCAAAATGAGTTCTGTGTTGGATGGCGCCTTTTAAAGAGATCAACAGGTGAATAGCAAGACTAGACAAACACAGGAGCAAAGAGAGGCAGAAAGTGTGGAAAGCTCGGAGGGGGTTAGAGGGAGAGAAGACAGACAGACTGAAGAGAGAGGAAAAGAAGGAGGAAGAAGAAACAAAATACGTAGCGAAAAAGAGAGTGAGAAGAGTGAGACAAAAAAGAGAATAGAAGGAAAGGCAGATATTCGAAAAGCCTCACAACGCACATGCAAAATGGAATGTACCTGATGTGAAAGGGCAATGTAAGACAGAACAGTGGATATGCTCTGGGCCGGGTGCCACTGCACCAGCTGCACCAAAGGTAGCTAGGACCCTAACTGGGTGGTGAGCAACTCCCTAGGCGTCTGACTGCACAGAGATACCAGGTGCTGGCAGTCTCCGAACTGAAGAGGTGCTTCTTCAGGCCTGTCCAGTATTCCAGAGTCTTAGGTGTGCAGGCAGGAGCCTGGTAAGGATTATTCAGAAGGGCACATGGTTGCTTCACCAGGCTGCATTGAAGCCTATGGGCCCGATTCACAAAAGTAATCTGAGACAAAATTCGAACTTTACGACTTTCGGTAATCACAAAAGGCATTTATTAGTAGTAAAGTTGGGAATTTATCTTACGTTTGTCTTAAGTTTTGGTCTTAAGACAAAATCCTAACTTAAGTTTAACGATCCAGAGTGCCTGTCTCCTTCCAGGAAGTGCTTGTACTCACTATCCAGAGTGCATGTGTCCTTCTACGAAGTGTTTATACTGGCTGTCTCCTTCTATAAAGTGCTGGTACTCACTATCCAGAGTGCCTGTCTCCTTCTAGGAAGTGCGTATACTCACTATCCAGAGTGCCTGTCTCCTTCTATAAAGTGTTGGTACTCACTACCCAGAGTGCCTTTCTCCTTCTAGGAAGTGCTTATGCTCTCTATCCAGAGTGCCTGTCTCCTTCTAGAAAGTGCTTATACTCACTATCCAGAGTGCCTGTCTCCTTCTATAAGGGGCTGGTACTCACTATCCAGAGTGCCTGTCTCCTTCTAGGAAGTGCTTATACTCACTATCTAGAGTGCCTGTCTCCTTTTATAAAGTGCTGGTACTTACTACCCAGAGTGCCTGTCTCCTTCTAGGAAGTGTGTATACTCACTATCCAGAGTGCCTGTCTCCTTCTAGGAAGTGCTTATACTCACTATCTAGAGTGCCTGTCTCCTTTTATAAAGTGCTGGTACTCACTACCCAGAGTGCCTGTCTCCTTCTAGGAAGTGTGTATACTCACTATCCAGAGTGCCTGTCTCCTTCTGTAAAGTGAGTGCCGGTACTCACTATCAAGAGTGCCTTGCTCCTTCTAGGAAGTGCTTATACTCACTATCCAGAGTGCCTGTCTCCTTCTATAAAGTGCTGGTACTCTCTAACCAGAGTGCCTGTCTCCTTCTAGGAAGTGCTTATACTCACTTTCCAGAGTGCCTGTCTCCTTCTATAAAGTGCTGGTACACACTATCCAGAGTGTTCCTCTGAGAACTGCACGTTCTATCCCATAAATGCACTGTAGCAGTGCAGATACTGTGCCTTTTAAATTAAAGAAATGTAGGCACACACTATTTCGAGCACCTGTTTTCCCCAGAGAAGTGCTGGAACTTACTATCCAGAATACCTGTCTCCTTCTAAGAACTGCAGGGACCCTCCCATTAAATGCATTGCAGCTGTGCTGAGAAGTGCAGGTACTGTCACTTTCAAATTAAAGAGGTGCAGGTACTCAGTATTGGGTAGTACCTGCCAATTTAAAGCACTGACATAAATACGTGCCCCGCTAGCTTAGGACTGTTTCTCATTGCCCTTTTCTTCTGCCTCAGGGTGCTGTGTTCTCCTATTCCTTGTCTCTTCCGTTCACCTAGTCAGTGTTTCACTAATAGTGTCTGTTATGTGCTTCGAAGCTGCGAGTTCATGGCCTCAAACGCTGTATGGATCCTATGGTAGTGCAGCGTATGGCTGTTAGGTACCAGTGACCAATGAGGGTCGTGCAGATGCACTACGTCTTCAGATTCTCAATGGAGGCAGGGCATTGGCCAAAGCATGTTGATGTATGGCAATTTTGGAGTGCCTCATGCAGCTGGCAGCTTTGGGTGGTTCAGGGAGGTGAATGTAGGTGCAGGAGTATTTCTTGAGCTGAAACAAGGAGGCTGCTGTACTCCATGGTGACTACAATACTCCTGGTGGTAGCAATGCATCGGGTGGAAGAAACGTGTCTAGGACCAAGTGGATATGCTCTGGGCCGGGTGCCTCTGCACCTGCTGCACCAAAGGTAGCTAGGACCCTGACTGGGTGGTGGGCAACTCCCTAAGCATCTGACTGCACAGAGATACCAGGTGCTGGCAGTCTCCGAACTGAAGAGGTGCTTCTTCAGGCCTGTCCAGTATTCCAGAGTCTTAGGTGTGCAGGCAGGAGCCTGGTGAGGATTATTCAGAAGGGCACATGGTTGCTTCACCAGGCTGCATTAAAGCCTTTGGGCCCGATTCACAAAAGTAATCTGAGACAAAATTCGAACTTTACGACTTTCGGTAATCACAAAAGGCATTTAGAAGTAGTGAAGTTAGGATTTTGTCTTAAGTTTGTCTGAAGTTTTGCTTTTGAGACAGAATCCTAACTTAAGTTAAATTTAGGTTAAATTTAAGTTAGGATTTTGTCTTAAATTTTGGTTTTAAGACAAAATCCTAATTTAAGTTTAACTTAAGTTAGGATTTTGTCTTAAATCCAAAACTTAAGACAAATTTAAAACAAAATCCTAACTTTACTACTCCTAAATGCCTTTTGTGAATACCGAAAGTCGTAAAGTTCGAATTTTGTCTCAGATTACTTTTGTGAATTCTGCCTCACTGCAAGTGTTGAGTCACATAGACTGCCTTTAACGGGGCACCTTTTGTGTTGCAGCGCGGCCCGCCCTGCCACCTTGTAAGGAACCACTGCCCCGTACAGGCATTTTTTCACACCTCATGTTCACTGCGCGTACAACTGCACTAGGGACATCCTTCCGAGCTGCTCTAGGGACAGCCGTGTGGGCTACTTGAGGGGTCTCAGCCCACCATGTGTGCAGGGAATCCAGGCATGTGAACCCCTGAACTGACTGGGTCTCTGTGCTGGTATCGCGTTGTTCAGAGCATGCAAAATGTGCAAATATCGTGTGAAAATTATGTTTAAAATATTTTTATTTTTAATGATCTAAAGAGTTGTAACCGATGAACTGATGAAGCTGCACATACAACGAGTTACCTAGGTCATTTGAAATCTAGGTAATGCCATGAATAGTTACGCCACATTTTCCTGTGGTACCCCATTATTTGTCAAATTGATGGAGTTTCTTCTGTTCTGTTCAATCACTCCTGCTCATCTCCCCTTCCAATCAGTGTCCCACTGCAAAGCCATCTCTCCACGTGATCCGCGGAGCGTCACGCGAATGACGTCAATGCATTAGCATTGTGCTGGACGTTCTTCTGGAGATGTTCTGATGTTAGTTCTATGAGCCATTGTTCGAGAAATGTTTCATGTGTGTTATACATCTCTAGAACGCAGTTGCTGAGAAAGCAAGTGGAAGATTTCTCTTACCTGAAGAAATGGGTTAGTGCTAAATAATTGTGTAGTTTTTATTATTATGCTCCTGATTTGCCAAATGCTGATTTGCCAAACCATGATCATACCATGCTGATTTTGCAGAATGTATTAATAGCTTGTGTGGTTTTGCTATAAAGCCTCTGGGATTTTGTGTTTTATTCGGCTTCCTATTTTTTTGTCATTGAGGAGGATACTTTGCTATTTCCTTGCAGGTGTCCTATTATGCTGTTGCCGCTCTTTATGCTGAGAAATTGGCTAACTAGGGGTTTAATGATTTAGCATTAATTCTGTACTGAGGTTTTGGGCTTTTATGGCGATTTATGCATTTTATTCTCCCTTGTACCGCTTATAATTTTCCTGTAATAAAAATCAATTTTGCTTTTTTTTATCTAGAACCCAGTCCTTTATTTATCTAGTGTTTCTATTCCGTTCAACTCTGGTAAATTTGATTATTTTTGGTGAGGAGTGTAGTCTCTAACTGCTAGATCAACTGAAGATTCCAGAGCTGCTTTACTTTGCTAAATATTGGGGTGATTGAATATTAGGGTTCAGATGATTATTGGAATTCAGCTTCCACAGTGGCCTGGTGGACAGAAGGTTGTGGATGGCTTACCAAAGGATATGCAGACCTGTGTGGCTACAGAATCCTAAAGCAACGATAATTGTCATTCAGGGTCCCGGGCGGGAGAAGCTTCATGTACGGGGAGTTTCGGAGAAAGAGAGGGAATGACGCATTGTTGTGGGGGCTGAACGGCTGCCATGACGTCATTTGTTTGAGGCATGGGGAATATCACTTTTTTCCCACGCCTCAGGAACTAAAGCCTACCACCCGCTCTGGTATATGGGTTTCAGGGTGCGACCGGTGATGGGTAGGGTGGTATGGGAGAATCAAGTTGGTAAGTAGAGGAACTGTTGAATGGGGGCAAGCAGAGAAAGGCAAAGCTGGAGATATGATTAAGTTAAATTTGGGACAGAAGAGTAGGGGAGAATGGGGGCAAGAGTTGATTCACGGAGAAGGGCCTGGTCCAAAGGCGTTGCAGGCTTTTGAAGAAAATGGTGGATTCCTGAGTATGGAACACAAGGATATATGTTGAAGTTGAAACTGTTGATTGGGAATGTTTCTTGGTTAGGTCATATGGGGGGGTAGGAAGCTTGGTAGAAGTGTTTAGAGATAGGCGGGTTTCGGTTAGCTCAAAATGTTAGTGAACTTGTCTGGAAAGAATGTACGTCTGAGCTGAAGGGAGAGGATCTCTGCTTGCTCCCAAAAAAGTGGCCTTTTACACTCAAAGCAAACAGATTGATAATTTCCCCTCAAGTAATGGCATGGAACACCTTGAGGAACAGGCACCATGTCTTGAGCTGTCATCTTGATGGAGAGCCAGTGAGTGCCACCTTAGGGTAAGTTTGAGGTTAACCAGGTGGTTTTCCGAACTTGAGAGTTTACCAAGATCCTTATAGGGAATCCCTATGTAGATGCTGGTACAGTGTGCACCCGGGTGGTGATCACCATGAGAACCAGAACTATTTTGCAAGGATGGAGCTGCAGAGGGAGGAATGTTACAAAGTTGTTGTATACGATGAAACACACTCTTGGAAACACACTCTTGGTAACTGAGATTACCTGCTGCTGAACAGGGCCCAACGATGGACATCATCCAGTGGCGCCTGCTCATTAGAGCAGAGGAGACCCATCCCCTGCCACCACCAGCAAATGAAACGATAATAAAACAGGCTTTAAACCTGTTCTGTTATTGTTTTATTTTAATCCCCTGGGCCCGCCCCCAGGACACTGACAAGTCTTGGGGGCGGGTCCAGGGGATGACACTGCTGGTGGGGGAGTGGTGGACACTTCCTTCAGTGCGCATGAGGTGTTTGGCCAGCTGTCTCCGGCCGGCCAAACCCCTCATGCACAGTCAAGCTCTCTCCATCCCCCGCTGCGTTGATGGGGTTGGAAAGAGCAGGCACAGGCTCCCAGTCTGCCTGAGAGCACAAGTTGCTGATGCTCAGGCCAATGTTGAAACTGCTCTCATGTGAGAGCAGCTTCAGGATTGGCCACAGGACAGGCTGGGAGCCTGTGCCCAGGGCCAGAAGCAAGAAAGAGCGATGCCGCGTGACATGGCGAAGTTAAGGCAAATTCATTTTATTTATGTCTTTTTTTTGTCCCCCGAACCCTCCCCACCTCCCTCCTCCCTCCTTTCCAGCTCCCTTCTCCCTCCTCTGGCCCGGCCCACCCTCCCACTTCGGCCGGGGGTGGCGAAGTGACCGGCTTTAGCGCTGGTGGTGCCCTGTGCGACAATGTTTGTTGGTGCCCCCCAATGACTACCTCTGCCACGGATTACCCTTTAACAGTGCCCCTCAAGACTCCATAGCCACATTCTGGCTCAGATGCATTTAATTTGATTTACAGCACCACTGATACCAGTGTAGGGTGTCAGAGAACTTTATATGACACAAATTACACAGAGACAATCAATCATACGTGTGTAAATCACTGTATAGGAAATGTTACATAAGACAAAGGACTACAACGTGTAGGAGTCACATGACAATCATACTAGTAGGCAGTATAGTTTAATAGTTATTGGTCTGGAGAAACATAAACTCTGAATTTAGATCGTAATACCATGGTTGGGGGTTCTCTCTAATGCCCAGAATTGATTTCTATCCAAATAAACACTTTTTGCAACATTGGGATAATCAAAAACTGGGGCAAAAACCATAACGCTCTAATTTATACCTTGCAGCTTGCATGCATCTCTTAGATGACAGTTAATAGCTCATTGTTCTGGGGTAGGATTTTGACTTATGAACTGCAAGTAACAACAAAACACTGACAAAAGCAGTAACCCACTGACCAATTTACATTATGTACACTTTGTGATCTGCGTGGTACCTGTTCTTTGCAGCAGGCACATTAACCCTCTGCACTACCTTTCCACAAGTCAAACCATCCACTTGACAAAACTCCATCTCCTTCTAGGAAGATCATTAATCACCAGAGTTATCATGACATTTTTATTGTTGCCCAAAATTGCTGGAGGCCAGGAAGGAGGCAGCAAGTGCTTTTAAAAACATAATGTGGGGGCGTGGCCAAGATGGCGGGCTGACAAGACGCTCTTGCCGTGAGCCCCTGAACCGTCCTACACCGCTGATCTCCCCCGGTTTCAGCGCAGAAGAGGCCGGAACCGACGGCGGCCGCGGTGTGAGCTGTTTGGAGCCTCCGGTGACGCTGATAGTGCTGCGCGCCTCCTCGCAGAGCCGGCCCCTGGAGCTGGCGGGAACCGCGACTCAGCCGCGGCTTCACGAGAAGGAAGCTGAGCCCAGCCTACGGAGCCCTCGGGCTGTAGTGCGTCTCTGTGCCCCGCCGATCGCTAAGGACTCGGGGATATACCCCTGCCGGACCAGCGGAGCACTTTGGGGGTGAAGGAGGAGGCCGCGGCGGCGGCGCGCCCTGAGGTGCAGCCGGGGAGGAGACGGCGTAGAGTCGCTATGCGACCCCGGGGATTTGGAGGGCCGGGAGGCCTAGCAGGCCGGAGAAGCCGACGGACTCCCCTTCAAGGGGCACTGACTGAGAGGTGAGCCGTGTGTGGCCCCCGAAGCCGTATCTGAGTGCCCGGCCGGACCCGCTAGTGAAGAGGGGGTCCCGAGAAGCGAAAACAGGGGACAGACGCACAAGGCCTGGGCAGGAGAGCAGCCACGTGACCCGGCGGTTCTGCCCGCCACCGAGCCTCTGGTGCCCCGAGCCTGAACTGTGAAACCGCGTCCGCAAGAGGGCCCTGCAGGCCCCAGGGCCGCCCAGAACCCTGCGTGCAACTGCCCGGCTGGCTGCGGTGGCACGCTCCGGCCAGGAGGGGGTCCACCACCAATTGATTCTCACTGTGGAGCGGCAGTGATCACCCGGGCCCTTTGCAGGGAAGCTGCGCACCGACCATCTGCCTGGAGTCAACGAAGACATCCGCTCCTGTGCAGGAGAGACGCACTCCATGACTGTCGTTGTTGGCCTCTGGCAGCTGCCCCTCTATCGACAGGTTTGCGGTTGAGTGAGGGCTACTGAGCCCGGACGTGGGGCACTGCCCCGGGGCACTGACTTGCCACTGATCTGCCCTGCGGTGGAGGAACTTTCCATTCATCCGGCCGACGACCTTCCTCCTCCTGCGCCACGCACCTTTCTCCGCGATGTCGGGCAATAGAGGGGGCAAGAAGGGGGAACGCACCCTGCCCGAAATGCTGGGCAGGAACGCCGCACGCCAAGACAGGTCCCAATCGGCCCCGTGCCCACCAACTAACTCTCGTGGAGCGGAGGGAGGTGAACCTCCGGTCACCAGGTCCTTTTTGGAGTCACTGTTCAGCACCCTCAAGGAGGACTTCCAGACGCTGAAGCAAGAAGTGGCTGGTGAGGTCCGTGAGGTGCGGAGAGAAGTCGACTCGCTTGGAGAGCGTGTCTCCACCATGGAAGACGCTAATCAATCCCGGGACGAAGAAATCGTACACCTGCAACAGGAGGTGCTGCGGCTTAGGGACCAACAGATTGACCTCCAGGCCCACGCAGAGAATCTTGAAAATAGGTCCAGGCGCAACAACATCAGAGTCAGAGGCGTTCCTTCTCAAGAAGAGGGAGAGGACACTGCTGCCTACCTGAGGGACCTGTTTCGCGACATATTGGGCGAGCCCGGTGAGTTCCCGGTGAGAATCGACAGGGCACACAGAGTGGGTCTTCCGCGCCGGGCCTCGGCGCCGCCCCCGGACATTTTGGCCTTCCTGCCGGATTTTCCTCTGAAGGAACGGATCCTGCGCGAGGCGCGCCGCAAACAACCGGTGAGCTTCCAAGGTCAGCAAATAGCCTTGTTTCAGGACTTATCCACGATCACGCTGCAGAAACGCAAGTCCTTCAAGATTGCTACGGACTTTCTGAGAGAGCACGACACGCAATACTCCTGGGGCCACCCCTTCCGGCTTATATTCCGATGGAACGGAACATTGCATCAACTACGATCTCTTCAAGACACGTGCGGAGTGCTGGGTATGACCGCAACGGACGACACTGTATCGACGCCCCGCCGCCGTAACTCCAGAGGGGGATGGCAGACGGTTCGACGGCGACGACCTGCACTCCTGTCTCCTCGACCGGATTCTCCCACGATTAGAGCGGAAATGGACAGCGCCATCCGAGAGGTATCCAGAGACACGTCCTCAAGCGACACGGCCTTGACGGCCTGAGCAACCTCCGGGGGGAGATCGTCTTGGCATCACCGACATTGCAGGTTCGAGGGTTCTGGGGGGGAGGGGGGCTTCGGGAGGGCAACGGTGGTGGCTGGACGTCCACTCGAATACTTTTCCACAGACTTGTCCGCTAGGGACTGGACTGGGACAATGGAGCTTTCTGCTCAGTTGAGGCCGGAACTGCAGGGGGGGAAGGGAGAGGCGGGAGGGGTTTTGGAAGGGGGTTGGAGGTATGGGGAGTTGGGGAATTCGGGGACTGTTGGGGTAGGGGGGGTAAGGGGTTTGGGATGTGCTACATTGGCTTACTGCCGAGCTTGCTGTGTCCTCATGTCGTTTTCTGGGGGCTGGTTGAGGCCTGCTCGGGGAAGGGTCCAGACTGCGCGATGGGTTGATGTCATTGTTCCTTCTGTTCCCACCTGCCTTGTCGATTTGTACTGGACTCCCTGTTGCTTCGAGCCCATTCAACGCTACTTTTCCAAGGTTTATTCATGGCTCTTAGGATAGTTACTCTTAATGTCAAGGGGTTAAATAATCCGGTCAAACGTAGGGCCATACTGTCCCTCCTCGAGAGCACCCAGGCGGACATCTGCCTCTTACAGGAAACTCATTTGCTGGCCCGAGACTGTCCCAGGTTGCGGTCTCCAAAGTTCCCGGTGCAGCTTTTTTCCTCCGGGGCTAGCAAGACAGCGGGGGTAGCTATCCTGGTCTCTAGGAGATTTAAAGGGGAGGTATTGCATAAGGTCGCAGAGCAGAAGGGAAGGCTCCTGGCTTACAGGGTTAAGATGGGGAGATTTCTATTCACGGTGGGCTCCATATATAGCACCAACGAACGTCAGGATCTGTTTTTACAAACTGCCCTAGCAGACATTGCGACTACCCCAGACAGACACATAATCATTGGGGGCGACCTGAACATGGTCTTTAACTCGTCCTTAGATAGGTCCACACAACGCCTCCCACACACCGGGGAATTCTCGCAGTTGAGTAACACCCAGCTGGGAGATCTAGACATGCATGATCTCTGGAGACGCTTACACCCCACTACACAGGCCTATTCTTACTACTCCCACGCACATAGAACATATGCGAGGCTGGATTATCTCCTGGTAACGGGGCCGATGGCGGAATTGGCGACCGCTGCAGATATGGGAGTCCTCGCGTTGTCTGATCACGCTCCGGTTACGGGTTCGTTCCAGCTGCCGCCGGAGTCTCCGTCTCGCGGAGTTTGGCGCCTACGGGATACCCTGTTACATAGACCAGCGGTACTGAAACAGGTACGCACTGCGATTACTGAGTTTCGGGAACACAATGAAAACGGAGATACCTCCCGAGCGACGCAGTGGGCAGCTCTGAAAGCGGTGCTCCGGGGTGAGTTTATTGCCATCTCCTCAGCAGAGAACAGAGACCGACAGCGGAAAAGGGACGAACTTACTGACACTGTGCGGGAGCTGGAACAAATGCATCGGAGGACGGGGCACCCAGAGTCTGGAGGCAGCTCAAAGCGGCCCGGAAGCTCCTTTCCGTGCTCGACATGGATAGGGCGGAATATGCGGCGCTGCGCATGAAACATGCGTACTACACGGGCGGTGACCGATGCGGCCGCCTGCTAGCGAATAAACTTCGGGTGCTGCAGCTGCGCCACCGGGTCACGGAGTTGTCCGGCCCTGGTGGTATACTGGCCACGGAAGACCATCGGATCACGGACGCATTCCGTCGCTATTACGCCGACTTATACGCGGGCGAGCCACCCTCTGCCTCAGCTGAGGTCGATTACCTCGAGTCGGTCGACCTTCCTGTTCTCACATCGGAGCAGGCGGAACACTTGGAGCGGGACATTCGGCCGGAGGAGGTGATTGGTGCTATCTCTCGCCTTAAGCATGGGAAGGCCCCGGGACCTGACGGTTACACCCCGCTCTTCTATAAAACGTTCTGTACAGAGCTGGCACCGCTGTTGACGCGACTCTTTAACTCCTTTGCCGAGCCTGGGGCTATCCCTCCGGATCTCCTGCGGGCCACGGTTTCGGTTATCCCTAAACCGGGGAAGGACCGGACCGAATGCGCCTCCTACCGGCCGATCTCACTGCTCAATGTAGACCTCAAGCTCTACACGGGGATTCTAGCGGCACGTCTAGCACCACACTTGCCGGGACTTGTAGACCCGGATCAGGCCGGGTTTGTCCCGGGCCGACAGACGGTGGATAACACTAAAAGGGTGGTCCACATTCTGGAGAAGGCCTCCCGTATCCCCGGTGAGCGCATGCTGCTTTCGGTTGACGCGGAGAAAGCGTTCGACTGGGTGCATTGGCCCTACCTAGAACAAGTGCTTTGCAAATTGGGTATAGGGGAGAAGTTCCGCACCCTCATATTTAATTGTTATAAACATCCTACAGCGGTAGTGAGAGTGAATGGCTGCAATTCTGATCGATTTGCGATAGAGAGAGGGACCAGACAGGGGTGCCCACTTTCCCCGCTCCTTTTCGCTCTCTACATGGAGCCTTTTGCTCAGAGGATTCGGCGCAACCCGGAGGTGACTGGCGTCCGTATGGGGGGATACGTCCACACCATCAGTTTATATGCGGATGATGTGATCTTAATGCTTGATAACCCGAGGGAGTCGCTCCCCGCCTGTATTGCCGAGATGGACGCCTTCGCCGCGGTGGCGGGTTTTAAAATGAACATGAGGAAATCGACAGCCCTCGACATCTCGCTCGCCTCTGCTACGCGGCTTGAGCTACAGAGACGATTCCCCATGCGATGGTCGAGCGGAGTGATCCCATACCTTGGGGTACTGCTGGCGCCCTCTCTGCCTGCCATGGTTACGGCTAATTATGCAGCTATGGGTAAGAAAATGAAAGAGGAACTACTCCGTTGGAGCAAAGGTACGCTGTCATTGCTGGGACGGATCGCTGCGGTGAAAAAAATGACCCTCTTACCGGAAGTGCTGTATCTGTTCCGGGCCTTACCACTCCAGCCGCCGAAAGGGTGGATACGTCAAGCTCAGACCGATATCACACGGTTTGTCTGGCAGGGCCCTAAACCCAGACTTCGGAGAGCCTTGTCCACGCTAGCACCCGAGTCCGGTGGTCTTGGCATTCCGGATCTCCACAAGTATTTTCAGGTGGCACAGCTGAGGTACCTGGTGGAATGGAGCAAGTGGGAGTCTGACAGGCACTGGCTGTTCCAGGATCAAGCGGTGGCGGGCAGGACTCTACAGGAGATACCCTTTCTCCGTAAAGGTCACCGCCCCCTAATCTCTATGCGTCCTTTGTCACCCAGGTCCCGCTCCGTGTATGGGATGCGGTGAATATTAAACATGACCTCACCACCTTCCCGTCGCCGCTTACACCACTGGTAGGGAACCCCGACTTCCAGCCCGGAACGGAACCTGGAGCGTTCTCGATCTGGCAGGCAGCTAGATGCTGCGCACTGTTCCATATCTATGGCCCGGAGGGCGCCATGCCCTTCGAGGATCTTCGACGGGAATACCGCTTGCCTGAGACTGAGCGCATGCGATACTTGCAAGTACGCCATCGGGCGCTTCAACCGCAGGTGAGGGAACTGGCTGACCTGAAGCTTACTCCGTACGAGATGTGGCTGGCAACACGCTCCTTGGACGCCAAGCTCATTTCGGACTTATACCGACTTTTACAGCCCCCCCCTTACCACATCCATAACCCGGGAGGACTCGCTGGGAACGAGAGTTGGGGAGGGAACTGAGTCATAAAGAATGGGACGACATCTCCTACCGGGCACGTCATTCCGCATATCACACCGGGCTCACAGAGACCTTCACTAAAATATCCACATACTGGTACTACATGCCTCAGAGGTTGCACGAAATGAACCGTCACATCTCGGACGCCTGCTGGCGCGAATGTGGGCAGGTAGGCACACTTACGCACATTTTGTGGGATTGTCCGTTGCTAGGTCCGTACTGGAAAGAGGTTTTAGACGAGATAGACCAGTGTTTTAACATCGAATTACCTCGCCTCCCCGCCTATGTTCTCTTGGGGTTACCCAATGGCTTGATGCACCCTCTGCGCTCCAAGCGGGGCAGGCAGATAGCGATCGCCTTAGGCTCGGCAATCCAGAACATACTGATATACTGGCGGACCACCACCCTTCCTCATTCTATAGGCTGGTTGCACAGGTTATGGCACGTTCTGGGTATGGAAAAGCTGTCCCTCACAGTGGCGGGGGAGGTGGATAGGTTTGATGACCTGTGGCAGCCCTTTCTTATCCTGCTGCGGTCGGAGTTCAAAGAGATTACCTGTCCCCGATATCTTAGGCTGATGCGACTGACAACCCCGATTACACAACCAATATGAATGAGGGGCGCATTGGGGGTGTCGCTCCGTTAAGGGATGGCACGGAATACAGGGCATTTGCACAAGCACAGAGGGAAATGGTAGGGAGGGAGGGTTCGGGAGAGGGGATACGGGAGGGGGAAGTTGGGGGGGTTGTTGGTTCTGGAATCTGTTGTCACGACTCTGTTTGCCTATACTATGATTCTGCAAATGAGTGGATAGCATTTTGTGATCTTCAGATGGCGCCACAGGTGAAAAGTCTTTGCAATGCTTAATCACGACGACTGTATTTCTTGTTTGTACTGTTTTTATTGGTTTATGAAACTGCAATAAAATGCTTTAAACCTAAAAACATAATGTACTTTTAAACATGACGCCCCCAGCCGGTCAGCGCTCAGTGCGATCTCACCGGTTGCACCGCCCTAGAGTTGGCCCTTTTCAAGGGTCCTGCGACCTCAGTGACAGAGTCACTGTTGCTTTATGGTGTGCTGCTTCGCAGGCCTGCCCAAAAGACTTTAGTTGAGCTTCAAAAGGGGTTGTGGTGGACAGGCCTTCACAATTAACCCACACTTGCCACCGCTAGGGTCCACCTGCTGAAGCTAAGACATTAGGCCTTCTAAGCTCTAGCACAGGAATGTGCTCCCTCAGGTCAGTAGTCTGGTTGACTGGTCATGAAACCTGAACCTGGTTCCCCAGTTCCAAATTCGGCACCTCTCACCATAATGCCACATCCTTTCCCCCACTGAACACCATTCTGCCCCACTGAGAGAAATTTGCACTGCCTTCAACTACAACCTAATTGCGCCCCGCTATAAACACCTAGATGCGACTCAATTCAAATTACACAGTTGACAAGAGCAATATGCCGCTCAGAAAAAAAAATTACAATAGCCTGAAAAAAGAAAACACTCATAGGGAATTCAAAATTAAATAAAGCATGTGAAATCTAAGAACAAACAAATTGGTTACATTAACGCTTTTGCACTTATTATTCATAAATTAATGAGTGCTTTTGCATGAAAAGTTAAGGACATGACTACAGGGCCGGAAGGGACCCGTTTCAATGTCCATTGCTTATATCCTTACAAAATGTTAGCAGTATGGTTTAAAAAGACCACATTCGTGAACACAGAGCTGCGGTATGCATTTTGTTTTCCAATCCACCCATCAAGCAGGTATTTCAGTTCCTCCAGGATTGGTGCACTTCCCCACCCGGGGAAAACAATGCTGTTCAGAGAAAGACAAGTAAACAAAAGTAGCGAGTCACTGGCAAACTCCATAAAGTGGTGCTATTGTGTTTTTGGTGTGAATAAAATCAATCTGGCCCCTTTTCGACCCACCCTGTCTTGCTTTAATTAGTTATTTTTCATTTTTTAAATCTTTTATTTCTCTCCGTCCTGAGGCTGCACTTTCAAGTGAAAAATGTCCATAAAAGACGATCTTTCCAGCAAAAGTGTTTTACATTTTTGGATCCATTTCACAGGGGAACAAATAAAGGAAAGAGGGAGTAATGGCTACAAGGCCCATGGAAGGGGGGCCCCACACCTCGGCCTCAAAGCAGTAACGCAGCATTTCATAAACACTGCCCTACCACAGCAGTTCTACATACATTTTAAATGCACATTCCCATCAAAAAAATATTTGCTATGAGTGACACAAACGTTAACATACTTCTCCTTACCTGAGTCTCGCTGGTCCTGGAAACAATGGGGTCTTCTGTCACCTAGAAACAAAATGCAAGAAAGGGAATGGTCGGTACTTACCAGAGGTGCTGCCCTGTCCCTGACACTGTGAGCCAACATAATTTCTTGCCTGGCTGCTGTGCTTTCCCCACTCTGTTTGTCCCTTCTCCCACCCCTGCACCCCCAGGAATGCCACTACACCCTGACCTGCAAGGTCAAGACATCTTGCATTTGTATTGTGATTGTTTGCGGTAGTGGGCCCTCGAGGAGCAGGTGGGCTAACTGTGAAAGTGTGGCATTTCACAGTGAAGCGGGCCCCCTGTTTTTTAGCTGATCGCGAGGTACTGGACAGCTGCCAACACTGCCCATGCCTAGCACCGACCCTGGCGAAGGGTCTGGGTGGGGGAAACAACACGCAGGGCGCAGATGGAAAGATGCAACACAGAGAGCAGAAGCAACACAGACAGTGGTGGGAGAAGTACAAGACATAGTCAAGATAGAGAAACTTAAACTAGCAAACCTGACAGAGAAACGAACATGCAAGGACAGGGCCAAAGCTGTAGCAAGGTGAGAGGGGCACTACTGTTTGCAAAACTTTAATGCACACGGCTCCGTGCGCCCCTCTGAAGACTGGTGCCCGGGGCCTGGGCCCAGCTCCCCATGTTAAAAGCTGGCTCCGAGGCCATGCTTCAGGAGAGGGTCAAACACAAGAATGGGAAGGAAAGCACACACACCAACGAATAAAAGGCAAGCAACAGAGAGTAACAATGAAGGCAACCAATGTTAAGCAATAGAAATTATCTAAATCTAAAGGAAGGTGGCAATAGTTTTCTTTTCACAACCAGGTAGCGTGTGCTGTCTAGTAGGCGAGACCTAAAAACTATGGGGCTTAATTACAAGCGCTTTGAGCTGCAGATGCGTAACTTTTAATATGGGAAAGAAGTGACATACAGGTGGTGGCAGGGGCTTGTAAATAAGCCCCTATGAGTGGGTATTTCACTGCAGGACAGGCACTAGTTCACAGTGTGTGCCCATGACTGTCCTGCAGTAAAAAGTCCTAGAGCCTTTGCAATACGTGGGGGGTTTCAGATGGAGCAGCAGTGCCAGTGAGAGGGACGCTGGTGAGGTCAAGGCCGGCTCTAGGGCGGTGCGACCGGTGCCACCGCACCGGGTGCTGACTCTTCAAAGGGGCGCCGTGTTTGGAAGTATTTTATGGCTTTAAAAGCACCTACTGCTGCATTGCTGGTCTCCACAATTTTCATATACAAATCTCAAGATAACACAGTGATTAATGTTCTTCCTAAAGAGAGGGGTTTTGTCTAGTGGAAGTTTTAACTCATTTTTTGGTAGAACAGAGAGTTAATGTGCCTACTGCAAAGAGTGTGTACCATGCAGATCACAAAGTGCATATAGTTTAAATAGGTCAGTGCTTTTGTCTGAGAGATCCTTTTGGTACTAGCGGAGTACATGTTAAAATCCTCACATGGAACAGCAAGCTAATAAAAGTCATCAAAGAGCTGCACGCAAACTGCAAGGTATAGATTAGAGCATTGTGATGTTTTCCTCCGTCTTTCATTATTCTAATGTTTCAAAAAGAGTTTACTCCGGTAAAAAAAAAAAATCGTATTATTAAATGTAGCCCCAACCATGGGGTTATGTTTTAAATTCTGAGTCTGTGCTTCTCCAGACCAAGCACTCTTAAACTATCCTGTCTACCAGTATGGATGACATGTGACTCACCTTGTAGTCTTCTGTCCAATGTAATATTCCTACACACTGATTTACACAAATGATTGTCTCTGTGCAATGTGTGTGATGTAAAGCGCTTCGACACCCTATATTGGTATAGGTGGGGCTATATAAATAACTAGCAGCCCGCCTCGGCCTTGCCCGGGGCAGAAAGGGGCTGGGGGCAGCATCGCAGCAGGAGAGGCGCAACAGAGCGGCCGTTTTGTTGGTCCTGGCCGCTTCTGCCCACGCTTTGTTTCCCCCGACGTCCCGACTTTGTGTAAAATGCTTTTTTATCACTCTCTGTTCATGGACCCCGCCCGTCCCTTGCTGCGCACCCGCGGCTGCTTGATTTACCTAATCCGCCGCTACTCCCCACGCTGTTGTGTTTACTGCTCCACTGATCCTCCGCTTCTTGCCGCTTCTTGCCGCTCCTGACCGCTTTTCCGCTACCTCATCCGTCGCACCTCCCCGCGCTGCCACTGCTCCTCTGCTTCTCGCCGCTCCTTTCCGCTTGTCCTCCGCAGCTCCTCCCCGCGCTCATGTCCTCCGCTCTTCCTGTTGCTCCTGAACGCTGCTCCTCCCCGCGCTCCCGATGTCGTCACGCAGACGTCGCGGCCGGCGCTACTTTCTAGGGACTACTTTATTTTTATTCGTAAATGTTTTAAATAACATATATTTTTTATTTTTATATTGCCTATGTCCTTCTGCTTGCCCTGAGGTTTTCATAGATGTCTTGGGTGTTTAGATTGGTGGTGTACTTTTCGAGTTTACCTGGCTCAAAGGACAGACTTCTCTCTTTATAATAGTAGTATAGATTAAATACATCAGCGAGAGAGAGTGTGGTTATGGAGACATGAGGGGGCACTGTTAAAGGGTAGTAGTGAGTGAGGGAGTCTGGAGGGGGCACCCATGGGGGCGCCAACGAACATTGTCGCACAGGGGGAGACCAGCGCTAAAGCCTGGGTGAGGCGACCTTGGAGAATGAGAGAATCTCAGTGAATCTGTCTTTTGGCACAACGTCGGGAGTTCCGTATGTCACAGGAGCACTCTACCTATCGATTGCGGAGTAAGATTAAACTATACATTACAAAGATAAAGATAGAAGATAGTCAAGTAGGTTGACTTTGGATATGGAATATATCTTGATGACTGAAATAAGGACATTGAGAATGAAAATAATAAGCCCTGATGAAGTCCTGTTGTAACTTAACAGACGAAACACGTGTTGGCTTGAAGCTGCTGTTGACCAAGAATATGTACAGATGAAATATTTAAGGAACAAGAGAACATATGTCTGAATAAAAGACATTGGACATTTATTTACAAGATTATACTTGTCATTGCGTTGTGGAGTGCTTGGAGCCTATTTTGTAGTTTGATTGAGAATGAGATCTTTCGGTCTTCTTCCGTTTTGAGGGGGATCAGGTGGCTCTCCCTCCTCCTGAAGCACCAAACGCAAACATTTGTATTGTTTATGGACAACTGTTGACCAGATTGGAGTGTGCGCCATTTACCCAGCCACAGGTTATAAGTTATTGTCTCTTGGTATTGTTTGAAACCGGGATGGAGGTGGCACTCTTGCCCCGCTGCTTTACCTGGCCACGGGGTGCGCGAGCTGACACCATGTTCTTCCTCGTGGAAGTGAATTAGTTGCTAAAGAAGGTCAGGCCTGGTGCTTGGGCAGGGAGGGAATGTGCAACTTTTTGGTAAACCCCTTTCGACAGATTCTAGGCAGTTTTTTCAGAGCATTACCAGCATAGCTCGCTGTTATTGTTTTTTAAGTGCTCACTTGCCACCCCCCCCCAGGCCCACAGCCCCCTAAGATAATAATTTTGAAACGCCTCGTCTATTAGATTTCAAAACACAGGGTGTCCTTTTCCAAAGGTGGCGGGAAGGGCTGTGGAGGTCACGTTTGGGGATTTCCGCAAGTCCCCTTGTCTAATCACCAAACTTCCGGGGTCATGACCTTTAGAAGCTCGAGCTGGGCCTGGGATCCAAGCTCGTGCAATCTGAGACCTGTGGACTGGGAGCAGGTGTGAAACCCTGTGAATTCTACAGAATCCAGGGGGAGCGAGGGGGCTGAGACACGAGCCAGGGGGTTTAATTTAAGCCTCTGTAGCCCCTACTGGGCAGGGGACCCCCAACCCTTCCCAGGCTTCTGCTCAACAACTGCATGCCTTAAAGTGACCCGTTCAAGAGACATTTTTAGGGAACCTTCACCAAATTTCATGGAGGGCGGAGGGACATCATTATGCATGATACTGTTGCGAGCCGAATGGTAGGCATAGGGCCCTTTTATGTTATGTTAAAGATTTCTGGTCATGCACACCATTGCTCATCCATGACTTCTCAATGCTGAAGTAAACCTGGAATAATGAACCCTACTACACCCTTAACTCTCCTTAGTGTATCACTGGGTTTGAATAAGTGAGTGTTCCGTTTCATCCTAAAGAGCGGGGGCAGATTTACAAGCCCTTTGCGCTGCCAGTACGTCTCTTTTTGTGATGCATTGGCAGCGCATTTCATTGCCCCATATTTACAAGGACAGAAAAAGTCACCCTTCATGGCTTTTCCTGGCCTTGTAAATATGGCAAATACACACAAGACCTGTTCCTAAAGGCTTGTCAAATCTCAAATGTGGCCGTAGAGTTTTTCTTTTTATATCTACGTTAGTCACTCCTTCCTATTTGCAAGGTAGTGTCACATCACTTTGTTTGCCTTCTTTTTGCAAAAATAGTATCTTTTATCAAATGACAGTCATACCCCATCAATTATTAAAAGACGGGTAATAATGGTATATATACCCAAATTCACACCCATAAATGTGTTTAGTATTTCAAAAATAGTGAAAAAAGCAAAATGGCACCTCAAGTGCGCACCACCAGTCGAGCTTGCTGATTGGTACTCACCAGCTATGCTCACTTTTATCATCATCGGCAACCATTTTGCTGAAACTTATAAGTATCCCCAAAAAAAGTGATCAAAATGATTAAAAAAACACACACCCTATGTGCTTTTGCGACTTCCTAAAACAAGACCCAGTACAAAATAAAACTGAAATAGAACGCACAGATTACCAATTTTATTCTTTTCTTATGCAATTATTCAGGAATTTAAAACCGGCTGCATACATTCAGACCACCTCTTTTCTTAGCCGACATGTTTCATTACCACTTAGTCTTTCAGGCAATTTCGTCAGGGCAGGGTCATTCGTCGCTGTTGGACACTGGTACAATATTCTTAAAATGACATAAGAGAGCCAGGGTCAGTCGCACCAGCTCTCCTTATTATCAGGGGAACTCCTATCGTGAGATCCTCCCTTCATGGGCATATACTACATTAGGTTCCTCCCGTATTGCCAGAAGGTGCCTTGTCTCGTCCCTTGTAAATATGGCCCCTTTACACTCAGCACTTTGCATGAAAGGGTCCATGGGTGTTGCTGTGGATGTTCCCACGCAACACCCATGGAACGAGACACATTTCCAGATTCACGAGGAATCGCAAACCTGGAAATGCGTCAGTATGTCACGCCACCCTAGGGGTGGCGTAGCGAGGCCCATAGAGGAGAAATATTTTCATTTCTCCTCGTTTTTTCCCCTCTTCCAGTGCGTGCTGTATTCTACAGCACAAATTGAAAGAGGAAAATGCCTGTAGTGATTGTTTTTTTGTGCAGGAAAGTGTTCCTTTCTGAACAAAACAATATCCCCATGGCGCAGGCATCCTTGCACCATGGTGCAAGGGTGCCTGCGCCGGCACATGCCTGCAGTTTGTGTCCCAAAAGCGGTACAAAAGGGGGTGGTGATGGACGGAGCATCTGAACCAATCAAACACTCACACCCAGTCAAAAGATCTGGGTTTGATCCATCACCGTTCTTTAGCCCACTCTGCCACCCCAGTTCAGACATGGCTATATGCAAATCAGTCTGACCCTGTGCCTCATGGGAACAGTCCAGCCCGAACTGCCAAGCCATGCCTTCCCTGGACCAGAAACAAGCTTCCGAGGACCGGTTTCTGCAGTTTGTTTCCCAGCACAGGGGAAAGGACAGGTATGCGACATATCATTGTAAATATGTTGCATTCCTGGGCTCTGAAAGTGCCACAGCGTGGTGCAACGAAAGGGCTTGCGGTGTTGCGCTGCGGCACTTTCTTGTAGACCTGCCCCCAGGTCCTTCTCCAGATCCTTCTCCGTGCTCCCCATGTAGAGAGCAAAGCATTCTGCATTAAGGACCTTATTTAGAGTTTGGTGGATGGATGCTGCTTCAAAACATTGTGGATATCCAGGCCTTATTACAAGTTCCAAAGGCTAAAATGCCTTTCCAATAAGGCAGAAGGGACACCTGCTGCGTTTCTGATGGAGCATCAGAAACTTTCCATAGGTCAGCAGGTTTCTATATCTCAAGAGGTTCATCGAAGCTTCCACATGATTAAATGTATGGCTCATCCCGACTCAGCCGTTCCCACCAATAGCATATCTAGGGTGTCATGGCTCTAGTGCAAGGAAGGAAATGGGGCAACCGAGCTGCTGTTTGAATTTAAATGATAGAAATAATCAGGGTTGAACTGGGACTTCAGGCCTCTGGTGACACTGCACCTGCTGCACCAATGTAAGCTACGCCACTGTCTCCGACAAAGGATCCAAGCCACTGCACCTACAGTTCTCTCCTGCGCTGACTATGCATGGGCTGTATTTGGGAGCACTACTGCCCATATTACATAAATAATTGGAAATGTAAGTGTCTGTAAGGCAGCTCCTTGATCTACTAATGCAGTCACATGCCAGATGTGGCATTTTATACCTAAACTGGCACTTGTTAGGGAGAAGTCACCTGCAAGCCAATATGCATAGCTCACTGGTCAATGCATGGGGCTGGCCCACTATTTCCTCAGCAAAACTCCAGGACAGGCCACAATATACGAAAGCACTCATAAGCGAGGCCAAGAAGGTGGGTTGCAGAATTGTACAGCACATCATACTGCTCGCGAGGCCGCCTTGGAACTGGAAGCACCTCAGAATCACACACCTTTAAAAATAGTTTCCAAGATCACACGAAGAAACAACAAAGTTGCGGCCTCGTGATCAGTATAAAGTACTGTACAAACGTAATACTTTGATAACTTTTTAGGACTCTCCTCCCTATGAGGTCACCTTTTTGGCTTCGATATATTGTGGCACCTGTTCGGGTGCAATTACAAGTGTGGTCGTACCCTCTGGATTTTGTCTCCTTTAAATGCTGCCTGCTCAAACCTGGCAACATATACAGAGGGACAAGACCTGGTTTATCAGCAGTTTCCTGCCGATAAAAGCGGCCATAATGGATTGCCCTTTCTTGATAATATGCCCCATAGCGCCTTCCTGAGTGGCTTCAGACCCTTATCTGAAGACCCTGCCCTCTGACTTCAACATTTTGGCGACAAGTTGTTAAGGACCTCTGTGAAAATGCAGCAAGACTCTGGTGGTAGTAGGGATCCATTTCTGGCAGGGGAGGAAGCCTCTTGTCAGAAAGATGATGGCCCTGTGACCCTGGAAGGGCTAGTTTAGGGGCACCCATTCTCAAATCCACCAGCGAGTTGTACCAGTTTAAGGGGCTGGTCAAGAAAGGCTCAGTCAGGAGGGTGGACAAGGTCTGTCAAGGACGAAGGGCCAGCTTGGGGAGTTTTAAACTGAGGTGATGTGTCCGTTTGTATGGTTCTAAACTTAAGGGCAATCATATGGAAACAATGTGGAGAGGAGTTGGCCTAACGGCTAGGGCGGTCAACCTCAAATCTGGGGAACTGGGTTCGAGTCTCGGCAATGACGCTGAACATCCTGTGATTCTGGGCAAATCACTTAATCTCCCTGTGCCTAACAAAAATGAATGGTCCTCTTGTAATGCAACTGGTGCTATGTAAAGCGTTCTGATACCCGTTCCGGGTCAAGTTCACGCTATATAAAAAAAAATATATAGATATATATATTATAAGGACAGCATTGTTGAGACAGTGGGAAATCTTTACAGCAAACAGAACTCTGAAATGACCCATGGAGCTTCAGACTGTTATTCATTCACCTTGAAAGTCACATAAGGAGATGCGTTAGTGAGTGTGCGGTACGATTTCTAAGCATGGGCGGATCTAGTGGATCTCGCGTACGCGAATTTGCGAATTTACGGATTCGCAATCCCCCAAAATACGTGAACTCTCGCGGATTTGCGGATTTTTACGGTTTTTGTGTTGGCAAGCGTTCGCGAGGATTTGTGGACCATTTCGCAATTGCGAACTTACTTTTCGGCTCGCAACGGCCGCGACTATGTTGTTTCTACGTCTGGTTTATCATCACAGGTTCACAGCACCCTCTGTTTCACCACTGCCACCCTCTGGTACACCCATGCCACCCTCTGGTACATCCTCACTGCCACCCATTAGGTTTGTTTATCACTGTAGATTATGGGGGTGAAAAAAAGCAAGCACACCTGCCCTGCTTCAACTGCCATGAATTAATTTGGGGTTGATTAATGTGTCAGTGATTTAGAAACTTCCAGTCTGGCTGGCACCTGCTTCCTTCCTTATCTGTAATTTGCTTTCTGTTGCAGTGAAAGCAAGCACACCTGCCCTTCTTCAACTGCCATGAATTCATTTGGGGGTGATTAATGTGTCAGTAATTTTGAAACTTCCAGTCTGGCTGGCACCTGCTTCCTTCCTTATCTGTAATTTGCTTTCTGTTGCAGTGCAATTTTTTTTCACAGGACCTTTATGGTCTACTTGTAGCTATTCTATGAGCCTGCTGTTTGGGTCATAGCAGGGTCATAGAATAGTTGCAAATAGGCAACTGAACTCTGGAGGGGCCCCTCAGGAAGCACTAGAGTGAATGGTTACTAATGTTAAGTTTGAACTTTTGCACCTGGTGATTGCTTTCAGTTTAGCAAAAAACGTTTTTCTGCAATTTCGCGCAATTTGCGGGGCGCGAATCCGTGCGAGATCGATTTCGGAAGCCGCGAATGCGTGCGAATACACTATTTTTTTTTTGCAACGTGTATGTTCGCGTGATTTTTTGCGTGTTCGCAAGGCGCTTGTAGTGATACGTTTGCGAACTTACCCACGCGGTCGTACACGGGTGCGGCCATCTTGTTTGCGTGACGTAATTCCGTTTCCGGCCGCTATGTGTAATCTCGCAAAGTGTGCTGCTCGCTAGTACAATTTCGCGCGTGATCGCGAGGAAAATCTCGCGCGAACTTACCCACGCGGTCGTGAATGGGCGCGGCCATCTTGTTTCTCATTCATTGCTATGGTTCTGGGCATGCTTTCTGTATCCTCTCTGAATCTCTGCCATCCTTTGCTTGTTTGAATTTATTTGATCTATTTTACTTATTATCTATCCCTCTATTTTTCTAGCTCTATATTTTTGTGTTTTCTGCTACTTTTAGTTAATTTTAAACTACTTTTTTAAACTCTTTTCTTTTCTTCTTCCCTATTCTATTTCTTCTTTATCATTTAACTTCATTTCTGCCCAGACCATGGTAAAGGGAGCCGGGAAGCACCCTGAGAAGGGGAAGGGTCCCGCACCCCGTGCCCGGCTCCCGTGCGGGCGTTTGAGGGGGGAGCAAGTGATGCCACGGGAGATCTTTAGCGCAGAGGAGGTGGGCGCACTAATCTTCTACGTCCAGCGCCGCCTCCCCAAGACCATCCTGGGAGGCGGCAAGATCGCAACCGGCTATGGCATCCGGGAGCACCGGAAGCGGTGGGAGAAGGTGTGCCGGGCCATGTTTAAGCTCTCTGGGGTCCGGCGCACCTATAACCAGGCCACCCACCGCTGGACGGATGTCATGGACCGGGAACGGGACTTGCTGGACGCGCTCGGCGTAGAGGTCCCCGGGCTTGGTGAGTAGTAGTAGCTATTTCTAGCTATTTCATCACTACTCTGTTTTATCCGGCTCTGTTATTTGCAAATCTTTGTTCTTTACCAAGAGCAATAATGCTGCCGATTACATTGTAGGTAAATTATATTTCAAAATCTTCTATGCATTTCAGGTGCACTGCTCTCCTTCTCAGTAGCCTTGCTTGCTACTATGCTTATTTGTTTTGTTATTTGTGTTCATTTCATTGGCCTGAGAAATTATGTATGAGTGTAGTGTAAAGAACTGCGTAATGCTAGACACTAAGGGTCATATTTTCAATTACCGGCGCATCCCTGCAAAGTAGCAGGGATGCGGCAGTAATTGTGTGCCATGCCACCACCACCACCCATGGGCCCAAAACGTCACAGAAGCCTTACGCATCTGTGCCGTAAAGGCGGCGCATTGCTGGAGTTGCGTGCCAACGATGGTGCAGCTCCAGCAATGCTCTGGGGTGCCCTATCTCCCCAATGCTGCATCAAGCCGTACGTCGGCTTCAAGCAGGCGCAGGGTTTCAATCACGCATCATTGTCCTAAAAGTGACTGATTGACATCTTGTAGATTTCCCTCAGCCACTTTTAGGATTCGTTCCTGCGCAGGAACGCCCTCCCTTGCGCCGGAGGAATGGAGGAATGTGAGCCGCAAGGGACTTCTAAATCAGCCCCAACAGACTGAAGTCCAGTACTTCCTTTTAGACACATGGCTATAAGAAGAAATAGTGGTGGTGGTCGGTGGATTGATAGTTTGAGTATTCACTGATCTGGAAGCAGGATGGACTTTGTCTGTCACTTCGCGTGCTGCGGACTGCTGCCTGCCAGGCCTAGGCAAACCTTTTTAGTAGTCTGTTTAGTGAGTTACATAGGAACTTTCAAAGTCAACGGTCCGCAAATCAGGCAATACGAATAACGTAGTATACCACATGAGATAGGTCAATATATCCCGTGGAATAGTTGTCTATCTATTTGCTATTTCTCCAAAATATTTTGTTATTGTTCTTTTGAAATGTTTGATTTGGTTGACAAATCTCATCCATGTTTTCTGGTCTTTCTTTCTTTCATGTTGTACATCAGCTCCCCCCAAGGGCAAGAGGACACAGGAGGAGGAGGAGGAGGGTGCTGTTCAGGAGGATGCAGGCCAGGATCGGGCAAGCGAGGGCTCCTTTGCTGGCCCCAGTAAGTTTTAATTTTAATATAGAGTACCTATTTTTTCCTAGCGTTTCTCATTCGATTTTTTCTAAATCGTCTTTGATCTTCTTGTAGACTGGATCTAAATTCTTATCCTGCCTCGACTATGACTCCCTGTGGTGTTACTAGATTATTCTTATTAGTCTGTCTGTGTAGCTAACTAAGATTGCACATTTGGCAATTCCATTGGACTCCCATTCTAGTCAGCAATAGCTCTATGCACTGAGTGCAGTCCTCTGGGATTGTCCATAATGTCTTTTCAAGTCTTCTAAATGTTTATGCTTTGACAATTGCCAACAATAAAAAGATGAATGACCACCAAGAAAGAATAAGATACTACTTTACTTTTGGTTTGGATAGGAGGACAATCCATTCTACTACTGTTGCAGGGACAAATCTGCACAAACCGAACTATGAACACTAAATAGTGCATTGTTTATTAATTATAATAGGCGCAGGTAGACTTTCTTTCCACATACCTCAGTGATATCAGACTTTGAAGAACCCCCAATCTCCTTAATGACTAGATAGTGTGGCAGAGTCATTTAGCTCCCAAAGTCACCGATGATTGATCCCCAATGATCATTAGATTATCCAACGCAGGACAAGAGTACGGAGTCAGAGTCAAGAAGTGCCAGAGGCACTCATGCTTGCAAAAATTCCAAAACCTTTAGCTCATCCACTCTAGTCTGGAGGACCAAAAACCACAGAGTCTATTTAAGTTTAAAAGCTTTATTAAAAGTAAACACATTTATTAAAATCAAATTTGTCATAAAAGTAAACGTTTAACTGAAAATGGAAAAGTGCTTAGTGCTAACGATTAATTGGACACATTTCTTGTGGAAAAAGGGACATTTTTTACTTTCGAGTAGACAGTTACAAATTATTACATTGTATTTCGTTTTTTTAACATTTGTTTATTCCTCCTAGACCAAATATTATATAGTAGTGAGTGGTGTATTCTAACATTCTTAAATGTACTTTGTAGGTGGAACATCTGGTGGCGGGGCCAGCGTGGAGGTGGTGGTCTTGGGCGAGGACTCTGGGGAGGAGGCGGTGCAAGTGCCGGACGTTCCTGTGAGGGTTCGCACGGTGGTGGCGGGAAGAGGTAAGCTATATATTCCTTACTTATTGAGATTGAAGACTGCATAGTGTGCTTTCTGCATGGGTGTATTATAAATCAACCAGGTAGTAGCCTCCTCTAAATGTACTTCGACTTAGCTGTGAAGTTTTTGGTGAGAAGAATCCCAATAAGATCTTAGATGAACTTGATGGATGGGATGAACGAAAAGCGAAAGAAGGGTGTAAGTAAGTGTTGAAGGACGAGAAATGTTATGATGGCTGGCAAAGAAGAATGATATGTGTTTGCTTGGCCCCCGAGGTGGCTGGGAAGGAAAGAATATGGTATGGTGCATGGCTGGGTCAATGATGAAGCAAGGATGGGTGGAAGGACAACAGCCTGGGTGGGTGAAACAGAAACTGTATGTGTGCATATACTTTGAATGGATGGATGCCTGGAGCATGGTATTATCTGACTTTTAGATAGCACATGTGTATCTAGAGAGAGTAGATGGTCACTGGATGAACTAAGTGTTACCTTGAAGAGCATGTAACACCGCACCCGCACGTCCGTTCCAGTGTAGGGAAGGCAAGGAAAATAAATTGTAAATTTGTCCAATACTACCATGAATAGTAGCAGTAGTTTGTATTGCAACTGCAAGCACAGCATATATCCGGTTATTACGGTGGACACTCCGTACCTCTCTTTATAACTTTAGTTTAGTAGTAGTACGTCATTCATGTGTGGGTGTATCACTGTTCACTCAATAATAAGCAAAGCACCTAAAGTCATCCCATATGTCATCAAATACATCCCATGTGAAGTGATAGATAATCAAATTATTTAGCTTCTTCATTTTCCTTTTCTAGTACTTATTTGCACTGTAGGGTGAAAGGTAAATTAATTAAGCAGTAGCCCTTGTAACAGAGTATTCTCAGTGCCACCCGTAATAGAAAAGTAATAGCTTCACCACCTGCATGTACTGGACCGGTACAGTAACGCAAGTCTGTCTCACTCATCATGGTGTGCGTCTGTTTTTCTCGGGTGCAAGTTCACTGCGCTGGCATTCTGCCGGCTTGCATAAGATAACGTACCAATTTTCCTAAACAAGAGAGAAGAAGAAGAATAAGACTGGTGTACTGTCATAGTCGACTGTAATGGAAGTCCATAGTGGTCGTAGAATTTGTTCATTAAACTCCCACTAATGTTAGAGCAAGGATGCAGAAGTGGGAGGTTAGATAGATACTGTCCTCAATAGTTATGTACTGTGCTTTCAATTTGCTACTTGTACTGTGACACAACTTTCGGCTCAATCACTTTGTGTTATTAATGTTAAGGAGCATTGGTTACAGACTATGTCTTTCTTTCTTCATATAGTTGCTCCTTCCAAATCGACATCACGGAGGGAGCAGGCTCGAATGGCCCGGCAACGGAGGCTGGATGCCACTGTCGCCGAATATCGGCGGCTGGTGGCCCTGGAGGAGGAGGGCACGCAGTCAACCGGTGGAACCACAACATCCTCCACTGGGACAGCTGCATCCTCCTCCGTGCCCCCACGGGCTGCCAGCCAGCGCAGTGCTCCAGCGGTACGGAGCCGGGCTAACAAAGCCAACCGCCACCGCCAAGCAGCAAAAAGACCAGCTGCCCCCCACAGGAGTTGCAAGGCACGCCAGCGCCGCCTAGGAGTCAGAATGTCCTACCTGGAGCAGGAGGTCCTTAGGTACAAGAACTTGGTGGAGGGCCTCCGCTTCGACCATGCCACCCTCCGCAAGGAGTATGATGCCCTGGCCGCAAAATTCACCAGCACCCTCCAGTAGTGGAGTGTCCCTTGCCCTTTTTTTAGAGACTTTTGGGGGGTGGGATTTGGGAGTTGGGTTCTTTTTGGGACTTTTCAAAGACAATCGTTGGGGTTAGGGAGGGTCTTGAGGGAGATTATTTTGTTAGGGCTACATAAATATACTTTTTTAAACTTTATCTGACCATACCTGTTTTTTAATGCTTTTCAGTCTGGTGGGTGGGGGTTTAACAGTAAGTTTGTTTTCCTGAAGAGTCCTAGGACTTTAGTAGTACTACCGTCAATCTCTCGTCTAGTCCTAATACTCCATTATACTACCTCCCACCAAACGCTTATCTTACCTGTAATTTGTGTTAGAAATTCGGGCTAGGCCCAGGGCTGGCTCCACGGGAAATGGAGATTAAGGTTGGCAATCCTGGGCGGATGAAATTTCCTCGTTGCGGTGGTACTAGTGGTGTGACACAGTGGCAGTTGCATGCCTATGGAAAAAAAGAAAACGAAACCTGGTTTGTCCTTACTGTAGCATTACAACGGTTACGGTACAATAGAGAATATAGCAGGTGACAGTACACTAGAACAGTGCCACAATGTAGCCTAACAAATGGTAAAGTATTGCAAGTATAACTAGTACTTGCATTGAATTTATTTGACATTGGCTCCTACTACTACAAGAAATAGTACTGAAGCTGAGTAAGTCTAGAATATATCCTCGTATTCCTTCACCAGCCTGTTGCTATGACCTTATCCTCCCCAGCAAGTGTGTGGAATTATTGATGTCATTTAGTCAGACATCAAGCAAAACCACACAGCCCGGGGGAAGAGGGTTAGGGTTTGGAAAATGGATGGGAATGGGGGCTTCTTTTTGGGTAGGTTTTGTTGAGAGAAGAAAAAAAAAGCACAGCATGGACAAACAATAATTGAAGATAAAGAAATCTTTGGGTACAAACTAAAGCTAACCACATGCAGTCACACTCATAGAAGAAAACAATGGATACTGTATCTGTATTCTGTATGTTGTTGGAGTTGTCCTGTTGAATTTGGTAAGTAAGTTGCATGCAGCAAACAATTCCTCTTATTAGCGGCACTCCTCCATTCCAGCTGACGCTTCGTCCATCAATGTTGGTGACCAGTGACCACTGACAGAAGACACCCTGTCCACTGCCTGCCTGGCGGATGTTGACTGAAACCCGGCCTGTAATTATTGAACGGAAAACAGAAAGTGCTATTACAATACCACTGATAAATAAATATAAGGTATGTACGCTGTGTGGTGCAAAAAGTCACACTTTGATTTTCCTAATAGACAGTACAATATTTTTGAAATTGCGTAATCTGTCTGAGTCACCTTTTTAAGGATAAATAAGTATGGCCAAATTAATTTAGCGGATCTTTCCCCTCAAGCTAGGTGTACTGTAAACTGTGTTTTAGAACAAAATTAGACCTTCCCAGCAATGCTCCCACCAAGACCCTTACTAAAGCCAGTCGCAAAAATGTAGAAGACCCCCAATCAGATCTCAAAAAACGAGGCCTAGCAGAAAAATTGTGACAAAACGTACTTTGAAAGTAAAAGTAGGCCCAAATACACCCTTACCCACCGTGGATTGTATTCAAACCACTTGCAAGCAAGCAAAAGTATCCATAGCCAGCATCGCTCCAAGAGTGCTCTAAGACCCCAGAACTCAGTTGCAAAAATCTAGAACACCCCAAAACACATGCAATCCTGCTGCTAGGGCTAACCCTAACAAACCCTAAGTTACAAAAAGTGCCAAAAGGTTTTTCCTTATGGATTTTGTTCAAACCACTTCTATCCGGTATTAGACCTTCCCAGGAATGCCCCAAGAGACCCGCCAACCCACCCGCAAAAAAGCATGCGACAACACCCCCAAACAGCCAAAAAGCAAAATCTCATACTTACAATATCTCTCGACCTTCGGTCCAAACGCGCTGTGCAGCTAGGTCATCATCATAACTCCTGTTTTCCACCACGGATTTCCTGAAAAGCAAATGCAATCAAGATTAGACTGTCGCAGCAGTGCTTCGACAGAGACCCCGCAACCCACCCACAAACACCAGGAAGCCCCCCAAACAGGCCCCCGAAAACGCTACATTGAGCAAGATGTCAGAAGAAATAGCAAAAAAAAGGCTTTTCCTTACGGATTTTGTCCAAACCACTTCTATCCGGTATTAGACCTTCCCAGGAATGCCCCAAGAGACCTGCCAACCCACCCGCAAAAAAGCACGCGACAACACCCCCAAACAGCCAAAAAGCAAAATCTCATACTTACAATATCTCTCGGCCTTCGGTCCAAACGCGCTGTGCAGCTAGGTCATCATCATAACTCCTGTTTTCCACCACAGATTTCCTGAAAAGCAAATGCAATCAAGATTAGACTGTCGCAGCAGTGCTTCGACAGAGACCCCGCAACCCACCCACAAACACCAGGAATCCCCCCAAACAGGCCCCCGAAAACGCTACATTGAGCAAGATGTCAGAAGAAATAGCAAAAAAAAGGCTTTTCCTTATGGATTTTGTCCAAACCACTTCTATCCGGTATTAGACCTTCCCAGGAATGCCCCAAGAGACCCGCCAACCCATCTGCAAAAAAGCACGCGACAACACCCCCAAACAGCCAAAAAGCAAAATCTCATACTTACAATATCTCTCGGCCTTCGGTCCAATCGCGCTGTGCAGCTAGGTCATCATCATAACTCCTGTTTTCCACCACGGATTTCCTGAAAAGCAAATGCAATCAAGATTAGACTGTCGCAGCAGTGCTTCGACAGAGACCCCGCAACCCACCCACAAACACCAGGAAGCCCCCCAAACAGGCCCCCGAAAACGCTACATTGAGCAAGATGTCAGAAGAAATAGCAAAAAAAAAGGCTTTTCCTTATGGATTTTGTCCAAACCACTTCTATCCGGTATTAGACCTTCCCAGGAATCCCCCAAGAGACCCGCCAACCCACCCGCAAAAAAGCACGCGACAACACCCCCAAACAGCCAAAAAGCAAAATCTCATACTTACAATATCTCTCGGCCTTCGGTCCAAACGCGCTCTGCAGCTAGGTCATCATCATAACTCCTGTTTTCCACCACGGATTTCCTGAAAAGCAAATGCAATCAAGATTAGACTGTCGCAGCAGTGCTCCCAGACCCCAAAACTCACCCACAAACACCCGGAACCCGGCCAAAGAGCACCTCAAAGGCAAGCAAGTCAGCAAAAACGGCAAGAAATTTCCGCCTCATATTTGGTCCAAAACACTTTTATCCGTTATTAGAGCTTCACAGCAATGGGCCCAGAGCCGTCAACTCACCCGCAAAGAAGTAGAACACCCCCACAAGTGCTGAGTCTTTCTTGATTGGGCGTAATCCAGCCCTCTGCTTTGAGGGAAATAGGAGGAGGAGGATAGAGGAGCATGTTCTTCTGAACTTGTGAACCTGAGGAATGTAGACTGCGGCACCTTCAAATCAATAAGCAAACAAGTGAAGACAGTTCTGCTGATGGGCTTGTTTTTGGGATTAGGTGATTAAAGTTTGAATTAAATTAACTGTGCAAAACAAAGAAAGACAGACACACAGGAATAAAAGTGAATAAGGACGAAAAAGAAAGTTATTGATTCATTGTCTCATTTTCAGGGCTCGGTGTCAGGAAATAAGAAGAAGATTTCGTCATCATACTCTGCGAATTCAGGCAGGATGAGGTCAGCGTCACCGAACAGAGAACAAATCCCCTTATCTACGTTGCCGTCCTCCTCGTCTTCATGCGGCGTGCTTTCTCGTACTTTGTAATCTGGTGGTATGAGGTGCTGATTCATCTTGATCATTGTTAGCCTCTCCACATTTTTGGGCGAGAGGCAGCTCCGTTTGGGAGTTACAACGCCACCAGCAGCACTGAAAACACGTTCAGAAGACACACTTGCGAGTGGGCAAGACAAATAGTTTATAGCCAGGTTGGAGAGCTGTGGCCACAATTGTTTTTTCCCATGCCAATACTGCAATGGCTCATCATTGAGAAAGACCTCTGTTGAGTCATTCAGATAGTCCTGCACCATCGACTCAAGGTCCTCAACGCCGACGGTTCCTCCACTTTGCTTACTTTTTGCTGTGCCTGTGACCTTTTTTCGAGAACCATACCCAAGCAAAGTTAGCCAATCCTCTTCAGCAGCCACTGTTACTCTTGTGTGTGGTGCAGATGATCCGGTTGCCGGTGTCTTTAACGGCTGAGAGGTCACTTGTGCCAAGGCCACAGGTGCAGAAGTGGATTGTTTTGACTGGGGATGGCCTGCTGATGCTTATGCTGATGTACTGCCTTCTCCTTCAATATCCTGCCGTTCTTTTTCAAACCTCTTGGCTGACCAGGCTAGCCAACGTTTGTACTTTTTAACATCTTCATCAGCAAAAGGAAAGAATGCTTGGCCTGCCAGCGCCTTTTTGTAGCGTGGATCCAGAATAGTAGCACAAATGTAATGCTGTTCTGAGTTGATCTTTTTAAGACGTTCATCACCACGTAGGCGCTCTAATAATTTCTCCGACAAAAGAAAAGGGTCTTTGTTTTTTTCATCTTTTTCTAACTCAGAAGACACCGCCTTCAGTTGGTGCTCCAGCATGCACAACAATGGGATAGCTTTTCCCAAATTACAGTCCTCCTGGCTGACTGCACGTGTGAAGAACTCAAAAGGACGAAGCATGTCTGTCAGGCTTTTAACTATGTCCCATTGCGCCGCACCCATCCACAGGTCCCTCTGAGCTGTACCCTCTTTTAAGAAATAGTGATCGAGTACGTATACTGCTCATACAGACGCTCAAGCATGTAGAAGGTTGAGTTCCAACGTGTTGCCACCTCCTGGATGAGTGCTTTCACTGGCATTCGACGTTCAAGTAGCAGGCTCCTCAGATGCTTCCGGGCCTTAAAAGAATGGCTGAAATGGTTGCACATTTTGCGGCAGGTGGCCATTACCTCGCACGCTGGACTGTCTTTATCACTCAAGAATTTTTGAACTACCAGGTTGATACAGTGCGCCAAACACGGCACTCTGAAATAGTCACCCAGCGCCATGGCCTTAACTACATTGGCGCCATTATCCGTGGAAACATAACCAATCTGGCGTTTTTTTGGGGACAGCCAGTGAAAGACCTTTTTGTTAAACTCGTCCAAAATGTTTTGTGATGTGTGACTTTTCTCCAAGCCAAACATGGCTAGTGTTGCATGTTTCCGAGCAGCTTTAAAAACTTGGTCCGTGTCAACACCTGCGTTTAGCTTTGCTTTAACACCTGAAAAAGAGA
The DNA here is from genome assembly GCF_964261635.1 of Lissotriton helveticus. NCBI lineage: Eukaryota > Metazoa > Chordata > Amphibia > Caudata > Salamandridae > Lissotriton > Lissotriton helveticus. Next base: position 105,961,524 of record NC_136065.1, read on the forward strand.
CCCAGTGTGCAGTGATGCACATGTAATCAGCGCCTGCGCCACTGGTCCACATGTCTGTTGTCAGATGTATTGTGTGAACAGCACTCTTCTGCAAAGCTGCCCCAATCGCCTCCAGCACATCTTCATGTAGTGCTGGAACCGCAACTCTGGCAAAATAGAACCGGCTAGGAACCTTCCATTTAGGGCAGAGCGTTGCCACTAATTCTAGAAAACCTACCGCTTCTACAAAATAAAAAGGGAGAAGGTCCACAGCTAGCATTTTAGCCAGCTTAGTGTTATACAGACGCGTCAGTGGGTGGTTGCGTTCATATGGCACGTCTGAAGAAAACATGGTTCTAATGTTGCCCTGGACCAAGCATTTACGGGAGGATAATGACTTCGTTGACCCAATTATGCTCGCTGGTGAACTTTTGCGCGTTGGTGTCTCACTCGCTCCAACACTCTTAGTGTGCCTCACATGGGGTGTGCTGCTGACAGGGGTACTGGGTGTAAGTGAAGTGTTTGACACGTCTTCTTCCTCCTCGTCATCATCAGATGAAACATCAACGTTTTCTTGACTTCCAATTCGGGCTTCCTTGATCGCCTTTAGGTGCGCATACCATTGGACAGTGTGCTGTCTCCTAAGATGACCTCTCTGGCCTCTGGTACCATAGTTGGTACCAAACTTACCACGACTAACTGCAAGCTTACAAAGAGTACAAATGGCAAACTTTTCCCATTTTTGGGCAAACAGTAAAGAAGTCCCAAACTGGGGACTTGAAGTGTCTGTGGGGCCTGGAGGAGGCGGCGATACTGGTGGTGGTGGTCATGCTGCTAATGCCAGATAAAGTGGAGGATCTGGATTGCCCAACTTTTGTACGTTGTGCACTTTCACCGCCACTAATTAAGGTCGAGGTGGATGGAGGTCCCTTCTTGTGAGAAAGAAATATGGAAGCGGTACGAGTTGGTGTACTACTTAACTCCAATGATTGTGGTTTTTCCACTGCCTCCTCGTCGACAACATCATCATCATCACGCTCAGCAGCTTTTCGGGCTAGGGTCAAAATGTCTGTTTGCTGCATGCCCGCTGGGGCTGCAGTGACCTTTATGATGACTGGGTCGTCGTTGTCAGAGTCTTCATCAGCAGCAGTATCCGCCACCGCCACTTCTTGTTGAGCCTCATCATCACACTCCATAACTCTGAGACTTTGGACGAGCTTCCTTTTACGCTTAACTACCTTTGTCATATCATGGTGTGCCTCACTCTCAGACGGCAGTGGTGCTGGTTCCCAATTTTGATCTGTATCATCAGAAGGAGGTGTGCTTGGAGAAGATGTAGACACTAAGCATGGGCGCAAAATCCGTTCCGCTCGCGGATTTTTCGGATTTTCGGTAAATCCGCAATCCGCGAACTCTCACGGATGTGGCGAAAATACGCAAATCCGCGCGCGCCGGATTTTTTGCTTGTGTTCGCACTGCTCGCGGGCCGCGGCGTGGGCAGCAACAATCTCGCACTCGCGAAATTACAAAAATTACAATTGGGGAGGGGTGAAGGAAGTGACCCAGTCTCCAACTTCCTCTTCCTGTCCAGCAAGCTCCTCCCATTGCTTAGTCCATTTCCTGGCCACTTTGAATTCGATCTTGACTGGGAAGGATTACTTTTTGTGGATGCTGCTGGAGATTTGGCTTTGAGGCCTTTTGGATTACTTTTTGATTAGAAATTTGATTTACAAGTAAGTTGATAAGTTGATGTTGTTTGTTTGTGGTGATTTTTGTGTGTGTTTTTCGACTTTTTGGGGTGGGTTTGGGGGCTGGCTATGTGTGGGAGGCCATTTTGAGGCATGGTCCTGCAGGTCCTGGCCATGTGGATGGGGTCAATCGGCCATTTTGAAGTCAGGCAGTGTGTTTTGTGCCCTATGCCCACCCAGTCTGCTCTGATTGCTTTCATTATGCCCAGGGGGCCTCGAACTCCCGCGGATTACCCGAAAATCGGATTTTTAAAATTTTTTTTGCCTGTGTTCGCACTGCTCGTGTCCCGCGCAGCAACAATCTCGCACTCGCGAAATTGTAAAAATTACAATTCTGCACATGAATTGAAAACTACCAGGCTTAGTTATGGGTGCATGCATGATACAACTGTTTTCTTTAATTTTAACATTATTCTGGCCAGGGCATGGATGGCATTGGATTGTTGTGATTTTTGTGTGTTTTACGACTTTTTGGGGTGGTGTTGGGGGCTTGCTGTGTGGGTGGGGGCCAGTTTATTGCCTGGTCCCGTGTGGGTGGGGGTCTAGGGGCCATTTTTAAGCCAGTTTGTGTGCTTTGTGCCATAGGCCTGCACCCAGTGTGCTGTGATTTTATCATGCCCAGGGGGCCCAGAATCCGTCTGTTCGCGGATTTTGCTGGTTATTCGCCACGTTCGCGTCGTGAAGCAACAATCTCGCACTCGCGAAATTGCAAAAATTGCAATTTCGCACCAGAAAACCACCAGCAGGCAGCATAAACCTTCTGAAACTTGATGGATGGCATTGGATTGTGGTGATTTGATTGGTGTTGTGTTTTTTGACTTTTTGGAGTAGGGGTTGGGGGCTGGCTATGTTGGTGGGGGCCATTTTGAGGCATGGTCCTGGCCATGTGGATGGGGGTCAAGCGGCCATTTTGAAGGTAGGCAGTGAGCTTTGTGCCATAGGCCTGCACCCATTTTGCCTTGCTTTCACCCATTGTGCCCAGGGGGAGTCAGTGGTACATGAAACTATAACCCTCTGTGTGTGTGCTATCTTGGATCAATGTTAAATTCCTGTTTCCCAAAAATTTAGCAATTCCTAATTTTGAAATTTCCATATTGTGTGGTGTGCACGTGTGTATTCATAAATGCCTACTTGCAAACTATTTATTGAAGCGCTACATATGCAACATATATTTACTGATGTTCCTCTGTCTTCGTTTGCTTTTAGGTGCACAAAGTCAATAACTCCGCATCATCGTTGAGCATCAGTGCCAGGAAGAAGTCCTGCTTCGGCCTGCTGTTCCGACATCTGAAGAAGATGGCTCCAAAAAGAGGTGCCCGTAGCTCCTCTTGCAAGACAGATGTCTCTACTAAGGAGAAGAAGAAGCAAGTGGCACCACTTACCAAGGAGACTGGTGGCTCGACCACTAAGTTTTTGTGGAAAAAACAAAAGTCCACCATGAGTGCTGCACAGGTAGCCTGTTTAGTGGTTGAATCACCAACGACCAGTGATGTTGGCTCATCGCAAGAAAGTAGCAACACACCATCAACACAGGTTGTAACTCATCTCACAAGTACTATTCAACAACCAAAGCCGCAACAACAACTGCATGGGCTACTAGTACAAGCACAAGTACATGCGCAAGGAGCTATCCGAGAAGGAGCTGTCCGAGAAGGAGCTGTCCGAGAAGGAGCTGTCCGAGAAGGAGCTGTCCGAGAAGGAGCTGTCCGAGAAGGAGAAGGTCGAGAAGGAGCTGGTCGAGAAGGAGAAGGTCGAGAAGGAGCTGGTCGAGAAGGAGAAGGTCGAGAAGGAGAAGGTCGAGAAAGAGAAGGCCGAGAAGGAGAAGGCCGAGAAGGAGAAGGCTGAGAAGGAGAAGGCCGAGAAGGAGAAGGCCGAGAAGGAGAGGTCCATGGAGAGTTGCAAGTAGAGGTCAGTGAAGAGGCCCATGTAGCGGCGCATGGAGCTGTGCAAGTGCCCACAATGGTTCTTCTTCCAGGAGTAGGGGCACAGGAGGAAATTGACTTTGGAGCCGGGGTATGGTATCATGTCAGGAAGACAAAGGCACTCCTCCTGATGATTCATTTTCTCCCAGCTCCCCAGCAAGGAAAAGATCAAGGAGTGTGTGTAGAAGTTCCTCTTCAAGCCCCGCTCCATCAGATGATCTGGATCTAGATTGGCAACCATCTCCGACGTCTGAGAGGGAGGCACACCACTCGCTGCGAAAGGTATCATAAGTTAAAAGGAAGGGCCCCGGAAAGCTCATACTTATGGATCCGAACGCCGGACTTGATGAAGTGGTTCATTCTGATGTTGATGAACAGGATGACAGCAATGACCTAGTCATCACACACGTCATTCCAGCCACACCGGCCATGCAGCAGACAGACATTTATACCCTATCCCGACATCATGCTGAGTGTGACCCTGGCGACGTGGCACTGGTAGCACCACCAACGCAGTCAAGTAGTACAACAAGTTCAACAAAACCTACAGCTCCCATATTTTCTCCCCAGAGGGGGACTCCATCCAGCTCGACTCCCTCAAGTAGGGTTGCTGCAATAATTGCACAACCCAGTAGATGTCTGCAAGGCTCATCCACCCCTGCTTCATCTGGCATTGGCAGTATCATCTCGTGCGGCAAAACCAGAAGTTTCCAGTCCCCAGTTTGGAACTTTTTTAGTGTCCATGAAAAATATGATAACATAGCCGTTTGTTGCATTTGTAAGACTAGAGTTAGCCGTGGTAAGACTGGTACCAACTATGGAACCGGAGGCCAGATAGGTCATCTTCAAAGAAGGCACGCTGTCGTATGGTTTGCGCACCTAGCAAACATCAAGGGAAAGCAATCCCAAAGGGCAAGTGGGCAAAATATACCCATACTAGGTGTTTCATCTGAAGATGACGGGGAGGTAGAAGAAGCGTCAGACATTTGTCCGGTTGCACCCAGTACCCCTGGCAGCACCACACCCTCCGGAACACATAGGAGGCACACTGAGAGTCTGGGAGACACACCAATGCGGAAAATGTCAACACTGAGCACAAGTGGGTCGAAGAAGGCATCAGCATCATCCAGTAAATTTGTCCAGCGCACCATTTCAGCCATGTTCTCCTCAGATGCGCAATTTCAACGAAACCACCCAATTGTACGCCTGTATAACACTAAGCTGGCTAAAATGCTAGCGGTGGACCTTCTCCCTTTTTCGTTTGTCGAAAATGTGGGTTTTCTTGAACTCGTGGCAACACTGGCCCCTAAATGGAAGGTTCCTAGCCGGTTCTATTTTGCCAGGGTTGCTGTTCCAGCACTACATAAAGAGGTGCTTGAGTTGGTTGGGGCAGCTTTGCAGAAGAGTGCTGTTCACACTATACACCTGACAACAGACATGTGGACCAGTTGCCAAGCCCTTGATTACATGTGCATCACTGCACACTGGGTCTCTTTTTCAGGGGTTGCAAAACAGATAAATGCAGGTGGTGACTTGGCCGAGATTTTTAAGGGTGCTTGTAAACATGCAACATTAGCCATGTTTGGCATGGAGAAAAGTCATACTGCAGCCAACATTTTGGATGACTTTAACAAAAAGGTCTCGCAATGGCTGCCCCCAAGAAATTGCAAGGTTGGTTATGTTTCTACTGATAATGGCAGCAATGTAGTTAAGGCCATGGAGAACGGTTACTATTTCAGAGTGCCGTGTTTGGCGCATTGTATGAACCTTGTCGTGCAAAAGTTCTTGAAAAAAGAACTTGCAGTCGACAAAATACTGACCATCTGCAGAAGAATATGCACACATTTCAACCATTCTTTTAAGGCCCGGAAGGAGCTGAGGCGCCAGCAAAATGTACGTAGAATGCCAGTGAAAGCACTTATCCAGGAGGTGGCAACACGTTGGAACTCAACCTTCTACATGCTTGAGCGTCTGCATGAGCTGTTTCCAGTAGTCAATGAGTATTTCTACAACCTGGGTGGTGATACGACAGAAATGATGCTAGCGGTGGAGCAATGGCAGCTAGTTAAAAGCCTGACAGACATGCTTCGTCCTTTTGAGGTCTTCACGCGTGACGTCAGCAGGGAGGACTGTTCTTTGAGCAAAGCTATCCCATTGTTGCTGAAGCTCGAGCACCAAGTCAAGGTGGTGTCTTCAGAATTAAAAGATGCTGGAAAGAATGAAGCATATGAGTTGGCGCAGAGATTATTACAACGCCTAGTTAGCAATAAACGGCTTGTAAATATCAAGAAACAACAGCACTACATTTGTGCTACTATTCTGGATCCACGTTACAAAAAGCCATTGTTTGGCAAAGTAATAATTCCTTTTGAGACATCAGATGTTACAGAGTACAAAGGTTGGCTAGCTCAGTCAGCCATTCGTTTTGAAAGAGAGCGGAAGGAAACTGTAGGAGAAGACAGTACTACTAGTGAATCAGCAGGCCATCAGGCGTCCCAAAAAAACACTTCTGCATCTGTGCCTGTGGCAGAAGTGAGTGACTTTTCCTCTGAGCCGTTAACCACACCAGCAACCGTATCATCTGCACCAGGCCCAGGCGATATGTCTGAAGCGGATTGGCTAAGTGAGCTATGGTTTCCTTGTCCCAGAAAGGACACAGAAGTGCAAAGTACAGGAATCCGGGAGGACATTCTTTCAATGGTGCAGGCCTATCTGGATGACTCAACAGCGGTCAATATTACTGAGGACCCATTGGCGTATTGGCATGGGAAAAGAAACATAAGGCGAGAGCTCACCAACCTGGCTATCAATTACTTGTCTTGCCCACTCGCAAGCGTGTCTTCAGAACGTGTTTTTAGTTCTGCTGGTGGCATTGTGACTTGCAAAAGGTCCCGCCTCTTGCCCGCAAATGTGGAGCGGCTCACCATGATAAAGATGAACCAGCACTTCATACCACCAGATTACAAAGTACGAGAATGCACGCAGGAAGAAGAGGACACCGACCTACCTGAGGAAAGTTCTCCTCAGTTACCAGAAGTACTACCGACTCAATTTGCAGAGTTTGAGGACGAGCTCTGCTTCCCTGACAGCGAGTTCTGAAAATGAGTCAATGATTCATTAACTTTAACATTAGTCCTTATTCACTTTTATTCCTGTGTGTCTGTCTTTCTTTTTTTAGCAAGTGCTTCATCACATTCACAACAAAACTGTAATCAACCAATCAAACAACAAGCCCATCAGCAGAACTGTCTTGATTTTGATGCCGCAGCATTCCTCAGGTTCACAACAGTTAGTTGACAAGAACTCAGTCCTGGTCGTCTATCCTCCTCCTCCAGACTCACCCTATCCATTTCCCGTAATGCTGATGCCTGGAATCTGCACAATGAAGAAACTTACGTTGACGAGTCCCCTAAAGAGGGACTGTCTGGAAGTAGTGAGTCCTCATTTAAATACATTTTGCTAAGTGTGACTTTTTTGCGTTTGGGTTTACGGGTCTTGGCTGGGCCATTGCTGGCAAGGTCTATTAAGGGATGAAATTGGTTAGGCATTTACTTTGGAAAACATTTGGCCAATTACACGTGAACGTTTAGGCGTTATTATTGCTCGCTTGCCTGTCTTAGGGGTGCTGTCTGTGGGGCTTCTAGGATTTTGGGGTCTGTGAGCATCGCTGCCATATTTCTAATGTTGATTGCTTTTGTTTTGCAGAAAATCCACGCCGGGAAACTCCAGTTGGGGCCCTGCTGCAGAACGCTTTAGGACACTGTGAATTCCAAGTGGAGCCAGCCCTCAAACACACATTACAGGTAAGATAAGCGTTTGGATGGGAGGTAGTATAATGGAGTATTAGGAGAGGCGAGAGAGTGACAGTGGTACTAGTAGTAAAGTCCTAGGACTCTTCAATTAACAAACTCTGTGACAGGCATTTACTTTGGAAAACATTTGGCCAATTACACGTGAACGTTTAGGCGTTATTATTGCTCGCTTGCCTGTCTTAGGGGTGCTGTCTGTGGGGCTTCTAGGATTTTGGGGTCTGTGAGCACCGCTGCCATATTTCTAATGTTGATTGCTTTTGTTTTGCAGAAAATCCACGCCGGGAAACTCCAGTTGGGGCCCTGCTGCAGAACGCTTTAGGACACTGTGAATTCCAAGTGGAGCCAGCCCTCAAACACAAATTACAGGTAAGATAAGCGTTTGGATGGGAGGTAGTATAATGGAGTATTAGGAGAGGCGAGAGAGTGACAGTGGTACTAGTAGTAAAGTCCTAGGACTCTTCAATTAACAAACTCTGTGACAGGCATTTACTTTGGAAAACATTTGGCCAATTACACGTGAACCAACACGATGACAGTGTTCAGTAAAACGAACTTACTGCAAAACCACCACCCACCAGGCTCAAAAGTAGTAAAAAAAAAGATATGCTCAGATAAAGTTTGAAAAAGTATATTTTTATATCCCTAACAAAATAATCTCCCACAAGACCCTCCCTAACCCCAACAAATAAATAGTCCATCAAAAGTCCCCAAAAAACCCAACTCCCAATTCCCACCCCCCAAAAGTCACGAAAAAAAAGGGCAAGGGACACTCTAGGGATGCATGGTGTTGTTAACTTTGGCCTCCAGGGCATCATGCCTTAGGGCCAGGGCATCGTATTGCTCCCGGAGGGTGGCGTGATCTAAACGGAGGCTCTCCACCAAATTTTGGTACTCCTTCCATTTCCGGACCTCCGCCTCCAGGTCCGACACTCTGCGGATTGCTCGGCACAAGCGAGCCTTTACAGTACTGTGAGGTGCAGCTTTTGCTGCTCGGCAGTGGCGTCTGCCAGCACGGCTCCGTTTGGCTGGAGCACTGCGCTGACCGGCAGAACGTGGGGTCACGGAGGAGGATGCAGATGTCACGTTGGAATTACTGGACTGCGTGTCGTCCCCCTCCAGTTCCACCAGCCGCCGATATTGGGCAACAGTTGCATCCAGCCTCCGTTGCCGGGCCAGTACAGCCTGCATACTCCTTGTAGGTTTTGTTTTAGTATGACCAACTATATGAAGAAAGAAAGACATATTCTGTAACCAATGCTCTTTAAGAATATGATTAACACAAAATGATTCAGCAGGAAGTTGTGTCACAGTACAAGTAGCAACTAGCCAGCGCAGTACAAAAGAAACTATTCAGGCCAATATCATGGGCGTCCACAGGGATGGGCAAGAGAGGGCGCGATTGCCCTCCTCTGGATCGCAGGTCCATCCAGTGCTGGCCCAGTGACAAATTACAATATGGTAATTACAGCAGGCTGGGACCGACAGACAGATAGAGGCAGAGACAGAGAGAGAGGAAGACAGAAGGAGAGAGAGAGAGAGGGAGGGAGCCAGAGGGTGACAGAGGGAGGATGAGGGAGGGAGACAGAGAGAGAGGGAGGGGGAGAGAGAAAGAAAGATGTGTGTAATGTGTATGCCAGGTCTGGTGGCTCAGTGGACGAAGGCATCCGCTGCAGGGGCATGATTTCAATTTCATGGTCATATTTTTTTTTGTTGCTCTAGATCCACCCCCCTCCCCCACTGACCCTGCCCCCTTCGGTGCGGCCCTTGGCCACAAACCACACTATCAATCATGTCAGGAGTAGGACTCAGGAGATGGTGATGATGTTGCACCCCCCCCTGGAAACATTTCATAGTATGTTCGTAGTTCATCCAGTGACTGTCTACTCTCTGTAGATACACATCATATGCTATCTAAGAGTCAGATAGTACCATGATCCAGCTTACCTGTACTCGCCACCACCACTGTCTCCTTCCTCACAGTCTGTACTTCTTGGTCCTCTTGCGCCGCCTCCTCCCCAGAGTGATCCTCGGACTCGGAGTCGATCACTATTACTACATCCGAGCTGGCCCCGCCACCAGATGTTCCACCTACAAAGTAGATTTAAGAATGTTAGATTACACCACTCACTAGTATTTGGTCTATGAATGAAGAATGTGAAAACAACAGAAAAAGTAATTGACTGTCTACTCTAGTCTAAAGTAAAAATGTCCCTCCTTCCAGGGAAGGCTGTTGTCTTGCTGCACTTTTTTGTCACAATTGATGAATGCTTGATTAATTTTAACACACACCATTTTTCTCTGAACAGACAAAAACTGGACTTCTAAGGACAAGAGCAACATCAACTTCAAACCAGGTGAAAGCTCGGCTCGACCACAAGAAATGTGTTCCATTACTCATCAACTCAGCACCAAGCACTTTTCCATTTCCAACTAACTTTATTTTAATATATGTGTTTACTTTAACTTTTAATAAAGCTTTTAAACTTGAATAGACTCTGTGGTTTTTGGTCCTCCAGACTAGAGTGACTGAGCGAAAGGTTTTGCAATTTTTGCAAGGAGGAGTCCGTGCCGCTGACACTACCAGGTTTATACAGTGTGCCAAACACGCCACTCTGAAATATTATTACTCTGGTCTTTGGTGTCCATAGTTAGGTTTGTGGAGAATTGTCCCTGCAACAGTAGTATTATTGATTTTGCTCCTATCTAAACACTATTTCGAAAAAATTAAATTAGGAACGCTTGGACAACAATAGGTCCTCTATATTTAAATGAAAACTTACTGGGGCCAGCAAAGGAGCACTCGCCGCCCTGGCCTGCATCCTCCTCCTTTGGAGCCACTGCATCCGCTTTTTCTGTCCGCTTGCCCCTGGGCGGACCTGACGTACAACATGAAAGAATGAACAGAAAACATTGATGATTGCTGCTTGACGATGTCCTTGACAACCAAATCAAACATTTAGAAAGAACAAGAACCAACTATTTCAGTCAAAAAGAGGGCTACAAAGGAAGGACTGCACCTGAGCCTCTACTCTAGGGGCAGATTTACAAGCCCCTTGCAGCTCTTTTGCTCCATTCTTGCGTCAATTTTGTGACGCAGCGCCACAACAAGAGAGGCGCCATGGTGTGGTGTATATTAACAACGTGACGCATATGGGAGATGCATCCCATTCTAAAGCCCTGCGCCATAAGGGAGCGTTCCAGCGCAAGGGAGGGCGTTCCTGCGCAGGAACGCATGCTAAAAGTGGCTATGGGGAATATATAAAATTTCAATCAGTCATTTAGGACAATGATGCGTCACTGAAACCATGCGCCTGCATGAAGCAGATTTACGGCTTGACGCAGCATTGCTGGAGCTGCGCCATCGTTGCAACGCAACTCCATCAATGAGCCGCCTTTACAGCACCGATGCGTAACGCTTCGGTGACGTTTTGGGACCATGGTGTGCCGCATTGTAAATACGGCGCACCATGGGTGGTGCTGGCGTGCCGCACACTTTGCAGGGATGCGCAGGTAATTGCTAATCTGACACTTAGGGGCATACTTACGAGTTCTGAGCTGGACACCTCCAGATGTGCACCAGAACAAATGCGTAACGCAAAACTAACCTTGCGTCACGGCAGATGCGCCGCAATTACAATGCGGCAAACCCTGCCGCAAGGGTAGGCAGATGCGTGACGCATCTCGTGACGAAAGAGGGGAGCATCTCTAGAGTCGCGTCGCAGGCGCGATGCAACTATAGCAATGCTCAGGGCTGCCCAATACTCAACATACCGCATCAGTCCTTACGCCTGCTTCAAGCAAGCAGGCATAAAGAATTGACGTAGCAGCGTCGCGGAAGTGCCTGCGTTAAATCTTGTAGATTTCACGCAGGCACTTTTGCGAGGCGCACAGCTGCCTGACCGCCACCCCCCACCCCCCACACCCCCCCTGCGTGGGAACGCACCCATTGTGGGGCAGGCCCAGGCCTTAACGTGGCGCATCTCCTTAGATGCATCTCGTTGTACATGACTCGCATGGATTCGCCACGTTTACGTCGCTGTGCGTCAGGTAAGGCAGCGTAAACGTGGCGCAAGGGGCTTGTAAATCTGCCCCTTTGTGTCTAGCATTACGCAGTTCTGTAAAGTACACTCATACATTACTCAGCCCAATTAAATGAACACAAAATAGAAAACAAATAAGCAGTGGCACCGCCACAGAGAAGGAGAACAGTGCACCTGAAATGCACAAAAGATTTTGAAATATTAATTTACCTCTCCTATCAATGTAATCAGCAGCATTATTGCTGTTTGTAAAAAAGTTAAAGCAAACATTTGCAATATAACACAGTCACACAAAGCAGGAGAAAAAACAGAGTAGTGAGTGATGAAAAAATTGCTACTACTACTCACCAAGCCCGGGGACCTCCACTCCCAGCAGGTCTAGCAGGTCGCGCTCCCGGTCCAGGATATCGGTCCAGCGGTGGGTCACTTGATTGTAGGTGCGCTGGACCCCCGTGATGTCAAAAAGGGCCCGGCACACCTGCCCCCACCGCTTCCGTCGCTCCTGGCTGTTGGTATAACCAGCAGCGATCCTGCCGCCTGCCGCGATGGTCCTGCTGAGACGGCGCTGCACATAAAAAACGAGTGAGCCCACCTCCTCAGGGCTGAAGAGCTCCCTGGGCACCACCATTTCCGCCCTTAAACGGCCACACGGGAGCCGTGCACGGGCTGCGGGGGCCGTCTTGGGCAGCTTGACAGCTGTCTTCACCATGTTCTGGGCAGGTGTTAGCAGTAAGGAGACAAAATGAAAAAGAATAAGAGTAGGGAAGAAGGAAATAAAAGTTTAAAATGTAGTTGAAAAGTAAACAAAAGTAGCCTTAAACACAAAAATATAGACCTAGAAAAATAGAGGGATAGAAAAAAAGTTAAATAGATCAAAAAAATATTAAAACAAGCAAAGGATGGCAGAGATATACAGAGGATAGAAACACCATGCCCAGACACATAGAAATGAATGAAAAACAAGATGGCGGCCCGAACACGTGCGTGTAAGTAAGTTCGCACGCGATTTCTCTCGCGAACTCGTGCAAACTTGCATTCGCAAGGCGCTCATTGCGCGAGATTACACATAGCGGGCGGAAACGGAAATACGTCACGCAAACAAAATGGCGGCGCCCATACTCAACCTTGGGGTAACTCGCACGAGTTCGCGGCTTCCACGGTCGATTTCGCACGACGCCGCGCCTCGCGAATAGGGCGAAATTACAGAAAAACGAGTTTTGCAAAAGCAAAACCAACGAGCAGGTGCAAAAGTTCGAGCTCATCATTTGTAACCATTTACCTGTAGTGCTTCCTGAAGGGGCCCTCCAGAATCCGGTTGCCTACTTGCAACTATTGTGTGACCTTGCTCTGACAGTCACAGAATAGTTACAAGTATGCCATTGCATCCTGTTATTGCAACAAAAAGGAAAGGGAGCAGACAAGCAGGTGCCAGCCTTCATTAATGTCAGTTGGGGCAGGGCAGGTGTTGTTGTTTGCAAAACTTAAAGCACTTAGCAGGTGTGCTTGGCTTTGCCACAATAATGTACACTCACTGGTCAATCAGAGGGTGCTGTGATGACACCGAGGGTGGCATGGGTGTGCCAGCCAGAGGGTGGCATGGGTGAACAAGACTGCCAGTGTTGACAGAGGATGGCAGTGCTTTGCTTTGCCCTAATAATGTACACTGGTGAACCAGAGGGTGCTGTGATGACACAGAGGGTGACATGGGTGAGCCAGAGGGTGGCATGGGTGACCAAAGAGAGTGTCAGTGGTGACAGAGGGTGGCAGTGATGAAGAAAGCCTTGCAAACAGGCTGGGCACGTAGAAACAACAAGTTCGCAAAACTGGCGACCCGACAAGTAAGTTCGCAATTTGCGAAATTGTACAAAACCCTCGCGAACTTGCAGAAACCCGTGCGAACACACACCCCAAAAAAAAATACGCAAATCCACGAGAATTTGCGGATTTTGCGTATTGTCGCAATCCGCAAATACGCAAATTCGCGGATTGCGAATCCGCAAAATCCGCCCATGCTTAGTAGACACCACCCTTGATCTCTTCCTTGCTAAGGGTGTGGAAGACAATGAATGATCATCAGGAGGAGTGTCTTCCTCAAATGATACCTCGCCTTGATTGTCGATTTCCTGATGTGCCCCTACTTCGGGAGGAACAACTATTGTGGGCACTTGTGACCCTCCATGCACCTCTGCTTGCGCATCTCCTTGCGCTGCCTCTCCTTCCACATGTACTTGGGCTTGTACTTGCACATGTGTTTTTTTTTGCGGCTGTGGTTGTTCAACACTCGTCAGATGAGTTACAACAACCTGTGTTGATTGAGGGACATTGCTGCTACTTTCTTGCGATGAGCCAACATCACTGGTCAATGGTGATTGAACAACTAGACTAAGTGCCTCTGCAGCAGTCAAGGGCTTGGACTTAAGTTGGCGTGGTGGTGGTGGTGGCACTGAGCCCAATGTAGCGGGGGTGCTGCTCCCAGCTTGGTCCCCAGCAGATCCCGCTGCTGCTGCAGGCATACTTTTTTTTTTCCTCCCAAAAAAAGGGGCGGCCGGCACACCAGTCTCCTTGGTAACTTGCTTCTTCTGCTCCTTACTGGCAACTTTCTTGCTAGAGGAGCTACGGGGAACTTTTTTTGGGGCCATCTTCTTCAGAGCAGGTCAGAACAGCAGGCAGCAGTTGCACGAGTTGCAGAGTTGTCTGTGTCCAGACGTGACGTCGCGTGACGTTATGCTGCTGCACACACACACACTGCTGCAGGACTTCTTCCTGGCACTGGTGGTTCTCTTGAGTCTTGTGCAGCTAAAAGCAATGGAAGACAGAGGAACATCAGTTCAGTTATACACCCCAAAAATGGAAAAACACAGAAAAATCAGCACAATCCCATGCCATCCATGATGTTTACATTCAAGACACCACACAGAAAGACTAGGCCCATGCAACACTCACTACCCCTGGGCATAATGGATGAAAAGTAGGCAAAATAAGTGCAGGCCTCAGACACTGCCTCTCTTCAAAATGGCCCCTTGCACCCCAAGCACATGTTGCCTGTACCAGCCAGCACTCAAGATGGCCACCACCACCACCCACATGGCCAGGCCACCACCACCACCCACATGGCCAGTCCACCCCAAAAAAACGAAAAACACCCAAAAATCACCACAATCCAATGCCATCCAGGATGTTTACATTAAAGAGAGTGAGACCCCACAGGCACACTCAGTCCATGCACCACTACCCCTGGGCAAAAGGCCTCACCAGCAGCCCCAAAAAACGACAAAAAACACAAAAAACAGCACAATCCCAGCCCATCCATGGCCTCAATGGTGTTTAAATTCAAGAGGACACCCCCCAGAAAGACTAGGCCCATGCAACACTCACCACCCCTGGGCAAAGGGCCCCACCAGCAGCCCCAAAAAACGACAAAAAACACAAAATTCAGCACAATCCCAGCCCATCCATGGCCTCAATGGTGTTTAAATTCAAGAAGACACCCCACAGAAAGACTAGGCCCATGCAACACTCACTACCCCTGGGCATAATGGATGAAAAGTAGGCAAAATAAGTGCAGGCCTCAGACACTGCCTCTCTTCAAAATGGCCCCTTGCACCCCAAGCACATGTTGCCTGTACCAGCCAGCACTCAAGATGGCCACCACCACCACCCACATGGCCAGGCCACCACCACCACCCACATGGCCAGTCCACCCCAAAAAAACCGAAAAACACCCAAAAATCACCACAATCTAATGCCATCCAGGATGTTTACATTAAAGAGAGTGAGACCCCACAGGCACACTCAGTCCATGCATCACTACCCCTTGGCAAAAGGCCACACCAGCAGCCCCAAAAAACCCACAAAAAACAGCACAATCCCAGCCCATCCATGGCCTCAATGGTGTTTAAATTCAAGAAGACACCCCACAGAAAGACTAGGCCCATGCAACACTCACCACCCCTGGGCAAAGGGCCCCACCAGCAGCCCCAAAAAACGACAAAAACCACAAAATTCAGCACAATCCCAGCCCATCCATGGCCTCAATGGTGTTTAAATTCAAGAGGACACCCCACAGAAAGACTAGGCCCATGCAACACTCACCACCCCTGGGCAAAGGGCCCCACCAGCAGCCCCAAAAAACGACAAAAACCACAAAATTCAGCACAATCCCAGCCCATCCATGGCCTCAATGGTGTTTAAATTCAAGAAGACACCACACAGAAAGACTAGGCCCATGCAACACTCACTACCCCTGGGCATAATGGATGAAAAGTAGGCAAAATAAGTGCAGGCCTCAGACACTGCCTCTCTTCAAAATGGCCCCTTGCACCCCAAGCACATGTTGCCTGTACCAGCCAGCACTCAAGATGGCCACCACCACCACCCACATGGCCAGTCCACATCAACAGTACACCCCAAAAAAACTGAAAAACACAAAAAATCACCACACTCCAATGCCATCCAGGATGTTTACATTAAAGAGAGTGAGACCACACCACAGGCACACTCAGTCCATGCACCACTACCCCTGGGCAAAAGGCCACACCAGCAGCCCCAAAAAAACAACAAAAAACACAAAAATCAGCATAATCCCAGCCCATCCATGGCCTCAATGATGTTTAAATTCAAGAAGACACCCCACAGAAAGACTAGGCCCATGCAACACTCACCACCCCTGGGCAAAGGGCCCCACCAGCAGCCCCAAAAAAACGACAAAAACAACCAAAATCAGCACAATCCCAGCCCATCCATGGCCTCAATGGTGTTTAAATTCAACAAAACAGTTGTATCATGCACCCATAACCAACCCTGGTCCTACTGGATACTGTGGCTACCCACAATATATTTCATTTAATGTTCTGAAAAAGTTCCAAAATTGTAGTTGCAGCAACTGTAATGCCCCAAACAAACTTACTTGTGAAAGTTGATTTCTAATCCAAAAGTGATCCAAAGAAAGTCAAAAAGGCCTCAAATCCAAATATCCTGCAGCACCCACAAAAAGTAATCCTTCCAGGTCAAGGTCCAAATGAAAGTGACCAGCACATGAAGAAAGCACTGGGAGGAGCCTGCTGGACAGGAACAGGAAGTTGGAGACTGTGGGGCACTTCCTTCCTCCCCCCCCCAAAAAATGGACTCCTTGCAAAAAAAAAGGCCATGCAAATGTCAACCTGAGGAGTGATTCTGATAAAAATCATCATTTTCTGAAGGTTTATCCTGTTTGCTGGTGGATTTCTTGTGCAGAATTGCAAAATCTCTATTTCGCGAGTGCGAGATTGTTCCTGTCCGCCGCAACTACGTGTTCGCAATTGCGAACTCTCGCGAGGCGTGCTGTGCAAGGTGGCAAGCCGCGATTACGTATTCGCGGGCGCCAAACTCCCGCGGGATCCCGCAGCAAGATCCAAAATGGCGCAGCACTCGCAAAATATGATCGAGAAAAACAACTCGGCAAACGCTAAATGACGGAAAGTGAACGCCGTGCACCACGCCACGCGCCGCAATATTGTATCACCAAGCAAAAAATCCGCTGCGAGCGAATCCACGGATTTTCGACAAATTCGCGAGAGTTCGCGGATTGCGAATTTGCAGAAAATCCGAAAAATCCGCGATCGGAGCGGATTTTACGCCCATGCTTAACGATTTCCCAATTAGGGAGACTTTGAAGGGTGCCTGTGTACCTGGTTGGTGGTAGTGTGCTACAAGAGGTGCACACCGCTCCATTTAAAGTCAAGCATCATGTGTGCTAGACTCACATATCACTCACGCCTGCCAAGAGGCTCAAGCTCTGTCTGCATATTAGATGGGCATGAGCTGCGTGACGAGCATGGACCCTAATGAGAGCATGAGGCCTGCCTGGGTTTGAGTGGGGTTGGGCATGGTATCTGAGTGCGCTGGTTGAAGGCATTCCTCACATTTTACGGCCCCAGAGAAGAGTACCCTGGCTCCTGCTAACGCTGTGGTCAAGGAGATGGACAGAGGTCTTGTGACAATGTACAGCACCGGGTGCTTCGGTGAAGAAATGTGCCCTTTTTAGGTCTCGCCTAGAGTCGCAGCGCACGTGCTGTCACTCTGATGAGATCTATTGTTGTCAAGTCAACTTCGGAAGTGGGCTACAAGCTCTGCCTATGCTTCCCATTCGCGCACGTCACAGTTTATGCTAAAGCCTCGCTTCCTTTTAAAAGCAAGGCTTTTTGGTTACCGCGCTGTCTCTCTTCTGGCTAGCTAGGCCGCAGACCCTGTCCTCCATCTTCAATAGATGATACTCCAAGGGCATGCCCCCCTTTTGTGATCATCAACTAGCATTGCGAAATGAATACAGAAGACTCAACATTTCTTGCTCAATGGATGGGTTATACTCTAGCTCGTAAAATGCTATTTTACCTGGAGCGCTGAAATTCTTTGCACCCTTCCTGCAAGCACCTGCTCCACACTTTTACTTTTATAAGCCAAAGGGGTCGGCCTCACATCTTGAGGGACGCGGTCAGCCAGTCTTTTGTTTTGTATAATAACACTTTGCATGCTGGGACTTGTAGGCCTATCATGTAAAACGTGAAACAAGACATAGCATCCAAAGCACCGATGTCTAAAGAGCCAGTACTGGATGGTAGTGACCCTCGTGACAGGTGTGCATTAATTGCAGGGGTGGCTCCTCCACTAGGGAGGAGGAGCATCACCCCACTGCTTCCTCGCAGTGTGAGAAACAGAAACATAAAATGGTAAAACTACCATTTTATGTTTCTGCTTCTCGCAATGCGAGAAAGCAGAAGTGTTTGGTTGGGGGAGTGCGGGAGGCCGGGGCTGCTCTACCAGCAGGGCTGAGCAGGGGAGGATTAGTGTGCCCCCTCCTGAGTGAGCATGACTGGTTTGGGCGGCCCTCTGAGGCCGCCCAAACCAGTCATGCGCACTCTGCCCTTTCTCCATGCAGGCTGCAATGCAGTCTACAAGGAGAAAATGGTCGCCCCATAGGCGCCTGTCTGGGCGCCGTCCCGACCAATCACAACGTTGCCATTGCAGCATTGTGATTGGCTTAGGGGAGGGAGGCTGCCTGCTTCCTGTTCCTGCCAGAGGCAGGAGAGCAGGAGCTGAGAAAAGGCGAGACCCGGTCGGCCAGCGGACAGGTACGTTTTTAAAATGTATTATTACATTTACCACCCCCTCCCCCACCTACGATAATTGATGGCTGCGACTAATTAATTGGCTGGAATGGACTGTCACAGGGCCCGGTTCTAGCGGGGGCTGGGTGGCCTGGCCCACCCAAACATGAGCCTTGGCCCTCGCAGTGACGGTGCAAAGGCCAATACAAAATGGCATCCTTAATTTAAAACGCTACTCCTAACGTTTTCCTTCCTGTTCTGGGAGTTGAGTCATTTGGCCTGGGCTCTTTCTCACAGCCATCACCAATCACCCAACTATTTTAGAAAGGTGGGCTGTGTCATGCAGGAACAATAGGGGCATGGCGAAGGGAGCAAATTCTTTATTTGTCACCCAGTAACTTTTGCCTATGTCCTGCTGTGTTCAGCAAACCCTCTTAAAATATACTGCCCTCGAGTATGGATGACTTGATTCCTACACCTTGTAATCCTCATTGGCTTATGTGGCATTCCCTATAGACTGATTTACATACTTGTATGATTCATTGTCTCTGTATAATGTGTGCGTGGTGTAAAGTACTGTGACACCCTACACTGATATAAGTAGCACTATACAACAAATTAAATGTATATGAGAGAGTGGTACGGAGAGATGAAGGGCACTTTTGGAGGGTCGTAGTTATGGTATCTGCAAAGAAAGAGGCCATTGGTGGGGTGCCAAAAAAGACTTTCACTTTAGCGCTAAAGCCGGCCCAGTCATGGCCTTTCTGTTTTTATTTCATTAGCAGTCAGGTCATTAGGACAACTGTGGAACCTATTAAAGTGTGTTCTAATTATATTTACTGCTATGTTCAATGTTTTAAGTTTGAAAGTGATTTTAGTAATGTTTTTTACGGGAATAATGAAAGTAGAGCTGGATGGTGGCTGATATGGGGCTGAGGCCCAAGGTCAGCTGTGAGATAAGGTGCACAGGAGAGGGATGGTAGAAAAGATGCTAATCAGGCCTGGAAGTACTTGTTTTGAAGCCTGGCCTGGTGGAATTTGAGGGTTTTAACTTAGATCCAGACAAGCTCTTACTTTCAAATAACTCTCCACATGCTCTGTATATGCACAGAATTGATCTGTTATATCATGGTGACTGTTTGCAAGTAGATATGATGTAATCTAGGGCTTGTAGGCTACCACAAGAAGCAACAAATTGGGCCCGCAGTGGCCCATCCAAATGCACCCTTTTTCCACCCCAAAAAATAAATAAATCATGGAGCCGGGCCTGACCATCACCTGACTTGATGGAACAACCAGCACCCTTATAGGCCTGTGGTTTTATGAATGGATTGCAGCGCTGCCAAAAGCTCGTGGTCAGGTTTAATGACACATCATAGAACTGTTCTGGCGACATATATCCAGGCCTTAACCAACAGGAAACGCCTGCCACAGCAGTCACTGGCCACAATAATTGCCACTAGATAGCCCGTCACTGAGCCAGAGGTATGACCTCAGCAGGAAGTGATGCTGTTGAGGTCATGAAGGACCCAGCTGAAGATACTTGGCAGCAGAGGTGACTGCAGCTGTTCCTTGCCTCCCTGCATCCCTAAAAGTGTAGCTGATAGCTGGCAGCTCACCCACAAATATAAATTTAATTTTAAATCCTGCTGCACCCGTCCTATTTAGGCAGGAAGCGGGTGCGTTGTATTTGAGAATCCCCCCCGGCCTCTCACACCGCAAGCTCGTGCAGCTCCCCCTGACCTGGACTCTGAAACTGGCAGCCAGTAGCGGCCCATGGAGAGAGTTCCGTGGGGCGGTGAGGTGGGGCGGAGAGGGGCAGGGTGGGGGGTAGTGAACAACGGAATTCGGATGAACGGAGGTAAGTAAACAATTAAATAAATAAAATGAATTTCGTTGCGCACACTGCGATTTGTTTGTTATATTGAAAATTGTGTTTAACAAACCTACAGGTTTGCCTGTGCCTTTTGTGTTCCCCATTTTTTGTCCCCCCTGTTCTAGGATGCAGGCTTATTTTCCAATTGAATTGTTGTTTGTATTGTTCATGTTTGATTCAAAGTAATAAATATTACACCTCTGTCCGGCTGGACAAGTTCTACAAATATAATACTGATTGGGTCTATATTCATTCCCTCGTTTCTATTGTTGTTCTTATAAGGACCATTGTTCTCTATAATAGCTTAATTCCCAAGGTCCCTGGTAGACCTCACTTGGGTTCCCTTGTTTCTTTACAATAATTATTACAGAAAACAAGCCTCGAGCACAACAGAGCTGCTGTTGTAGTAGGACAGTGGCTGTCCTGAGAAAGATGAGAAAGTGGACGAAATAAGAGATACACCCTGAGTTTCCATATGAAGAGAATATTCAAACTTCACACCTAGGGCCTGATTACGAGTCTGGCGGTCTGAGGATCAACAGACTTGTGGGGGTGTGATGGTGGCAGTAGTCAGGGGCTCACACCACAATGCATATTACGAATTTCAGGACCACCAGGGGTGTCATGGATATTCTTCCTCCATTAAGCTTACGGCTGCCATGAAACCCCCTGTGCCCCATGCGTG
The DNA here is from genome assembly GCF_964261635.1 of Lissotriton helveticus. Classification (NCBI taxonomy): domain Eukaryota; kingdom Metazoa; phylum Chordata; class Amphibia; order Caudata; family Salamandridae; genus Lissotriton; species Lissotriton helveticus. Next base: position 105,982,668 of record NC_136065.1, read on the forward strand.
GAGGTGCATGCAGGGGGGCACATGTTGGGCCCCGTGTGCATGCACCCCCAATTCTAGCACATCCTTGCCATGCTGGAACACCCTGTGCAGTCCTGCGGTGGTGCCTTTCCAAGGCATACAATGGTGCCTTTGAAAGGCACAGCCGCAGGACTTCCAGGCCGCCGCCCGCCAAACCACGAAAAACCAGTAATCTGGTGGGCAGACGGCAGCCCTGTTTAGCCGTCTAGGAGTGGGGCGGTGGTGTGGCAGCGGCGTAGCGGCACACTTAAGGACTGCCAAACTCATAATCGGGCCCCTAGGCTTTTCACAGGACGTGAAGGTTTGAGAACTGTGGTAAATGAATTAAATATTACCTCATCTCAGAATTTCTATACTTAATAATCATAATTTCAGTCAAAGCAAAGAAAGGAGTCCGTGGTGCTCGAGTAAAAAAAAAAAGATCCAGTAACTCGAGTTAAGGGGAGAGCTTCAGCACCAAGCGGGTACAGGAGTGGTCTGCAGCTTTATTCACACATCAGAATATTTATACAGTTTTCAGTCAATAGGAAAAAGAAGAAAAGAGAAGTGACAAGAAAAAGGGAAGTGACAAGCAGTAATTTCCAACAGATGTGTCAAGGTAGGGGCGTGTCTTGTGTCTCGTGAGAGGGCATGCAATGTGTGGAAATGTGTTCTCTTTCAGTTGAAGGCCCTTCCTCATTCGAGGGTTTATCTCTGGCTTAGAGTCAAGAACAGGAACCATCTTGTGTAAAACAGGAACTATCTTGCTGGTTCTGGGAATTGGCTGAACCACAAGAGTCAAAAAGAGGAACTATCTTGTGTAAAACAGAGACCATCTGCTCTCTGGCTTGCAGTCAAGAACAGGAACTATTTCTTAAAACAGGAACTATCTGCTGGTTCTGGGAATTGGCTGAAGCACAGGAAGAGGTGGTCAATGAACTAAGATGCCAGGTGCAGGGTGTCTTACAGTTAAGAACAGGAACTACTTCTTAAAACAGGAACTATCTGCTGCTGGTTCCCAGAATTGGCAGAACCACAGTAATGTGTGGTCAATGACCGGGGGTGCCAGAGGCAGTCTGAAGACAAAATGGATGTCACACACAAAATGGGTGCTTGTCTGAATGAAAAAAATGGCTGTCAGGCAGAAACAGTGAAATGATGGGGCACAATTGTCAATTTTATTTCCACAGAACCCAGATTGAATTCTTGGTACTATTAGGATGATTGCCTAAGGTCTGAACTTTCGCCTGTAGCCAAAATCTCTGTTATTAGGTCTGACCTATAGACAGCTTTTGTTGTCTCACCAGCCTTATGTTTTCATGAAACAATTATAATAAAATGCATACAGATACATATACATAGAGGGACTTTTGGCCAGCCCTCTTCAGCCATTGCTCTGTTCAAATGCCATTTACATTTTGCTTCAGTTGCCCACAGCCTACAGAATTGGGCACTATGGGGCATATCATCAACACCCAGCACTAATTATCGCTAAGCGCACTTAGCGCTAGGATAATTATCGCTGGCTATCGCTTGTTTTTATCGCGGAGATAGAGCGCTATCAGTGACGCTTATCTCCAGAGCGATAAAAATAACTGAGTTAGCTGCCAAATGTGCAATTATCGCTGGGATTCCAGCGATAATCGCACAACAATTGGCGCTACATTGTGGATAGGGCAGGGCATACTTAACCATGATATCCACCTTCCATTGGATATCATGGCTACATCAATCTAAAAGCAGGCGTAAGGAAAGTAACGATAACCGCGCTTAGCGCTACTTTTCTTATCACTATGATTGTTAGCGTGCCCATTGATAATTGGAGAAATGTCGGTTAGCGACATTTCTCCAGTTATTTCGGGAAGCCCACTTTGCATCTCATTACAGATGCAAAGGGAGGCGTAGGGAAAAAAGGGTGCTAACATGCGATTATGCATGTTAGCACCCTCTTGTTAATAGTGCGAAATCATTATCTCTGCTTTTCAAGCCAAAAAAGCGGAGATAAGGCCCTTGATGATATGCCCCTATGTCTGCCAACTTCAGTCACTGGCTGTCTTCACTTAGAGCAGTGATACTCAAAGTTCGGCCCGGGGGCTCCTCCTGACCTTTACATGCAGACCTCTGGGCAGCAGCCGCACTGGGCTGCTGTTTACTCGACTCAGCACTAACATGGAATATGTTTTTAAATATACAGCAAGAACTTATTTAAAGGTTAATTGCAGTTAGAGGAAGGAAGTAACTATGCCCTTAACTTTAGGAACACCTTCATTTTTAAAGACGGCCACTAGATATACATGCTTCGCTTCGCTAACACCCACTTTACACCTCCAGCTGGCATCAGTGCGGCCCTCGGTCACACCATAAGCCAAACTTTGCAGCCCCTGGGAAAATGTTTGTGAGTACCCATGACTTAGAGTGATGGCATTTTGCTCTTGCACACATGCACATCCTTCTAGAAAGTAGTTCACTTCACTGCCAGTGCTGATAGGCCAATCTCTGCGTTCATCTCATTTTTTAAATTTATTTTTTCTATTTGTCATTTTTGGAATGGGTTGGTTTTTACTTTTATGGCAAACATCTGGACATCACCTCTAGACATTTTTACATATTTACTTGTATTACTTTTACACTTTTAATGTCTATAGTGCATGATTTAAAAAAAGATAAATTAAAAAATCGTGCCCTTGACTTGGCCAGACCTATTGGCTTTGCTAATGCCTGTTTCAGTGTGGAGCCTCCACCCATATAACCCCATCCAGTCCCTGGCTTCAGATAAACAAACCATGACATGCACAACATGACCCGACGTCACAAAGCACTGAGGGGCATATTATCAAGAATGGCGTTAAAATTATCGCCGCTTTAGCGGCAGGAAAATGCCGCTAAAGCGGCGATAATGGGCTTGATGATATGCCCTTGAGAATTCCAATAGAAGCCCATGTTCTGGAGTGAACCTGGGCTTCTATGGGAATTCACAAGGGCATATTATCAAGCCCATTAAAGCCACTTTAGCAGCAGTTTCCTGCCGCGAAAGCGGCGATAATTTTAACGCCATTCTTGATAATATGCCCCCAGTTTGTATAATCACGTAGCTCCATTCATGAATTTAACTCGTTTTTATCCATACCATTTTGGAAGAATTCTGAACAGAGGCACATGGAGACAAAACGATTCATACAACGCTGTCATGTGAGAACGCCAGAGTTGCACCCAAAGCTCCTAGAAGCCACACAGAAGCACCAGTCTAGGCAGGCGCTAGACCACAGCTCTTCCCATATTGAGGATGTCAGCAGTACATTAATTAGAGAAGGCCCAGTGAAGACATTGCTTGAACAGATCAAAAATGCTATTAATAATAATAAATAAACCATGAAAAACCCTACTAATTCTACATATTTTAGGGTGTAAAGTGCTTGTATTTAAAGAAAACAAACGACTTCCACTTGAATTTAAATTATTTTTTGTTTTTGTACAAATCTTGCCCTATGTCCATGTTTAAGAGTGTGGTGGATTTGGACACAGTGCATCATTACGTCAGCCAAGTTTCCAGGCTCAAAGGGTAAAGGTCACCTCTTGACCAGAAACCAAGGCCCATTCCCCGGGCCTGCCCAGGCCAGCAGCCAGGGCGTCCCCGAAGAAAGAGCGTTTTGTGGGGCTGGTTTGTAAAACGGGTTATCAGCGGCAGATTAATGGCCTGTGCCATGTGAACCCCAGCTGCCATGAATAAACCCGCTGTTGTCTCCTACATCCTGCCCCTGTGTGGCATCTGTTCCTGCCACTTCCGGGTCACGGGACAAAGGTACTTGTTAGAATGGAGGCACAAAGGCCACAGCCTGCAGTGGACACCGCCAGAGACAGGCGCCCCTCCTGGGTCAGACTACAGAGAGTCTGCGACAAGAGACGTGTGTCAATAAATCCCACCGACACCCCCTCCTGCCGCCCCGGGGGTCAGTCTGCGCCTGGACGCAGTTCTTGCTCTCTCGAGGTGCTGCTTCTAACCCTCTAGCATGGCTTTGAGGCATGATGACGTGCTCTGTCGTGGAATGCGGCGCAGCGCACAAATATGGGCGCCAAGATGGGCATGACTCAGCAGAACTGCATGGGCAGGCTGACTCAAGTGCCCATGTAAACCTTCACCAGCTTCCAGCGCAGGGCTTTAAGTGGCCGGGGTATTTCCAGTTCAGTGGTAGTAGCAAGCATTGGCAAAGCCAATAGGTCTTGCTTTTGTGATCTTTTAACTTATTTTGCCAATGCTTTTCGCTGGAGCTTGAGGTTCCGTGAATTCTGAACCTGCTCCATAAAGGTCATGGTTTCGTTATGAATTTGATATAAGCAAACCGTAAATAGTTAGTGCGGCAAGTATGTGTGTTTTCGTCATGTTAGACTGATGGATTCACTACGTATTTAGGAATTTCGTTCTGAACCCTTGGGTTCCATTTTGTGTATGGCAGCCATTTTGTGGTTGTCCTCACATAGGCCGATGACTGTGGCTGAACAAGTCCTTTAAGTACATGTACCTCCAGTTCGTGCTGACTCCTGTTTGACCTGAGTGAACTGACCCTGTTGCCTGAAGCTGACCTTGTTAAACGAGTTCCTGCCCTTTAGCTGATCAAGATTAAGGATCAGAGCACAGGACATCGTAAAACTTTTATTGCACACAAATATGCCTTATCCTACTCACACCTGTTTCTGCTCCTTTCTTTATGGTCTGTTTACGATGGGGATGTGCCTTTTTTTATTATGGGTTCGTTCAACCTGTCTTAAGAAGAATGTTGGGTTTGACCAATGATTGATCATGGGCCGGGTAACTGAAAAGTGGGTTTTACCGTCATGCGATACTTTTGGTGTGGATACATGTGATTGGACAGTTTGTAAATGTAAGGTATTTGTCTGGAATGTGATTTTTGCCATAAAAAGGGATGACTTGCTTTGTAAAATTGAGCAGTCTCCTGAGAACTCCTGAGAACTCATACCGTGTTGACTTATTGGACTTCTGTTACTGGCTGCAGCCAATAAATTCGATCTTTGACGCCACCAAGAGGTTTCCGTGTCTCTGTGTTCTAAGGCAGGTGATACCCGAAGACTTTGGGCGTGCCCCTGGCGCCGCTGGGTCTTAAAACCCGGTTCTTCAGTTGGCGCTTCCAACGTGGGGTGACTTCAGCGGTACCAGTCCAAGCCTGAAGATCGTGAGGAGCTTCGTGAGGAAATTCTGGAGGACGGCCACCACTTCATCGACCCCGGCATGTCGAATGAGGACTGAAGGTCTTTTCTGCGAGGCTTCCCGCTTTCCTGACGGCTACGAAGGACTGCTGCCCTGACTGTCGCCCTGTCTTGGACCCATTTGTAATGCTTTGTATGGCGAGACGATAGACGGGTCTTCTGGTGGCGTGACTGATACCTCAGTTAAGTATAAGTGGGTCGCTCCCAGTCCTTAGTTCTTGGTTCTTGGTTCTTAGTTTGTTTGGTCCTTAGTTTTGATTTGAAAATTGCAATTTCCAAAGCCGAGGGACTCGTATATTTGCGAGACTATCGTTGTAGATTGGAGGATTCATGTCCGATACCTCCAGTTGGAACTCCGACTTATGAGCTCTACTCTAAACACGGCGAGGGCCCCATTACGTTCAATGAAGTATGGGTCCGATACACTAGGAAAGACGGTGTTTTAAAATGGCCACATCATGGTAGCTATGACACAGAGATTCTAGATAATTTGGAAGTTAAACTATTTATGAAGAAAGCCCGGCCGGCAATGTTTGACTCCTTTCGCCTTTGCCGTAAAGAAGCCAGACAACGAGAAATTAGACAGGCTAAACGAGATAAAAGAGAAAAGGATGTATCAATAATGCAAGCTGCTAGGCAGTTTAAAGAAAACGAAGAAGATAAAGCAATTGAGGTGTCAGATAGGCAACATAATATGGCAATTGATAAATGTTATCCAGCATTGCCACCTATTCTTGAGAATGCAACTAAGTACCCTGAGAAGGATCCTTTGATGTCACTTTTGTTGAGATTGCCACCCCCTTATGCACAGAGTGCTACGGCACCTCCGCAACCTCCAGTTGCACAACCTCTTGTTGCTGTTCAGCCACCGGCTCCTCCTCAGCTGGTTCTTCCTCCTACGGCGCAGCCTCCTCTGGGGCCGCCGACTTTGCTATCGGTTTTGTCTGGAACTACTTTGCCTTATTCTCCTGTACCTTCAACTTCTCTTGCTACTAACCCTACGCTTCTATCACCTCAAAATACTTTGTCTCCTGTCCTTATGACAGCTCCTCCTTCTGCTCGACAACGAATGACTGATACTGTTACTGGTCTTTTGTCTCCTTTCTTTGGGTCATTGAGTATGACCCCTGTTTCTGCAAGTAAACAAATGCGTAGTCAGCTTCCTGGTCCCGAAGAACGGGCAGTGTTAGATCTCTTGGCTCGCAGATGGGTTTCGAATGTTTTGAGGTATAACTTAGAATCAGTTATGGATGTCTTCCAACGGTGGGAGGCACCGAAACAAAGGTACGTTTTTGATGTTATGTGAACTTTCCTTCGTGAGGAATGGGAAGATAATGATTTGGCTTCAGTCCCTGTAGAATTGCTAAATGTCCAGTCTGAGTTTGCGAAAGGGACGATAGTGGGTCCCGGAATTGAGAATGCAGTTGCGATGGTACTTGCGTTAAGGAGCGATTTCCCTTCTCAGCGACTGTTTGAGCCTGATTCCGCAGTTAGGAGGAAAGTGAGACAGTATCCGATGAGAGAAGTTCCTCCAGTGTGGCGTGATGCGGTAGCTGCTGGTCCGAATAATGTTCCCCCAGCTATACCAGCACATTTTCAAAGAGTATGGGTACATGTGCCATGGAAGAGAGTAGAAGTTTTGGCCCTTAAACAGTCTTTACCTGATCCCCGTAAAAATCCAGCTGGCTATTACAAAGAATTGTCCCAGACAGTTGACGCATGCATCATGAATTTAGCCGACATAGATATGCTGTTGGGTGATGTAGTACCTCAACCTCTGTGGGCAAAAATTCGTCATGAGGATCATGTAGTTGAATTAGGTGACACATGGCTCAATATTGCTGCTGCAGACGCTAGACAGGTTGGTGGTGCTAAACCTGAGGCTTTAGTGGCAGATCTACCTGGTAGAATTATAGATCTTATGAAAACGATGATGCCAGCGTTACGAGTAAATTGGGACAAGTTAGCAGCATGTAAGCAAAAGAAGGACGAAAGTGTATCTGATTTCTTCACTAGGTTTGAAGAGACATTTATAGATCATAGTGGTCAGGATATGAGTACGGAAGGTAGGCAAAGATTGTTCGTAGATAAGTTCATCTTTAACTTACTGCCTGAACTATGTAATAAGTTGAAAGATTCTGAAAGTTCTTGGGCTGTTTCTTCGTCGGCCCAGATATTGGCAACTGCACAGTACTATGAGAATAGGGATAAGGACGAGAAAGATAGAGTAGAGAAAAAGACTAAAGACTTAAAGACGAAGGTTCTGTTGCAGCAGGCGTATCCGCCTCGCTCGAATCAGCAAGAATCACAGCAACGCCCACAGTTTCAGCAACCTCCGCCATTTCAGAGACCGCAACAGAATGTTGGGTATTTTCCTCCAAGACCACCCTTGGGTTTGAATCAGTGTGCGTATTGTAAGGAGGAAGGTCATTATAAAAATGAGTGCCCTGTGTTGCGACAACGTGCGAGTGGTATACCGGCCCGAGAGGTCGTGGTGGTTTTCAACAAGTGTCAAGGGGTAGAGGACGTGGTGCGTTTCCTCAGAACGAACGTTCCTTTCCCCAACAAAATTCTATGAATTGCTTTGATCAACAGAAAATGACATCTGGTCGGTCGCCTCAGTACAATGCTGATGACTATTATGTCGAAAGTGAGAATGCTGACTATAATGATTGCTAGGACAGCCATGGACAAAGAGAGGGAGTAGTGTCGGTTCCAGTAGATCAGAGTGGGCCTTATGTTGCAGTAGCCACATCGGGTGTGGTAGAGCCTTTTCTTTTGGATACTGGTGCAGCGAAGAGTTCTATCATGCACTCTAAACTCCCTGGCGCACCTTTGTCTGGCTTAACTAATGTTTCAGTAGGATTCTCTGGCGCCCCAGTTCGTAACCCAGTTTCTAGTCCCTTGTCTCTTTCTATAGGGCCGTGTGAATTGGAAGCACCTCTCATTTTAACGACAGGTTGTGGTGAGAATTTGTTGGGTTTGGAATTGTTGAAAAGGTTGCATGCAACATTACGTTGTTCTCCTTCGGGAGTACAGCTTACATTGGGTAAGAAAGTGATCTCTCCGATGTATTTGTCTAAAGATCGGCTTCCACCGGAATTGCGTTCTCTCCCTGAAACTCTTTGGGCTACAGGTCCTAATGATGTGGGTCTTTTGGAGATTCCACCTTACGTTATAACGCTTAAAGCGAGTGTTAAATTGCCGCTCATCCCCCAATATAGGATTTCTAGCGATGGTGAAAGAGCGCTTTTAGCGATCATCTATGATTTGATTGAGAAAGATGTGATTGAAGAAACTAGAGGCAATGTGTGTTACAGTCCCGTTTTGCCTGTCCTAAAGCGCACTGACTCTACTCAGCCACCTGTTTATAGGTTTGTGATCGATCTTAGAGAGGTTAACAAGATTGTCGTGCCACAGTGTCCAGTTGTTCCGGATATTACTGCTTTGTTGACTTTGATTCCTGCTTCAGCTGCCTGGTTTTCGGTTATAGATCTGAAGAATGCTTTCTTCAGCATTCCAATTGCCGAGGAAAGTAGAGATATTTTTGGCTTCTCTTTAGGAGGCCGAAGCTTCTGGTTTAAGAGAGCTCCCCAGGGCTATTGCGAAAGTCCTTCTTTTTATAGCCAGACTTTGAAAACTCAACTTGATACTCTTGTGTTGCTTGCTGGTGCTGCTCTTATTCAGTATGTGGATGATCTGTTATTGGCCGCTGATGATGAGAAAACTTGTAAAGAAGCTACTCTTTCTTTGTTGCGACATTTGTCAGACTTGCATCATAAAGTGTCACCTGCTAAGTTGCAGTATTGTTGCCAAGAAGTGACCTACTTAGGTCATCTCTTGTCAAAGGAGGGAAGAAGGTTGACCCCAGAACGAATTCAAGCAATTGCGCAAATGACTGTACCAAGCACACAGATAGAAGTGCTTGCTTTCTTGGGTATCACATCGTACTGTAGACAGTGGATTCCAAATTTCTCTCTATTAGCAAAACCTCTGTTGGCTTTGACTTGTAAAGATACACCGAATCCTCTTCCGTGGTCTGACGATTGTCAGAAAAGTTTTTCTGAGTTGCGTGATGCATTGTGTTTGGCTCCTGTGTTGGGTACTCCAGACTATAGCAAGCCTTTCACGTTGTATGTACACGAGAGAGAGGGATGTGCGTTGTCAGTGTTGACACAATCTTTTGGGCACAAGCAGTGTCCATGTGCGTATTTCTCGTCGACTTTAGATCCGGTAGCTAGAGCATTGCCGAGTTGTTTGAGAGCTACAGCCGCAGCTGCCGTTTCTATTCGACAGTCTGCTGGGCTGGTGATGGATAATACGTTGGTTGTGATGGTTCCACATGCAGTGGATACTTTGTTAAATCGAACCAAGACTCAACACCTTACTAGTGCGAGGTTGTCGGGTTATGAATTGACGCTTTTGGCTAGTCATGTGCACATCAAGCGGTGCAATGTACTGAATCCAGCGACATTATTGCCGATCTCTGTGGATACAGATGGTCAGGAACAGCATGATTGTCTTTTGAGGACAGAAGAGGAAACAAAAGGGAGAGTCGACTTGAAAGACACTCCTCTTTTGGATCCTGATGGTACACTATGGGTTGATGGGTCATGCTACAAGCTCCCGAATGGTGATACGACTGCAGCATATGCCATAAAGACATTAAGTACTGATAACATGTGTCCTGATGTTTTTAAGCATGACGTTAGCATTGGCGGGTGGGATTGTTTTCGCTACCCAATTGACTTCTGCACCCACATCTCAGCCTATGTTTTTTTCTACTGCTACTTCTGTGCATTCTTTTCATGTCCTACCTGAACACGAGCAGATTAAAAGGTCAGAATTTGTACATAACACATTCATACAGCTACTACACCAGCATCAGTTGGTAGTGAACATTACTAATTGCTGGGTGTGTGGTCTTATGCCATATACTACAGGTAGAGTTGTTCCTTATCTGATTTTACCGTTTAGTCAGAATGGGTCGATATGGGATTTTCAGACTATGTTCATTTACGCCCTGGAAGTTTATCCTCTACATTCCATGAGAGATAACTTAAGTAATCAAGCTTTGGTGAAGGGAGTTATGAATATGAGCAGAGATATCAACATGTATAGGACTATTCCTAAGGAAGAGTTAGTGGCTTATGTTGGATGGAACACAACTGGTTACAGTGTTAGTCTGAGTGAAAGGCAGAAATGAAAGAGGTCACCTCCGATTTGGGTCGTACCCCACCGAGGTCAATTTTTTATTTTCAGTAACGTGTTATGTTGGATACTTGTTGTCTCCTACGTATACTGTTGCCTCAGATTACCACAAGACGAGAGTTGTTAGAGGTGTCTTCGATCAGGAAGATACTGCTGGACAAGAAGTGGGAGACTTCTTTAAGGGTTTCTTACCGTTTTGGGGACCTATGGCTAACAGTAGAGGTTTACGACAATTGACGAGAGTGGTTGAATCCACCATAAACGAAACTGCTGGTGCCCCTAGTAATCTGACTGCTGAGCTTCAAGCGGATCGCCTTATGACGTTACAAAATAGTATGGTTTTAGACGTCATACTCGCAGATCGAGGTGGAGTATGTAAAGTGATCCAATCGAGTTTCTGCGTTTTTATGCCAGATAATGCTCCGACAGTTTACGAGGCCATTTCCAGGTTACATAAGATCTCCGAGTCTATACATGTGGACAAAGGAGATTGGTCGTTGATTGAATGGTTTTGGGAACTGTAATCGACCTGGGGATGGAAGATTTTGATGATCATTGGGATGGCTTTAGCGATTCTTTTCCTGTTCTGTCTTTGTGTGCAGTGCGCTCCTGCTATATGTGGCCTCTGTGCTACTACATGTGCAAGGAGACCTGTCCCAAGAGAGGTACTAAGTAATAGGATTATGCTCCAGCAACATCTTGATGATCTGATGAATATAGACCTGGATTCAGATTGACGTGAGTTTAGGTTATTGCCTATGTAAGGGCAAAAGGAGGGTCTGAGGTTCCGTGAATTCTGAACCTGTTTCATAAAGGTCATGGTTTCGTTATGAATTTGATATTAGCGAACCGTAACTAGTTAGTGCGGCAAGTATGTGTGTTTTCGTCATGTTAGACTGATGGATTCACTACGTATTTAGGGATTTCGTTCTGAACCCTTGGGTTCCATTTTGTGTATGGCAGCCATTTTGTGTGGCTCAATGGTTAGAGTGGCAGACCCTGATGCAGAGGTCTAGCCCGGGACCAGGGTTCAATTCCCCGCCTTGGCGGGTCTTGGGCTCAAAATTCCATGGACCTGATAATTCTTGCCTCGGTGCCTATTCCAATCATGGAGTCCCACTCTGCAACTCTGGGCAATAGCTTGCTTAATCTCCACAACGGCCCCCACAACGCTAAGGATGCCTGGCCTCCACCTTGGGGGTGCCCAGGAGTGGACACCTCACAGGGAAAGCCAGGATGGGTTCCACAGCGGTATTCGTACAAGCGCCTTGAGACCCTTGCGGGTGAGTAGTTCGCTATACAAGTATCAATTTACATTTACATTTACATTTACATAGGCCGATGACTGTAGCTGAACAAGTCCTTTAAGTACATGTACCTCCAGTTCGTGCTGACTCCTGTTTGACCTGAGTGAACTTACCCTGTTGCCTGAAGCTGACCTTGTTAAACCAGTTCCTGCCCTTTAGCTGATCAAGATTAAGGATCAGAGCACAGGACATCGTAAAACTTTTATTGCACACAAATATGCCTTATCCTACTCACACCTGTTTCTGCTCCTTTCTTTATGGTCTGTTTACGATGGGGATGTGCCTTTTTCTATTATGGGTTCGTTCGACCTGTCTTAAGAAGAATGTTGGGTTTGACCAATGATTGATCATGGGCCGGGTAACTGAAAAGTGGGTTTTACCGTCATGCGATACTTTTGGTGTGGATACATGTGATTGGACAGTTTGTAAATGTAAGGTATTTGTCGGGAATGTGATTTTTGGCATAAAAAGGGATGACTTGCTTTGTAAAATTGAGCAGTCTCCTGAGAACTCATACCGTGTTGACTTCTAGGACTTCTGTTACTGGCTGCAGCCAATAAATTTGATCTTTGACGCCACCAAGAAGTTTCCGTGTCTCTGTGTTCTAAGACAGGTGATACCCGAAGACTTTGGGCGTGCCCCTGGCGCCGCTGGGTCTTAAAACCCGGTTCTTCAAGCTGAAAGGAAAAAGTAACAAGCATTTGCAATATAATAGGTCTCGCATTTGGGAGAGTTAGAGCTATTGACATTGTAAATGATACATTTGGGATCTTTTAGTGTTTCGCCATGCAGCACCTTCTGCACACACCCACAGGTCGGGAAGTGCATGGCAGACAGAGTATTGCTTAACATAAGGGAGTTTTTTAGGGCTCGCGAAGGGAAGAGCCCTTTTGAGGGGGGTTTAAAAATGGACCTGCAAATTCCTCACGCTCGTGCGTGTGAGTTTCCATTTGCGGCCTGCTATTTGCCTTTCACTGCTTGCTGTTCTGTAAAATAGACACCAATAGGCCAGAGGCGGGTGCATAGCTCCGCCCCTGGCCTATTGGTGTCTATTACGCGCATTTCCTGACATATGCTTTAAATTATCGCACCCAGACACGGGCCGCGATAATTGGAAGCATATGTGCGCGCGCGCACCACTTGTTTCCCCTCGCTCTCTCTCTCTCTGCTCATGTCTGTGCCGGCTCTCCCTCCCTTTGCTCTCTCCCCCTCTGCCCCACGCTCTCTCTCCCTCTCTCTCTCTCTTCATGCCTTTCACCGGTCCCTCCCACCACCCTCCAGGAAAATAGAAAAAATTGTGACAGGTAATATCAGCTCCTGTATTTCATGAGCAGGAGGTGTAAAAACAAAAAGGTCCCCTCTTTTTCTTCTCCCGCAACCGCTTGGCAGGTTAACCTTCCCCCCACCCACACCCCCACCACACACACACACCAACTCTTTCTGTATGCTAACTCGATAAATAATTCTAGTTATTTTTACCCCTCCTGGCCGGAAACTAGAGACTTTCTTTTTCTTATGCATCCTGGCCTCAGATGGACCATCTATAGCTGTCCCCTGGGGTCTTTTTCGCCCCCGCTGCCAATTAAAAATATGCACACCCGCTGCCAATTAAAAATATGCGTGTAAAATTAAAATAGCAGCTTGGGTAATGTCGGCAGGGGTGTAGGTAGAGAGTGGGTGGAGGTGTTCATCTTCAGGAAGGAAAATCACTACAGTTCGGTCGGATCGCCTCTGGGTGACAGCATCACCCCAGCACTAAATAAATGCACAGAAAAAAATGCAGATGTTCTGGAGAAGGGAGGGTATGATGCCACTCCGTCCAATTTTTATTGCTCGGGTGAGAGCTGGTTGGGGGTGGGGGCACGCCCTGCGCTTCCGTTTTGGTGACAATGCAGTTTTCGTTTGCATTGTGTGCCACGCGTAACTTAGGAGGCACTGGCGTAGCGAAATGTGAGGGGGCCTTACTGCACGGTACGCAGAGGGGCCCCCTCCGGCCTCATCAAGGAGCTCTCCGGCCACAGTGCAGTGCCGAGGGGGCCTGCTGGAGCTTTCGCCCCCTCGCACTGCAGGGGCTGCGGGGGGCCTATGTTACGCCCCTGTTAGGAGGGCAGTGTATGCTGATAAGTGGCAACTCTGGGCTGTAAATGTGACTTCAGCAGGGGTCGGTGGCTGGGAGGCACGAGGATACAGGGGAATCAGCCCCCCACCCAGCCCCCATCGTTCACTAAGGCTACTCAGAACGTGTCTCTAGTAGTGACCTAGCACACACCTATGAACTTTGTCTTTACGTGTCTCTAGTGGTGACCTAGTATGCACATTGTGCTTCAAGTTTGTCTTTATGTGTCTCTCGCGGTAACCTTTCACAAAACCCATGGGCTTCAGCATCATCTTTACGTGTCTATCTTCTAATCACCATGGCAAACTCTAAAACAGCACTCAACTTATTTCCATGCCAAAACCTAGATTCGTGGTGGCTTGAACAAACATGACAATAAGGAAACGAGCAGTGTGTTTGGAAGAATTGATCATGCTAATTGGAGGTTCATTCTAGTACGACTTGGTTATCAATGCCATGCAAGGATGGTTATTAGATGCGCAACACATCCGCCAGTAAAGGATTTAGTTTTTTATGCAGCTTAGAATCCTCAACCATTCACACAGTGCGCAAGCCAGGAGACTACTTGGCGGTCTGATGTCTTTAGAAAACAATGGAAGACAAGCAGTTTTTATTCAAGGTGTAGTTGCCTTATTGGCTATCCTTAGGACTGGGAAGAGAAACCTGCCATCTTTGGTGAGAGAGACTCTCCTTGCAGAAAAGAAGGCTCTTTATGGCAAAGTCAACTGTAAAGTTGTATCCAACACGCCAGTTCAAGCACATCCTCTGAACTACTTACGCTTGACACAGGGCTGGCCTGGGCAATGCACAAAGCAGACAGGCTCAAAGTTCTCCCCTGCCCAGGTAAGCCAGGAGCAGCAGAGTGCATAGTTACATTTGTACTACTGATTTAGAGGTAGAGATGCACTTCAATGCACTAACAGCCACAGTTCCTTTTTGGGGCAGGGGGAGCAAGAGCCCGCTGTCATGTTTAAATTCCCCACCAAGGTAACTATTAGGAGTCAAAGCATATCAAAATAGTTGTATGCACCTACCTCAATTAAAAGTGCCTGGGTCTGGCTACAATTTGCAAATGTAGCACCCATGCTCACAGCTTGGTGCTGCCACAGCACACAGGTGTGAATTGTGAATGTCACCGCACATTTAAGAGGTGCACTGTGTCATGTGCATACATGGGATATGCACTTGAACGAATCAGCCCACAAGTCTTTCCATTTGCATGTTCTGTAAAGCTGCAGACAGACTCTCAAAAAGAGGGAAACCCTGGAACTCCATCTCTCTGTCTCTAAAATCACTGAATTTAGATTGTAGGGACGGAGGATATTGTACCATCCACTAACCCACCCAGAGAAAGACTCTGAAATAGCTCTAGAAAAAATACAGCGTGATGTCCTTAGATGGTCTGTGCTTTTTTCGACCAAAAATCTGTCCTCAATCTCCCAAATAAGCTGCTGTTTGATTAGAAGCAGAGGCTGCCCAGTCAAAGGACACACACACACACAACTACACACACATACTCACACACACATACACATGCACACAACCACACACAGAGCCACACAAACAACCACACACACAACCACACACACACAACCACACACACAATCACACACACACAACCACACACACACACAACTCCACTCAACCACAAAAACAACCACACACACACACACAAACACACTCACAAACACACACACTACCACACACACACAACCACACACACACAACCACACCCACACACACAACCACACACACAACCACACACAGCCACACACACAAAAACAACACACACAACCACACCCACACAGATAATCCCACACACAACCACAACGGCACACACAGCCACCACCACACACACAACCACAAGCACACACACATACAACCACACACACAACCACAACCACACACACACACCCACAACCACAAACACACAACTACAAACACACAACCACAAACACACAACCACACACACTACCACACACACAACCACACACACACACAACCACACACAACCACACACACAACCACACACACAACCTCAACCACACAAACCACCACACATAGAACCACACACACAACCACACACACACAACCACACACACACAATCACACACACAGACAACCACACACACAGACACACACACAGCCACACAGTCAGTGCACACTTTCAACAGGCACAGAAACCATCAGTCGTCAGTGTATGCTGTCACCGGGCACAAACATCACCAGCCGTCAGTGCATGCTTTTACCGGGCACAAACACCACCAGCCACCAGTGCACGCTTCCACCAGGCACACACCACCAGACGTCAGTGCACGCTTTCACCAGTCACACACACACCACCAGCCGTCACTGCACGCTTTCACCAGGCACACACACACCACCAGCCGTCAGTGCACGCTTTTACCAGGCACGCACACCACCAGCCGTCAGTGCACACTTCCACCAGGCATACACACCACCAGCCATCAGTGCACCATTTCTACAGGCACACACACCACCAGCTCTCAGTGCACACATCAATTGTTAACGCATCCACAATTAACTATTGTAGCAATCGCAGTATGGCGCACTTTACTTTTAAACATATTCATCTAAAGCGCAGCATGCCACCATTGCTACAAAAATAAATACACAATTTTTTGGTCTACAATTTATAGACTTTTGTTGCAATTGGTGTCGCAATATTTAGCAATGCCAATAGCTCAAACGTAATTAATGCGAGACCTATTGCATTGCAAATGCTTGTTTGTCCTTGCAATGCTGGCAACTTCTTCCTGCATGCTCTATATTTGTTATATATTTTTTGTATTTATTGGGGAACACAAACAATATGAGGGTGGAGGTTGGGAAATATTACCTGAATTCCAACATGAACAGCAGTCAGATACTAGGGGAGAATAAACAGATGCCAGATTCTGAGGGCAGACTGCACATATGGCAATGGGGCACATTAGAAACTGTTTGGATAGAGTCTGAAATCTGTATAAAATAATATATATAGAAGCACCGAGGCCAGAGATAGCGAATGTAACACTTGGGTATAAGAGTGTGTGTAGGGTGGAAGAAATAAACAGGTGATGGAAGAAATAAACAGGTGAGGAAGACATACTGAGTTAGTATGAGAGAGAGGAATAGAAATGAAAAAATGATACCCACAGGAAGGACAAACTGTGACAGAGAAAGAGAAACGAGAGAGAGCAAGAAATTGTGTGCCTGCATGTGCTTGAGAGAGATATAGGTGGTGCTGCAAAGGTGCTGAGGTGGTGCTGCGCTGGGGCTGATTGATGATGAGTTGGTGCTGCTGGTGTTGTGATGTGCTCAGTTGCTGCTGGGTGATGCTCAGGTGGTGCTGCGGTGGTGCTACTGAAGTGGTGACATGTGCTGAAGTGGTGCTGTGCTGACGAAGCGGTGGTGCTGCAGTGGTGCTGAGGTGGTGTTGCACTGATGCACTGATGCACTGGTGCTGAGGTGGTGTTGCACTGATGCTGTGGTAGTGCTGTGCTTTTTCTGAGTAATGGTGAGATGGTGCTGTGTATTGCCTAAGTGGTGCTGTGGTGGTGCTGAGTTGGTGCAGGGATGGTGCTGCTGTGGTTCTCAGGGGGTGCTGGAGTGGTGGTGTGCTGAGTGGTGATGAGGTGGTGCTCAGATGGAGCTGCACTGGTGCTGAGTGATGGTGATGCGCCCAAACCCTGAACATGCATACAGGTAATCGACGAAGTTACTTTGTAAAAAGCTCATAAACTTGTCCCTATTGACGAGGATGTGCCTCTGAGTCTGAATGAGGCACCTCAGCTCAGAGGACCACACCAGCACAGACTTTCTGGGACAAAAAAAAGAAATTATGCTGCACCCCTTATGCCTCACCTGCGACAAGCACTGCAGTGGGCATCAGAGGTTCAATGATGTCAACGTGCACAGTACACTAAAAAAACCTGAATGCACAGCCTACAGATATTAGCTTGTTAACCGGGGGCCATTCTATCCAGCTCAACAAAGGCAGCACTAGGCATCCGTAATCTTGCTCAAGTTAAATTTAGACTCTGGTCTCCACATATTAAACGGGTTGGTGGTTGTGAAAAACTAGCGTGGCTGCTATTCAGTATGACTAAAAGTTATTGGTGTAAAGGGGCAAGGAGTGAAGTGTTCTAACGTTGAGTGTAGTGGCGTTGCGTAGAGTGGCATGGTGCAGAGTGGCATGACATAGAGTGGTGTGGCGCAGAGTGGTATGGCGTTGCATGGAGTGCAGTTGCATGGAGTGTTGTTGTGTGGAGGGGCGTTGCGTAGACTGGTATGACGTGGAGCAGCATAGTTTGGCATGGAGTGATGTGCAGTTGTGTGGAATGCCATTGCATAGGGTGGAGTGGTGTTGAGTGGAGGAAAGTTGTATGGAGTGGTGTGGCATAGAGTGGAGTGCAGTTGTGTGGAGTAGTGTTGCATAAAGCAGAGTTGTATTGCGTAAATGGAGTGGCAGTGTGTGGAGTGGCGTTGCATAGCATTGCGTAGAGTGTAGTGGCTTGGCATGGCGTGGAGTGGAGTGCAGTTATGTGGAGTGGCAAGGCGTTGTGTAAGGCGGAGTTGTGTTGCAGAGAGTGGGGTGGTGTTGCACACAGCGTGTGGATTGGTGGCTGTTACTACACAATAGTAACGATAATATTGCACCAACAACTCGAAACTGAATATGCAAGATTCCATATAATCTCTACGGGATATATTCACTCCAAAGTCTGCTATGTAAAGAAATTAGTGCACATGGAGAAGAACGGCATAATATGCCTAAAACCGCACCATTTCATAGAGGTGAGAAGCCGTGACCAGAAACCATGAAGTGGAAACAAGACTTTGCAGTCCAGGTATTTGCCCACCCAACATTCAATAGTGCCAGTGGCCGGCTCCGAATGAAAAACTTTTGCCCCTGCAATTTTTTAACAAGAAATTAGGGACCGGATAAATCTACAAATCAAAATTTCACCAAGTGATGAAAATTGGATTATATTGTTTAAATGGCACCAGATAATCATTGTTTCAACACACCTGAGAAATCTAAACTCAACAGAACATTTGTCAAAATGGAGAGCTACCAATTTGCTTCGAAAACACAGTCCACACTTGTTGCACCTATGACATGCAGACAGTAGTTAGGAAAGTGAAAGAGGCATGTCCATGAAAGTCAATTAAATATTTAGCATAGCACGATCTTAAGCGAACAGGTCCTATCAGCAGATTGTTATGCAACACAACAATCATAACTGCATACAGCAAGGCGTGAAAGACACTGAAGAAAGTTACCTCTCTTAATCTTGGGCAAACATGCAAAAAACGTATAACCCTAGCCGTAGACTAAGCGTGGAGAATCTATGCAAGGTTCTAAATAATACATTGTCCATGTCCCCCCCCACCCCCCACCCCGCACTACCATCCGCAAAATAAATGAAACAGGCTTCGACGGACAATGCTAGAATTTGTATTGAGATATAGCCACAGTGATATTTTGCCAACACTGCCATGGAGCGGCTCGTGGAGGGAGTGCCGGGGGCTGGGCGGGGTAGGGGCAAGGTGGGGTAGTAAACTCTGGCTAACGGCCGACAAGAGTAATGTAAAGAAATAAATAAATAAAACAAACTTCATTGCGCGCGATGAAACGCGCAAACGCATTTGGTGCTTTTGATCGCGCGCAATGAAATTCGTTTTATTTATTTATTACTTTACATTACACCGCTTGGCCGTGAGCCGGAGTTTACTACCCCCCACCCTGCCTCTTCCTGCCCCACCCCACCAGGGCCAGACTGGAAACAAAAACCGGCCCTGGCAAAAAGCTCGGCTGCCCCCACTCCCCCCCAGGGGGTTGTGGGTGCCGTCGAGCTCTTTGCCAGGGCCAGTTTTCGGCCGATTTTTGTTACAGGGCCGATTTTGCAGCTATGCGGAAAAAACGGCCCTGTAACAAAAACGCCCCCCAGGGGCCCCAAACCGGCCCCAACCCGTGCGGCGCACCGGGGGATTGCCCGGTGCCCGCTACGGCCAGTCCGGCCTTGCGCCCCACCCCGCCGCCGGCGGCACTCCCTCCACGAACTGCTACTGGGCATAGCATTACGATGCTTGGCAAAGCCAATAGGTCGTGACCCATTAAAAAGATCCCTGAAGATTAACTAATGTGGATAACTGTCTGGGAAAAAAAAAGTCTAGACAAAACACTCTTATTTTTTGTTTTCTTTGTAGCTGCTCAGAGATGAGCTATTATAAAATGGAAGTTATAGATGCTGTTCCGAGGCGAGTTCCCCATCACCTGCATGCTCTCTTCTGTCTGCACCCAGGAGAAACCCAGATCTTGTGGCTGGTCCAATAATAACACTGGCACTAGAAACAGGAACCTCAAGCAAAAGTGTTTGGTTACAAAAAAAAGTCAAACGACCATGTGTTACCAACCTCTCCCCAGCCATGCAGGCGCTTAAGCTCACTTTAATTAAGAATGTGTGTGTAAACAACACTCTATTTTGAGACTTATTAGTTTAACAGTGGGCATGAGGAGCAGAATGGCACCTTAGGGTTTGCATTATATAGTACATCTCGGGAGTGTGTTTCCATGCACTTCTGATAATAGCTGATTTAAAACTGTATATATGTTTAAGAATTGGAAAATAAACACAAAAGTAATTATTAACTAATAAGAACAGCATGTGTTATGAAACAGAACAAATCAATTTCAGGATGGGTCAACAGTAACCTCTTTTGCAGAGATCCGAGGCGCTATTAAGGTGGCATAAAGCACTATACTGCTAACCAGCTGCTGATGACGTCCTGCCATGAAGAGGGGATGGGCACATTTTCCGAGAGCACACTATTATTATGTATAGTGTAGTTGTCTTTTTAAAGTGTTGTATGTTTGGTTGGATGCGTGATTTGTGCACCCTCTTTAAAATGGCACATATTAAATCAGTATTCTGCAGATATATATGCCACACTTATCACATGTCTTGTGAGAGGCTCTGCAGACCCGGCTTTTCCTTCGCACACATGTACTTATCGGGAAATTATAGAATGTAGCTGGGGCATTTTAGAGCATCCCGCAGCCGGGTCTCTGTGACACAGGGCTGCCACTTAGTGATGTTAGCAGACTTGGAGAGACACATTATGGGGCCCAGTTAACGCCTTAACTGCTGCAGCAATTCTGTCGCGGTGCAGGGTGTTCCATTGAGTGGGCGTGGCCGCGTCGGCCAATGGACGTGCGCAGCACTACCGAGGTAGTGCGTGCGACGGCCGTTGGCTGACGGGCGCACTGAAAGGGTTAAAAAAGCAACCCGGAGAGATGCAGATTAACTCAGGACGAGCTCCTTAACTTACAAAGCTTCATCAAGTCGGAAACAAGACTGAGTGTGCTCAGAGGAATCCATGTGGGTGGGAAGTACTAAAAATGCAGCGTCCGTCTGCCTTTGTTTTTTTATTCATTGACTTTTGCAGCAATCGCAGTATGCCATGATTTAGCTTAACATTTTTAAAAGTAAAGCATGGCGTGTCGTGATTGCTATAAAAGTAAATAAATGGAAAAGAAATGCTGTGTCCTCCCGCCTTTGGTTTTCTATTTATTGAATTTTGTAGCAATGGCGGCACACCACACTTTAGTGTTAGATGTTTAAAGCTAAAGCGGGGCATACTACCATTGCCACAAAAGTCAATGGATAGGAAAAAAAAGTTGTGCGGCGAAAACCAGGAAGGACAGCAGCAATAATCAGAGGATGGGGGTGCGTCTGCGAGAACAGATAGCCAGAGATGGCCAACCACAAGAAACAATTGGTGATGTCCCATGGAAGCGAACCAAGCACACAAGGGTGGGACAGATGGACACAAATTGACAAACCACAATAAAGGAATTTCCAAAAGGCAGGCCAACCAACCAACCAACCAACCAGAAGCGCCTGGCAGAGCTTCAGGCTTAAAGCCCATATTCTGAATACAACATGTCTCGAAGAGACAGCGCATGCGCTGCCTAGGCGAGACCTAAGAAGCTATTCTTTTTGCCTGTGTGGTTTAGTTACTTACCAGTATATGCATTTCTCTGACTCCTACTCTCGCTTATTTCAGTTACACAGTCAGTTACAGAGCCCTTATTGTGTAATGGGAATAAGTAAAGTGCAATGTTGTAACCTGTTGGCAGTCATGTTATTGTGTAGGTGTGTGTGCGCATGCATCATCATGAATACACACGCCCACAAAATGACATCCTGCATCATTTTCATTTATATTTTTATCGGCTGATCTAAGATTGCATGCATCACTTAGATTGATCAATTAAGAAAACGAAATGATGAGTGTGTGAAAGCAATGTGTTGCCTGACCCTCAAAGTGCGGATGGCAGAGCAACATGGAGAGCACGGTGTGGGTGCACTGAGGAGGTGGGAAGTAGAAGCAACGGTGACAGAGAAAGAAGACGTGGGTGGGGGAAGAAACAAAGAAGGTGGGTGGCCGCAAGCAAAATGCACACAAGTGGGGATGGGAAGAGAAACAACAGGCGAAACTGCAACGTGGCGCTGGCGGGGAAGGACCATACGGTTGAGAAAGCTATGGGAGGACACAAGAGTGAACAAAACATGGAAGAGGAAGGGGAGGAGCACATGGGTGACAGTGAGCAATGCATAGAGCAAGGGAGAGAAGTACACGAGATAACTGAAAAATAATGCACTTTTGTGGAATGTTCAATCACAAAGAAAAATCACAGTGTTTGAAAAGGAAGCAGTGGAATTATAGATGCCAATCACTCAAAAGAGGTAGTAAAGAGGCTATGCTCCATGGGAGATACAAACACAAGATTGACAATCAGACATTTTAGAGTTAGACTAAATGTGCTAAGACACTGGTGGTTCTGGGTGGACTAAATAGAGGAAGCACGTAACTTGATGGAATGTGTTATGGGCTGGTTATTAACGGTTATGATGTAATCAGAGAGCAGAGTTTGATTGTATGCTGAATATTAAAGACGTGGCATATTCATTTGCATGCTTCCGACTGGGGAGGACGATACAACTAGCAATGAGGGTGGGATCTGTGCCCTGAAGAAACTAGACTGCTCTCCCTGGAAATTTGCAATGTTTCAGCAAACTCCTGATGTGTGCCAAGTGTGCCCAATTTCGATGAGAAACAGCTTGATGTTGGCTTGTGTGGGATCGAAGTCGCACTCCTGCCCATTTATGGCCCTCAAAGGAGTTGAACGCCTTGCCGAGAAGCAGATTCAAAATCCAGCCAGAAACCCACTGGTAACGCTAAAAGGAGAGATACTGCACCACAGCCTAACACAGAGCCATCAATGACACAAAACGAAGCGCTAAAGGCATCCACAACCAGGTACAATGCAAAAAGCTGAAAGCAGTGACAAACAAGTACGAAGTGCAGAAACATGGCTTGCTGCATTGTGCTCCATAAAAAATTATAAATCTGGCCCTATGTACCTATAAATGGCTAATCCATGCCTTTCAAATGGAAAGCTCGGCAAAGAGATCGCGACATCTGAGGGGTTCATCAGGAGACTTAACCTCCAGGAAGCATTTCTTCGCTTGGACTGTTCCAAGTGGGTGGACGACATTCCGCGATTCAGTCTTCTCTGCCCTCTCTTCTTAATGCATAAGGCCATGCAGGTGGGCTTGTCATCCTCGCGCTACTCAGCCCTTGGTCTAACACACTCAATAAACTAATAAATTCAGGAGAGGAAAGATATCACAGAAGCCCCTTAGGGACCAAATCCTGGTTTTAAGACAGCCCATTATTGGGATCCCTTGAACACCACATGGTGGCCTAAGAATTGAAGCCTTAATTGGAGTTCGATGAGAAAGTGGTCATCTTGGTCTCTGGATGGCCCCAGCCCCAAAGTGTTTGGATTTGAAGGCCCGCATTGCGGCAACAGCCAGGCACAGGTTCGCAGGGCTGTCTACCTCCCTTCTTTACCTTCATGGTTAATATATTTTGTAACTTTGAGCTATATTATCACATGATTTATTATAGAACACCACAAATGAGCTATGTAATGATATCAAGTGTTATTGAACGCCAGGGGACTGCTCAGCTTTTGGTGTGCCCACTGCCCAGTATTGTATTAGTGCTACACAAATACTACAATATAATACAAGATTTCACTCAGTCACTTTTGGGCCCATGCTGCGTCAAAACCCTGCACCTGCTTGAAGCAGGGGTAAGGATTGACGCAGCATTGTAAGAATAGGGCCCCCCCAGAGCATTGCTGGAGCTGCGTCGCACTTGAGACGCAACTCCAGCAATGGGCCGCCTTTACGGCACAGATGCGTCACATTTTTGCCCCATGGTGCACCACATTGTAATGGCGCACAATAACTGGCGCATCCCTGCTGATATGTAGGGATGCAGCAGTTATTGTAAATCTGCCCCATTGTCTTTTGGAATGTGTATCTTAACGCAGCAGGACTGAGTTTGTTATGGTGACAAGCCATTGATCAAAGCTGCAGGCCTGATCTGTTTATTATAAAATGTTACGACAAAGGTAGTAGGCCCTACTTATTTATTGTGATAAGCATATGTAAAAGCAAAAAGCCCATTAGGGGTAGATTGTTATTACACTGTGTTAAAGCTTGTATCCAGGTACTTTGTTACAGGGACTCTCAAACTCAACACTAGTAGGTAAGGGTTTTCTTGTTGGTTATGCTCTGTGACAATCACTAGGGGTAGAAGATTTGCACTTTGAGAATCCGTATTTTTCTCTTTAAGGAATGTATATTGATTATGAACATATTTGTAACTTTATGACCACTGAGAGTGTGGCTTTGGCTCCACTCAAATTTTAATTCCCTTGAGTATAGAATTCGATTAGGTAAAAGTTGTATAGTTCCATTAATAAAAGAGTGCTTATATTGCACCTTTGGTCTTGTGGGAAAGCTTATGTTTAACACAGCAGAACTGAGTTGCAGAAGGTGACAGGCCGTTGATCAGGCCTATATCACTGATTTGTTTATTATGAAAAGTTAGGATAAAGGCAGTGGGCCTGACATATGTATTGTAAAAATCATGAATGAAAGTCACCAGGCCTTTACGGGTGATTTGTTATTGCATTATGTTAGAGTGTGGGGGCAGATTTTTGTTACAGGGACTTTTGCAGTGGTAGGCAAGGGAATTTGGCATAGGTTACCAGTTTGACAATCCCTAGGGGTAGAAGATTGGCAGTTTGAGAATCTTTATTATGCCATTTTAAAAAGGGTTGTATATTGTTTTATTAGTTGTCATTTTGTACATAGTTGTAATTTTATGATGCATACCAGTAGTTGCTTTGTGCAGAACACAGTTTGCCTTGGGAGGTCCTGGTGACAAGCCAGTGATGAGAGCTATAGGCCTGAATTGCTAATAAAAAAAAATGAAGCCTGAATGCAGAGGTCACAGGTCTAGTCTATTAGTAATGTTTACGAAAAATACTCTAGATGTGACTTATTTATTGTGAAACAAATATGTTAAAGCCAATAAGACTAGGGGTTTCGGTACTGGTTACCCGCTCTGACAAACCTCTACATGCATACATATAGTTACGTAGAGGGTCTTTGGACCAAGCCCTCTTCTGTCTGTTCAAGTGTCATACTCACTCTGCTTCTCCCCGGGACAGCATATGGCATGGGGCAATGGGTTAACCCATTTCTGCTATTGGCTCATTGCCCGGTGAGTAACAGGATTTATCCTGATCACGTGCAGATCTGCCTGAAAATGAGTGTACTTCATTGCCTGGCCTAATGCCAGCCCTTTAGTTTTCTATATTTCCATTGTATAGGTCTCCTTTCATTTCTTTTGTTCTCATGGTCACCCAATATGGTGACCATGTTTAGAAGCATTAAGTTGGCCCCAGTGGCTTAGTACAACAGTAAGGAAAAACCAAAGGTGGTGATGGACGGAGCGTTGACAATACAAACACTCACCCCCAGTCAACTGATCTGGGTTTAATCCATCACCGTTCTTTAGCTCACTCCGCCACCCCAGTTCAAACATGGCCATATGCAAATCAGTCTGACCCTGTGCCTCATGGGAACAGTCCAGCCCAAACTGCCAAGCCATGCCTTCCCTGAACCGGAATCAAGCTTCCCAGGACCGGTTTCTGGCATTACAGCCGTCTTCAGCCGGGCTTGCTTGACACCAGTGGCAAAGTGAGCAAGGGACTCACGTCTGAGCATACCCTGCCAACTTGGGGCGAACAAAGAAAAACCAAAGGTGGTGATGGACGGAGCGTTGACAATACAAACACTCACCCCCAGTCAACTGATCTGGGTTTAATCCATCACCGTTCTTTTGCTCACTCCGCCACCCCAGTTCAGATATGGCCATATGCAAATCAGTCTGACCCTGTGCCTCATGGGAACAGTCCAGCCCAAACTGCCAAGCCATGTCTTCCCTGGACCGGAATCAAGCTTCCCAAGACCGGTTTCTGGCATTACAGCCGTCTTCAGCCGGGCTTGCTTGACTCCAGTGGCAAAGTGAGCAAGGGACTTAATTGGTTTCCGGTGCTCGACACTGGCACCTAATTGTCAACACCTTACTTAGAACAGTCTGCCACATGGTGCCGCTGCTCATCTAATTTAGAGATGAGCAGAACAACGGTTGTTTAGGAATACAATATACATTAAAATGGATTGGTGTCACTACAACGCATGCTTTTACCACGCATGCCTTTACAACGCGGTTTTTACCACGCAGTCCATTACAACGCATAATGCTTTTAGGCGCTGGATAGTGAATTATTTAATTTACTATTCCAACTCCAGTCCCCGTGGATAGCAGGGAAAGTGTTGGATAGTATATTAAATACATTCCCTATCCTAGAGCGCCCCCCAGCGCATTGCGTTGTAATGGTTTGCGTGGTAAAAGTTGCGATGTAATGGTAGTGCGTTGTAAAAAATTCGTTGTAACCGTGCTACACCATTAAAATTGCTCATACCTGCCTTCCTAGCCATTCCTTTAGCTTAGGAGACCTGGAGTAAACTGAGCTGTCGCATTCCCATGTGAGAGAGATGCTTAGTAGTTGTTTTGGCGAACGATGACAAAGGCAATGGGTGGCAGCGATGGCAAGCTGCAGTGGTCTTCTGGTCAGAGCTCTGGCACTTAATATTTTACAAATTAAGCACTGAGTGAAACCCATGCATCCTCTCACGAAACAGCGGATCAGCGCTGTTGCATGGGTCAGAACTGGTGCATCACCCCCCATTGCATGACCAGAACCGGTGCATCACCTCGGTACCAGCTCTGCGCGATTTTCTACCCAAGGTCTTCGCAGCTCTGCCAATGACAGCCTTGATAACTCTACATAGAACACTGCATCACACCCCCTGCGCTCATCGGAGCTGATGCATTGCTGGTGCTGCACTTACTCATTGTGCTCATTGCCACCATTGCAAGGATTGACGCTGACGCATCTCTTCGGCTGCTTCCTGCATCTTCTTCAATAGCAATGCAGACAGGATCAAGGTTTCTAACTGGGTCCCTCTCTCTGGCCTGCTACTCCTTGGTCCACCTGAACTTTTGACTTTGTCCTGGTCCGGCACAACCAGATATCCCAAGTCAGCTCTTATTGCTTCTAAGCGATATTTTACATTTTATTCTTTAAAAATTCATATCTCGAGTTCTTATTGGATTTTTATCATTTTGGTCTTGTTTTATTTATGAAATTAAGTTCTGTTTTTCTAACCTAGTTTTGAATCTTGTTATGTGGTGTTTTTACTGTTTTAGTGTTTGAAGTGTTGCACAAATACTTTACACATTGCCTCTAAGTGAAGCCTGACTGCTCTGTGCCAAGCCACCAGAGGTTGAGCACAGGTGAATTTAGAGTTTGCCTACTTTTTACCTTAACAAGGATTGTGGTTGCTGCCTTTCCTTTCCTAGACAACTGCTAATGCACCCTCCAGAATACCAGCTCCAACCAGCAGAGTGTACTGATTGGCTCTGATGTAGGATGCAGCCCATGTCTTCCCCAGGGAGAGCAAAGCCTTTGCCTGCCTTGTTCCTCCAATAATTCTGCCCCTGAGAGCTGGATGTACAGTCGAGGAAAAATCATACTGCCCCTTCCTTTGTAAGGCGTGTTGCAAAGTGTTATCTTGCTGCTTCCATGCTAGGCGGGGCATCCTGTGCTTAGTGGCAGGGTACTCTCACTCGACAACTGAAAATACCCCCTTGTGTTGAAACCCATTTGCGAGATTACCACTGATTTGTCGCCAGTGGTAAATGCCCCATTGCAAGAAATTGAAATGTTGTAAATTGATTTAGACCTCAAGAGAGATATCACCTTTGGGCAGCTTTAGGATAGTTTCAGAAGGAGAAACCGCTGAAGTGTAGGCTGCGTGTAGTTTCTTTAAACGCATGAATGAAGGAAACGGATTCTTGCCATTGTGTTGCTGTCAGCGCCCTTTTCAATGCACACTTTTATTTCTGGTCGGGCTGTTCTTTACTGCCAGGGTAAAACTGCAGTAAGAATAAATATCACATTGATTGCATGTTACTGAAAACAGGAAATCATGCATTGTGCTGGCGGTATTTTAACACTGGCTGTAATTACCACGGTCTCTATTTACCATTGTAGGAATATGACTCATTGCAACGCGTACTAATACCACGCATGCCATTACAATGCGGGTGTTACTACGCGTTGTGAATTTCAATGACCTACCACTACATTGCATACTTTTACCGTGAATATGCCTTTACTACGCTTGCCATTACAATGCAAAGCCATGCATGGTAAAGGTATACTTATGGTTTAAGTATGACAGGTAAGTTACACTACCCTGCCCTACCCTAAACCCAAATTTAGTACCCCTGCACAATCCGCCCCCAACTCCCAGTCCTATCCCTACCCTAAACACTTGCTTACACGACCCCTGATCCTACCCTAAACCCTAAAACACTGTCTCCTGCACAAACCTCCCCCCAACCCCCATTCCTCTGCCTACGTTAAACACTACCCTGCACGACCCCCGACCCTTGCCTAAACCCTAAAACATTAACCCCGTATGACCCTCCCTGACCCAGTCCTCTCCTTACACTTAAACACTACCCTGCAAGATGCCCGACACTACCCTAAACCCTAAAACACTACCCCAGCAGGACCCTCCCCCGACCCCAGTTCTCTCCCTACACTTAAACACTACCCTGCACGACCCACCAGACACTACCCTAAACCCTAAAACACTTCCCTGCACAACACACACACACCACCTCTGACCCCCCCTTTTATCCTTAAAAAGTAACCCCACCCCAGGCCCAATGCCCCTTATCTCTCTCTCCTCATTGGTTCCTCTCTCCTCCTGGTTCCTGCTTCACGTCGGCTCTGATGGGCGGTGCACGTCGTTGTGAGGAAACAGAAGAGCCTTTGTTTCCTCACAATGAAGTGGATCACCATTTTCTTTTTACATCGCATACGTTGTAAAAGTGCATGAGATGAAAAAAATGTGTAGTAATGGCTACACGTTGTTATATTGCATGAGTTTTAACGCTTGTAATGTAATGGCATGCGGGGAAACAGCCGCGTTGTAATGGCTGTTTCCCCATTGTAGTCATAATGGAATACCAATACAAAAAATATTACCACTTCACAGTGAGGTAATCTGCAGCAGAATTTACCAATGGCGGTATTTCTTCTGCAAAAAGGTTCCAACACTCGGGGTGTGGCAGTGAAAATATCCAGGGTGGTCATTTTTTAAATGAGCAAATTATAGACCAGACATTAATATTCCAGATGTTGAGGGGGCAAATAAGTAGGGGAGTGTCTAACCAGAAGCAGCAGGTACCTCCTATTTTCCATGCTCTTACTATTCTAATGATACACCACACACACACACGCGCGCGCACACACACACACACAACAGCATTAACCTACTGGAAGTGTGGATTTAGTGTTCTTGGGTCTCTGCACCCTCTTTGTAGTGCTAAGGACCAAAGTGCCAAAGTAATGGACAGGTTCTATTCCCATAGTGTGTCGTGTACATGCGCACACAAAACGTTGCACTCACAAATACACATGCACACAACACCAAATGTCTACCTAACACACACACACACACATTCCACACACATTATGCACCAGACAACCTCACACCTGCCACTTTCCACACATACATATAAACACATAGACAAACACTACTACAAAGCATTGCCACCAACATACACTCCAACACACATACACACCACTTTTTGTACATACATATACACAGACACTTCCCTGCAAAAACACACAAAATACACACTCACATATGATACAACACACACTGCTTTCCACAAATACACACAAAGGCACACATGCATGCACTACACCTACACATACACTCATACACACATATGTTTCCAAATATGCACATAAGCTCACGCATTCACAAACCACCATGTGCCCAATTGATGAACTGCATTTTGTAGCACGTAAAGTAGATACTGCAACAGAGACACATGCATCAGTTGGTTTCCTGTCCAGTCCAGAAATGAACCACGCCCAGAGCCCAGGGATAATTATTCCCACCCCAACGCTGGCCTGGCATACGCCGACCCAGCCCACTCGGCTTACGTATAAAGGGGGGGACGACGACGCTACGTGTCTCAGTTCTTCCCCACTGCCAGATGTGACATGGCTGCATCTGCCTGGCATATCACGAGACTCAATCATAAAGGGTTCATGACTTGCATTGCACAGGGTTGGTGGCACCAGATACCCTGCGGCCGGCATGGGCCTACAGCCACGGGACGGTGACTTGTGGTGCACTGAGGTAGGGGCACCTTAAGTGTTGAGCGGGTGTGACAGCCTGCGATGATGCGTCGTCCTGACGGTCCGGACTGGTAAGGATTTGTGTGAGCCATGTTGGACCGCAGTGTAGGCCTGCCCCAGTGGGCAGCACTGGCCTACCGCCACGTGGCATTGCCTCGCGGTTCACAGAGTTAGTGGCACCTAAAGAGCTGAGCGGGTGTGCGGCCTGCGATGATGCCGTGTGCACTGATATGATCTCGGCCATTGCGAAATCAAGATCCAGAATCACGTCTATGACCTGATGGCCCGTGGTGCTGGGCTGCATGATGTGGAGGCTGCCAAGGTCACGGACCCCGGGCTTGGAGCTTGCACCAGCACGTGGTGGGCCCTCTTGGAGACACGCAGGTGGCGGAAGGTGAGCAGTGAGGCCTGGGTGCGCAGAGGCCGGCATTCACGCAATCACTGCTGGGCGGCGGGAGGGGCTGGGTTGCAGCAGCCTGTGTGCGCTGGGGCGGGCAAGCGATGATGACGTGTGCAATGATATAAACTCTGCCATTCATAAATCTGGACTCTGTTTCAGATAAGGGACCAGGTGGACTGCAGTGTATACCGGCATGTGGTTATAGACACACCGGTGGCAGCAGGTGACCATTGAGGCCTGGGTCCGCAGAGTCAGCACTCTCTCTCCCTCTTCCTTTCACTGTCTCTCTCTCCCTCTCTTCTCTCTCTTTCTCTCTCTCTCTCTCGCTCTTCTCTCTCTTTCTCTCTCTCTCTCCCTCTCTTCCTTTCACTGTCTCTCTCCCTTTCTTTCCCACTCTTTCTCTCTCTTTCCCTCTCTTCCTTTCAATGTCTCTCTCTCTCTCTTTCTCTCTCTCTCTCTCTCTCTCTCTCTCTCTCTCTCTCTCCCTTTCTTCCCCTTCTCTTTCTCTCTCTTTCTGTCCTTTGATGAGTGCATGACACACCTTCTTATCTTGAATTTTGTCTTGCAGGCTGGGACTTACAGATTGTCCAGAGAAGGCCCGCCATTACTCTTCCAAATAGTTGTTTTGAGATTAATTTGAATAAAATAATTTTTGGGGAAATTGAAAGATGAATGAATGATTCTCCTTTTTCTGACCACACATGAATATTAATTGTTGTAATTGTGCGACAACCGGGGAATTGTTTTGTTTGTGATTTCGTAAAGTTGATGTAAAATATCTTTGTCTGGGGGGAGGCAAGGTAGGGCCCGGGGCGGGGGTGGGGGGGGGAGAACTGGGGGGGTGGCGGCAGGTGTTGTGGCCCTTTTGAGTGTCCGAGCTGCATGATCAGTAGCTCCATGGCATCTGTTGATCTTCAGGTGTGGCTCTGGGCTGGGCTCCCATTTCTGGTGCAGGTTATCGTCCGACTTAATACCTAGAAAGAGCAGGTGCTATTTCCCTGCTGCTAACGCGCCTTATAGCATGTTTTGTGATCTTATCGCCGATCTGGCTGGTCGTTCAGAATGTTGCGAAGTGATGTTGTCGCTGCTTTTTGCATGGGAATGCCTATTCTGCATCTGATTAGTGTTAGTTGTCGCTCTCATCCATAACGATGTTTTTTGTGGCTGCTATCGCAGGAAAACTCGCGATATCGGCTGTTAGCACCAGCTTGTGAATAGGGCGATAAATCTATCGCCACTTTGGCTGTGATAAAGTGCCGCTAACTCTGCGATAAGTCCTTGAGAATATGCCCCTCTGTCCTGCTTTGTAACGCCAAATGCTGGATAGGTTTTAACACTGGCATCACTAGAGGGTGGGCATATAGCTTGTACCCCTGCCTCATTTGCTCTGGACACTTCTCTGTTCCCCACAGCTGTTGACTGTTGCCTCTTAGAGTGATACGAGTGTGGGGAGAAGTTGGGGCGGGGGGTTAACACGAGAACAAAACAGGCACTGACAAAATAATGTCTCAGTAGCTTTCACTGGAAGGCGGTGATTATTAGAGGCAATACATGCTTCCTTAAGACGGTTAATTATGCCTATTTATGTATGTATGTATAATTATATGTGCACAAATATTTATATATAAACACACATGCACGTGCGCGCCCTCTTTATGATTAGACTCACCAGTCTTATCTGTGGCCCACTGCGCGCGCCGCCAAAAATCATTTCTAAAGACACCTCTGGGTTTTCATGTTGGCAGTACATGCCAGCTGGCCTTGTTTTGCGCTCTGTGCCTCACATGTACTAATTGGCACCTCAGAAGCATAACACATGATTATACCAAAGCTGCCCTTGCTCGGGGCCACTGCAAACAAGCAGCAATTACAAGTCCGGGCAGCTCTCTCAGAGAGCTTTCTGGTGGGACAGATACCCCGGGAGCTCTGTAACCAGAGACCCCAGTATTTGAAAACATCACAATTTAACACCCTAGAAACACATGACTCTGCCCCTTTGGGGATTGCTCGCTGAAAGTGTGGGAAAGTTTTAGTTAGAATGTTTTTAAACCACTAAAAGTGGATTATTCTGTCAAAATAGTTTGAGAAAAGTGAACCATTTAAGCAGGTGTACTTCTGGGCCCGGGGCCGAGGCAGGGCAGCCGGGGTTGTTTTTGAGACCCCGCCAGCCCCCAATCACAGGGGAGTTAAACTTAATAGCCAATTACTGTGGGATCTGGTGATTCTGTCAGCCGCAGCCTCACCCCCCCCCCCCCCCCCCCCCGCCCGCCCCCCTGCTATGGGCAGCTTTCAGCCTCTGTCAGAGCGGATCCGCGAGAGAGTCAATTACAACTTCATTCTGACTCAGAAGTTTGGATTAAAACGTGGATCAATGCCAGGCTGTCCACATGAGAAGAATTTACATTCACTGAACCTAACAGGAGAGAATTGGCGCCACTTTAAAGGCCTTTTGAGGCAGTTGACATATGACACCAAGCAAAAGAAGGCT
The DNA here is from genome assembly GCF_964261635.1 of Lissotriton helveticus. NCBI lineage: Eukaryota > Metazoa > Chordata > Amphibia > Caudata > Salamandridae > Lissotriton > Lissotriton helveticus. The sequence goes on from NC_136065.1 coordinate 106,016,139, forward strand.
TTTGAGGCAGCTGACACATGACAACAAGCAAAGAGACCACAAGAGGGCAGCAGAGTGCAGAAAATAGCCTCAGAAAGGTTTCTAGTGAAAAGGGAGCGCCCAAGGGCCAAAGTACCATGTTGCTTGGGGCTCCGAAAATTCTTCACCTGCTGTGGTAGAGTGACCTCATATAGGTAATCCGTGGTTATCCTGAGAATCTGTAGGGACCTGGCACTCTGGGACATACCATGAACTCCTCTCAACTAAAACACTGCTTTATTTACAAGACATTCAGACCACCCTTGGTTCCAAATGCATTTTAGAACATTTAGAAAGGAGTCTAAAGGACATTTTTTATTAAAAAATAAATAAAAAGTTGTGAACTGATCCATCCACAAAGAATTTTGTTCCGTTTGTGAAAAAACCTTCCCCCCTAGCGTGTCTGTCGCCGACTGAAAATCCTCTTGTGCGCTAATTCTAAAACGTTTCCATTTGCAGCGTGCGTAAACATGCAACGTTTAAAAAAATTTATATTGCGCTCACAGACACAGGTGTAAATGCGCAGCATCATACTTGTTTACGGCTGAGTGTTGTGAGAAACATTTGTATTTGTGCCTGCACTTGTAAAAGTGCGCAAACAGTTGTAGTGAATTTTTCTCCGTTACTAAATAGCAAAAATTGCTGTCAATTTGCCCCAGTTCAATTACTGAAGTCAGCTGCAAGTTAAAACACCGCAAAGGCAAGCGAATCATTGTCAGTGTTTTTGAACCTCTACAATGGTTGTGGCAGGCTTTGCTCGCTTGTGCATACAAACTTAAATGACGTGGCCTGTTCCAGGTCAGTGCCGGAGCCCCCTTATTTTGCACGTGCCGTGCCGTTGATGTGACTTCAAAGCTGCAACTGAACCCTCTCTCTGTCCAATTTCTTCTTCTCACTTCCAGTGTGTGACTGCCTTACCTGCGCGAGGTAGTTAGAGTAAGCCAATGGACGTGGATTGCAAATTGCTCCTGCAAACCTCAACCTTTTCCTTTTCACAAATGCACGCAACTGTGCGCAAAAACATTTGAATGAGGCACTTTTATTTACCTTCTAATGTGCCAAATTCTGCCTTTGCCTCTTTTTGGCGAGCTATGCTCGCAGCCAGATCCAGAGTTGGTGGGTAGAGTTAGCTTGGTGAGCGATCGCGGTGGTACAGGTGGTGGCAGCGCAAAACACCATTGTTTCCAAAAAGTTTCAAGTCCAGGTCCACGCTGAGGCTGCTGTATTGCGATGTGTAGGAGAACTTTGCATCATCCATGCAAAAAGTTCAAAGTGACTGCACACTGTAGGAGCCTGGCCTTTCAGCGTGACTTGTTGCTAGGGTAACCAACTGGCATGGGTACTAATGCAGGACAGTGAGTGTAAAAATTCAGGACAAAGGGTCAAAATTCAGGACAAAAATTCAGGACAAAGGGTCAAAATTCAGGACAAAAATTCAGGACAGGAGGTCAAAATTCAGGACAAAAGGTAAGTTTTGCACACACATCAGAGGAGGTTGCGCAATAGTATATAAGGGCCCGATTTACAGAACTAACTTAAGACAAAATCGTAAATTTACTACCATTTTGGTATTCACAGAAGGTACTTACTCATTTTGGTATTCACAGAAGTTAGGACTCCTAACTTTAAGACTCCTAAATGCCTTCTGTGAATACCGAAAGTCTTAAAGTTAGGATTTTTCTCAGTTTAGGAGTAGTAAAGTTAGGAGTCCTAACTTTAGGACTCCTAAACTAAGAAAAATCCTAACTTTAAGACTTTCGGTATTCACAGAAGGCGTTTAGGAGTCCTAAAGTTAGGAGCCCTAACTTTACTACTCCTAAACTGAGAAAAATCCTAACTTTAAGACTACCAGTATTCACAGAAGGCATTTAAGAGTCCTAAAGTTAGGAGTCCTAACTTCTGTGAATACTGAAATGAGTAAGTGCATTCTGTGAATACCAAAATAGTAGTAAGTTTAGGATTTTGTCTTAAGTTAGTTCAGTGACTCAGGCCCTATGTAACTAAATAGACAACCACTTAAGTACAAGTGAAAATAAGTTCATATTAGGCTAAGGCAATTGTGCACCTTATGGTTTTTCAGTATGCACACAGCTTTAAGCAAATGTGCAGGTCTTTTCATGGTAACAAATCCGCCCCACCCCAGCTTTCCAGCTCCCAGGGAAACACCCGATGCCCAGTCCGGCCAGTCTGGCCTTGCTACCACCCTCCAATAGTGCCCCTCATCTTCACATATACCCTCTCTCATGTGCAGTTAATTTTGTTTTATAGTGCTCCGCATCCCAAGTATGTAGGGCAGGGTGTCGGAGTGCGATACGACACACAGATATTATATAGAGACAATAACTCATATAAATGTGAAAGTCAATGTATAGGAAATGTCACTTAAAATGAAGTTCGCTGAGCCTGTTCCAGGCGAGGTCGCCCCCACACCGCTGCACCTGCCAGCATCCTACCCTGCTGGCTGCGCACTCCTGCTGCTGCCTTCCTCTGCCCTGCAGCTCGCCGCCTGTTTCCCCCGTGTCTCCCCTGTTGCCGCTCGCCTGTTGTCCTAACTTTTGCCTCCCCCTCTGTACTCCACCGTTTGTTTAGCCTGTTTCTGTTGCCCTGTGTGCCTGACTTCTGTGTTCCCCTCTCCCCTCCTTTTGCCTTCTGTACCCCCCTGTGTGCCCCCTGCCCAGCCGCCGGACGACCCAGCCTCCGCTAAGCCGCCCCCGGTCCTCCCTTCCCGCCACTGCCCTCCGGCGTCTCCGCCCCCCTCCTGCCCATTGGCCGCCCTGCTCCCGCCACCCAGCTGACCCGCCTTCCCGGCTCCTCTCTTATGACGCCCCCAGAGCGACCGCGCAGCGGACGCACGCAGCGGGAGCACCGATTGAGCGCCGAAGGTGCGCCAAAGGTAAGCCGGTCTGCGCCCCTCCGCACCTGGACCGCGCCCAGTGCCAGGACCCCTGGCCCCCACAGACACCAGCCCACCCGCCGGACCTACGACGCCACCGAGCTCAACGCACTCAACGCCGGCCGGATCCCTGGATGCTACCGAGCCACCCCGAGGCGCACCCACGGACCTTTCTGCTGCCGCTCCTGCAAGTTCACCTGCATCCGGACCTGCACTACTCCAGCACCGACCAAGCCGACCACCAGCAGCAGCCACCTGAAGTGCATCCTGCTCAACACCCGCTCCGTCCACAGACACGCTGTCGAACTCTGGAACCTGCTCGACACCTCAGCCCCTGACGTCGCCTTCCTCACGGAAACCTGGATGAACGCCTCCTCAGCACCCGACATCGCCATCGCCATCCCGGACGGCTACAAGATCATCCGGAGGGACCGCGTCAACCAGACAGGAGGAGGCATCGCCATCATCCACAGGAACACCATCCGCATCACGACCAACACCGACGACATCCTTGCACCCGCCGAACACCTGCACTTCCAGATCCACACCAACCCCAAGACCACCCTCAGAGGCACCCTCATCTACAGACCACGCACACACAAAAAAAAAATTTCAGCGAAGACATCGCCGACTTCATCAGCCCGCACGCCCTCCCCTCCGCTGACTACATCCTCCTCGGGGACCTCAACTTCCACCGGGAGAACAACAACGACCACAACTCCACCACCCTGCTGGACAACCTCGCAAACCTCGGACTCAAGCAGCTGGTGACCACCCCCACCCACTACGCCGGACACACACTCAACCCCGTGTTCTCATCCTGCAAGGACATCACCTTCAGCCACGCCACCGGACTCCACTGGACGGACCACAGCTGCGTCCACTTCAGCTTGAGAAGGACCACGATCCACCACCACCAACAACAGGGTGCACGCAGAAGCTGGAACAAGATCACAGCCGACCAGCTCGCGAGTTCCCTGGGCAAGAACCCTCCCGCCGGCGCAACGAACCCCAGCCAGGTGGCCACCAACCTCACAAAGTGGATCAGCAACTGCGCAGATGACCTCGCCCCTCTAAGGACCCCGCCTAGCAGACCCGGCAGCAAGAAAGCCCCATGGTTCACCGACGAACTCAAGAGCTCCAAGAGGAACTGCCGAGCCCTCGAGAAAGCCTGGCGCAGAGACCCAACACCGGACAACATGACTGCCCTCAAGCTCGCCACCCGAAAACACCACCAACTGATTCACGCCACCAAGAAAACTGTATTCAAGGAACGACTGGACAACAACGCACACAACAGCAAGGAACTCTTCAACATCGTCAAAGAGCTCTCCAACCCCAACGCCGGAAACAACGACATCACCCCTTCACAAGACCTCTGTGACTCCCTCGCCTCCTACTTCTACAACAAGATCGCGGACATACACAACAGCTTCAGCACTCAACCGACGCACGCCTCGACCGAACCACCACCCCCCACCACCGCCCCCCGCGCCTGGACCCCGATCAGCACCGAAGACACCATCCGCACGATGAACTCCATCCACTCCGGATCTCCGACCGACCCCTGCCCTCACCACGTCTTCAACAAGGCCGACGCTGTCATCGCACCCCACCTGCGGGACATCATCAACACCTCCTTCGACACCTCTACCTTCCCGGAGAGCTGGAAGCACGCCAAACTCAGCGCTCTACTTAAGAAGCCATCAGCCGACCCCACCGACCTCAAGAACTACCGCCCCATCTCGCTGCTCCCGTTTCCTGCAAAAGTCATCGAGAAGACCGTCAACAAGCAGCTGGCCACCTTCCTCGAGACGAACAGATCCCTCGACCTCTCGCAGTCTGGTTTCCGGGCTAACCACAGCACCGAGACTGCCCTGATCGCAGCCACCGATGACATCCGAGCCCTGCTTGACAACGGAGAAACAGCGGCCCTCATCCTCCTAGACCTCTCCGCGGCTTTCGACACTGTCTGCCACCGCACCCTAGTGCAGCGCCTCAACAACATCGGAATCCAGGAGAAGGCACTGGAGTGGATCATCTCCTTCCTCGCCGGAAGGACACAGAGAGTCCGCCTCCCCCCGTTCAGGTCAGAAGCCACCGAAGTCATCTGCGGCGTCCCTCAAGGCTCCTCGCTCAGCCCAACCCTCTTCAACGTCTACATGAGCCCCCTTGCAGCCATCGCACGCCAACACAACCTCAACATCATCTCCTACGACGTCGACACCCAGCTGATCCTCTCCCTCACCAACGACCCCGCCGCCGCCAGAGCCAACCTACGCGAAGGGATGACAGACATAGCCAAGTGGATGATGAACAGCCGCCTGAAACTGAACTCGGACAAGATGGAAGTCCTCATCCTGGGATCCTCACCCTCCGCCTGGGACGACTCCTGGTGGCCCCCCGCCCTGGGCAGCGCTCCCAAACCAACAGACCACGCACGCAACCTGGGCTTCATCCTGGACTCCTCCCTCTCCATGACCAGACAAATCAACGCCGTCTCCTCGTCATGCTTCAACATCCTGCGCATGCTACGTAAGATCTTCCGGTGGATCCCCACCGAGACCAGGAAGACGGTCACCCAGGCCCTGGTCACCAGCCGTCTGGACTACGGCAACTCCCTCTACGCCGGTACCACCGCCAAACTCCAGAAGAGACTCCAGCCGATCCAGAACGCCTCAGCACAACTCATCCTGGACATCCCCCGTCGCAGCCAAAACTCCGGACACCTGAGAGACCTGCACTGGCTCCCGGTCAACAAGAGAATCACCTTCCGTCTCCTCACCCACGCACACAAAGCCCTACACAACCAAGGCCCAGGATACCTCAACAGCCGCCTCAACTTCTACGCTCCCACACGCCAGCTTCCATCGACCGGCCACGCCCTCGCCACCGTCCCCCGCTTCCGAAGAGCCACCAGAGGGGGAAGATCCTTCTCCTACCTGGCCGCCAAGACCTGGAACTCCCTCCCGACCCACCTCCGCCTGACCCAGGACCACCTCGCCTTCAGGAAGCAGCTCAAGACCTGGCTGTTCGAGCAGTAGCGGACCCCCCCCTCCCCTAGCGCCTTGAGACCCTCCGGGTGAGTAGTGCGCTATATAAATGCTTTGATTGATTGATTGATTGATTGATTGATTGATTGAAAGTCAATGTATAGGAAATGTCACTTAAAATGATGGGGGTTACAAGGTATAATCATACTTTCAGCCATCATTCAGTCTTTCACCATTCATTCTGTCCTTCCATCTGTGTGCCCATCCGTATCAATATTCAACCATTTGCAAACCTATCCATCATCTATCCTTCTATCTATCCATCCACCCATCATTCCACTCATCCATCCCTCCATCCACCCTTTCACTCATCCATCCATTATCCATCCATCCACCCTTTCACCTCATCCATCTGTACACTCATCCATCCACTCTTCCACCCATCCATCCATTCACTCATCAATCCAGCCATTTACCTATCCAGCCATCCTTTCACTTACTCATTCATCCACCCAATCTCTCATCCTTTCACCCATTCACCCATTCAGTCATCTACCCACCCATCCTCCCTTTCTCTGTCCATCCCCCTTTCACCTAGCCCTCCATCCTTCCATCCATCCATCCAGCTACTCATCCACTCATGAATCCACCCATTAAACCTATCACTTATCCATCCTATCACTCATTCATCCATCCTTTCAACCATCCATCCACCCTTTCACTCCTTCACTCATCTATTCATCCTTTTGTCCATCTACCCGACCTTTCACTCACTCATCCAGCCTTACATCCACCCTTTCACTCATCCGTCCAACCATTCACCCTTTCACTTATCAATTCATCAATCCATCCATCATTTCACTCATCCATCCACCCATTTACTCACCCATCATCCACCCTTTCACTCATCCATCCATCATTTCACTCATCCATCCAGCCATCCCTTCACTTACTTACTCACTCACCTTTTCACATTAATTATGAGCTGAGCCTTTGTCTGCAGAGTTGCAGACAGAAGAGACCTATCAAGAACTCCACCCTTGCTGTAGTTCCTAAAACATGGGGTGGGGCAGGGGAGGGTTCACTATGCTCCTGCACATAGGCAATCTGAAAAAGTGGAAGGCATGAGTCATGCATGATGCACAGGGCCTGGACGTGAGGTGACTGTGACATGGTGTTGTTTCCACAGCTTTAAGTGGGATTGAAATACCAGGGGGTCTCTCTAAAGGAGGCGTTCGATGTAATTATTGGCCTGGCTTAAAACACCTAAGCTAAAAGTCTGTGCTGTCCGACTGGTATTTTTGTTGCTTCTGTCATTGCATCCAGATATATAATATAACAAATAATGTTAGACCTAGAACAAGTAACGTTACACCTACAACAAGCCAGAACTATTGGCTTTGTCAATGGTTCTTAGTTGCATCAAATAAAAAAGCAGCAACCTTGGCTTCCTTGAATATAATATTGAAAATGCGTCAGTTCTAAAATGATGAGACTCAGAAAGAACTATAATCCTTTCCTTGAAACTTCTTTCACCGCCTTCGTTTGATTAACTGGATTCCACATAGCAGGAGCATGGGCGTTTTTGCCCTTACATGTGACAGAATGTCCTGCCCTGGACCGGGGCAGGAAGAGGCCACCACATGCTGTGCCAGCCCAGACTGACCCATTATCATTCTGTATGCGACAATCAGCCGCATACAGTATGACAATGGGCGGGTGGGGCTGCTCTTGTGCTCAGAGGAGTGGGAGGCGGCCCATAAGGGAGCTGGGGCCTCTCGCAGGGGAACAGCCCAAAATTACGGACAAAAGGCATCCGTAATTGGGATTCTCACGGACAAAGGACGTGAGGTCCAAATTAACGACGGTCCGTGAAATTTACGTACGGTTGGTCACCCTACTTGTTGCCGCATAAAGAGGCATATTTACAATAAAATGTTGGAACAAAGAGCGGTGCCAAATTTGGCAGCACAGTGATCTGACAATTTCAAAATACAGGTATGCGCAATATCCAGAAAAATATGGCACACCCCTGTGTTTCCTCTAGCGCTGGTGCAAATAGAGCATATAAATGCATTGAGCCAGTGCTGCACCCTTTCGCCATGTTGCAAGGGTGCTGCACTGCAGGGATGATTGTTTATGGCGACTTGCGTCGAATGCAGCACACATGAAAAGAACAAAAAATGAGGAGAAATTAATAATTCCTCCCCGTATTGCCATTCTAATGCTTGATATTCCATGGTATTACTCTTTGGCACAGCCACAGCCATGTAAATCGGGTGCAGCGTCAAAAAGCAATGGGTGTTGTGGTGGAACGCCTACAGCAATACCCATTGAATGCCACTTTGCAGCAGAGGACTGTGGCAGAAAAGGGCATATTTACAAGATGGCGCTTAGCGCCACCTTGTAAATATGGAAAAAGTGCCACTCTGGTGGTGGGGAGGGCTTGTAAATATGCCCTCTAGTGGTCTTGATTCTCAGTAATTTGAACTTCTGACCTGCCCTTTTTAGGTCTGGCTTGACAGCACACCTCTGTATTACCTATTGTTTCTAATTTTTTTAATATAACATAAAGTTTGCCTTTGGCACCTTATAGAGGAATGTTTTTCTCTCTTCGTGTGCTACTGGCTGTTAGGTCTATTCTTCACACTACCCTGAGGTGCTTGCATTGCTGTGCACGAGGGTCTATTTTACATATCATCACACATTAAACACATTACATTCTTTGTATCATAGATGTATTGCATAGAGAAATCACTCTTTTTTTCAGTGTTGCGGGCTTTTATTTTAATATTTTAGTCAGGACTCTAATGGCTTTGCCAGTGACTGCTTTTTAGCTGTTTCCTAAAAATCGAGTAGCCATCATGGTGACAGGGGGGATGCTTTAGAGGTTTGGGCTCTGTACTCTGAGGGCTCTACCCCAATGATTTAATCTTTTGAACCTTGGTTGCCATATTGGAAAGTGGTGGTCGCAATGCTGATTGGATGGTCTTGTTTACAATGTAGCATATGCTGTGCTTATTTGTAAAAAAATCCACACACATAGGGCTCCACGTTTTTCTCAGGATCCCACCTGTAGTGCTGCCCAATGCTAGTTTTGTTGAATTATAAGAATGACTATTGCTAATTCCTCCTCGGTCTCTTTCTTTTACCACCCTACACTTCCTTTGTCTTTCTCTCATTCTTACAGCATCTCTTTCATACCTGCTTTTGCCCTTTCCTACTTTTTTCCTAACTTTTTCTTTGTCCTTTTTTGCTTCTCTGTCTCTTGGCATGGGTCAAAGTCTTATGATGAAATAAGTCGAGGAACCCCCAAAAACGTTTAGGGGCCAACGCCCTGCATACCTTAAGCACTGGGAGCATTTATTTAGGGTCTAGGTTGAAAGTTCAAACAATCAGTACATTTTTATTGTAGATATCTGGAAAAGTTAACAGAATTATAATGAAATAAGTAGGATTGCTGCGTTTCCTGTAGTTCATTCCGTATGAAGAGGGGGGTGAATATTAATAAAAGGAATCGAGAGCAGGGGTGAAAGGTAACCTCCTTCCAAATCACCCATCAACACATATGTGAGGCAGCAACTACCCAAACATATATTAACTCCACAAAAGTTTGGACGGGAGCTCTCAAGGCCCAGTACCCACCGCATTTCCTGTTTAGTTGAACACATCTCGACTGGTATGCCTGACAATGACCTGCTAACCTACATCTGCAGTTAAGCTCAGCACAAAATCCCTAAAACACCACCTGGCAAAGGTCTTCGAGAAACTTATCAATTGATGCCTAACCGACGACCTCAGCAACCACCAGCGCCTCAACGCCACACAGTCCAGATTCAGTCCCAACCACAATACAGAAACAGCACTCATCAATAAATCAGTCAATCAGGGGTTTGTGGGAAACAGCCGTTACATCGCAACTTTTACAACGCACTTCTATTACAACGCAACTTTTACAACGCTGGATCCATTACATCGCATGCCATTACAACGCATGACATTACATAGCAGATGCTATTACAACGCATGCCATTACAACGTAAGTATAGGTAAGTATATAATTTTATTTTATATTTTATTTAACATTATTTAATTAATTTAATTAATATTACAAATAAATATATTAATTTGTTTTTTTATATTGGGTTTGGGTTTTGGGGTACAGGGGTATTTTTAGGTTTCAGGGTTGGGTTTGGGTTTTGGGGTACAGGGGTATTTTTAGGTTTCAGGGTTGGGTTTGGGTTTTGGGATACAGGGGTATTTTTAGGTTTCAGGGTTGGGTTTGGGTTTTGGGATACAGGGGTATTTTTATGTTTCAGGGTTGGATTTGGGTTTTGGGGTACAGGGGTATTTTTAGGTTTCAGGGTTGGGTTTGAGTTTTGGGGTACAGAGGTATTTTTAGGTTTCAGGGTTGGGTTTGGGTTTTGGGGTACAGGGGTATTTTTAGGTTTCAGGGTTGGGTTTGGGTTTTGGGGTACAGGGGTATTTTTAGGTTTCAGGGTTGGGTTTTGGGGTACAGGGGTATTTATAGGTTTCAGGGCTGAGCTTGGGTTTTGGGGTACAGGGGTATTTATAGGTTTCAGGGCTGGGTTTGGGTTTTGGGGTACATGGGTATTTTTAGGTTTCAGGGTTGGGTTTGGGTTTTGGGGTACAGGGGTATTTTTAGGTTTCAGGGCTGGGTTTGGGTTTTGGGGTACAGGGGTATTTATAGGTTTCAGGGCTGGGTTTGGGTTTTGGGGTACAGGGTTATTTTTAGGTTTCTGGGTTGGGTTTGGGTTTTGGGGAACAGGGGTATTTTTAGGGTTCAGGGCTGGGTTTGGGTTTTGGGGTCCGGGGTATTTTTAGGGTTCAGGGCTGGGTTTGGGTTTTGGGGTACAGGGTTTTTTTCTAGGGTTCAGGGCTGGGTTTGGGTTTTGGGGTACAGGTTTTTTTTAAGGGTTTGGTTTTAAAATACAATCCTTTATTTTAATTAAAAAAATTAATTTTAATAATTTTATTATTTATTAAAAATAGTTCTTTATTATTAAAAGTTCTTTTAAAAATAAACTTAAAGTAATATATGTACTAAATAATTCTTTAAAATTTTTTTAATTTATTTAATTAGTTAAATTTAAATTACTTACATTTAAAAAAAAATAATATACTTACTTATACTTACATTGTAATGGCATGCGTTGTAATAGCATCTGCTATGTAATGTCATGCGTTGTAAAGGCATGCGATGTAATGGATCCTGCGTTGTAAAAAATGCGTTGTAACGGAATGCGTTGTAATATCTCGCGTTGTAACGTCATACATCCGGGGTTTGTATAGCGCGCTACTCACCCGTGAGGGTCTCTAGGCGCTGGTGGGGTGTGGGGGATGGGGCGGCTCTGGGTCAGTCGAAGAGCCAGGTCTTCAGGTCCTTCCTGAAGGTGTGCAGGGTCGGGGAGCATCTGATATTCACAGGGAGATCGTTCCAGGTTTTGGTTGCGATGTAGAAAAAAGCTCTTCTGCCCGTTCTGTTTCTTCGGATGCGAGGGACCTCAGCCAGGACGAGGTTGGCGGAGCAGAGGTTCCTCTTGGGCACGTGGAAGGTTACTCTCTCGTTGAGGTATTTGGGTCCGATGTTGTTGAGGGATTTGTAGGTGTGGGTGAGGAGTTTGAAGGTGACCCTCTTCTCGACGGGGAGCCAGTGGAGGCCTCGTAGGTGTTGGGTCATGTGCTCATGGCGGGGTGTCCCGAGGACGGGTCTGGCAGCAGCGTTCTGGATGGTCTGGATCTGCTCCTTCGTAACAGATAGAACACAAACTGTCAGCCTGACCCCTTATTCCAGGGAAGCCTGCCTTCTTATCTATGGAGTGTCTCAGGTTCATCTCTTAGCTCCACCTTCGTGAACGCATACATGATTCCTCTGGCTAACGTCATCCGCGCACACAACATTACCATCATCATCTCCAGCGATGACACTCAACTGATACTCTTACTCTCGGATAAGACTCCCAACAAATTAAACAAGTTCACAGCCTGCATGACCGAACTGGATGAGAGCCAATCGTCCAAAGCTCCACACCAAGTAGTGACCTTCAGCAAGAACACCTCACCATGTGACTCCAGTTGGTGGCCAGCTGAGCTTGGGCCCACTCCCAAACCCACATTCAGAACCCACGGCAAGGACTTCGGAATAATCATCGTCAGCAAGCTGGACATGACAGCACAAGTCAACACCATCACTGCATCATGCGTCCACACCCTGAGGATGATAAGGAAGATCTTCAGGTGGCTCTAAAGCAACACTAGAAAAACTGTCACTCATGCCCTACTCACCAGCAAGTTGGATTACGGGAACACCCTCTACACCAGCATCAACAAGCAACACACTAGAAGACTACAAACCATCCAGACCTCGGCAGCTATACTCAACCTCCCACTCAGAACAAACATTGCACCACACTTCAGGGAGGGCCAATGGCTCCTGATGCACAAACATGCTCATTTGAAACTCCTCACCCACACATTCAAGGCACTACACAACTTAGGCGTCACCCACCTGAACATTGGCATCACTTTCTGCTGACCACCCATACACCTGAGCTCCACAGGACTCCTTCTCGCACACATCTCAAGCATACACAGACCCAAATTAGGAGGATGGGCAATTCCTTACATTGCCCCTAAAGCACGGAACGGCTTCCCGCTTCCAATCTGAGCATCCTCCTTGAATTCCACAAGAAGCTGAAGATCTGGGCTTTCAATTAAGTAACCTACCATAGGCAGGACTAGACACACACACCTGCTCAGTGCCAGGATACCCTTGTGGGTGATAGTGCACTTTAAAAAGACACATAGTTAATACCCAATTATCCCCAGGAGACTAGGTAATGGCTTAAAGTGACTGAACAAGAGATTCATGAAGGAGTCATTCATAATGAATTTTTGAACCTTTTAAATCAATCTATGTGTTAGATATCAAATTAATCCAACCACTAACAGTCTTTAAATAACTCCAGCAAATCCATCAATATAATACTCTAAGTAGATTATCAAAAAAATAATTTATACAATATAGAAGACGATTCAATACAATATGCACAATGAAAACACATATATATTAACATTCACTGAATGATCATGAAGGGTCATAAAAGCACAACCGTCACCTAATAATCACAGGATTTAATCATATTCCAGTGAATAGTGATCATGGGTAATGTGTAAATCCACCTACCAATACATGTCTCTTTAACCCACATTTCTTGAGCGATGAGTGTCCATTCAAATTATGATTGTTTAAATTCTGATCAGAAGGGATGTGTCATTGGCATTTCGGTTTCTTAAGGCCAAAAAGTCCACACAAGAATTTAGATTTGTAATGACCAAAGAAGCCTCCCCTCCCCCTTTCAAAACATTGTAAAAACAAGCATTGGCAAAACCAATCGGGCTCACTTCTGCCAGATGCTGTGAAGAGAGGCAACAGTGTAAAAAAAAAATGATGTGATGATACATAAAGAGCAGGAGTGTCATTTTGTAGGCACATGCATACTCTATTATGCTTGCGTTCCTACAAAGTAAAGTGGGTGCAATGTTTTTATCTACAAATCTGAGATGGATCGATAAATGAAAAAAATAGCAATAGCCCAAACGTATTTTCATGGTGGATGGGCACAATGTGCACACTGTCCTCTGTAAAAGAGGCCATAGGTGATAGGGATGCAACGGGGAGAGGGCTGGAGGGGGCAGAACCAACTTGGAGTGGGCAGGTAGGATGGGTTAAGATTGGTTAAGCAGCACTCAAGTGAGAAGCACAAGAATGAGAAATCAACATAATGTTGAAGCACACATGGGCAGGCACAACACAGAGGAGGCTGGGAGAAGGATATTGGTGAGACAGTCAGAGCAACATGGGGCACAGTATAGAGCGGAAAAGAAGTACATGTGGGAGACAGCTGGAAAACACATACACGCTCAAGGAGAGCTTGACCAAAAAGAAAAAAAAAGGTTTTGATAGCAGCCAGCCGAGGAAGCATAAATCCGGCCATTAAGAGAGATGGTAAAAAGGTCATGCTTCGAGGGAGAGACAAACGCAATATGGACAAGTTGTGACAAGAAAAGCCATTAAATATTGAATAAGAAGCAAATGAGAGTGACAAAGGCAACCATAGTAGATAGTTGGTGAGCTGTAAGCCCCTGTGAGCTATTGTTAAACTTACAATAGGTTTTTGTAAACAGACAGCTTTGCTATCTGGTAGGCACAACCTAACAGAGGCTTCTGAAGCCACCTTGAGGAGCTTGAAGATGTGCAATTGCTTTTTACTTTTTTTTCCAACTTGTTTTTACTAAACAGTTACAGAGGAACAACACAATACAGAGGTCAGCATCACATGTGTGAGTCATGGTGTTCCAGTACAGTTTTCAATCAATCAATGATAACAATGAAAAGGGTCAACTTTGAGAGGGCTGGAGACTTGCATGTGTAATTCCTTTTACCCTTACAGAGCCTGCATCACACAGACTGGTACCCTGCTCGTTAAAGGGGTTTCCGGGCCACCCCGTGCTCACTGTATGATATCAGGTCCTCTCCATTTGACCGTGTGATGGGAGCTGATAGCGTGTAACACTCGGTGGCACCACGTGAGCTGTCAGGTCTGTCTTTATCATGGTTGGTGTAAGGATGTTTTGTGCATAGTATTTAGTGGAGGGTAGTGATGTTATTTGGGATACTGAAATGATGCATAGGATTCTTTGGTAGCATGTCTTCCATCTGATCAAATGAGCAGGGAAGGATACTGAGTCCTCGTGAATCATTTTTAGGACTGGTGAGAAGCTAGGATGCAGGAAAGCATCATATATGCAGGAACTGAATCTGCTCATGATAGGGCCGGGACATGACTAATGAGGGGTGGTTATCCATTGGCCTGTGCTGCCTCCTGAATGTCTGGTATAAAGGTTATGTTCTGGGTGATTTTTAAGTGGGAATGCACACACAATACTAGTGATGTCCTCCAATTGGTTGTTGTTATTTGGCAGATGCAACAGCGCAAGATAGGCCATTAGAATGGAGTTAAAATTAAATCCTTGACTATTACCTTACTTTAAGTATAAACATATACTACATACACCCACCTTGGTAGCCATTTTGTTCCTTTCATCGTCCAGAGTATCCTGCGTTCCATTTCACGTAGTGTTTTTCCTTTTTAGGTTAAGCCTAGGCAGGGCGCATGTGCTATCTTCGAGACATGCTGTATTCACTGTATGGTCTTTGGGCCCACCCCTCTCTTTTAATTGGTTTCTTATAGTGCCCCTCATAAAATCTTGCTTTTTATGGTCCCTTTGTTGTCTTTGTCCCACCTCTTGGCTCTTTGTTTCTGTCCTGGTGACTGACCCTATTACATGGATCAGTTCACTTTTGGCCATTTAGGTAGGGTTAGCGAACTACTTTTATGTTTTGACTCAACTTGCGGTGCAGTCCCACCACCACCTCCCCAGTCGCTACGTTTCCTGCTCGTGTCGGTGCCTGTTGCTGTTTGTAATCCCCTTAATCCCCTAACGAGCAGGCAGTGTGTATGGCATGTTTAAATTGCAAAAACTTTGTCAATTTGTATGATTGGTGAGGCTGTTATTTTATCAGCACTGCACCCGCTTCAGGGAAATCACGCTTCTTTATATTGTTTGGGGTTCAGGGGTGTTTAGGAGTCTACTAACTTTCAGCAGTTTTAGGCTTTTCTTGAAAGGATTTCGTGTTTGTGGTATTGCACCACTGCACCACTTGGCCTCACAATATTAACCTGTTGGCTGCTGCCGTCGGCCAACGGTCGTCGCGAGCACTACCTTGGTAGTGCTGCGCACGTCCGTTGGCTGACGCTGCCCCACCCGTTTTTCGAACGTTCAGCACTGGAGCTGAACGGTCGACGCAGCCAACGGGTTAAAATAATCGAGTTGGACTCTTCATTTGTATGTTTACTAAAAACAACAACAGCGAAATGACCATCCATGTCATTATTTCGAAGAGGGAGACCTTCTGGCCCTTTTCAGCAGGAGAATCGCGCCACTCCAAAATGCTCAGGCGCACCAGGTGGCAGTTTTGTTCAGTTTGGGAGCCTCAAGACCCAGACGATGGAACCCTTGTGAGTTACTCTGGGAAACACCACTCGGAATCCCATCCATGAGGAGGAGGAGGAGGAACAGGAGGTGGTTGAAATGCTTGTGCCATTTCCATTGTGTGTCTACATTTGGGATAAAAGCACATTCTTGTTTTGTTAGTGAACAACCGAAAAACAGCGTTGTAATTCGCAACTGCCCATTGGCTTCCAGGAAAAGCGCGAGGCACCATTTACAGACTACCTAAAGCTCCACCTTACCTTGAAAATGATACAGTGAAGAGACCGGCAGTGTGACACAAACAGTATTGTGTTTCTTTAAAAAGTGTTTGGGAGAATGTTGTGATGCAATATGAGGGTAAAACTTTCTGCATGTGTTAATCAGTAAACAAATCAATACATGCTGAAAACCCTACCAGCGTCTTTGGGACGATGAAGGCCTACACACATAGTGGAGACATTAGGCAGTACTTGAAATGATGAAAAGAGCGACAAGGCAACTTTCAGATAGCTTCAGCTCCTTCTTTTTATTGAAATTGTTTTAGTTTTGTTGAGATTTACTTCTAGGGGGAAACATCCTTTACAACGCAACTTTTACCACGCAGTGCTATTACAACGCAGGTTTTACAACGAAAACCATTACAACGCATTGCGCTGGGGGCGCTCTAGGATAGGGAATAGATTTAATTTACTATCCAACACCTTCCCTAGTGTCCACGGGGACTGGAGTTGGAATAGTAAATTAAACTATTCACTATCCAGCACCCCAAAGCGCTATGTGTTGTAATGGTATGCGTTGTAAAAAGCATGTGTTGTAATGTCATACATCCACTTCTAGGCATAGCTTTCTAGTGCATTCAGGAGGTGCTGCAAGCCTACTTGCGTGTGGGTAATCAGGACCACATCGTCCGCATATAGGATACTGGGCGAGGCCTTGCCACCTATGTTTGGAGCATGTGCATTGTATAAGTTTAAGGATTACGTCAAACCTGCAAATACAGTTTGAATAGGGTTGGTGCAAGCAGACAACCCTGTTTAAACCCGTTAGTCCTTGGAACACACCTCGAACGATCTGTGGCGTTGCCCAGTTGTACCTGCACCCATGTTCCAGTATGTAATTGTATTAGCATGTCTAAGGGAGCATTCGGGGTATTCCACAAGATACACAGTCAGGGACAGTGTGAGCTAACTGTGTTCTGACCGAAGCCAGTTTAAAATGCACAACCTCTTCTTCTGTAGTTTCATAAAATGCTAAATCTAGCCTAGCTTGGCGGATGTAGACTTTGTTGGGTCAATTAACAAAAAAAATGAATAGGAACGTTATGTAGTACTTTTTAGTACTACTTAAAGTACTCAAATGCCTTTGTGAATTGGCCACATCTTCTTTTCGATGGCCCTAATTTTTTTTTTCAGTTTTGGTGCTTCCTATTTTATTTCATAGTAGCACTTTTTTTTTTCTTGGTGCATTTGTCAAATGCTGTGAGTTACCGTGCGGTTACGTCAGTGCACCGAGTAGCTGAAATAGGCACTGGGAGCCCAGTCAGTGAGCAAAACGTCCCAGTCTGACCTTTGTCACCAGCTCCTACGCGTCCAGTCATACGCAACACGTAAAGGTTATAGGTTAGTTAATACATCTGTCCGCCCTTCCTTGACTATGTGGATAACTAAAATGGCGTTTGAGATGAAGAGCTCAATGAAAAAAATCACTATCAATTAATCAATCAGTACATTTGTAGAGCGCGCTACTCACCCGTGCGGGTCTCAAGGCGCTGAAGGGAGGTGTGGGGGGGTGCTGCTACTGCTCGAATAGCCAGGTCTTGAGGTGTCTCCTGAAGGTGAGGTGGTCCTGGGTCAGTCGTAGGTGGGCGGGGAGGGAGTTCCACGTCTTGGAAGCCAGGTAGGAGAATGATCTTCCTCCGGTGGTGGCTCTGCGAATCCGAGGGATGGTGGCGAGGGCGAGGCTAGCGGAGCGGAGCTGGCGGGTTGGCGTGTAGAACGTGAGTCGGTTGTTGAGGTATTCGGGGCCCATGTCGTGGAGAGCTTTGTGTGCGTGGGTTAGGAACCATGAACGTGATCCCCTTGTTTGACGGGGAGCCAGTGCAGTTCTCTCAGGTGGGCAGAGATGTGGCTGTGGCGAGGAATGTTGAGGATGAGTCGTGCGGATGCGTTCTGTATGAGTTGGAGTCTTTTCTGCAGTTTGGCCGTGGTTCCAGCGTCCAGTCGGCTGGTGACGAGGACCTGGGTGACCGCCTTTCTGGTTCCGGTGGTGAGCCACCGGAAGATCTTTCGGAGATGCGCAGGGTGTTGAAGCATGTGGATGAGATGGCGTTGACTTGCTTGGTCATCATGAGGGAGGAGTCCAGGATGAATCCCAGGTTGCGTGCATGGTCCGTGGGTGTCGGCTCGGTGCCCAGTGCTGTTGGCCACCAGGAGTTGTCCCAGGCAGATGGGGATGGACCTAGGATGAGGACTTCCGTCTTGTCTGAGTTCAGTTTCAGGCGGCTGAGCTTCATCCATTCGGCGACGTCTCTCATTCCTTCCTGGAAGCTGATTCTGGCAGTGGCGGGGTCTTTGGTGAGGGAGAGTATCAGCTGGGTGTCATCGGCGTAGGAGATGATGTTGAGGTTGTGTTTGTGTGCGATGGCGGCGAGGGGGCTCATGTAGATGTTGAAGAGGGTAGGGCTGAGTGAGGAGCCTTGGGGTACGCTGCAGATGATCTTGGTGGTCGGGGAGCGGAAGGGGGGGAGGAGGACTCGCTGGGTTCTGTCAGAGAGGAACGAGGTGATCCAGTCCAGGGCCTTTCCTTGGATCCCCGTGTTGTGGAGGTGGGTTATTAGGGTGCGTTGGCAGACGGTGTCGAAGGCGGCAGATAGGTCTAGGAGGATGAGAGCGGCAGTTTACCCGCTGTCGGGCAGGGTTCTGATGTCGTCGGTGGCTGTGATGAGGGCTGTCTCGGTGCTGTGGCTAGCTCGGAATCTGGACTGGGATGGGTCGAGGGAACCATTTGCCTTGAGGAATGCAGTCAGTTGTTTATTGACGGTCTTTTCGATTACTTTTGCCGGGTAGGGGAGAAGAGAGATGAGGCGGAAGTTCTTGAGGTCTTTGGGGTCCGCTATGGGTTTCTTCAGTAGGGCGTGGATTTCTCAGTGCTTCCAGCTCTCTGGGAAGGTGGAAGTGGTTGTTTATGAAGTTCCGGAGTTGGGGTGCGATGATGGTGTCAGCTTTGTTGAAGACGTGGTGAGGGCATGGGTCAGAGGGTGAGCCGGAGTGGATGGTGTTCATCACGTGGGTGGTGTCTTCTGTGCTGATGGGGGTCCAAGCGTTGAGGGTGGTGGTAGGGGGCTTTGATTCGGTGGTTGGAGGCGGGGTCTAGGCGCCGAAGCTGTCATGTATATCGGCGATCTTGCAGTGGAAGAACGTGGCGAGGGAGTTGCAGAGGTCTTGCGACGGTGTGATGTTGTTGTTGCTGGCACTGGGGTTGGAGAGCTCTTTATTGATGCACTAGCCTCTCTTGAGTGTGCCGAGAAGCAAATACAGTATGCATTGTGTGCTGTACAAACAAATCAATACAAGCCTTTATCTCAAGTTTCTTTTAAAATTAGTCCCTTCTGTTACCTTTATCATTCACTGGCTCTAGATCCAACGATAGCTAAAGGTGTAGGAGCTAGACAGGAAAAGGAAGTGTAAGGTGTGCAGAACTTCCGCTTTGTCTCACTACAGTATATCTGAGTTGTTAGACTGAGTAAGTAAGTTGCCTTTATTGTATAAGGTTAATTAAAACCATTAACAGAGTTCATTTTTAAAAGCTCAGGTTCTATAAAATCAGTCAATACATTAAGAATTCTTAAAAATAGACCAATAAATACGAAATATAAAAAAAGCTTTAGAATTTAAGTTTTTGAAGGGCTCGTGCAGTCATGTTGATCTGGTTACATAGTCCTTTGATCTCAGCCGGCCGTAAGAACCCCCTGCGTACAAGCTTCTTGTTCTGCTGTTTGCCGGTTGGGCTAGGGTCAGACATTGTGGTCACCGATGTGTTCCTAGGATTGGAGGTTGAAGAGGGACTCCAGGTAATGCGCCCACGTCTCCTCTTGTGTTTGCAATTTATTTATTTATTTATTTATAAAGTTTTATATAGTGGGAACTTGATCCCGAAGGATATCAGAGCGCTTTGCAATTTGAGGCAATTCAAGAGATCTGTATTTATTGTAAATTACCTAACCACTGTGCCTTACAAACTGTATATATATATCCTATCTAGCCTGTTTTATAAATATGTTTATTGAAAAATTACATGACAGATTACACATCCAATATTTAGATATTATACTTGCAAGTTACATGACACTCCCCTGTGTAGTGGGCGCATTGGTTTGATCACTAGAGTCCAAAAGCTCTTGCTGTTGTTAGTTTTGGAGTCGTGGAGTAGTCTGCCCCGAAAACCATCTTCTCTAGATCTCTTAAATGTCCCATTTAATTGTTGTTAGACTGCCCTTTGGTGCTTTAAAGTGTCGGGGAGTCCAATTTGCGTTGGGAGCGCCCAGCTACTGAACTCAACGATGGGTCCCACTGCTGCCGACAGCAGACATAGGTCCAGACGTCAATCTAGGGTTTCCTGCCTTCCTCTTCCACATTTCCTACTTTTTGTCTGTGTTAATAGCTTTGCATTGCAGTCTGCAGCTGTGTGCACCCACTCATTGGATAAATGACTTTGTTGCTCGCTGTGCCGCAAAACAGGATGTGCTGGTGCAAGTGGAGGGGGGCACAAAGAAAACTTCTTTCTCTGAGGTGGGACCCCCTGTTGCTGAGGGACTGTTCTCTGCATTTTACTTATAAAGAAGTCGCTGCTGCCATAGGGCTGCTCACGGGAGATGGTCTGGCTGCAAACTGGCCTGGGCATTTGTTGAGCTCTTTTGCTCTGAGGAAACCAAAGCATTTCCTCTAGTTTCTAGTGGTTGATTGAGATAACAGGAGTTAGGTGTGATTATTACAGTGAGTTCATGCAGGTGGAACAAAAGGAATACGTAAATTGGGTAGAGATTAGAATTTGTGAGACTGCAAAGAGAGGTTACATTGCAGGGGAAAATTGTGAATCCTAGGAGTGTGATGAGTAGATAGCTTAGAAAAACCTTATGGAATGCAGGAATGGTTATGTATATTACTTTATGATGAGTAAGGAGGGCAAATGGTTAGTTTACTGAGGTACGGTAGAGAGTACGGTGGCAGGCATGTGATAGAGTAGGGTACGCACAGAGGTATGAAGGCAGCCAGAGAATTGAGTGTAATGACAGTATCATTTAAATAGAAAGGTAAGAGAGGGAATAATTACTAGCTATGAATCAGGTTCATTTTCATGCAGGAGTTAAGGAATATTGAGATAGGATGCGATCCGGAGAAGTGAAAAGAGTTCAAAAGAAAGGTTGAAAGTGCATTGCCCTGGGCAGGTCATATAAATTGATGCTTCTTTATTTAGCTCTTGATGGTGTTGATGCAGTCTGATTTTTTACTTTGATACAGAAATATTATTGAAATTGTTTTACTTTGACCTTTTTTTAAAAAAAATGGGTTACTGAGTAAGGTATTATGTCCAGACAGCGGGTTATGCAGGTTTTGTTTGGTGTGATTCATAGGAGTGGACAATTCCCGGGCTTTGCGTTGATCATTCCGCTATATGTTTGTTTCAGACAGATGCATGGGTACCACGTTTCTAGGAGGATGTGGTTTTACCTGATATTAGGAGATGCTTGTAAAGGGATTCTGCTGATTTAGCACTTCTTATTCGTAGAGGGTCTTTGAGGGTCTGTAGAGAGAAATTGAAAACATGTGGATAATTTGTTGGATCACATTGGAAATAACCTTTGAATTCTAAGTGATTTTGATTAGCTCTGACCTTTGCAGGTAGTGAATTGAATAAAGAAAGTAATGCCACCAGTAGTTTTCTTCCTGTAAGTAGGAATTATTCAGCACAGAGCCAGTTTAGAATGTAAATTCCTGAGTAGGGAGTTTTTTTGTTATTTGTACTTGAATACATTTTGGGCTTTTGCCATTGATACCTGTGTGTATGCTGCACAGTTGGTTGAAAGAGATTGTCCAGCTATCGAAGCCTGTCTAGAGCCTTCAGAAACTGAGAGATGAGGGGGTATATTAGCAAGAACCTCGTTAAAATTATCGCAGTTTTAGAAAACGGCGATAACTTTAACGAGGTTCTTGCTAATATGCCCCATGGTTTGTATATTTACGTGTCGTACTAATCTTGCTGCAGAATTTTGGATTCTCTGTAGCCTTCTGATAGTTAAGAGTGGAATGCTGTAGTATAATTCATTAGCATAGTCAACTTCAGAGAGAAGGAGTGATGTTGTTGGTTGTAGCTTTTAAAGAAATCTAAGTTGTGGAAAGATGTGTCCAAGTGTTTTCATTGTGCAGAAAGTTGAATCGGCATGCAAAGTGTAGAGTCAACGGAGATTGTGAGATTTTCATGATTGTTGCTATTTTTAGCAGGGCCCCAGTTCATTTTTTTAAATCTGAAAATTATGCAGCAGATGGTGAATTAAGTAGCAAATACATAATTGTGTGAAAAACGCAGCGGCTGCACAATTGCATAATTTCAGTGGCCCTGGCTATGCTTCATTTCGGAAGGGTGAAGCTTGAGCCCATGTGGGGTCTGAGCCCAAGAGCAGGCTGGAAACTGGCACATTCGATGGCTTTGAGAACAAAGGGAAAAATAGGATGGTGTAGAAAATTGGTAAATCTAGAGACCAAATGGGATCTGCAATGAAAGAGCTATATTGGTTTTGATCTTTGATCGACCTTCATTATAGGACCACTTGGTACTTTCCGGTGGTGTCATAATTATGCTAATAAGTATTTTTTAGAACTTGAGAGATAATATAATACAAATAACAAACTCACATGTCCACCACTCAAATTAATTTCATACCTCACTATACTAATTCACCAATAAGCCTTTTTTGGATCTGAGGTGGCGTGCAGAGTCGCTGAAAAGCGTTTCAACGACTTGTCGGAGGTTATATGCGCTATATAAATGCAATTACAAGTACCTCTGTACAGTCATATAACTTTGAAAAATATGTTGATGAAATTACCACTCATGTGCTCATGATAATACAGTTTTTGAGATTTACTTCATAAGACATTATGTCATGTAGAACCACACTGCAAATGCAAGTGTCAATGATGGGCAAACTAGAAACTTGGGACCTGTACCCGGATGTTTCAAGTTTCCCGAGTCCATATGGGAGTAGCTCTTACTTTCCAGGTTTTGCTTTGCATTGTGGGACCTGCAGTCTGGTTTACCCCATTATAAAATCAAAACTACAAGTTCCGGAACACAAGGCAAAACCGATTCAAAGTTCTGATAAAGTGTTTTTAATTGCTCTTTATTGAAAAGAACCCTGAGATGTCTTCCTCTGCTTGAGACCACTTGAACTCTTCCAATGTCCATGTTTCTATCCCTGGGCGAGATGTGGATTTCCATTTGATCGTGAAGGGCCTTCCTGCTAGGGCCATTGCTAGGACCACAAATGTACTGTTGGATTTATTTGCTTTGGGTCCAGGCATCAACCCCAAGAGGCATTACATGGCTTAGTAGGTACTGCCAATTGTCACTAGATGGCACCACATACTGGTGTTACATTGTTTTCCTTCTGAGCGATGTCTTCAGGCACCAGAGGGGCTGCACTTGATGTTACTGACCCGGGGTCTACTAAAGCTTCTAACAGGGCTCGACTGTGGCCCTACTGAGGGGTACTGGTGAGTGGACACAGCCAGTGAGAGTATAAAGTAGGTTGTGGGCTCTAAATAGATGCTTGTTTGTTAAAGGCACTTCTGCCGGTTGTTGATGGACACAGTTGCTCTATGTCGGTATGCGGATGGGTGCATCGGCGCTGACTCCCTGGAGGCACCTTTAGAAATCCTTGCTGCGTTCTCGTCCCTCGATGCTTCAAGGCGCACAAAGATACTGGCACATCGAAGCAGAAACAGGAGGGTCTTTAATTGTAGTTTTGAATAAACTGTTAAATGTTTAGCGCAGCTAGGGTGACCAGCCGTCCATAAATTTCACAGACTGTCTGTAATTTGGACCTCTTCTCTGTTGTCCATGAGGATTTCCTCCACAGACGCCTTTTGTCCGTAATTTCAGACATTGGAGCGAGCTGCCCCCTTCAAGCAGCCTGAGAGTTCTGTAACTCTCTCAGGTTGTGCTCCTGTGATCAGTGGCCTGCAGCAGCCCCTCCCCGACCTGGTAGAGGCTGGTATTGGCGCATTATCATTCTGAATTTTGACCTAATTATCACATACAGAATGCTCACGGGCCTCTCTCCCACAGTGACAGCATTTGCTGGGCCTCCTCCTGCCAGAGCCCAGGGCATGGCAAACTGCTTATGTTTATGGGCTCCTATCACCTCACCAGGGCCAAACACTAGGGGGGGGGGGTGGAGGTTTCATTTTGGTACATGCTACCCATGTGCATCCACTGTTAGCCTCTTAAACTGTCACACAAAGCAGTATAATGATGCAAATACAATCCATATCAGTACTGGCAATCCTGTTCGTTTTATAATTATTTAGGCTCAGCCTTACTGATTAGAGCCATCCCTTAGTTGTTTCTTAGTGATAGCAGAAGTGGCATCATTCTCATCATTCTCATTCTCTGATGACAAACAACACAGGTCTGACCCAGGGCCGGATTGAGGGCAGTGCGACTAGTGCGGTCGCACTGGGCGATGACCTGTGGAGGGGGGCGCCAAACTCAGGGTGTTTAGCAATAACTTATGATTTGAGAGATGAGGGGCACTTTTGCCTGGTGGTAGTGGGAGAATCTGTGAGGCAATCATGGGGAGTGGGGGTGCCAAAAATGATTGCCGCACCGGGCACCACAAGCTCTAAAGCCAGCCCTGGACTGACCACCGGTTGCATTTCAACCACATCCTATTTGCTGCTATGGAGCTGCTGGAAGGGTAAGGGCTATTAATGAAATGAAAACAAATGAAACCTCCACCCCCCCGCCCCCTAGTGTTTGGCCCTGGTGAGGTGATAGGAGGAGGAGGAGGAGGAGGCCCAGCATATAAGAAATTCTTATAAGAAAGAACACATGGGACATTAGACTATAACTATACATCAATCAATCATTCAAAATTTCACGCATATCACAGCCAAACATTACACACTCGAAATTTTTAAAGAACAAACACACAGCATATAATACAATAAAATAAAATAAAACCTCTTGGTTTGTCTTTCCTATGTATAGGCGTTGACAAGGGCACTTTATGCCATATACTACAAACTTTGTTTTGCAGTTACTAAAGGCATCGTGCTTCCATGCGATTCCATTATGCTGAAATAGGGACCCTTCAAGTGTGGATTCACAGCAGAGACAGGTACCACATTTGTGGTGTCCTGTCACAGGGGGCATTCCCATCATTTGGCGTAGTGTTGCCTGTATGGGGGCTGGCATAGTCTAATGTACCATGTGTTTTTTCTTATAAGAATTTCTTTTTGTATGATAAATTGAAGAATTTGTTTGAAATATTCATGTGATAATTTGCTAAAATAAAAAGCTATTAATTAGCAATTCCCTTTCTGGAATTTCTCTTCTAGTTTAGGACGTCTATTTGTTTACTCCAATTCACCCATATCAGTACTGGCAATCCTGTTCGTTTTATAACTTCTGCTATCACTGGCATTTTGGTAAATTGAAGCCCATCCCTGGGTGCAGTAAATATATACTGGGGGTTGCATCGCTCTGGGATTGGCTCCAAGCACGGATCGTTTTGAAAAACAAAGAGATTGGCCTGTAGGTAAGAAATGTGAATTTCCCAGCAGTCTTCACCTCTACTATTCTACTTACTAATTTAGCATCATAGGCTTGGGATAAAGGGTGCTGCAGCACAGAGAGGGCGTCAGAAACCTGGGCTCACAGTGTCAAAATAATGCATCTTCTGGCGTCAATGTGGATGTATATATAAAGACACAAATGTATGTGAGGTGGGTTGGGCTGTCTGGCTTATTTTCAAGACGGCGGAGGGACTTGGACAGGAAAAGGTGATGAAATGCCGCAATGGTTTACACCAGTCCACTGCTGAACAGGAAATGGAAGTGAGTTACAGGAGGGAGGGCCCCTGTGACAAATAAGTCTGTGCTGGAAAGTAGGGTGAACTCGCTGGAAAGTAGGGAGAACTCACCCAAACTGCAGCAGCTAGCTCTGGGCCACGCCCATGATTCAGCTGACTCAGAGAAATATGCTTAATTCCTCCTTGTTATTTTCAGAAAGCAGGACGTAATTCCATTCGGAGCAGTGACCTGCAGGCAGCGAGGGGGCTTTCTTATTTTAACATCAGCTGGGCCCAAAACAAAGGGATGATTTAAAAGGCCACTAGTCCTCCTTTTGTTCACGCATGATCCAGGCTGGGAGCCATCTGGAGTCTAACACATAGAGCTAATGCAATGGAAGAAAACAAAGGCACACAGCTTATCACTTCACAAGCACTTAAGAGAAACTATCAGAGGCAGGCTTTTAACTTTGTTCAGTTCCCTATGTAAGCCATGTGATTGCACTGTAAGAATACAAGATTTATCTGTCTGTATGTGCAATTACACAGATATTCATTTAAATGGCACATCATATTTTTTTAAAAACTTTTATAGCGCTACTCATCCCAGAGTAAGGCGACAGAGCACTTACATCACACAAAGAGGTACAATAAATCATGCAAGTGTGTAAAACAATGTATAATGAGGGTTATAAGGTTTATGATGCACATATCATCCATACATCTCAACATTGTATGTTAAGAGTGAATGGTCGGTAGAAACACAATGTCAGGATATAAAACGTAACACAATGATTGTCTGTATTAACAAGATTGTCAGGATTAAATCCACTCGCGGAAGCGAAGGGTGTCAACCATTGCCCCTTGCGACCAGTGCTCGACCAGATTGTTCTCAACACCTGAGTCGAGGACTTGTCCCCCCCAAAGTACAGGGAGGATGGGATGAGAGATAAGAGAGAAGATGCCTCCTGCCTTTTGAGACTCGTGCTCTGGTCAGGTGTCTTCTGTGTGGTTGTTGCTGCCAATGCTTGCTCGTTACAAGGAGCTGAGCTTCGGAAGGAAACCGCTGTGTGTATGTTTTCCATGGAATGTAAATAGAGACAGTCAGTTCCCACTGATACAAAACCCTGGGAATGTGAATAGCTGCTGTTCTAAATCATGCTTCATACTCTTTGTGTGTGTTTGTGTATCTATATTTTGGGAATTTTTAGAGAACTGGATCAGACTTCCAATGCTTTTGATCTCGGTCTGTGAGGAACAGGAAAACAGTTAATCTAAATACTTAAGTGATTAGAGCTCCACAATGTATCCTATAACTAAATGTGCTCTACCTTACAGTGGGCTAACCCTTTTTTTTGGATCAGACAATGGTGTATGCAAAAAGTGTGGGGAATACACTACGCAAGTGGTGTGGCGTGGGTTACAACAAAGACTTCAGTACTTCCCAAAGGAACCCGTCTTAGAATCTTAGAGTAACAACAGATTAAGGCAAAGCACTAAGGATGTAAGCCCTTGACTTACAGTTTGCATGAAGGTCCCTGTTTCCGGTAAATAGAACATTGTGCTATATTAAAGGCTTGCAATGTATGGTTAAAAGCAAGAAAAACATGTGAGTGTCAAAAGAATTAGCCCACTTACCTATCTAATAAAACACAAACCTGTCAACTGCATTTTACACAAAGTGCTTTGCGCAGCCACATAACCCTCTAGTATACTTTATGAGTCCAATCTATGACTGGACAAAACACCAAACACTCCCAGAATTGTATTAACCTCTAGAGTAATCTTACCGCTATTATAATCCACTCTACGTTTCTAGACACACACTGATCTCTACAGAAGGTGTCTTAACCCTGTAGGATGCTTTAAAATACAGCCTAGTGGCCAGTTCAGTCATGTAGAAGAGATTTACTGTCACATATGTCTTTGTTGGTAATTTCTATACAGCTGATTAAAAAAATGTATAGGTGGACTGTCAGTCTCTGCTTTTCAAGCTCCGCCCCTCGTGACTCTACGCGTTTACTCTGTCACACCTTGACCCCCAATGTATGGGTTCCAGGAGTAAATGTTTTACAATTCTAGCACTGGTACACCACCATGTTCAAATAATAGCAGAAAGTGTCATATTCATGTTTTTAGTCTAAAGAACTAAAGGACACTGCAGGTGAAAGTGAGTAAGAGCCTGCTTGGACAGATAAATGCTATTTTCAAAGATGCAACCGAGCCCTGTAGGTCACGGAGACGCAGAGCTCTTCAAATGGCAGAGTTGTGTGGCTTGTAAGTAACTATTGAAATACCTATCATCATGTCATATACTTAGACTCTGAAGATCAAACTCACCTAATAACGCGAAGAAACCACAAGAGCTTCAAATCAGAAATAACTCACAGGACACTTCGCAAAGATGTATCTAAGCACCAGTCACCCACTTCCAAAGCTCAACTATCCAGTGCAGCAAATCACCTTTGTACGCTTTTTGGCAAAATTACCAACACACACATGTATAACAACAGTCAAAAAAGAATATGAATAATATACTGTTACATAACTTTTCGCTAGCATGAAGGATAGACGTGATGCAAAATTTGAGTGATAAAATGTAAGTAAAAACATTACTTAGAAAACACTTATATGGGGTAGTCCGTCGGGGGGAAGAAGCGAGTTTGTTTGTGCACAGCCAGACTTGAGTCTTTCCTCGTTGGAGACGGTGCTGAAACAAAAAAACATTCCATCTCTTGATAAACTTCCCTAGGGGAGGGCTGTCTGGATGGCTGTGCGGTGGGGTTCTACAGCCAAGGTGCAAATCCAGAGTAAGACTGCTTTAGTTTATTTTGAGTTCCTAGAGACTGGTTATCCATCATCAGTGGTGAGCATGTTCTAATGGTGGTGTTTGCAACCTGAGCATAAAATGTACAGGCTTGACTCTTGTTAAGGGTTATGGGTTGGATGCATTAATTTTGTAAGGTTTTAGTGAATGACTGCCAGCCTGCTGCCCATTTATGCATTCTGTCAAGGCAGATCTTAGACTATTCCTGTGGGACACACATGTCTAACAGATGCACAACAGAACAACGCAAGCCTTTACCACTCATGCCTTTACCACGCAATGTATTTACAACGCAATGCCTTTACCAAGCATGCCTTTACCAAGCATGCCTTTACCATGCATACCTTTACAATGCAAGGTAAGTATATGGTAAGGCAAGTGTGGTAAGGTAAGTGAAACATATATATGAGGCTTTTGATTGAGGCAATTTGTTAGTCGGCGATTCTAGCATTTTACCCTTGATCAGTTTATCCCAGAGGATAGCTTTGCTGGGGTTATTTTCCTTATGCTCTCCATTTTTTTGTATTATTCATGGAGATTTATACAGCGTGAGCTAGACCTGAGACATCGGGTATCGGAGCACTTTACATGAGCACCAATTTCGTTACACAAGGACACATTCATTTTTGTTAGACATGGGGAGATAAAGTGATTTGCCCAGAATCACAGGATGTTGAGGGTCGTTGCTGAGACTCGAACCTGGTTCCCCAGCTGCGAGGTTGACCTCTCTATCCGTAAGGCTACATCCTCTCCCCTCCATGGTAGGGATATTGTAAATCCCTTGCTGCCTATTCGCTATTGTTACATTGTTAGTAAAAGTTATACAGCGCACATTCACCCTAAGGTTTCCTGGTGCTCATAGGTAACAATAGTGAAAGCAGGGTTGCGCGCTACTTTGCAAATTTCCAGCTGGAAATGTTTGATAAATAACCAGGTTTTTAAATCTTTCCTAACCCATTGCACCTGAGTTGTACTCTTAAAGCAGGTCCTCACACCCATTCTTGGACAAGGGTGTCATGGTTCTACCAGGGCGCCACTCCCCGTTGCTGTAAAGTTTGGATTCTACCACAGGTTTACGGGAAATTCCTTGTGTCCGAATGTGACGCTTTGGACGCTCTGTGGAGATTCTTGTGTTTGAATCTTTTTATTGGCATATCATGAAAGATATCAAACATCAGACATTATTGGTACCAAGATTTCCCAGTGAATACCCATACAGGCAGGCATTGTACATTACGGTGAAAGGAATAATCGCACCCTGGGATGGCGACTCGATAGGGAGGATGGGATTAGGGGGCAGCCAGGGTCCCGTAGACATCTGGCGAAGGTAGGAAGGTCGCGAGGCCGGGAGTACTGTGCTGAAAGGTCCCATAGGGTGTGGGTATAGACCATGCTAATCTCTATCAGATCCCACTGGTAGGGGAGAAGGGGCACCTGAAGAAGGAAGTTGGATCAAAGCATTTTATGGTAAGAAGGAAACACCAATACAAATAATAGGAGGGGGGATGTCGCCGGACACATGTGCTAGAAGACACGCTATGAGGGCAGATCTATAGCTGAAATCTCAGAAAGGAAAGAGTCCCATACACCAATAAAACATGTTTTCGATCATTCAATCTGTAACTCAAACGTTTGTGTGTGTGGAGATTCTCGATGGTGAATTCACTAGTGCACCCGCTTGTAAGGTCTTTGGTGAGTGATCTCACTTCCCTGCACTGATCTTGGAAGAGATGACCTTGAGGTTCAGGGAAATGCATGAGGCCTCATGAGAATGCCTCTCTCTGCAAGGCACCATTTCTTCTCAGTAAATTAAGGCTCAAATCTCACCTGGGCTAGGAAGAACTTCGAAAATTTGAGACTTATCGCAAAACTTTTGTGTCTGGGAAAACTACTTAAGAAGCGATAAACACTGCCTTTACGAATAAATTGATAAAAAATAACCTTACATCCAACTATTACACTGAATTACAGCCAATGTCGAGTACCTTGATGACAAACTTTCACTTTTAAAAAAATGCTGGCATGTTCTTGACGGTGGTCGCGCATGGTTCTCTGGGACATCTCAGTAACTTTATCTACGAAGTTTTGCTCAGATCAGCTATGAACTTCTGCCACCCTCTCACATGCATGATGATGTGTTGGTCTGTACTGGACTGGTTTTTCACTTTCCTAAAATAAAAAGTCTATTTAATTCTCAAGATTTCCCACAGTTTCTGAAGTAGACGTGAAACTGCAGGGATTGGTGATCTAAAGAGACTGCAAATTTTTCGGATGTCTATTTGCAAACCATAACTAGTTAATAGCTCAAGGTATGACATTAAGAAATTCATGATCTTTCTCCTAGATCCTTCTCCTAGATCCAAGAAGCTAGATGGCTTCTTTTCCCCCTTATCTGAACCTTCGTGAAAGAGAGTTCCTTCTGCTAGACACAGGAACCACAGACCCGAACATACAATTGTAGCCTTAGCAATGTAAATCTTTAGGTACCATATCTATGCCTTCTGCAAAATTTAGGTCATGCAACATTGATACCAGCCTCAACATTCAAGGCCATTAACCAGTCCTGGAGCAACTTGTTTCTAGTTGCATCTACTGAGAAAGATCTTGTCAGTCATCCTTGTCACTGCCTTCTGTGGGGTCATTCACATGGGAGGATGCCATCCAGGCATGGCTGCCCAAAGCTACACTTGTTCCACTCAAACTCATTTTTCATTGTAGGGTAGCAGGTAACTGGAGTAAAGAAATTAACTGTTGCCGACCGTTTCACAATCCTTTGAATTATTTACACGCAGTAGCGGCCGGTGGTGGGAGTGCTGTGGGGTGCTGTGGGGCGGTGAGAGGGGGCTGGGGTGGAGCAGGGTGGAGGGTAGTAAACTATGGAATACGGCCCAATGGAGGTAAGTAAATAAAAAAAAACGAAGTTTGTTGTGTGCGCTGCATCACATTTTGCAATGCAGCGCACACAATGAAATTTGTTTTATTTATTTATTTGTTTACTTACCTCTGTTCGGCTGTATTCCATAGTCTACTACCCCCCAACCCGCTCCACCCCCGCCCCGCCTCACCGCCCTGCTGCACTCCCACCACCGGCCGCTACTGTTTACACGGTATTAGACCTTCAGCCGCCCACATACAAAAAACTCAAAATGGCAAGTGATCATTTTACAAGAAGTAAATCCTGCACGACCTTTGGAATTGTAAAATTCATGAAAGTCAAATAGGGCTGTGGTAGTACCAATGGGAAGAAACTGTAAAGATAATCAGCAGAAATTTGGTGGATGGCAGATATGCTTCTGGGGGAACCCCTCCAGCTTCCCTATCTGCCCGTACAAGGCGTGAAACGAGCTCAGTTAAATATGGTGGATGATCAACCGCTCGGACTTTAGTGGTTGATCGGCTAAACCACCAAAAAAAAGAGAATATATGTAAATTACCAATGTAAAGGCCTCTAACTATATGTTTCCTTTGTATAGAACTGTCTTGTCCTGATGAAGGTGATATCATAATACACCGAAACGCTGCGTCGACAACTTTTGATAAACTGGACACCCACGAATAGTGTGATTTCTTGTATATTTTTGAAAAATCTGATGATGTGGTTTTTTTTTCATGTACAACGATTAACCTTAATCTTTTTCTCGAACAAAAAAGACGAGTAAACTGTTTTAAACATATGTTTTTATTAATTTTTTTATCCAATGTGTATTATCTATGATTGTATGAACTTTGAATAAAGTGTTCAAGTATTTTTAATTAAGTATAGTTGGTGAGGTCTTTATGCATGTATGCCGTCATTGTCTTAAGTACTGTGTAACTAAACAACTAGTTCAGAAACAGTGGGCTTCCTTGAGAGAGCAGGGTAAAACTGGGTAGAAGCCCAAGAGCTGGTCTTCCTTTGGACCTCTGTTTTTTCTTACACTTTTCACTCCTGGTCCCTGATTGAACCTAAAAGGAGTCCTCCCTTTTCTTTATTACTGATCGGCTACTGTGTCTGCCAGAATTATCTCTGTAAAATCAGGCAAAGGTACATATTGGGCCCAATTACGATGAGGGTCGGAAAGCTTTCCGAGGCTCATCACAGTTGCAGTTTCGACCACCGCATTACAATGCATGTGTTCGAAACTGAAACCGGCCGGTCATTCTGGCTGGATTCTGATGGGCTCAAGGAGCCAGTCGGAGACCGGCACGTAATCCTAATGGACGGCGCTCCGTTGTTGGGATTAAGATATTGGTTTCTGGAAGGCTTTCCATGTCGGGCTTCCTGACATAACGCGACATTGGTGGAACTTAGCAGGGCTCTCTTCACCCTGCGGCCTCCGGTTGGGGGTTGTGAATCCCTGCACCAGGAGGGGCCTGCCAGACAGTGCAGAGATTCACATAAACTCCCATTTCTCTATGGGAGCTGGCCGCATCACAAGCTCACATAGTTAAATTGGAGTTTGGCCCGAATCGTGTGCGATTGCATTGTAATTAGGTATGCAGAACCTTCCAGAAAATGCAGTGGGTCGGAATGCGTTAGGTGCAGGGAGAGGAGGCATGCAATTATCCACCGATATTTACGTCTTTGGTCAATTACACTCATATGGTACAGTGTAGAATGCAGAATAGCTGAGAATGTGTTTCATGCTGGGTCATCGTTTCCTGCACATCAGTGAGCTCTTCTGCCCAGACAGGGTGGGGAACTTGCTGTGAGGTTTGCTCTAAAACACCAAATTAATACCTGTGAAACAGTTCAGTTAACTTAGCTTGCTTCTATCCTGGGTCAATGTAAGGTCACAGACAACTTATTCCAGCTCTGTTTTTTTTGTGCCAACCTAATGCATTCCTAGAGTTGTAGCCATGATTGACTTCAATTAAACTAATGACTCCAGCACACCTGTTAGCAATGATTTTTAAGCGGAGCGCCTGGAAGCACATTGCCTATCAGCAGTGACCCGTGCAGGTGAGAGCGGTGGAGCAGTGGGGCGTGGGGGAGGGGACTTTGGACCGACAATAATGAGGGAAAACTAATTATTTATTTGATTTTCCCTCGTGATCATCTGTTGAATCCCCCTCAACCCAGCTGCACTGCTCCTCCCTTCATGGGCCGCTGCTGTTGCCCATGACGACATGACCACAGATTTAAAGAGCCTGTGGTGTGAGACCTTCGCTTGTGGGCCCCAGAGGGCACTTTAATTTACAGTGATGTCCCATGTGCACCTACTGGATAACCGAGAAGCTTTTTTAGCTTCGACTCTCTCAGGGTAGCAAGGTTAGACATTATTTAAAAGCTCCTTAGTCAGTGGCACTTACCTCCTTGCCGCCGCCATCGTCCCTTGTCATCTCTCTG
This sequence comes from Lissotriton helveticus, assembly GCF_964261635.1. NCBI lineage: Eukaryota > Metazoa > Chordata > Amphibia > Caudata > Salamandridae > Lissotriton > Lissotriton helveticus. The sequence continues at coordinate 106,050,345 of NC_136065.1, forward strand.
TGGCCAGAACCAGGAATCACATAGGCTCGCTCTCCTAAGCCAATCATAATGCTGTAATGCAGCATTGTGATTGGTCTGAGTGCCATTATTTGATGCTCAGATGGGGACTGGGAGGCTAGGAATGTTGCCCACCAGGCAGTGTAATGCAGCCTGGTGGGGAACATGCAAAGTGCGCATGACTGTTTGGCCGGCCCACTTTGGAATGCAGCAGCCACTCCTCCTTCCGGTCGTCACAGGAGCTCAGCCCCGCCTGCCAACTTGGCTGGTACTAAAAATAAAATTAAAATAACAGAAATAACTTCTGTTATTATCGTTTTATTTTTTCTTTCACACTGCTCTGACAGCAGTGGGGCAATGCTCCTCCGCATTTACGGAGGATCTGCCTCTGTCCTTAGTACGAGGCACTAGTTTTCTTACAACATTGGGCTCAAGACCAGTGTTATACCACAGGTCTGATTTAGACCAACTCTTGGATATTTGAGAGCACTCCGGTCTCTATTCTTTTTCAAGAAGTGTTGTGCCTCAAAGGGGCAGGGTTGACCAAATCTTGCGGCAATAAAATACAAATTATGAGTTATAATGCAGCACATTTTGTGATAGTATTACTTCCTTATTTTGTAATTTTTACACAAGTTAACAGTATCTGGGTAAAGGTTTAACTCCACTAGTACCAGTTTAACACTCAAATAAGCGATAAGCAGCATAAAGGAGACCAGTCAACCTTTGCAAGTGGCCCTAGTGGGGCGTGGTCAACATATGCATGCATAGCTAAAAGTGATGGACTAGATTGTGGCCCAGAGTGTGGAGCAATGGCTGAGATCAACTTATTCTTTGCACCCATCACATTCTGTTCTGCCTACGTGGGGCTGCAATGGTGGCCATAACCTTTCTGATGGTCAGATATATACCCTGTGCAACCTCGACATGTCCTCGGACAGATCTTTAGCTACTGATCGTGATTGCTGACCCTGGTCCCTGGGACCGGATGTGCTTGGAGGTGGGTTTTGAGGCTGGGACTTCATCTGGATCTTTGTCCCTTTGGTCATTGCTTCCCTGTGTTTCATCTATGACATAGATGGGATTTTTGGGAAGGAAATATGAACCTCAATTGCTGTTTCCAACAAATGTGATGTGTCAATAAATCTGATATAAGCCCACTTGTCTTTGTGGTTGTTTGTGAGTTATGCGACAGTGCCGCATTTCAAATGCAGCACTATTGCAATACAAATATGCATGTACCACCTTACTTCACAGTGTCACGGCTGCCCACTTCCTAACAAACTAAATCGGCTGCCACCTCTTCCTTACTGTGACATTCTTGAACCATATGAGGTTCTCACAGGGTTGTCACCAAGTCTCTTGTGTTCTTATTATCATTGCAATGATGAAACTGCTCAATCTGCTTCTGATTACATTTGGACCACTTCAGGGGCGTGTCCCCTGATTTTGTTTTGCATGCAACCCATGCTTAAGATACATACAATGTTTTGGTATTTAAACAATCCACTTGCCTGTTCCTTGGTCTTTTGCCAACCCAGTCTCCTACCCTTCCACCCCTCACCCACCCCAGCAAAAACCCTCAGAACCTTTGGTCAGTTATTCCCAAAACCTCCCTTGAGGTACAGGTTTTGTTCCCTCACCTGAGGATCATCTCAAGCTCAGTCTCACTAGACCTTTCCACTGAACAACTAGACTGCTGCCAGTTCAATCCCCTGTTCTCGTGAGACCTCAGCATAATCTCGCAAGACATGATTTCGGCCATATTGTCTGTAGGGTGACGGTGGGTCTCACATTTCCTCTCCTAAACAGAGCTTCCAGCCCACAACCCAGACTCAGCAGTGACTGGAACCTCTATGCTCTCATGCAAGGACACAGCTTTACTTTCAGCAAAATAAATTAAAATTAAGAAAGATACACAAAACCCCAGATAGCAGAGCACAGGATTCCAACCACAAATCATTGAAATATCTGATTGTAAAACTCACACACATTGATACTTTCAAGGCAGTTCACTCCTCCACCACAGACGAGGCCCTAATTAACAAAGCATCATGGAGAGACCTACCAGCATTGGCGGAGGACCATCAGCTCAGATCCGGGGTGCAGGCTCCGAAAGGTTTTGCCATCTTTTTCCCTCCTATGGTAATTTCTAAGAAAGCAAAGAAGTTGCCATTATGGTATTAGTTCTGCAAACCCATGTTGCGGATGTCTATACAAACCTGAAAACAGAAGTAAGAAAACCAACCATAGTATCTTCACTGACAACTCAAAATCATGGAAGACCATATTATAGAAAATGCTCATTAGCACCAAGTTTTAGAAATCCAAAGAGGCACTATAATGAATGCAGTATTTAACCCCCAAAGAGCTGTAGTTATCCAAGGTAACACCAAAAAACCTGGTAACAGTTGAAGTGACTCTCCATACCAAAGAAAACACCACTTCCATTCTGGAGTATTCCTAAACTTTGCCTCATTGCAGCTGTTACGCTTCCAACACAAACCAGCCAATCGGACCATCCATGCCTCTGTCTTGAACAACTAGGGTCAACTATACTGGCACAGCTGTTAATCTCATCCCAACAGGGCACTGCTATGGATATCAATTTGCCTTCCTCTATCAGTACCTCTGCATTAGAGAAATGTGAGCCATGCTTATTGGAGCAGGTTCAAGCGATGCTGGCCAGCGGCAAGCCTGGCTCTCTGCAGGGCATATGCCCCGCTAAGGTCAGTTCCTCTGTAGCCCACTGTATTGCACCTGCCATCACTGACCTTTTTAATCTTTCTCTAGAATCTGCCTTCCTCCCGGGTGAGTGGAGGTTTGGCCAAATAACTCCAATACTAAAAGAAAATCCAATTCCAACAATTAAATTCTTTCCAATTACTGTCCTATCGCTTTGCTTCCTCTGTTAGGAAAGTGTCTAGAATCCCACATAAATAAACCACTGGCCACCTATCTGGAGAGTATAAGATCCTAGACCCCTCACAGTAGGCAGGGCCGGCTCTAGGCTCATGGTGGCCCTGGGCAGGGAGCGTAGGTAGGGGGCCCCCGGAAGAGGATGCCTGGGTAGAGGCACGGAAGCCAGTGAAGAGGGGGGGGGCATAGCAGGAGGCCGCCAAATCCCTGCCAGGGGCCGCCACGCAAATATGTATCCATCCTCAGAGGATTATTATATTAAGGATATATATTGGCGTGGTGCCCCCTGGGGTTTGGTGGCCCTGTGCAGGTGCACAGCTTGCACATGCCTAAGGCCGGCCCTGCAGTAGGGCTGTAGTGCAATGCACAGCACGGAAACTGCGTTAGTGGCAGTCACAGATACCATTAGACTCTCATTGGATGCAGGTATTCCAGTAATGCTGGTATTGCTGGACCTGTCAGCAGCATCTGCTGCTGGAGAAGTGTGGCTCAATGGTCAGAGCGGCAGACCCTGATGCAGAGGTCTGGCCTGGGACCAGGGTTCAATTCCCGCCTCGGCGGCTCTTGGACTCAATTTCCCCGGACCCGATAATTCTCGCCTCGGTGCTTAGTTTAATCATGGGTCCCACTCTGTGACTCTGGGCAATAGCTTGCTTAATCTCCACAATGGCCCCAGCAGTGCTTGGATGCCTGGCTTCACCTTGGGGGTGCCCAGGAGTGGACATTTCACAGGAAAGCCAGGATGGGTTCCACAGCGGTATGAATACAGCACTACGAGACCTCTGGGTAGAAGTGCGCTATATAAATACAAACACATTTACATTTACATCTGACACAGTCTCTCATTCTGTTTTAATCCACAGACTGGTCGCGGTGGGTGTACATGGTAGAGAACTATACTGGCTCAGAGATTTTCTCAGCAGCCATACCCAAACCATCATCATAGACTCCTTTAGTTCGCACACATTGCGGGTCAATAAAGGAGCCCTGCAGGGTGCCTACCTGAGCCCGACATTATTCAGTGTCTACATGGCCCGCAGATTGTTAGATCTTGTGGGTTTGAGACCGTGTCTTGTGCTGATGACACCCAATTAGTCATCTCTTTTGGGCAGGCTCCTCATATGGCTGAAACACAATTTGTGGACTACATGAGGAAAATTGCTGATTGGATGACTAACAACTGTCTCCAATTAAATGGTGAAAAAACAAAAAACAGAGATAGTGCTGTTTGACAAGGCTTAGGACTCTTGGTCAGTGGGCTGGTGGCTTGCTGAGTTTAGTTATGCCCCTTGCCCAAACCAGGTGCTAAAAAATATCAGGGTCCAGTTAGACCAGGCACTTTCTATGAAGGACCAAGTCAGCACAATTTGTTGCACCTGTTTTTCCACTCAGCGGCTATTTAGGAAACTGTTTCCATGGCTCCCCGCATCATCAAGAAAAACCCCTAGTCCAGGCACTGATTACGAGCCACCTGGACTACGGTAATGCACTGCTAGTAGCAGCAAACGGTTCATTGCTGGCCAAGCACCAAGTGGTGCAGAATACGACAGCCTGACTAATTTGCAACCTCCCCGCTTGCTCATCCACATCTCCCATTTTGAAAGTCCTCCACTGGCTCCCTATCAGGAAACGGGCCATCTTTAAACTGTGCTGCCTGACCCATAAGGCACTAACCAAATGGCTTCCCTCATACTTGCAAAACTGACTCAGTCTACACCAGCCTACGTGACTGCTTAGCTCATCGAATCAAGATTTACTAAACATCTATCGTATCCACACCTCCAGATTTTGTGGCAGTTCTTTTTCAAATCTTGCCTCATTCTACTGGAACAAGCTACCTTTGCAGATCCAAATTTGCCAGGATCTTCCAACATTTAAAAAACCTTGTCAAAACGTGGATGTTTTAGCTGGTCTACCTGCACTTGCCGTTTTCTGGTTGCAAAGCTCAGAAATACACCTTCGGTTGTGTGTCGTTTGTGCTATATCAAATGGCTTTAACATAACATAACATAACTTGCACCATTCATCAATCCTCCAACTCCTGAATGACAACCGGTCTGTCAGTTGACCCCTGCATGGCCCTCCCCCATAAATCTTGATCTTCTCACCACCCATTCCACCCAGAAGTATTCCAAGGACCTCCTTTCCAAAATCACATTCCACATGGTCAGCCTGACAGAGTCTGGTTTTGACCACAGCACACTGTCATCCAATGTCTTCTCCCCGGATAACTCAGGATCATAACCATAAAAAGAGAAGCAAAAAGAGGAAGCATTGTAGCCATAGTGTATTCTGCCTAACTATCTTCGATCGACACTCAGGCCTGGTTGGATCACTGCATCGTCTGTCTCTGCCTTTCAAACCCAGAGTGCAAATCCATCCCCTACAGAAGAAATGTCCCTCCACTTATTCCAATCAGGGATTAGTAAAGCATTGGAAGAAAACACTGTGACAACACCTGCATTCTTCTCTTCAAGTCCTGACGACCCTATAGCTGTGTTGGACAGCCTGTGCCTCAACATAATATTACTTTTGATAAGCTGGTCCAACCAAAGCAAAGAAAGCAAAAACTGGTAGTTACATCAACGATAAATCTTGATTTAAATGGGAATAGCAGAGCTCAAATGAATTGATCACAATCTAGACTGCAAATAGCTTAAGTCAGTGTCTAAGGAAGATAACCTCCTCAGCCAGGAACACAGAAGAGGCCTACTGTACTAAATGCATCCATGAGCCTTTCAATTCTATTGAGGGAGATATTCAGCATTTTTCAAGAACCTGCTAACCCTAGTCTCCTGGGGATCAGCCCATGTGCATCACAGCAACATTGTGACAGCCTCTAGATTTCTTCTAAACTAAAATATTTAACATACCACTTGAACATTGCATGTTCTAAACTTGGCATCTCACTTTCCACCCAAGCTACCACCTCCCCCTGAATTTTCTGTCTTCCTTTCTCGACTGCTGAAGACTGATGAGGTGATGAAGGTGGCCACTAAGACAAAGAACTTATCCACGGCACCACCTGCAGCCTCTTGCTTTGACAGACCCTATAACCTCCAACATTACAAACAATAAAGCCCCCTTTATAAGGGAATTATTTCTTTCCAACTAAACCCACTTTCATTTCCCTAATATACATCAGAAGATCACAAGGATATTGGCAAACTATCAACCAGTATCTACCCTTTCCTACAACATCAGCATACTGGAAGGGAATATTAGAAGACAGCTCCAAGAACATATATGACAGACCTATGTCCACCATCTCCTGGTGCACAGAACCTGTCTTATTCAACATCAAATAAGCTCTCTCCTCTGTATGACCATGTCTCTAACACCTGTGACATGGTGGCTTATGTAATTCTCTTGGAAAGTCTGTATACTTAGATGAGCATGTCTGGAATTCCCTTCAAGATGTTGTAGTGCTCTGAAATGAGTGACAGGAAACATGTAGTGCTTGAAAACCTCTTACACAAATAAATATATCAATAAATGCTTGCATTTTGTCCTTACCTGTCTGTCATTTTGAAGAGTCACGGGTTTCCTCCTGGGGAAAGTTTGGGTTGGTTATGTGCTACAGGCATAGACCTAAGATTGACTTTGAACTAAGTGGTGGTTTCTGTTCTGTGAGCCTTCAGTGGACATTCTGCAGACTCCATGATGTATTTGATGTTGTTCCACACATGTTCAGCCACTTCCATAATCAGTATGAAAATGTCTGTGTAACCCCTTCTAGCAAAAACAGAAATGTTCTTATAAAATATACTAATACTAGATCCTTTGCGACCACGTGTTATATTTGCATTTCTGCTCAAACCACATCAAAAAAGGTAATGGTGCAGATGTTTTATCTGCATGTCAGGTGGTAATGTTATTACAGCTGAACCATGTTTTCCCATAATTACTGCAAAGTACATTATTCATGCTGTATTATAGTATTGTCCTTCACCTACAATTGGATTTAGGAAGGTGCGACACAAAGGTCCGTATTATACAAGCTGATCGTTGCTTGCTACTTGAAAAAAAGCTGGGAAAATCAGATGTAGCTATCGATAGAGCAGCAGGTGCAGTGGCACCAGAGCCCAGCTGTGTGAGGGTCCCCGGGGCCCTAATATAAGAGATGTTCTTTCACTGCCAACACAGTGGGTTGTAGGTGGACATATTTGTTGCTTATGTTCAGTGGTGGAAATGCATTTATAAAAGAATGGGAACTGTGATTCTGTGTGCAAAGGGGGCAGGTGAGTGAGCGTGGGGGGGGTCAAAGGCATAGCTAAGAAAAACTATTTGTAACTTTTTTCGGTCTATCACCCTCTGGTAACTACATATAAAAGAAGACACCGCTTAAATGAAAGATAAATGCAAATTAGGTTACTAAGTGGGAAATGCACTATCGTACAATATGAAACCTCTATTAGTTAAAGCACTGCAAAGGTCTCTGTCTGTAACCAGAGAGCCACAGAACTGAATCCTGGTTGGGGCAATGCAGAATAGTGACTTGTTATGTTTAGTGTATTGGATTTATGTGTGTATAGCATTAATCACTGGAATCACCGCCGTAGGGGTATCTCCGGAATATATGACGATATTCCTCAATCAAAAATCCCGCATACCATCACTCTGCATTTTTTACAACGCGGGACAATTACTTCGCAAAGCCATCATTCCTCAAACTTTTACCCCACATATGACTTTATCACGCATGCCATTACAACGCAAATGCATGTGTGATAAAGTCATATACATTGTAAAAGTACTTTATAAAGTAATATATATATTTTTTATTTAAATAAAAAAAAAATCTTTTAAATTGCATTATTTATATATATATTTATATATATATTAATATCAAATATATATTATTATTTTTTTTAATTACCCTTTGCAACCCTAAAAACGAATCCCACCCTGGTCTCTTTAAATACCCCTGCACCCCATAATCATAACCCACCCTTACTCCTTAAAATACCCCAGCACCCTTAAACACTAACCCATCCTAACCCTAAAAATACACCCTGCACCCTAAAACCCAAACCTAGCCCTGAACCCTAAAAATACCCCTGTTCCCCAAAACCCAAACCTATCCCTGAACCCTAAAAATACCCCTGTACCCCAAAACCCAAACCTATCCCTGAACCCTAAAAATACCCCTATACCCCAAAACCCAAACCTATCCCTGAACCCTAAAAATACCCCTGTACCCCAAAATCCAAACCTATCCCTGGACCCTAAAAATACCCCTGTACCCCAAAACCCAAACCTGTCCCTGAACTCTAAAAATACCCCTGTACCCCAAAACCCAAACCTATCCCTAAACCCTAAAAAAAAACATGTACCCCAAAACCCAAACCTATCCCTAAACCCTAAAAATACCCCTGTACCACAAAACCAAAACCTAGCCCTGAACCCTAAAAATACCCCAGTACCCCAAAACCCAAACCTATCCCTGAACCCTTAAAATACCCAATCACCCCAAAACATATACCTCAGAACCCCAAAACATATACACCTATACCAATACTTACCTCATCCTAACATAAAAAAAACTATGCTTTTCCATTCATGCATTTACAACGAATTTCGTTGTAAATGTATGTGTGGTAACAGCATATAAAATGTAATGCTATGCGTTATAATGTCATTGCGGAGTCATGGTAGATTCGTAATAAAAGAATGCTGAGTGATGGTATGCGGGCAGAAAGATTCGGGATAATGGGTGTCTACCGTATCACTGCGCTATAAAACAGAGAAGTTACGAGATGCCAGTCTGTGACAGAAAGCACTGTGAATATGTAAATCAATATTTAAAACTTGCATTATACACAGTGTAATATAGGCTGCTACAAAATGCACAAAAGGTTTAAGATAAAAAAGTGCTTTCAAAGTATAGTTTTGTAATACCCAGATATAGTGCGATTTTATTTATAACTGTCCATTAAAAGTACACATTTCACAGCTCAGTAGATAACTCCCTTGCAACACCAATCAAACAGAATAAGTGTGTGTCTTCAGGAAGCTTCAGGTGATTCCATCAATATCGCTTTCAAGCACCCTTTACTTTTGCAGATTACCCAGTTATGCACATGTACAGTTCTTTCAGTCAAGCAGGCACCCTGGCAAGAAGGCGTATTTAGCTGACGGACCCTTCCTCGGTTGCAAAGCACAGGAGATGCCCTCCCTAACAGTTCACCTGAGGCATTTTAGCTCTTGGAATTAACTATCCTGGGAAGATTGTCTTTTCACAAAAAGTAGGGGAACTGTTTAAATATGGCCACATCATGACCCTCAGATCCCACCCACTTTGACCACTGCTTACCATAGACACTTTGGCACCCTTATTGGCCACTGCAGAAAATAACAAGCATTTACAATGCAATGGTTTCGCCTTTGGAAAAGTTAGAGCTATTGGCATTGTAAATGCCAAAATGTGTATTTATGTGTTGGTTTTGAAAACAGATAAATAAATGGCATTGTCATCTACATTGCCATTAGCTTAATCTCGAGCTCAGCAGACAGCAATTACTACCACACACACACACCCAGAGCCAGCCACACACACCCAGAGCCAGCCACACACACACACACACACCCAGAGCCACACACACACACACCCAGAGCCACACACACACCCAGATCCACACACACACACACCCAGAGCCACACACACACACACACACACCCAGAGCCACACACACACCCAGAGCCACACACACACCCAGAGCCACACACACCCAGAGCCACACACACCCAGAGCCACACACACACACCCAGAGCCACACACACACACACACCCAGAGCCACACACACACCCAGAGCCACACACACCCAGAGCCACACACACACACACCCAGAGCCACACACACACACCCAGAGCCACACACACCCAGAGCCACACACACCCAGAGCCACACACACCCAGAGCCACACACACACCCACCCAGAGCCACACACACCCACCCAGAGCCACACACACACTCAGCAGAGCAAGCACAGCGAGGGGGCAGGGAAGCAAGCACAGCGAGGGGGCAGGGAACTAAAAGTAAATTACTAAAAATAAAATATTCCATGTCGCAATTAAAGTTACCATCACCCAGTCACTGGTTAATGACTGTAAAAACATCATCATCACCTATATACCGAAGGGAGGAGTAAAGAACCTCAGGATTCCACAAACAATTTTGCTGCACCTCTTCAGTGGGTGATTAGGAATGCAGAAATGGGAAAGAGACCTTCAAGCATTGGTACCAAAAATCTTGCTAAATTAGAGGCTTTGTACTATCTCAAATCATAAAGACCTGCATGCTCGGGGCTAAAGTTACTTGTTCATTAAGACATGAATTTGAATTTGAATTTAAATCATTTCTAAAGCGCACGTACCCCTGACGGTTTCATGGCGCTATACATACCTTATCTTTTCTGAAACCATACTTTACAAACCTTTTGTGGTAGTGCATTTCTGACATGGGTTGCCCATTAAGGAAGTACAAGGCTTTTAAGAGGATGTCTTGCCCAGCTGTGCAAGTCACAGATGTCTTCGGAGACACTAAGCTTGTCAAAGATGTAACTGGTGGCAGGCAAGTTTCTTACAGTGAAGTGGATCCACTTGAATAAGCACTGGGCTTCACAAGTAAACCAGTACAACAACCATAGGATGGGGTGAGCAGATCAATGCATGCACAACTTCACCCGGGATTCAACCTGTTGTATGCTTCAAGAGTGGCTGTGTCCACCTATGTGCTGGGCTTTGAAGTCATTGATATCAGCCAACATCAAAGTGGGCACTAAATTGCAGATGTGCATATTAGAGATGCAATTTTTCAGGAAAAGTAGACACCTCCATGCAGTCTGCTATCCATTAGAAATCCTGCAGTTTGGTGTTTGGAACTAAAGTTGAAGAAATCTAATTGGCAGCCATCATTAGTAGCCACTGCTGGACTGCAATTTAAGATTATGGTTGTAATTTTTTGTTATTTATTTGTTATGTTTATCAACAACGTCCTGGTGTATTGCAATAAGGCCACATATGCTGATCTGCACCAGAGCCCCAAGACATTTGCTTTCTTCCTTGAAACAATTAGCATCCCCAAAGGCACTCTATACGATGCCAGCATGAATCAGATAGAATTAAAAAACTAGACCCTGTTACATAAACTGAGCTGCGAGGAGCAATGCATTAAGTTCATAAGACACAGGGGTGTGCCCTATGCATTCGCTGGAAACACTTTATAAACATAGACTGCAACTTTATATATCCCAGGCACCAGCTCTGTGACAGTAGCTCAGTGCATCTGTATGCCGTAACACAACAAGGGGAGAGGGGTTGGCCTAACGGCTAAGGCGCTCGACCTCGGACCTGGGGAACTCGGTTCGAGTCTCGGTACCGACGCCAAAAAAACCCCCCTGTGATTCTGGGCAAATCACTTAATCTCCCCGTGCCTAAAATGAATGTGTGTCCGTCCTCATGTAACGTAACTGGTGCTATGTAAAGCGCTCTGATAACTGATTCGGTTCGGTTCTAGTTTGCGCTATATAAAACTCTGCAAAAAAATAAATAAAAAAATGCACCCAGTGCAATGCTCTATTGCTACATGGAGATCACGTTCTCTTTGTATAGCCTTTGAATAGGGTTTTTACAAATACCAGGTGTCACCTGTGAGACAGCTTCAAGGCGCGTTCATATTCAGTAACACGACAAAGCACCAGTGCCGCACTGACTTTGCACAGGATCATAACTTGGAACCGATGAGGCAGTAATCATTATCTAAAATTAGATCTGTTCTTAATCATTTTAAAAATAAACTTGTACGCCCTGAACCTTTCGGGGTGTCTCAGAAGGACAGTCTGGACTCAGGCAAGAGCCAGCGGACGCGTTTCACATGTGCCCATCCACCAACCTCATCATCTCATTGGTTGAGAATGTGCTGCACGTGCAACTTCCGGTGCAAAATGGGGACAAGGGGTTGGCCATGGTAGCACACGTTGCAGCCAAGCAAAGACGCAGCGAGCGGAAAAGCCTGTCCCAAAACGACAGTGAGTCAGTGTTTAATTCGTATTTACTGCACCCCGGGTGCAGCTGTGCCACACCCCATCCTCTGGTGGTACACTACCCTCTCCCTGGGTGCGACCGCAACAAGACGGCACAGGCTAACAGTGGGCGCGGTGCAGCTTTTTGGGAAATTGGACACGGGAGTGAGCAAAGCGCTGCGAAGAAAGCAAAGCTTCTGTGTGTGATTTACCACGGCTCTCTGAATTCATACCATTGCTTATGCTGTGGAGTCTAGAAGCAATTACTGCTGTTTTTGAACCAAGATTTGAAGCAGGACCACAATTTTGAGGTTCCAATGTGAAACTCGGAAAAATAATAAAGAGCAAGAACTAACTAGGCCAGTAGTTTGGCTTTTTGCGACAGTGTTCACGCCCACAGAGGCACAAAACACAATGAAGGGCGGGCTCATGTGCACACAAGCGAATCGCCTATATGCCTACAGCCGTTTAATCGACCTTCAGCAGACGTACACGCATGCACCCATGTACACAGACCAAGAAACATGCACAACTTCATGCACATGGCCCCACAGTGGTACATAACCATAGGAGAGTAGATAATAAAACATATCAAAACACCACACACCAGACGGAGGCCCAGGTTGATGTTTATAATACCGGAGCACAGGAAAATGTGCACACATTGGAGCCCAGGAGTACGCGGAGCGGGGGGAATTCGTTGATAAACATGCGTGGTGCACAAGGCAATTTACTCACAGAGAGAGAGAGAGCATAGGGAGATGTGTACCGGGAGGGTACTGGAAGACGAGACACGTGGAAGCACAGTGTAATGTACCTAGACTTTTTCTTATCTCCCATCCCCCTTGTTGCACTGCCCACGTTCACTACTGCCACTGACTGCACTGAGAATACCAAGCCATGCTGTGAACAATCAAAGCAAGGGAGCCAGTTTCCAACAAAGTAGTGGTCCGTACCGCCTAGAAAATGTTTCCATTTGCCCTTTCTATATTTTAAAAGTTAGGTAATTCCTCAACAGATTTCCCCATAGAATTGGAACTTCAACTGGCGCATGCCTGGCTACCGCTCTGCAGAGGCCAGGGATAGGATGAGCACGTAGTAAGAGCACATTTAAGACAGTGACTGGCCCTGTCAGAATCTCGCGCTGCCTCCAGCCTCCCCCCCAGAGCGCGCAGTGCTGCTGTCATGAACACTAATCCACTCCTGAGTACAAACCAACACTTAAAGAAACTCACTCACCGTATGCGCTAGCATGAAAAACATATCCTCTGAAACAAAACGCCTGGGAGAAGACACGGTTACGAGAAAGGCAACATATGCCACACACCAGGAAGTTAAAGGGCGAAATGTAACAGAGAACGCATCACTGACTCCAATTACCCAAATAATTCTCGCATACATTGTAAACAAAGAAATATTGTCTCTGCCTGTAGAGTTAAGCAATTGAAAGACAGGGTCAGTTTCAAAGTCTGTTTTAAAATACAGCCGATGCTAACTACCCGCCGCATATAAACCCCTGACTCACACACAGGCACACTCACATTTGTTCTCTTTCTCGTTACACCTCATCTCGCGTCTCACGCTGCCATAAGAGACAGACAATTAGTGTTGTGTAAACAGCGCCAGTCTTGCACTGTTTACACAAAACTAACGGGCTGTCAAAAAGCAGCGGTGTGTGTGTTTGTCAGGGGGAGGATTGTGAAAGGAATCCTAGTCCCCATGCTGGCGAGCCCCACCGCCACACACTGGTACAAATTAACCACTGAATCTACCTCAGGGGAGCACTTGATGATGCGCCTCTGAGGAACACTGAGTGGCGTGCCTCGTGGCAGCGCCTGGTGCTGTACATCAAGGCACTGGATGATGTTGTTCAGGGCCATGGGTTGTAGATATTAGCGGCTCTGTGATTTGCAGTGAGGGACAGGGTGAAGTCAAAAGTTGTATGAACACATGTGCAATATAGCACACACTTCGATGTGCTGTAGTCAGGCACACAGGGTGTTATCATAGAGGGCTCAAATTCACCGCATTCTGTACTACAGGCACACGGACAGCGGGAGGGGGCGGGCAGGCACACGGACAGCAGGAGGGGGGCGGGCAGGCACACGGACAGCGGGAGGCACACGGACAGCGGGAGGGGGCGGGCAGGCACACGGACAGCGGGAGGGGGGGCAGGAACGGGAAGATGGACAGCGGGAGGGGGGTGCGGGAACGAACGGCACACGGAAAGCACTCACCTGGACCTGGACTTCCTCCGGCGGCGGTCGGCCGCGGAATGACGAAAAGAAACCTCGACGAACAAAAAAATAAACCCCGCCCACCGCCCCACTGACGTCCTAAAAGGGGCCGGATGAGAAAAATTCTCAGAAACGCCCACGAGTCGCCTCGCAGAATGACGGACGCCTCTGTTTCCCAATGGCTAGCGTCCATTTATGGAGCTAGCCAATGGGAAACAGAGGCGGGACGAACATCCATACTGGTAAACAAAAGTTTTCGCCTGTGCGAACCGCTGCTTGCGCAGCTTTTCGCCAGGCGAAACCTAAAAACGAATCTGTGTGTGTTTGTGAACACTGTGCAGACTCCTACATGCATTGGTTAAGCATTTAATAACATAATAATTAATTTAAATGGCAGACAACAAGCTTTAAGAACAAGGAACAATACGTCTTTGTGAAATACAATGAAGGGGTTTTAGCACAAAGAACAACCTACCATTAAGTCAGAATGCTCACTGCAGTGTTCCAGTAGAGAAGGAATAATGATCTCTCACAAGGGTGGGAAGATAGATTTGTTTGTGCTGAATGCAGTCAGGCGCAAAACAAAAAAATTCAATGTGAACCATCAGCTTTCCTATGGCATCATTGCCCCCACTGGCTCCCCCAATCTCACCACTGTAAAACTACCCTAGTGGAGTAGAGGCCGTTGGAGAAAGGGAATCAGACCGCCATGGTGGTCATGAATAAGCATGGGCGGATCTAGCGGATCTCGCGTACGCGAAATTGCGGATTTACGGATTCGCAATCCGCGAAGATACGCGAACTCTAGCGGATTTGCGGATTTTCCTGTTTTTTGTGTTGGCGCGCGTTTGCGACGATTTTGGGACAATTTCGCAATTGCGAACTTACTTTTCGGCACGCAACGGCCGCGACTATGTTGTTTCTACGTCTGGTTTATCATCACAGGTTCACAGCACCCTCTGCTTCACCACTGCCACCCTCTGGGACACCCATGCCACCCTCTGGTACATCCTCACTGCCACCCATTAGGTTTGTTTATCACTGTAGTTTATCGGGGGTGAAAAAAGCAAGCACACCTCCCCTACTTCAACTGCCATGAATTAATTGGGGGTTGATTAATGTGTCAGTTATTTAGAAAGTTCCAGTCTGGCTGGCACCTGCTTCCTTCCTTATCTGTAATTTGCTTTCTGTTGCAGTGAATTTTTTTTTCACAGGACCTTTATGGTCTACTTGTAGCTATTCTATGAGCCTGCTGTTTGGGTCATAGCAGGGTCATAGAATAGTTGCAAACTCTGGAGGGGCCCCTCAGGAAGCACTACAGTGAATGTTACAAATGTTAAGTTTGAACTTTTGCACCTGCTCATTGCTTTCAGTTTAGCAAAAACCGTTTTTTCTGCAATTTCGCGCGTTTTTTGGGGCGCAAATCCGTGCGAGATCGATTTCGGGAGCCGCGAATGCTTGCGAATACACTTTTTTTTTTTTTGCGACGTGTATGTTCGCGGGCTTTTGCGCGTGTTCGCGAGGCGCTTGTAGCTATACGTTTGCCAAGTTACCCTAGCGGTCGTACACGGGCGCGGCCATCTTGTTTGCGTGACGTAATTCCGTTTCCGGCCGCTATGTGTAATCTCGCAAACTGTGCTGCTCGCTAGTACAATTTCGCGTGTGCTCGCGAGGAAAATCTCGCGCGAACTTACCCACGCGGTTGTGAACGGGCGCGGCCATCTTGTTTCTCATTCATTGCTATGGTTCTGGGCATGCTTTCTGTATCCTCTCTGAATCTCTGCCATCCTTTGCTTGTTTGAAGTTTATTTAATCTATTTTACTTATTATCTATCCCTCTATTTTTCTAGCTGTATATTTTTGTGTTTTCTGCTACTTTTAGTTACTTTTAAACTACTTTTTTAAACTCTTTTCTTTTCTTCTTCACTATTCTATTTCTTCTTTATCATTTAAGTTTATTTCTGCCCAGACCATGGTAAAGGGAGCCGGGAAGCACCCTGAGAAGGGGAAGGGTCCCGCACCCCGTGCCCGGCTCCCGTGCGGGCGTTTGAGGGGGGAGCAAGTGGTGCCGCGGGAGATCTTCAGCGCGGAGGAAGTGGCGGCACTCATCTTCCACGTCCAGCGCCGCCTCCCCAAGACGATCCTGGGAGGCGGCAAGATCGCGACTGGCTATGGCATCCGGGAGCGCCGGAAGCGGTGGGAGAAGGTGTGCCGGGCCATGTATAAGCTCTCTGGGGTCCGGCGCACATATAACCAGGCCACCCACCGCTGGACCGATGTCATGGACCGGGAACGGGACTTGCTGGACGCGCTCGGCTTAGAGGTCCCCGGGCTTGGTGAGTAGTAGTAGCTATTCATCACTACTCTGTTTTATCCGGCTCTGTTATTTGCAAATCTTTGTTCTTTACCAAGAGCAATAATGCTGCCGATTACATTGTAGGTAAATTATATTTCAAAATCTTCTATGCATTTCAGGTGCACTGCTCTCCTTCTCAGTAGCCTTGCTTGCTACTATGCTTATTTGTTTTGTACATTGTGTTCATTTCATTGGCCTGAGAAATTATGTATGAGTGTAGTGTAAAGATAAGAACTGCGTAATGCTAGACACTAAGGGTCATATTTTCAATTAACGGCGCATCCCTGCAAAGTAGCAGGGATGCGGCAGTAATTGTGTGCCATGCCACCACCACCACCCATTGGCCCAAAACGTCACAGAAGCCTTACGCATCTGTGCCGTAAAGGCGGCGCATTGCTGGAGTTGCGTGCCAACGATGGCGCAGCTCCAGCAATGCTCTGGGGTACCCTATCTCCCCAATGCTGCATCAAGCCGTACGTCGGCTTCAAGCGCGCAGGGTTTGACTCATGCATCATTGTCTTAAAAGTGACTGATTGACATCTTGTAGATTTCCCTCAGCCACTTTTAGGATTTGTCCCTGCGCAGGTATGCCCTCCCTTGCGCCGGAACGCCCCCTGATGGCGCAGGGCTTTACAACGTGATGCATCGCCCATAATTTCTTTTTTTTTAATATATACGCCGCACCAACACCATGGCGAGTCTTTTGTTCTGCCGCAGCGTCACAAAAGTCACGCAACAATGGAGGAAAATGAGCCGCAAGGGACTTCTAAATCAGCCCCAACAGACTGAAGTCCACTCCTTCCTTTAGACACATGGCTATAAGAAGAAATAGTGGTGGTGGTGGGTGGATTGATAGTTTGAGTATTCACTGATCTGCAAGCAGGATGGACTTTGTCTGTCACTTCGCGTGCTGCGGACTGCTGCCTGCAGTGCCAGGCCTAGGCAAACCTCTTTAGTAGTCTGTTTATTGAGTTACAAAGGAACTTTCTAAGTCAACGTTCCGCAAATCAGGCAATACGAATAACGTAGTATACCACATGAGATAGATCCCGTGGAATAGTTGTCTATCTATTTGCTATTTCTCCAAAAAAAATTGTTATTGTTCTTTTGAAATGGTTGATTTGGTTGACAAATCTCATCCATGTTTTCTGGTCTTTCTTTCTTTCATGTTGTACATCAGCTCCCCCCAAGGGCAAGAGGACACAGGAGGAGGAGGGTGCTCAGGATGCAGGCCAGGATCGGGCAGGCGAGGGCTCCTTTGCTGGCCCCAGTAAGTTTTAATTGTAATAAAGAGTACCTATTTTTTCCTAGCGTTCCTCATTCGATTTTTTTCTAAATCGTCTTTGATCTTCTTGTAGACTGGATATAAATTCTTATCCTGGCTCTAATATGACTCCCTGTGGTATTACTAGATTATTCTTATTAGTCTGTCTGTGTAGCTAACTAAGATAGGACATTTGGCAATTCCATTGGACTCCCATTCTATTCAGCAATAGCTCTATGCACTGTCTCCTTACTGACTAGATAGTGTGGCAGAGTCATTCAGCTCCCGAAGTCACCGATTATTGATCCCCAATGATCTCTAGATTATCGTACGCAGGACAAGAGAGTACGGAGTCACAGCACAGTCAAGAAGTGTCAGAGGCACTCATGCTTGCAAAAATTCCAAAACCTTTAGCTCATCCACTCTAGTCTGGAGGACCAAAAACCACAGAGTCTATTTAAGTTTAAAAGCTTTATTAAAAGTAAACACATTTATTAAAATCTACTTTGTCATAAAACTATTTAACTGAAAACGGAAAAGTGGTTAGTGCTGACGATTAATTGGACACATTTCTTGTGGTCGAGCCGAGCTCTCACCTGGTTTGAACTTGATCCTGGTCGTGTTCTTAGGAGTCAAGCTTCTGTCTATTAGGAGAAAAAGTGGTGCGTGTTAAAAATAAAAAGCAAGCATTCATCAGTTGTGCATAAAAGTGCAGCAAGACAACAGCCTTCCCTGGAAAAAGGGACATTTTTACTTTGGAGTAGACAGTCACAAATTATTACATTGTATTCAGTTTTTTTAACATTTCTCCTAGACCAAATATTATATAGTAGTGAGTGGTGTATTCTAACATTCTTAAATGTACTTTGTAGGTGTAACATCTGGTGACGGGGCCAGCGCGGAGGTGGCTGTGTTGGGCGAGGACTCGGAGGACTCTGGGGAGGAGGCGGTGCAAGAGCCGGCGGACGGTCCTGTGGGGGTTCAAACGGTGGTGGCGGAAACAGGTAAGCTATATATTCCTTACTTATTGAGATTGAAGACTGCATAGTGTGCTTTCTGCACGGGTGTATTACAAATCAACCAGGTAGTAGCCTCCTCGAAATGTACTTCGACTTAGCTGTGAAGTTTTTGGTGAGAAGAATCCCAATAAGTTCTTAGACGAACGTGATGGATGGGATGAACGAAAAGCGAAAGAAGGGTGTAAGTAAGTGGGACACGAAATTGTATGATGGCTGGCAAAGAAGAACGATATGTGTTTGCTTGGCCCCCGAGGTGGCTTGGAAGGAAAGAATATGGTATGGTGCATGGCTGGGTCAATGATGAAGCAAGGATGGGTGGAAGGACAGCAGCCTGGGTGGGTGAAACAGAAACTGTATGTGTGCGTATACTTTGACTGAATGGATGCCTGGAGCATGGTATTCTCTGACTCTTAGATAGCACATGTGTATCTAGAGAGAGTAGATGGTCGCCAGATGAACTAAGTGTTACCTTGAAGAGCATGTACCACCGCACCCGCACGTCCGTTCCAGTGCAGGGAAGGAAAGGAAAAGGAATTATAAATGTGTCCAATACTACCATGAATAGTAGCAGTACTTGGTATTGCGTCTGCAATCACAGCATATATCTGGTTATTACGGTGGACACTCCGTACCTCTCTTAATAACTTTAGTTTGCTTGTAGTACGTCATTCATGTGGGGGTGTATCACTGTTCACTCAATATTAAGCAAAGCACCTAAAGTCATCCCATATGTCATCAAATACGTCCCATGTGAAGTGATAGATAATCAAATTAGTTAGCTTCTTCATTTTCCTTTTCTAGTACTCATTTGCACTGTAGGGTGAAAGGTAAATTAATTAAGCAGTAGCCCTTGTAACAGAGTATTCTCAGTGCCACCCGTAATAGAAAAGTAATAGCTTCACCACCTGCATGTACTGGACCGGTACAGTAACGCAAGTCTGTCTCACTCATCATGGTGTGCAACTTTTTTTCTCGGGTGCAAGTTCACTGTGCTGTCCATGTCATTCTGCCGGCTTGCATAAGATAACGTACCAATTTTCCTAAACAAGAGAGAAGAAGAAGAATAAGACTGGTGTACTGTCATAGTCGACTGTAATGGAAGTCCATAGTGGTCGTAGAATTTGTTCATTAAACTACCACTAATGTTAGAGCAAGGATGCAGAAGTGGGAGGTTACATAGATACTGTCCTCAATAGTTATGTACTGTGCTTTCAATTTGCTACTTGTACTGTGACCCAACTTTCGTCTCAATCACTTTGTGTTATTAATGCTAAGGAGCATTGGTTACAGACTATGTCTTTCTTTCTTCATATAGTTGCTCCTTCCAAATCAACAACACGGAGGGAGCAGGCTAGAATGGCCCGGCAACGGAGGCTGGAGGCCACTGTCGCCGAATATCGGCGGCTGGTGGCCCTGGAGGAGGAGGAGGACACGCAGTCGAGCGGTGCAACAACAACATCCTCGGCTGGGACCGCTGCATCCTCCTCCGTGACCCCACGGGACGCCAGCATGCGCAGTGCTCCAGCGGGACCGAGCCGGGCTAACAAAGCCAACCGCCACCGCCAAGCAACAGAAAAACCAGCTGCCCACCACAGGAGCTGCAAGGAACGCCAACACCGCCTACGAGTCCGAATGTCCAACCTGGAGCAGGAGGTCCAGAAGTATAAGAACTTGGTGAAGGGCCTCCGCTCCGAGCTTGCCACCCTCCGCAAGGAGTATGATGCCCATGCCGCAAAATGCACCAGCACCAGCACCCTCCAGTAGTGGAGTGTCCCTTGCCCTTTTTTTATAGACTTTTGGGGGGTGGGATTTGGGAGTTGGGATCGTTTTGGGACGTTTCAAAGACAATCGTTGGGGTTAGGGTGGGTCTTGAGGGAGATTATTTTGTTAGGGCTACATAAATATACATTTTTAAACTTTATCTGACCATACCTGTTTTTTACTGCTTTTCAGTCTGGTGGGTGGGGGACGGGGGTGTAACAGTAACTTTGTTTTCCTGAACAGTCGTAGGACTTTAGTAGTACAACCGTCAATCTCTTGTCTACTCCGAAATAATACTCCATTATACTACCTCCCACCAAACGCTTATCTCACCTGTAATTAGTGTTAGAAATTAGGGCTAGGCCCAGGGCTGGCTCCACGTGAAATGGGGATTAACGTTGTCAATCCTGGGCGGGTGACATTTCCTTATTGCGGTGGTACTAGTGGTGTGACACAGTGGCAGTTGCATGCCTATGGAAAAAAAGAAAACGAAACCTTGTTTGTCCTTACTGTAGCATTACAACGGTTACGGTACGATCGAGAATATAGCAGGTGACAGTACACTAGAACAGTGCCATAATGTAGCCTAACAAATGGTAAAGTATTTGCTTGCCAGTATAACTAGTACTTGCGTTGAATTTATTTGACATTGGCTACTACTACTAGAAGATATAGTAGTGAAGCTGAGTAAGTCTAGAAGATATCCTCGTATTCCTTCACCAGCCTGTTGCTATGACCTTATCCTCCCCAGCAAGTGTGTGGAATTATTTATGTCATTTTAGTCAGACATCAAGCAAAACAACACAGCCCGGGGGAAGAGGGTTAGGGTTTGTAAAATGGATGGGAATGGGGGTTTCTTTTTGGGTAGGTTTTGTTGAGAGAAGAAAAAAAAAGCAGAGCATGGACAAACAATAATTGAAGATAAAGACAATCTTTGGTTACAAACTAAAGCTAAGCACATGCAGTCACACTCATAGAATAAAACAATGGATACTGTATCTGTATTGCGTATGTTGTTGGAGTTGTCCTGTTGAATTTGGTAAGTAAGTTGCATGCAGCAAACAATTCCTCTTATTGGCGGCACTCCTCCATTCCAGCTGACGCTTCGTCCATCAATGTTGGTGACCACTGACAGAAGACACCCTGTCCACTGCCTGCCTGGCGGATGTTGACTGAAACCCGGCCTGTAATTATTGAACGGAAAACAGGAAGTGCTATTACAATACCACTGATAAATAAATAAAAGGTATGTACGCTGTGTGGTTCAAAAAGTGACACTTTGATTTCCCTAATAGACAGTACAATATTTTTGAAATTGCGTGCTCTGTCTGAGTCACCTTTTTAAGGATAAATAAGTATGGCCAAAATATTATAGCGGATCTTTCCCCTCAAGGTAGGTGTACTGTAAACTGTGTTTTAGAACAAAATTTGACCTTCCCAGCAATGCTCCCACCAAGACCCTTACTAAAGCCAGTCGCAAAAATGTAGAAGAACCCCAATCAGATCTCCAAAAACGATGCCTAGCAGAAAAATGGTTACAAAACGTACTTTGAAAGTAACAGTAGGCCCAAATACAGACCGTGGATTGTATTCAAACCACTTGCAAGCAAGCAAAAGTATCCATAGCCAGCATCGCTCCAACAGTGCTCTACAACACCAGAACTGCGTTGCAATAGAACCCCCCGAAACACATGCAATCCTGCTGCTAGGGCTAACCCTAACGAACCCTAACTTACAAAAAGTGCCAAAACGGGTGTTTCCTTATGGATTTTGTCCAAAACACTTCTATCCGGTATTAGACCTTCCCAGGAATGCCCCAGGCAAGACCCGCCAACCCACCCGGAAAAAACCACCCGACAACACCCCCAAACAGCGAAAAAGCTAAATCTCATACTTACAATATCTCTCGGCCTTCGGTCCAAACGCGCCGCTGTGCAGCTAGGTCATCATCATCAATCATCATAACTCCTGTTTTCCACCACGGATTTCCTGAAAAGCAAATGCAATCAAGATTAGATTGTCGCAGCAGTGCTTCGACAGAGACCCCGGCCGCAACCCACCCACGAACAGCAGGAAGCCCCCCAAAACGCTACATTGAGCAAGATGACAGAAGAAATAGCAAAAAAAAGGCTGTTCCTTAAGGATTTTGTCCAAAACACTTCTATCCGGTATTAGACCTTCCCAGGAATGCCCCAGGCAAGACCCGCCAACCCACCCGGAAAAAACCACCCGACAACACCCCCAAACAGCGAAAAAGCTAAATCTCATACTTACAATATCTCTCGGCCTTCGGTCCAAACGCGCCGCTGTGCAGCTAGGTCATCATCATCAATCATCATAACTCCTGTTTTCCACCACGGATTTCCTGAAAAGCAAATGCAATCAAGATTAGACTGTCGCAGCAGTGCTCCCAGACACCAAAAATCACCCACAAACACCCGGAACCCCGCCAAAGAGCACCCCAAAGGCAAGCAAGTCAGCAAAAACTGCAAGAAATTTCCACCTCATATTTGGTCCAAAACACTTTTGTCCATTATTAGAGCTTCACAGCAATGGGCCCAAATCCGTCAACTCACCCGCAAAGAAGTACAACACCCCCACAAGTGCTGAGTCTTTCTTCATTGGGCGTAATCCAGCACTCTGCTTTGAGGGAAATCGCAGTCTGGAGGAGGAGGATAGAGGAGCATGTTCTTCAGAACTTGTGAACCTGAGGAATGTAGACTGCGGCACCTTCAAATCAATAAGCAAACAAGTGAAGACAGTTCTGCTGATGGTCTTGTTTATGGGATTAGGTGATTAAAGTTTGAATTAAATTAACTGTGCAAACCAAAGAAAGAGAGACAAACAGGAATAAAAGTGAATAAGGATGAAAAAGAAAGTTCTTGATTCATTGTCTCATTTTCAGGGCTCGGTGTCAGGGAATAAGAAGAAGATTTCGTCATCATACTCTGCGAATTCAGGCAGGATGAGGTCAGTGCCACCGAACAGAGAACAAATCCCCTCATCTACGTTGCCGTCCTCCTCGTCTTCATGCGGCGTGCTTTCTCGTACTTTGTAATCTGGTGGTATGAGGTGCTGATTCATCTTGATCATTGTCAGCCGCTCCACATTTTTGGGCGAGAGGCGGCTCCGTTTGGGAGTTACAATGCCACCAGCAGCACTGAAAACACGTTCAGAAGACACACTTGCGAGTGGGCAAGACAAATAGTTTATAGCCAGGTTGGAGAGCTGTGGCCACAATTGTTTTTTGCCATGCCAATACTGCAATGGCTCATCATTAAGAAAGACCTCTGTTGAGTCATTCATATAGTCCTGCACCATCGACTCAAGGTCATCAACGGTTCCTCCACTTTGCTTACTTTTTGCTGTGCCTTTGACATTTTTTCGAGAACCATACCCAAGCAAACTTAGCCAATCCTCTACAACAGCCACTGTTACTGTTGTGTGTGGTGCAGATGATCCAGTTGCCTTTAACGGCTGAGAGGTCACTTGTGCCCCAGCCACAGGTGCAGAAGTGGATTCTTGTGACTGGGGATGGCCTGCTGATGCTGATGCTGATGTACTGTCTTCTCCTTCAATAACCTGCCGTTCTTTTTCAAACCTCTTGGCTGACAAGGCTAACCAATGTTTGTACTTTTGAACATCTGCATCAGCAAAAGGAAAGAATGCTTCGCCTGCCAGCGCCTTTTTGTAGCGTGGATCCAGAATAGTAGCACAAATGTAATGCTGTTCTGACTTGATTTTTTGAAGACGTTCATCACCACGTAGGCGCTCTAATAATTTCTCAGACAAAATAAAATGGTCTTTTTTTTTTCATCTTTTTCAAACTCAGAAGACACCGCCATCAGTTGGTGCTCCAGCATGCACAACAATGGGATAGCTTTTCCCAAATTACAGTCCTCCTGGCTGACTGCACGCGTGAAGAACTCAAAAGGACGAAGCATGTCTGTCAGGCTTTTAACTATGTCCCATTGCGCCGCACCCAACCGCATGTCCTCCTTCTGAGATGTACCCTCTGTGAAGAAATAGTGATCGAGTACCGTATACTGCTCATACAGACGCTCAAGCATGTAGAAGGTTGAGTTCCAACGTGTTGCCACCTCCTGGATGAGTGCTTTCAGTGGCATTTGACGTTAAAGTAGCAGTCTCCTCAGATGCTTCCGGGCCTTAAAAGAATGGCTGAAATGGTTGCACATTTTGCGGCAGGTGGCCATTACCTCGAACGCTGGACTGTGTTTATCACTCAAGAATTTTTGAACTACCAGGTTGATACAGTGCGCCAAACACGGCACTCTAAAATAGTCACCCTTCCACATGGCCTTAACTACATTGGCGCCATTATCCGTGGAAACATAACCAATCTTGCGTTTTTGGGGGGATAGCATTTTCAAGACCTTTTTGTCAAACTCTTCCAAAAGGTTTTCTGCTGTGTGACTTTTCTCCAAGCCAAACATGGCTAGTGTTGCATGTTTCCGAGCAGCTTTGAAAACTTTGTCCGGGTCAACACCTGCGTTTAGCTTTGCTTTAACACCTGAAAAAGAGACCCAGTGTGCAGTGATGCACATGTAATCAGCGCCTGCGCCACTGGTCCACATGTCTGTTGTCAGATGTATTGTGTGAACAGCACTCTTCTGCAAAGCTGCCCCAATCGCCTCCAGCACATCTTCATGTAGTGCTGGAACCGCAACTCTGGCAAAATAGAACCGGCTAGGAACCTTCCATTTAGGGCAGAGCGTTGCCACTAATTCTAGAAAACCTACCGCTTCTACAAAAGAAAAAGGGAGAAGGTCCACAGCTAGCATTTTAGCCAGCTTAGTGTTATACAGACGCGTCAGTGGGTGGTTGCATTCATATGGCACGTCTGAAGTAAGCATTGTTCTAATGTTGCCCTGGACCAAGCATTTACGGGCTGATAATGACTTCGTTGACCCAATTTTGCTCGCTGGTGAACTTTTGTGCGTTGGTGTCTCACTCGCTCCAACACTCTTAGTGTGCCTCACATTGGGTGTGCTGCTGACAGGGGTACTGGGTGTAAGGGAAGTGTTTGACACGTCTTGTTCCTCCTCGTCATCATCAGATGAAACATCAACGTTTCCTTGAATTCGGCCTTTCTTGATCGCATCTAGGTGCGCAAACCATTTGACAGTGTGCTGTCTCCTAAGATGACCTCTCTGGCCTCCGGTACCATAGTTGGTACCTGGCTTACCACGACTAACTGCATCCTTACAAAGGGTACAAATGGCAAACTTTGGATTTTTTTGACAAACAGTAAAGAAGTCCCAAACTGGGGACTTGAAGTGTCTGTGGGACCTGGAGGAGGCGGCGATACTGGTGGTGGTGGTCATGAAGCTAATGCCAGATGAAGTGGAGGATCTGGATTGCCCAACTTTTGTACGTTTTGCACTTTCACCGCCACTAATTAAGGTCGAGGTTGACGGAGGTCTCTTCTTGCCAGAAAGAAATAGGGAAGCGGGACGAGTTGGTGTACTACTTAACTCCAATGATTGTGGTGTTTCCACTGCCTCCTCATCGACAACATCATCATCATCATCACACTCAGCAGCTCTTCGGGCTAGGGTCAAAATGTCTGTTTGCTGCATGCCCGCTGGGGCTGCAGTGACCTTTATGATGACTGGGTCGTCGTTGGCAGAGTCTTCATCAGCAGCAGTATCCGCCACTTCTTGTTGAGCCTCATCACACTCCATAACTCTGAGACTTTGGACGAGCTTCCTTCTACGCTTAACTACCTTTGTCGGATCATGGTGTGCCTCACTCTCAGACGGCTGTGGTGCTGGTTCCCAAGTTTGATCCGTATCATCAGAAGGAGGTGTGCTTGAAGAAGATGTAGACACCACCCTTGATCTCTTCCTTGCTAGGGGTGTGGAAGACAATGAAGGATCATCAGGAGGAGTGGCTTCCTCAAATGATAGCTCGCCTTGATTGTCGATTTCCTGATGTGCCCCAACTTCGGGAGGAACAACTATTGTGGGCACTTGTGACCCTCCATGCACCTCTGCTTGCGCATCTCCTTGCGCTGCCTCTCCTTCCACATGTACTTGGGCTTGCACTTGCACATGTGATTGTTGTTGCGGCTGTGGTTGTTCAACACTCGTCAGATGAGCTACAACAACCTGTGTTGATTGAGGGACATTGCTGCTGCTTTCTTGCGATGAGCCAACATCACTGGTCGATGGTGATCGAAGAACTATACTGGCTGCCTCTGCAGCACTCAAGGGCTTGGACTTAAGTTGGCGTGGTGATGGTGGTGGCACTGAGCCCAATGGAGCGGGGGTGCTGCTGCCAGCTTGGTCCCCAGCAGATCCCGCTGCTGCTGCAGGCATACTTTTTTTTTTACTCCCAAAAAAAGGGGCGGGCGGCACACCAGTGTCCTTGGTAACTTGCTTCTTCTGCTCCTTACTGGCACCTTTCTTGCTAGAGGAGCTACGGGTTACTTTTTTTGGGGCCATCTTCTTCAGAGCAGGTCAGCAGGCAGCAGTTGCACGAGTTGCAGAGGGTTCTGTGTCCAGACGTGACGTCGCCTGACGTTATGCTGCACACACACACCGCTGCAGGACTTCTTCCTGGCACTGGTGGTTCTCTTGAGTCTTGTGCACCTAAAAGCAATGGAAGACAGAGGAACATCAGTTCAGTTAAACACCCCACAAAATCGACAAAACACAGAAAAATGAGCACAATCCCATGCCATCCATGATGTTTACATTGAAGACACCCCACAGAAAGACTAGGCCCATGCAACACTCACCACCCCTGGGCAAAGGGCCCCACCAGCAGGCCCAAAAAAACGACAAAAAACAATAAAATCAGCACAATCCCAGCCCATCCATGGCCTCAATGGTGTTTAAATTCAAGAAGACACCCCTCAGAAACACTAGGCCCATGCAACACTCACTACCCCTGGGCATAATGGATGAAAAGTAGGCAAAATAAGTGCAGGCCTCAGACACTGCCTCTCCTCAAAATGGCCCCTTACACCCCAAGCACATGTTGCCTGTACCAGCCAGCACTCAAGATGGCCACCACCACCACCCACATAGCCAGTCCACATCAACAGTACACCCCCAAAAAACAGAAAAACAGCCAGAAATCACCACAATCCAATGCCATCCATGATGTTTACATTAAAGAGAGTGAGACCACACCATAGGCACACTCAGTCCATGCACCACCACCCCTGGGCAAAAGGCCACACCAGCAGCCCCCAAAAAACGACAAAAAACAATAAAATAGGCACAATCCCAGCCCATCCATGGCCTCAATTATGTTTAAATTCAAGAAGACACCCCACAGAAAGACTAGGCCCATGCAACACTCACCACCCCTGGGCAAAGGGCCCCACCAGCAGGCCCAAAAAAACGACAAAAAACAATAAAATCAGCACAATCCCAGCCCATCCACGGCCTCAATGGTGTTTAAATTCAAGAAGACACCCCTCAGAAACACTAGGCCCATGCAACACTCACTACCCATGGGCATAATGGATGAAAAGTAGGCAAAATAAGTGCAGGCCTCAGACACTGCCTCTCCTCAAAATGGCCCCTTACACCCCAAGCACATGTTGCCTGTACCAGCCAGCACTCAAGATGGCCACCACCACCACCACCCACAGGGCCAGTCCACATCAACAGTACACCCCCAAAAAACAGAAAAACAGCCAGAAATCACCACAATCCAATGCCATCCATGATGTTTACATTAAAGAGAGTGCGACCACACCACAGGCACACTCAGTCCATGCACCACCACCCCTGGGCAAAAGGCCACACCAGCAGCCCCCCAAAAACGACAAAAAACAATAAAATAAGCACAATCCCAGCCCATCCATGGCCTCAATTATGTTTAAATTCAAGAAGACACCCCACAGAAAGACTAGGCCCATGCAACACTCACCACCCCTGGGCAAAGGGCCCCACCAGCAGGCCCAAAAAAACGACAAAAAACAATAAAATCAGCACAATTCCAGCCCATCCATGGCCTCAATGGTGTTTAAATTCAAGAAGACACCCCTCAGAAACACTAGGCCCATGCAACACTCACTACCCCTGGGCATAATGGATGAAAAGTAGGCAAAATAAGTGCAGGCCTCAGACACTGCCTCTCCTCAAAATGGCCCCTTACACCCCAAGCACATGTTGCCTGTACCAGCCAGCACTCAAGATGGCCACCACCACCACCCACATGGCCAGTCCACATCAACAGTACACCCCCAAAAAACAGAAAAACAGCCAGAAATCACCACAATCCAATGCCATCCATGATGTTTACATTAAAGAGAGTGAGACCACACCACAGGCACACTCAGTCCATGCACCACCACCCCTGGGCAAAAGGCCACACCAGCAGCCCCCCAAAAACGACAAAAAACTATAAAATAAGCACAATCCCAGCCCATCCATGGCCTCAATTATGTTTAAATTCAAGAAGACACCCCACAGAAAGACTAGGCCCATGCAACACTCACCACCCCTGGGCAAAGGGCCCCACCAGCAGGCCCAAAAAAACGACAAAAAACAATAAAATCAGCACAATTCCAGCCCATCCATGGCCTCAATGGTGTTTAAATTCAAGAAGACACCCCTCAGAAACACTAGGCCCATGCAACACTCACTACCCCTGGGCATAATGGATGAAAAGTAGGCAAAATAAGTGCAGGCCTCAGACACTGCCTCTCCTCAAAATGGCCCCTTACACCCCAAGCACATGTTGCCTGTACCAGCCAGCACTCAAGATGGCCACCACCACCACCCACATGGCCAGTCCACATCAACAGTACACCCCCAAAAAACAGAAAAACAGCCAGAAATCACCACAATCCAATGCCATCCATGATGTTTACATTAAAGAGAGTGAGACCACACCACAGGCACACTCAGTCCATGCACCACCATCCCTGGGCAAAAGGCCACACCAGCAGCCCCCCAAAAACGACAAAAAACAATAAAATAAGCACAATCCCAGCCCATCCATGGCCTCAATTATGTTTAAATTCAAGAAGACACCCCACAGAAAGACTAGGCCCATGCAACACTCACCACCCCTGGGCAAAGGGCCACACCAGCAGGCCCAAAAAAAGGACAAAAATCAGCACAATCCCAGCCCATCCATGGCCTCAATGGTGTTTAAATTCAACAAAACAGTTGTATCATGCACCCCTAACCAACCCTGGTCCTACTGGATACTGTGGCTACCCACAATATAATTTATTTAATGTTCTGAAAAAGTTCCAAAATTTTACTTGCAGCAACTGTAATGCCCCAAACAAACTTACTTGTGAAAGTTGATTTCTAATCCAAAAGTGATCCAAAGACAGTCAAAAAGGCCTCAAATCCAAATATCCAGCAGCACCCACAAAAAGTAATCCTTCCAGCTCCAGATCCAAATGAAAGTGACCAGGAGATGGACAAAGCACTGGGAGGAGCCTGCTGGACAGGGACAGGAAGTTGGAGACTGTGGGGCACTTCCTTCCTCCCCCCCCCCAAAAAATGGACTCCTTGCAAAAAAAAAGGCCATGCAAATGTCAACCTGAGGAGTGATTCTGATAAAAATCATAATTTTCTGAAGGTTTATCCTGTTTGCTGGTGATTTTCTTGTGCAGAATTGCAAAAGCTCTATTTCGCGAGTGCGAGATTGTTCCTTTCCGCCGCAACTACGTGTTCGCAATTGCGAACTCTCGCTAGGTGTGCTGTGCAAGGTGGCAAGCCGCGATTACGTATTCGCGGGCGCCAAACTCCCGCGGGATCACGCAGCAAGATCCAAAATGGCGCGGCACTCGCAAAGAAAAACAACTCGGCAAACGCTAAATGACGGAAAGTAAACGCCGTGCACCACGCCGCGCGCCGCAACCAAGCAAAAAATCCGCCGGGAGCGGATTCACGGATTTTCGACAAATTCGCGAGAGTTCGCGGATTGCGAATTTGCCGAAAATCCGAAAAATCCGCGATCGGAGCGGATTTTACGCCCATGCTTAGTCATGAACAGAAAAAAGATTGACCCCACCCACTCTTTTTCACAAATTCACTGCTGCCTTAGGAGATTGTTCGTGAAAAACAAGAGAGTTTGGAGCACCGACTTGTACAAGACCTTGCACTAAACTTTCAATGCCTACTGCGTTGTGGTGGCAGTTCCCCTGAAGGCACAGAGATCGCCCCTGCGCTGGTGGTTGTCTCTAAATATGTCAGTCCTTTGTCGCTCAGGATGGTGGATGTAATGTCCTCTGCCACTCTGACATACAGAGGTAAAACTTCAAAATATAAATCTGGGCCTTAAACTTTTCCATGATCAAAAAGTCAGGAGAGGCTCATTTTCAATGTAGCATTCAGTGCTGAGAGACAGACAGTGTCTTCAAAAAAAATTCACCAACCATCCACATCTCCCTATCACTGATCAGTTCCGTCCACCTTCCCATTGGAAACTTCTGCATGGGTCCACCCTAAAGCTACGCACCACAAACCACATCTGGGCCACACATATGCCAAAACCTGAGGAATGGCATTGCTATGAAGAAGGTTATAAAATGTGCTGATTCCCCACCCAGATTTGTGGTCCTAGTTAGGGGTGGGTGGTAAACTCCACTTCATTGGCATGAGTGCGTGGAGTTTTGCCACTATGCGCTCCACTTTGAGCACCGAGGTTAGCAAAAACTCTGCCATTGCCTGTGGTGGAGTTTACCGCCCACCACTACTCTTCACAAACCAAACCCTTGTTGACAGAAGGTCATGTGGAAGAACTGTTTGCCTTAGACCACTCAATTGAAGAGGAGTACCCAATAGTTAAAATGTAGGTGGGGCTGAGTGCGTGGCTCACCCATCCCTCCCACCAACCATCAGAGACCCTTCAGCACTGCACGCTCCAGCCTCGCACACCTGTCGCTCTCAGGGCCAGTGTCACAGCGCCTGCTGGACAGGCTTTGAACAGCTGGGTGTGACTTACTCCTCTGAGGTAAAATAGCTGGACAGAACCAGTGCCTTGGGACAGCCGTTGATGCACTCCCCACCTGGCAGCGAGGGCAGTGAACTGACAGGTACACGAAAAATGGCCAAGGACCTGGGGGAAGTTCCAATGCCCTATATGCCGCTATCTGCATTCCCAAGACCGGGGACCCCGTCTACTGCTCCGAGTGCGCCTACTCCTACGACTCTCCGGTGACTCCCCCTCAGTACAACTTTCTGTGTACACACACTGCCGGTCTCCGGACAGCACTCCTTCTGTTCCTACACACGAGCTTGTGGTCCTATGCCCTTCACACAGCAGGGGAGTATCAGTGTTTTTGTGCACTGACACCTCTGCACATAGTGCCAATTTAGAGCATATACTAGAATCCTGTATACATACAGGGCACAGCCCTTCCCTATATACCGTAGTCACATCAATAAATTTGCTCTAGTCGCAGCTCCTTGTTTGCATCATTGAACGAGGTTAGGCCTGATCTTCTGCACCCCAGTCTCACTTAATTTGTTACAGAACACGTGGCCCATGGTTGCACCATTTCCAAGATTGCAACCTAGCTTAAAAGAAGCACTTTAAATTAATTGAACACAAATGTGCTATATAGTACAAAAGCATATGATATGGTGCAACATACTGCAACGTCCAACCTATGTGGCAAATGCCTAGATGCATCAAACAGAATTGCATTCGCAAACGGTGCGAATCGCAATTTTCGGCCGTTTGCGAATGCAATTGACTAATTTGGAATGCATCATGCATTTCGCAATTTTAGGAATCGCAACCATATTGCGATTTCTAAAATTGCGATTGCATTTAAGAAATCGCAATTTGAGATTTCTTAAATGCAATGCATGATTATTTTTAAATTGCGAATTCGCAATTTGGAAGGGGTAAAATAGCATGAAATTGAACTTCATGCTAATTTACAGAAAACTATCAAATTGCACAAATTGCATTTTTTGAAGTTTAAATTTACACACACACATGCCCTTGGGGCATGTGTGTGTGTAAATTGCATTTAAAGTTACATTTCAGGGGTGCCGGGAGGGGTTCTTTGGACCCCCCCCTGCACCCTTGAAATTGCATTCACATTTTGCGAATCGCAATTTGAAATTCGCAAAATGTGATTGCCTTCTCATTCATTCCTATGGGCCTTTTGGCCCATAGGAATCAATGGGAAGGGTTTTCCGTAATTGCGATTCGCAAATTGTGAATCGTAATAAAGGAAAAATACCGATTCGCAAAAATAAATGCGAATTGTTCATGCATTGCCGTTTGCGATTTCTAAATTGCGATTCCTTAATTTTCGCAATTTAGGAATCGCAAACGGCAACAATGATGCATCTACCCAAAAGAAACGATAATTAAAAGCCACTGCCCTGTACGCGAGGGAGTCTACAGATGAGCGCCTGAGATGGAGCAGCAGAGCAGCCATTATGTCCGGGATGTGATGATCATGTGGGCTAATTGGCGCAGGCACTTCTGCTGTTGTTTATTTGGAACCAAGTCTCAAGTTTAGCACCTCTGCATCTAACCTTCCATTTGATGACGTGATATTCTGTACGTCTGAGATGTGATGATCCTATGGGCTAATTGGTGTTGTCACTTCTGCTGTGGTTTAATAGGTCACAAGTTTAGCACCCCCATGTTTAACCTTTCATTTGATGATGTGATACTGCGCCCACTCGCGGAACTCCGTGGAATCTCGCTGAGTTTTCCGGTAACTGTGGAATTCCGTGGAGTGAAGCTCCCCGAGCTCCTGCCAGTCCTAGTCCTGGTAGGCAATTCCTACCTGACTTCCAGCCTTGTCTGGAAAGCTACCGTAACATCAATGCTTACCCTTGCTGGCCTGGACCACCTCGTTAATGCGTAGGTGCTCAAGTAAATATATTTTTAAACAACTTCAAATTAGTTTGGATTTCATCGTATTAAATTTTGGCAATGATCCATTTGTACCGGGGAGCAACAGGGAGCATCTACCACTACGTCCGTTACGCAGCATGCCGATAGAAAGAAGAGAGAAAAAGGAAAAAAAATACTCACATGTTCTTGGATATTCACAGCTCGTGGTCTTTGTGTTAATTATCAGTTTTTCCATGCTCGAGTCTTGTTGAGCATAAACATCCTTTACAACGACTGCGTAACAATGCATGTCATTATCCCGCATTTTTCACTCCGCAAAAACTTTTACAATGCAGGGCTTTACACCGCAAACCATTACAATGCATTCCCCATTGGATGCTAGAGATTATGATCGTTAAGGCAATTGACAGGCTTAAAAAAGATTTGCGGAGGAACCACATATTGTTTTAGAAATATTTAACTTTTTCACTAGACATGAACATTCTAACACGTCTGGCGAGTCATATGTTTGAGCTTTGAGAGAGCTTGCTGCCAGTTGTGCATTTGGGGGGACATTTGAAACTTTCATCAGGGATCAGGTAATTATATGTTGTTCAAATGAAAAAACTACAGGAACAACTACCAAGAAATCATAATCTTACATTAGAGAAGACTATTGAATCAGTTAAGAGTGTAGAATGTATTATTAATTCATTCAAAACTATTAATGTTGAAACCTTTTTAAATGAGTCACAGCTTGGGCCACTACTGACATTTCATAAGAGGCTTCTGGTAATTCTGCAAAGTTGTCTTGTAAGCGTATGGCTCAAGGACACATTTTTCACAGTTCAGGTTTTGACTGGCTAAAGGGAAAGAATGTTTCAAGTGTCAGAAAAGTGGCCACTTTGGCCGTGTGGTTATGTCTTCTTGAAGTAGAAGAAATGTGTTAGATAAGGAACTAAGTAAAACTGAAAATACTTCTGGTGCAAATATTGTGGTTTGTGTTGTGGAGGATGGTCAAAGTACTTCTGATGTGTGGTTTTGCAAGCTGTTGAGAGTTTGGCACATGTTGGTGTGGTGGAGGGTGTTGAAGACAAATTGGGTGGGTCTTCTTCTGGTACTCTTGTTGACAATGAACTATATGTATTTAGTATATGTGAAATTCCAATAGATAAAAAAAAAGTAACAGTCATGGCGGATTCTGGTTCTCGACATACAATATTATTTGACAATTTTATGAAAAATTAGTGTAACAAAAAACTTGAACCGTAATGATGTGAGAGTATCTGGTTTTGGTGGAAAATAACTCATTATGCTTGGGTATTTTGTAGCAGAATTACCTTTGAGAATATCTCTATTTTGGGAACGGTTTATGTTGCAATTGATTATTTGCAAGTTTTGGGTTGGCGACATCAAGGGAGGTTTGGTACTAGATTCAATACAAATGCCAAGAACCCAGTTTATAGTACTGAAAATGTACATGTGGTTCATGAGTTTAGCCACAGATGTGGTCATTCAGAAAATGTATTAGAAAAGCAAAAGAGTTTGTTCCTCAGGGACTTAGATAAAGAGTTGGAATTTTCTCGCCACATTCATCTTTAAAAAATGCTTCTCTTACTAAACACAGACTAAGGCACGTTCCGCTATCTGTTAGAAGTGATTAATTTAAAATGCTGTAAGGTATGTGCAAGGAAGGTGTGATTGAGCCTGTGAATTCAGCTGAGTGAGTCTGTCTGATTGTTTTGGTCTGAAAGAAAACAGGTGATCTTGGGATATGTGTGGGTCTGCATTCTGTTAATAAATAGATTTTGGTAGACTGTCATCCTCTTACATACATTTAAGAGTTCTTTGCTAAGTTAGATGGTGCAATTTGCTTTACAACTATTTACTTAAAGGCAGCTTACCATCAAATTGAGTTAAAACATGAGTCTTGTTACATTACCACTGCCAGATGGAGCTTTCAGGTACACTAGAATGCTATATGTTCTGGCTTCTGCTGCATCAGTATTCCAAAAACGTATGTGTTGTGTGATTGGGAATATGGATCAAGTGGATTTGCTTCATCCCAATATTCTGGTGTACACTGATTCAACCGATCATCCTTATCAGCCTCTTGAAAGAGTTATGTCAATTTTAAGTGAAAAAGGTCATGACAATTCGTCTTGACAAGTATAACTTTTTTGCTACTGAAGTGGAGTATTTGGGGCATTCTGTATCTAGGGAAGGTACTTCTCCAAAAACGATTTATTAAAAACCATTCAAGAAATTTGAGTACCAACTAACAAGAATAAGTCTGATAATTTTTTGGTTTATGTGAATATTATGCCAGATTTGTAAAAGGTTGTCTGATATTGCTCTGTGAAATTTGAACGAGCACTTAAACAATTGGATGCATTTATGTTGTTAAAAAATTATTCAATCTGAACCGTCGTCTCCTTTTTCAAACACTGCATTGGATATTGATACAATTGATGCAAGCTCTTCCAGGTAAGGTGCAGTGTTAAGTCAGCTTAAAGTTAATGTGGAATGCACAGTTGTTTTTGCATCTAGACCATTGACTGTGGCTAAGTGTGCGTGAAGCATTAGCATGTGCTTGGTCGTTTGAACATTTTAAGTTTATTTGTGGGGCAAATCATTTCATTTGAGAACTGGTCATCAGCCATTGATCGTTCTGTTATCCAATAACGGTGCAGGTAAAGCTTCCTCCAGATTGATAAGGATTTTGGAAAAATTGTATAAGTGCAATTTTACTGTCACATTTATAACTGTTACACAGAATGTGAGGGTAGATTTCTATCTAGATTGTATGGAAATTGTGATAATTCAAATATTTTGCATTGTGTTGTAGAGTGTGTTGGGGCTAAAGGTGAGGATGTTGTTCTTTCTGTTGGCAGGTTTTATGTAAAGAAGATTGTCTTTCTTAAAGAAATGAATCCCAGCCCAGTGTCGCGTCCTCTCCATATCTGGAGCATGCAAATTACCAAGCCACATACGGAACACTGTAACACATGTCTTTATTCTTCGGCATGCAACTGTTGAACTTTATTGACCACACCCAGACACAACCAGATACCTCCAACTGATTATGTAGCTTTGCAAGGAGTCCGCTAAGGATCACAAGGGTCCTACCTCACATGATCACATAACAATGCACCCAGGTCCTTGTGAGTGGACTTGAGCTCGTCACAGAAATGTACAACTCCTTGAACACAAGGATGCATACACTGAGAACTTTCACTCAGCCCCCTCATACAAAAACCCATTGGTGCATACACAGGGATCTCATGGTGTAAACCCTCCCCGTGGACCAGGTTGCACAAACATCGTCCCCTTCTGCGCTCGAGAGGTCCGAGGGAAAGCCAAGGGATACAGGAGCTGGTAGCTCGGATCATGCCGAACAGAACCTACAAGCGCCCATGCTAGGAACCTGCGTTAGTCCTCGGCAGGTGGCCTTGATTTGGAACCGCATAGATTGCAGAATCTGATGCATAAAAGGTACATATGTGTAGTACCTGGAATGCACAGTTGCTGCATATGGAACTTACACCCAGGGACTCTCCATGCCAAAAGTTCATGTATGGTTCAACTGTGGACACC
This sequence comes from Lissotriton helveticus, assembly GCF_964261635.1. NCBI lineage: Eukaryota > Metazoa > Chordata > Amphibia > Caudata > Salamandridae > Lissotriton > Lissotriton helveticus. The sequence continues at coordinate 106,087,326 of NC_136065.1, forward strand.
TCCTTCCGGGCAATAACCATTGGGTATCTGCTCCCCTCTCCTCTTGGGGGGCATTCTAAGGCCCCATGGAAGTGGCCCCCAGAGATTCAGGCGTCAGAGTAAGTCTCATGCTCCGCTGCTGGCTCACTGATGCCCCCAGAATCTGTCCACACCTCCAGGACCTCTCAAAGGGACCGGCCCCGCAGAACTGAAACCTTTAGGGTGCACAATGTGCAGCTTTAAAACCCCAAATGAACACACTTTCAAAGTTGGGTAAAGTCTTCTTTTCCTCAATGAATTAATCCTCCTGACCAATCAGAGAATGCTCATCTGCTTCCTGACACAGACACTTCCTGCTCCACCTGTCACTCCATGGCAGTTCAAAAGAAAACATCTCTGCCCTGCCCAGGCCGGATGTGACATCATCATCCATCTATCTTGCATGGACTGGAAGGGATAAGACGTCGATACAACCTGATGTGGCCCTCAGCATCTAGATCTGATTCAAACACCACATGCATTCCTGTAAGCAGAAAGCTTTAGACACTCACTGGTAAACCACATTACCTGTATCTTGGTCATTCAAGCTCTTGTGTTGAAGAAAAATAATCAAGCAGGTAATTATCATTTATAAATGAGGACTTGGCAAAGGTCTTCTGTATTACTCTGTGGACATGTGGATATGGTGTTGGGATCCTTCTCTGAAGAGCGTACGTGCTGTTCCTCCACGTACCAAATAAAATAAACTCAGATTTCCTTGATCAATAAAAGATGCTGACATTTCTTGGCTGGGTGACAGAGGAACACTCACCACTTGAAAGAGCAATCAAAGGCTCCAGTGGGAAGAGTGCGTGTGTCCAATTAGCAGCATCTGATGCACTTAGGGGTCGTGAATGTCTCCGCCAACACCTAATGGTTGTGTAGGGTCCTGCCTGGTCACTCCACCCCTGCACAAGCTGCATCCTTTTCTCCTGGCCCTGCTCTTACTTTCACAGCTAGGCAGGATTGCCAATAACAAACCTTGTCAGAGTGTGAGAGAAAAGAACTCTGTCTAAAATTGCCCTGACTAAATTCTCCCTTTATTCAGAAAGTAGAAATCGCACAACGATACTGTCTTCTCTTGCCGCAGTCATTGCCAACAGCATTAGCCTTTCCTACCCCTGGATCCTAATCTAGCATCCTTGGAATCAGTCAGACGCCCTGCCACCCAGCATACTCCTGTGGCCTAAACTCACAGGCACAGGACCATAACCCCACAAAATAAAGTACAAGGAGAAACATCAAAAGGAAACCTCTGTGTACCCACAAAACCGCTCAACTTTAAAGGCATCCGACCTTCCCGCCCCTCTCCTGTAAGTGTTGTGTAGGCTCTAGCCCCAAAGCATCTCCAAACACTACTACACCCTCTTCTAAAGAAACTAGGGACATGCACCAAGACTGTTGAATAAGGAAACAACTCCGCTGCGTACTTGATACAATGAACCGTACCCTTGAACAACGACGTGTATTCTGCTCATCCAGCCTAGTCAAGTTGATGTTGGGGCTTCCCAATCATGAAGAGTTTGAAAAGTCTGACTTCACGAAGAGGATGTGAAGAATTTCTGAACAAGCTGCTTTCCCGTACCGTGGGTTTTGGGTGTACATATCACAGTTAATTGTCAGACTGTTTCGAATCCAACGATTGCGGTTTACCATAACCTCTTTTACATTGAAGGATGGGCGCCTTATTCGGATGACCGATTCTATTTTAGTTGGATTCTACCTTCTAGTTACTATATCATCATTGTGAATACAGAAATGCAAGAACATCTCCATTTGAGCGGATTTTTCTTCGGAATCCCTTGATATTGGACATATTTGGTCCGTATTACCAAATAGACTTGTTCCGGTTAACTGGGAGTGATCCACCACTTGAAATAGAACTCAGCTTTAACCCAGTTCCGCTTTACACATAAACTGAACTATCTTTGGACCCCGTGAATACTGGATACATACAGTCCAGATTATCATATAAGAATCGTGTTGAATAACGCTGAGTGACCTATCGCAGTAAACAGAATCCAGCTGTAACAGTGTGCTGACGTTTTTTAGAAACCGGATTCCACGTTGTCCGTCTAATTTGGCTTACTATCGCCCTGATTCATCAAATGGAACGTGGCTCATCAAATAAACTTTTTGCTCTGATGAAGTTCTGATAAAGAGAACGAAACGCGTTGGCTGTTGTCCTGTGTTGTTATGCAAAGAAGAATAAAGGAATTTGAAATGACCGTACTGGCTGAAGTGTGACTTCATCCCTGGTGCTGCCTCCACTTTTCTTCAAAGCCTATTGTCGGCCTTTATGGATCAAATGCGTCTACCTTGGCACTCTTATTCACCATGTTATTCAATGGAGATTACTTAATTCTTTATTAAACAACATCGCTTGGATCATGGAGCAACAATTTTTGTTCCACAATACATCCTATGTTACCTTCTTTTCTGTCTCAGATGGTACACAAAAAGTGGATATCTCAAAAAGTTTTAATGGAATCAATAAAAGGACATCAAACCTCTACCCATTGAACATTCTCTTTGGGCCCATTGAGTACACCTCAGGAGGACTGCCTTGCTTCCTGAGATTTTCAGGGATGAAGCAAGGTGGGATAGATGGGAAAGGTGAGGCATCTTGATGATGATGCAGACAAGTTTTAAATGAGTTCTTCTTTCGGAAGCTCGTGGAGATCTTGCTACACAGGAGTCTTGTGGCGAATGTAGCATCGCTTTGAGGGGTAGCCAAGGTATGTTGGAGACTGAACAGGGCTCCATCTTCTAGTCAGTGGAAGTGATCACAAAATCATGTCCCATTGAGTGGAAGTGTTTTGGGTTTAGGAATGGTTTTAGGCATGTTTACAGAGTGAAGTTTGGGTCCAGACTGTTTTTTGTGAGTGCTCAATGCGAAATATCATTGACAGGCCTGGGTATAAAATTCCATCCACACACAGAGTTTGCAGAGGTTTGCCCACTCAGTGCTCAACTTAGAGCACGGCGGTCCCAAAAACTCTGTGTAGCGGCATGGAGTGGAGTTTTTGTGCGGCTTGCCAACACTAGGCTGGTGAGCTCGAGCGAGGAAAATCGTACGCTAGACCACCTCCCGTGAGATTTCTGAACACGGGTCGTCACTACCGCTCGTGTTGAGAAACCTACCCATCACGTTGAGGAAGCTACCATTTGAGTAGAACATCTACTCAAGTGGCAGATAGAAGCAGCACCCTCTTGCTCTGATTTTACAGCATGGGACAAATACCTGGCACTAGTCCATGCAGTCTCCCTGATCCCAACATAGTCACATTTGGGTCGTGTATTCGTGCATTAAGGAATGGACATAAGAATATGATTGTTATTTTGGTTGTTTTATGTGTTACTTATGTGTATAATATATGTATAGCACTTTTGACTTCACTTATCACCACATGTCACTTATCCTGCACTTTAGTCACTTTTATATCGCCGTCTATGTAATGTTTCATTGACAGCCATGTTCATTGTCTAGTGTATATGATATTCTAGTAATATAATCTTAATTTTGACTAAATTATCTTGTCTTTGTGGTGTGTTCCCGTCTGGTCCCTTAAGAATGTTGTTGAACCAATTTCTGAATCAAAATTGTAATTAATGCTTTTGAAATTTGAGAGTTCTGGAAGTATTATATGCATTGAGCAAAGTAATTGTTACTCCCCGACAGAACCACTTGTTTTGTATATCACAAATACCCTGGTTCTGTGGGACTCAGGGTTACCCCATTGTCGCTAATGGTATTGCCCAAAACAGCCTAAAAATTATATTATTGTTAGTGGAAAGAAAACACGTCAACAACAAAGTGTAATTTGACCTGTGATTCTGAAAATCCTTGACCTCGGGTTGAGAAAAGATTATAGCAATTCCCCTCTTTTAAAAACTTGAGTGAGAGCTTGCCTTAATTTGATAATCAGTACATGGTTTTAAATAAGGCCGGAGGCGTTGGAAATGTGTTTAAAGTGTGAGACCTCATCACTTTGCTGTGCGGATGAGGTCTGTCATAAACGAGTGCCCTCAGGCGTCGTGGGACTCGTGTCCACGCAAGTGTGTGGGAGCCGACGTGACAGGACATTGGTCCTATCTCCTGACCCCGCCTCTTATCTGCGACTCTGTTCCTGATAAGTGCAACGATCTTTGACTGACATGTCTTGTACAACACGACACACGGGAGGCTCGTGAACCCAAATTAAACACGTCCACGAAGGCCAACCCGGAAGAAGATAAGGTCTGCTTTTTTGGTTGACACTGGATTGTCTCTTCTGCACGCTGCTTTACATGTCAAGACCCACCTTCGATTGGCACTTGTGCAAACGTCTACTTCATGTGCCAACCTTAGTTATGTAATTATTTATGTATTTAGCCACTTATGTAGTGTATAGCTTTTGTTTTTTTTACATTTCGGTTTCTATTTTTCCATATGTATTTTCTCTCTATTTATCGATATTTATCGTCGTAGTATTTTCCCTTATTTACTTACGTGAAAAATATTTGCATGTAGAGTTTTTAAGCTTTATTAAAAAGGCAACCTTAATGCAATATATTTTCATTGCAGAGTTGTTGAAGACACATCAAGATATTTAAGTTCTTGTAGCATTTAAACCCAAGCATCGTATATATTAATGCGAAGGTAAAGGTTTGCAAAGTTAAGCGCCTTGAAAACAAAGGGGCATATGTACAAGCCCCTATCGCAACCACAACGTCACTTTTACTTAAGTTGTGGTGGTGATAGGGACTGCGCCTTATGTACAAGGCAGTGTTAAGCCACTTAATGTGGCTTAAAGCTGCCTTGTACATAAGGCCCCCTTTCACTCTATGGTTAGCATTAGAGGGGTGGGCAGTGGGTGTTGCGGTGGGCGTTCCACCACAACTCCCATTCATTTTGACGCTTCCCGAGGGTGGCGTACACAGGAGGCAGCGCCAAAATTAAGACCATGTAAATCCAGGTCTTAAGTTGTCGAAACTATGAGAAATGCATTATTTCTCCTCGTTTTTGCTTTTTCCATTTGTGCTGCCTTGGGGAGCACACATGGAAAAAGCAAAATGCCATGGTTTGTTTATGTACAGGAAGGTGTCCCTTCCTGTACATAAACAAACCTTTAAAAAAAATGCAATTTAGTCACTTTCATGTGTCCTCAGCGAAGCAGCACACATGAAAATGACAGAATGGCATTTTAGGATTGTTTATGTGCAGGAAGGGACGCCTTCCTACATATAAACAATCCTCCTCTGCACGCAGACACCCTTGTACTCTGGTGCAAGGGTGCCTGCGTTGGCGCTAAGTTGCTAAAGTTAGCGTCATCGCAGGGGGACACGCAAGGCTGCACCACATTCTTGTTAATATGGTGCAGCCTTGCGTTTCAGAAGTGGTGGAGCACGGCGATAAGCCTAGAAGGCTAACGACACGCTCCACCACTTCCTTGTACATATCCCCCAAAGGTTGTCTTAGGAATGCCCTTGGAAAGCTTCATCACAGACCCCGGTAGAGAGAAGAGACCCTCCTCAACTGGAGAGAAGGCAGTAAAGCTAATCCTATGTGAAATCATATATCGATATAGTCCTTTTTAAGTCACAAACAGCCATATTCAGGAAAGAAGCTCTCAACCAATAGCGATTAGAGACAAACGGGGCACGTCTCTGCAGTGGGATAGTCATTGTGTCGTGCTCAGGGCTTTAAGTGGGATGAAAAACTGGGGAGTCTCTCAAAGGGGAGTGGTCCATGTAATTAAGGGTGTGGCTTAAAAACATGTAAGCTAAAAATCTGTGCTTAGCATAGGGTGCCGCCCGACTGGTAATTTTCTGTTTCTGTCATTGTATCCAGATATATAATACAACAAGTAACATTACACCTACAACAAGCAAAGGCTATTGGCTTTGCCAATGGGTGTTAGTTGTATATAATAAATGAGCAACGACTATGGCTTTGTTATATATGCTTCAGGTCTGAAATGATGAGACTGTGAAAGAACCAGAACGAGTCTCTTTGAAGTTACATCAAAGGCAGTGAAGGGTGGCACTGCTGCAGAGTAAAGATTTTCCTTTCCCACCTGAGGGTGAGGGCAGAAATTTAGAGCCCAATAGGGACCCGTCTCGGCACCTGCTTTGAAGAACTGCCAGTGCTCAGCATCGGCAAGACCCGGCTCACTTAAAGCCCTGGTCGTGGTCCCTAGCACAAGGAGGGATGTGGGCGCCTATCTGCTGTTTGAGCTGTGAAATACTCTGGGAACCAAACCCCGGTTACACCAAAGGGAAGCCCTGCCCCGGGTGTCCGTTTGATCTTAGAAGTGGGGAGGTCGATTGTAGACTGACCAAAGGGGAAAATTCAGTGCTTGAACTTGCTACAGAGCCATAGAGGAAGTGGGGGAGCAGTTGCAGGCTCGAGGCTGACATGAGCAGAAGCCTGTGTCTGGCTCAGCGCGAAGTCTTCTTAGTCCCTAGGCCTAGAGTCTAAAACAAGCCCAGATTGGGCACTTCCTGATTGAGTCTGTCCTATGTGTGCACTGCCTGCCTCCTGCTGGAGTCTGTCCTGTATGTGCACTGATAGAGTCTGTCATATATGTGCACTGCCTGCCTCCTGCTGGAGTCTGTCCTGTATGTGCACTGATAGAGTCTGTCATATATGTGCACTGCCTGCCTCCTGCTGGAGTCTGTCCTGTATGTGCACTGATAGAGCCTGTCATATATGTGCATGCCTGCCTCCTGCTGGAGTCTGTCCTGTATGTGCACTGATAGAGTCTGTCATATATGTGCACTGCCTGCCTCCTGCTGGAGTCTGTCCTGTATGTGCACTGATAGAGTCTGTCATATATGTGCACTGCCTGCCTCCTGCTGGAGTCTGTCCTGTATGTGCACTGATAGAGTCTGTCATATATGTGCATTGCCTGCCTCCTGCTGGAGTCTGTCCTGTATGTGCACTGATAGAGTCTGTCCTATATGTGCACTGCCTGCCTCCTGCTGGAGTCTGTCCTGTATGTGCACTGATAGAGTCTGTCATATATGTGCACTGCCTGCCTCCTGCTGGAGTCTGTCCTGTATGTGCACTGATAGAGTCTGTCATATATGTGCACTGCCTGCCTCCTGCTGGAGTCTGTCCTGTATGTGCACTGATAGAGTCTGTCATATATGTGCACTGCCTGCCTCCTGCTGGAGTCTGTCCTGTATGTGCACTGATAGAGTCTGTCATATATGTGCACTGCCTGCCTCCTGCTGGAGTCTGTCCTGTATGTGCACTGATAGAGTCTGTCATATATGTGCATTGCCTGCCTCCTGCTGGAGTCTGTCCTGTATGTGCACTGATAGAGTCTGTCATATATGTGCACTGCCTGCCTCCTGCTGGAGTCTGTCCTGTATGTGCACTGATAGAGTCTGTCATATATGTGCATTGCCTGCCTCCTGCTGGCCAGCAGGCCCAACGGTCTCCAGCTTTTCCCTCACTCTGCACAATGCCCCTCCCCACCTTGCAAAGGGGGAGTGCCTTTAAATTGCAAAGGCACGGATAATGATCAGAAAGAAAAAATGGAAGGTTCCAATCAGACTCTCAAGGTCAGGAACATTCTACTTCATCTGTGCCAAACGTTTTTTGGGGTGGAGTTGGGTGCGTAAGGGTGAAAGGATGTTGACAGCTCAGTGGGTTTTGCGTCTGCTGCAAAGCTTTCAGGACAGAGAATGCTACCAGGATCAGCGCTGCCTATCATCTTTGAAGTGCATGAAAGGTGACCAGGAGGCACGACATGAGAAACCACATCTAGGCTTGCTACCCCGTCTATATGCTAGTGCTCCAGGAAGCCCTAGAAAGCGCAAGTCAGAAACATCAGATATTTAATATAGTCAGAGTGCCGTCATTTGACAATAAAACCCCTCATGCAGGGTCGGGTTGGTAAGGCGGACATTGGGGCAATGGGTGATGGCCGGTAGGTTGCAGCAGTGGGCCACTTTGCTTGGCCAGCGTGGTGGCAGATTTGCGCTGTGTCTCTGCTGTTGAGATGCAGCCAGCAGCAGCCCAGTGGGCACCTTTGTGGCGGCAGACGGACCTCCATTACCCCCCTTTTATCAACGGGGGGGGGGACGTGTCATTCCCAGTCTCCCGCTGGGCCAGCACTTTAATGAATGCAGATGGAGCAGAGGACCAGAGCAGGAGTGGCCTCACTGTGTGTGCAGTGGCCAGGGCAGCTGACTTCGGAACTCAGGGTTCACGGTTCGATCCCCGATCCCCGGCAGCAGCTCAGCTCAGCACCATGTGACTCTGGGCAATAGCTCACTTAATTTCCACGACGGCCCCCAGCGCCTTGAGACCCATAAGAGTGACTAGTTTGCGCTTTACTAATACAGATTTACAAAATATGGATTTGTATTCTGGTGTGGTTCACCATTGTGAACTAACCTGTGAAGACTTAGGAGCATATTTACAAGGAGCTTGGGCAGTTGCAACACCAATGTTTTGACGCAACGGCAGCGGAATCAGTGCTTCACACTGCTCCATATTTACAAACTGATGCATTGGGCCCAATAAGTCAGTTTGTAGAGTCTTGCGCACATTATACCTGCACCAGGTATAATGTATGTGGGGTAGGCGTCCCCACGTTAAATGCCACATAGAACTGATGCAGGGAAGTTTGCAACTTTTCACTATGAATTGATTGCATCAAAATCCCTACACCTTCTTAAGCCAGGCACAGGGATTGATGCAGGGCTTTTAACATGGGACTCTGTGTTGCTGGAGTGGCGTTAGTCTCACGACAAACTCCAGCAATGCGTCACTTTAGCGCCTAAAGATGCAACAGAATTTCTGATGCATCTGTGAATCCAGGCACCATGGAGCAGTGTATTGTACATACAGCGCATACATGACATTGTTATGGCATTTGCGGCAGGTGCAGGAAATCTGATGCTTCGATGCTGATGTGTCAGTTCTTGTCAATATGCTCCATTGTCTTGGCAAAATTCGCATTTTAAGAAGATATGGCTCTTTTAGAGAAACCCCTGAAGCAGCTTTTTGCAAAAAGGAGAAATCCGCAAACGTGGGCCACTTTTTTTTAGGGTGCCTGGACCACTTTTTGATCCCAATCCAAGGCTGCTCAAATGTAGCTACCAATAGACAAGCCAGTATGTGCTGCTACTGCAGTAGTGAAAACCTTTTTCTTAAATTAAAATAAATGACTGCTAGAAAGGCAGCTCAGTGACATCCAGGCCTCAGTCAGAGTGTGTGCCAGTGGAACATGATAATGTCCAGACCTACGTGTCACCCCTTACACTGGCCTACGGTTTGCATCGTCATACCTAATGCACAGAGCATTTTCAGAATGTGAAGAAACATACGGCAGCACAATTTAACACCCAGCATAGCGCTTCACACTCGGGCTGCTGCTTCAAGGCGAGCCCTGGCAAAATGCAGCAGCCTCGATTAAATCATTTATACCGTTTCTTAACTTTCAGAGAAACAGCACATCAGTGCAGAACCCTGGCGCGCAGACAACGTGCGGAGGACAAAAGCGTAAACTTAACACAAATAAAAAGAATGTTTTCTAAATGCAGCTGTTGGACAACTTTTCATCACAATCCCAGCTTACTCCCCTAAAGTAAACAATGCAACAGTGAGACCCTGGGCTCTGTGAAATGATGCACTCATTGTAATGTATCGGGGTGCAACCCTTGACCCTACCAGGTAGGTCGCTCCCCCTCCGCACAGCACCGCCTGTGTCTCCCTGCCCCACCTGCCACTGTTGAGGAAGTGTGAGGCCCTCCACCACCCGCAGGCTACCACATGTGCCTCATCCCTGGTGGCCAGTGGTAGGCCGTAGGTAGGTTTGTTCATCCACCGCTTTATTGCTTTTATTGTACGGCCTGTATTTTCATTGTTGTGTCTCTGACTGCTGTTGTCTGTCTTCCCCCGTTGCCTGTACGTGGTCCGTGCTCCTTTTTAGGTCTCGCTGGTAAACTGCATCCGAAGGATGCGTGTCCAGCTGGAGACGTATAGTTGCCTGTCTCGGGGGAAGGAAGGACAAGAGGGTGTTACGAGCTTTTCCTTTTGGATTTGGGTGCGCGAACGCGCACGTCCAGCACGCACAGCGCCGTGCACACTGTCTTCAACACGGGCACCCGCAGGGAGGGAAAGCACACCGGGGGGGGGGCCGCAGGCAACCGGCAATGTGCCCCAACGCCCCCCTCTGCTACCACAACACCGGCCCCACTTACCGGTAGGCTGCCGGTGTGCTCTGGAGCTCCCGTTCTTAGGGGCTCCTGCGGCGGCATCTCGTCATGTAGCGCGGGGCTCGCTCCGTCATACAGGAGCCCCGCACAGCTCCACCGGCTTCACCTTCACCCGGGCCCCCTCCTGGGACCCGGGGCTTTCTGCAGCAACTCCGGTCTCCCTCCACCGCATGGGAGACCGGCAACAACAGCTAAAGTTTCCCCCAGGCAGGGGGAAGCGGAAACCTTGATCAGGCCCCGCCCATGTCTCCTCCGTGTTTGCCTGTCTTCCTGCCTCGGCGGCCGCCAATGACAGCGCCGCCCCGAGCAGGGAGGCGGGCACAGCGTCTCCCGTCCACAGTACAGCGAGGTAGGCTCTCGCTTAGAGAACTGCCCATGACTACCCATATCCTGACCACAAGCTGGAACCACTGTCGATGCTATGGACCACATGTCGTAAAAACAGAAAATACCAGTTCATCGAATGCTAAGGAACTGAGGCTGAGGGAAAGAAGTTGGTTGGGGGCGGGGGTTCTGTTCAATAAAACACCCGGAAGAGCAGCATCACAGTTACCAGAAACAAATCTGAACAAGGAATTGCATTATTTTAAAATGTAAGCTATTGCTATTTTCTTTTAACTTCAATTGGTCTTTTAACAACAACAAAAAATCATAGATTAGCGTTCGTTGCTCTTGTTTCGAACTAGAACATCTCCAGTACAACAGTTTTTATGGTCAATAATAACATTTTCATTCAGCCCAAGAAAAGCACGCGGAATAAAAAGGAGGGATTTTTCACGATCGGCGAAAGTATTAAACATTTTTTTTGTAAACATAGTCGCAAACCCCAAATTAAAGCCAAAGATTAAATGGTAATCCGGTCCACAGTGTATTATCTCAGCACAACCAGACACACCTTGTATCCTTGCAGTACAGCAGGGTTAAACGACAATGGAAATTTACACTATTCAAAGTAAACAATAAAACAGGCCTCCCCTATTCTCCCAAGGATGTGACCATCACAGCGCAAGCACGGCATTCACCGCCTGTTGACAGAGAGCTATACCCGGGTGTGGTCACTCGAGACGGTAGACTAGAAGGACGCGAACAGCATTAAAGGGGCAACACCAGGAGTACATTACATTTAGTGCTTAATTTGAGCCGGTGACTTCTGAGCAGAGCTTTGAGCACCGGTACTATTTCTTTTACAAACGAGGCACTGATAACATTAAGAGAATGAATGGCACTGCTCACCACCGGTCCCCCAGACAAAACATACAAGGGTGCTCAGGCGGACAACCACCCACACAAGCAAAGCAGAGACGGTTGTGGGTGAAAAGAGCAACACACACCCTTGAGCAGCCTGATCGACAGCAAAACTAACCTGTTCCTTTACATTCGTACAATGCGCATTTGCATAAGCATGCAGGGTTGTTGTATATATTGAAAGAGAAGGCGCTCCAATACAATATGAATACACTGTTTATCATTACCGGAAGAGTAACTGTGGGCTATTTGATTACATTACGGAGCAGGGGTTAAAACGGTTACCGGTTCTTAACAAAGGTCCTTCACGTTAAGTGATGTTAAAATACATTTTACAACACAACCAGTGTCAAACGTAGAAACGTTCCGGGAACGCTATTATGGGTGATCGCTGATGACATGCGCTTGGGTACGAGGACAGGGTGTTCACTTGTATTGGACTACATACCACTTAGGGACGTGGAATAACAAAGGAGGCGGACTGTGCTGGAAGAAACTGAAAATGGGTTATTGCATCTGCAGCCCACAAGGAGCTCTGAGTCTACACTGAAAGATGGTGAAGGGACTGGGCAGTCTGCCACCCTTGAGGTGGTGAGGGGTTGTCAGGTGGAAAGGGGCAGCGGGAGCGCACACGCCAACCACGTCAAAGGAATTGTGTCTCCCCCTAGATGCTCTGCAATTCAGTGGTCTATTTATTTATTTAATTCATCTTTATAAAGCGCAGACTTTACCCGAAGGTGTCAGATCACTGTACAATAGAACCAGTTATGTTACATGAGAGAACGGTTACAAAAAATGGAACAAACAAAAATAGCATGCCATAGAATCAAAACAACGCAGTCAAAAGGAACACCATATCAAACACAGCAAGCACAGAATTTACAAACAAAAATATGAATATATATGACAAATTTCGAATTACTAAAGAACTGCTGTGCAATAAATTGGGAGTTCATGGGAGCATGGGGGTATTGAATCCTTTAGAGGTCGTGTTTACATCCCATTCCATAGGGGTGGGGTGTCTACAACGCACTGATGCTCTGTAATCCAGGTAACTATAGCCCTGTAGGTTTGCCAAAGCCCAGGGAGGGGGTCTAAAACCCTCTACGTGGGGTGTATATAAAGATATATGTGTTTGTGTTGGGAGCAGGGCTGTTTGCTACCCAAAGGAAAAGTGAGTGACACTCTTACAGGCTGTCAGCGGCTGGGGGGAGGTGTGTAGTGTCGAACGGGGGCATATTTTTCACAGAAACCACTGATGACACAGGGCTGTCCCACCCTACAGTGGGGCTATACACTGTACAGCCTTGGTACAATTTGTAAATAAAAGGTCTTTAGCTGTCTTAGGGGGAAGGAAGGGCGGGGATATTTCACCTGTCTGCAGTGTCCCGGTCACACAGGATCCTGACAGCAATACAACATACACTCCTCATAATACCACTCAGTGCCACATAATTATATGCTACATAATTACTGCGCTTACGTAACATACACTCCAAATACCACTCAGTGCCACATAATTACACGCTACATAATTACTACGCTCACGCAACATACACTCCAAATACCACTCAATGCCATATAATTACACGTCACATAATTACACTGCACTCAATGTAACATACACTCCAAATACCACTTAGTGCCACATAATTATATGCCACATAATTACACTGCACTCAATGCAACATACACTCCAAATACCACAGAGTTGTTTGCCAATATAACTTGAAAGGTAATTCTTGCTAAATGCATGCACAAGAAACTATTTAAAACAAACAGTGCACATTATATTTTATTCCCCAGCATCAGTCCACAGACCTGCAGGTACCGAAACTAACTTTCTGTCGAATGCTGCTCTCTTTGATACTCTCTCTGTGATTGACGGTCATGCTGACAGCTCTTACCCCCGCAGCGAAGGGCCTAAGCTATTAGCATTGTAAATGTTTAAAAACAAAAACATAAATAAAAGGCATTGCCATTTACAATGCCAATAGCTCTAACTTTAATAATGCGAGACCTATTGCATTGCAAATGCTTGTTCTTCCCTCTGTTTCCCTCGCTGTCCCTGTGCTCTCTCTGCCGGTCTTTCCTTCTGTACCCCTCGTTGCTCCCGTGTCCCTGCCCGGTTTTCCCTTCTGTTCCCCTCGCTGCCCCCGTGCCTCTCTGCCCGTTCTGCCTTCTGTTTTTAGCTGCCCCTGTATTTCTGTATTCTGTATTTTGTCTCTGTACCTCTCGTTTTTCCGATTTTTCTGTGCCCTTTTTGCCTTCTGTGCCACTCGTTTTTCCCTCGTTTTTGTGCCCCTTTTGCTCCACTTTTTTTTGTGCCCTTCTGCCCTCTGTTCCACTCGTTTTTTGTGCCCTTCTGCCCCCTGTGCCACTCATTTTTGCCTCGTTTTTGTGCCCTTCTACCTTCTGTTCCATTCATTTTTTGTGCCCTTCTGCCCTCTGTTCCACTTGTTTTTTTGTTCCCTACTGCCCTCTGTGCCACTTGTTTTTCCCTTGTTTTTGTGCCCCTTTTGCCTTCTGTTCCACTCGTTTTTTGTGCCCTTCTGCCCTCTGTTCCACTTGTTTTTTTGTGTCCTTCTGCCCTCTGTGCCACTCGTTTTCCCCTCGTTTTTGTGCCCCTTTTGCCCTCTGTTCCACTCATTTTTTGTGCCCTTCTGCCCTCTGTTCCACTCGTTTTTTTGTGCCCTTCTGCCCTCTGTGCCACTCATTTTTGCCTCGTTTTTTGTGCCCTTCTGCCTTCTGTTCCACTCATTTTTTTTGCCCTTCTGCCCTCTGTTCCACTCGTTTTTTTGTGTCCTTCTGCCCTCTGTGCCACTCGTTTTTCCCTTGTTTCTGTGCCCCTTTTTCCTTCTGTTACCTTCGTTGTTCCTCACCACCCTCGCCGCTGCGTCCCTGCAGTCCGCCCCCTGACTACCCACTGCCTATTCACTGCCCTCGCCTCCCGTCTCCCAGCGGCTCCTTCTTTCCACCTCCCCATGAACCCCTGACCCCCGCACCCGCCATGACGACCGCCGCCACTACGACGCCAGCACTCTGCATGCTCTCAACTCCCGACAGAGCCACACCTGCTTCAAGGCTGCCCCAAAACACACACATGGCCCCTTCACCTGCCGGAACTGCAGCTACACCAGCCTCAGAGCCGACGAACCACCCGCCAAGAAAGACCCCAACTACCTCCGATGCCTACTACTGAACACCCGCTCCGCACGCAAGCATGCCGTTGAGCTCTGGGACCTGCTCGACACAAAAGCCCCGGACATCGCCTTCCTGACAGAGACCTGGTTTAACGACTCCTCCGCACCCGACATCGCCATAGCCAACCCAGACGGCTACAAGATCACCCACAGAGACCGCACCAACGGAGTCGGAGGAGGAATCGCCATCGTCCACAAGAACAGCATCAGGGTCTCGACTAGTTCCAATGACGCTCTCAGCACCGCTGAACACATGCATTTCCAGATCCACACAGACCCTAACTCCATCCTCAGAGGCACCCTCGTCTACCGACCTCCGGACCCTGCCCCCAGTTCGGCGACTCCATCGCCAACTTGATCAGCACGCACGCCCTGACCTCCACCGACTACATCCTCCTCGGAGACCTGAACTTTCACCTTGAGAACAACAATGACAACAAATCCCCAACCCTGATCGATAACCTCGCCAACCTCGGACTGAAGCAACTTGTCACAATGCCCACGCACTCCGCCGGCCACACGCTCGCCCCCGTCTTCTCCTCAAGCCTGCACGTCTCCGTCAGCCACACCACCGAACTCCTCTGGACCGACCACCGCTGCATCCACTTCGCCTTCCAGAAACTCACCACACACCACCGCACCCAACAGATCCCCCGCCGCTGCTGGAGCAAAATCATCGAAAACCAACTACACGCAAACCTCGCTCTCAGTTCACCCACCGAGCCCTCCAACACCGATGACGCTGCCCACAGCCTCAGACGCTGGATCGAGGACTGCGCCAACACCCTCGCCCCACTGAAGAAACCCCCCCACAGAGACAACAGCAAGAGGGCTAGCTGATTCACCCCAGAACTCCTAGCCTCCAAGCATGCCTGCCGGAAACTTGAGAAGAAATTGCACAGTGAACAAACTCCGGACATCCACGCAGCACACAAGGACGCCATCCACAACCACCACCACCTCATCAGGGCGCCCAAGAGGCCCTCCTTCAAAGACCGCCTCGACAACAACGCACACAATAGAAAGGAGCTCTTCAACATCGTGAAGGAACTCTCCAACCCCAGCTCCAACACCAATGACATCCCGCCGTTGCAAGCCCTGTGCGACTCCCTCGCCACCTTCTTCCACCGCAAGATAGCAGACATCCACGACAGCTTCAACACCCAGACAGCCCCAACAGACAGCAACACAACAGACCCTCCACACACCATCTACCACAACCCCCTGCTAGCCTGGGCCTGCGTGAGCATCGATGACACCATCAAGACCATGCGCACAATCCACTCCGGCTCTCCGTCAGACCCATTCCCGCACCACGTCTTCAACAGAGCAAGCAGCTCCATCACACCCCACCTACACAACGTCATCAATCTCTCCCTCGAGACCGCGACCTTCCCAGAGATCTGGAAACACGCCGAGATCAACCTCCTACTCAAAAAACCTAAGGCAGACCCAAGAGACCTCAAGAACTTCCGGCCCATCTCTCTGCTCCCCTTCCCGGCCAAGGTCATCAAGAAAACTGTCAACAGACAGCTAACCCGATACCTCGAAGAAAACAGAATCATTTCCAGTCAGGGCTCCGCAGCAACCACAGCACCGAGACTGCCCTCATCGCCACCACCGACGACATTAGGACCCTGCTGGACAACGGCGAGACCGCAGCACTCATCCTCTCCTTCTACATCCCCAACCGTCAGCTCCGCTCCGCTGATCTCTCACTCGCCACCGTCCCGCGCATCCGAAGAACAACCACCGTTGGGAGATCCTTCTCCCACCTCACCGCCAAGATATGGAACACCCTCCCACTGAGCCTACGACAGACTCAAGACCTGCTGACCTTCAGGAGGATACTCAAGACCTGGCTGTTCGATCAGTAGCACCCCCACCCACCCCAGCGCCTTGAGACCCTCACGGGTATGTAGTGCGCTTTACAAATGATTGATGGATTGATTGATTGATAGTGCGGTCTGCTTCAAAGCACAACAGTGTCACGATAACGTTTAAATTAAGGGGCATATTTACAAGGGCATTGTGCCACTGCAGCGTCACTCTTTAGGACGCTCCAGTGGCACAATGCCCTGCTCCATATTTACAATGCAGCCCTAAGTCACTTTCTGTGACTTAACACCGCATTGTAAATATCGTAACCTTTCGTGCAGTTTTCTGCGTCAAAGGGGCGTGCAATTGATGTTGCTGTGGGCGTTCCCACGCGGCACCCATTGCTTTTCGACACTGCCCCAGATTTACAAGGATCTGTAAATATGAGGCAGTGTCAAAAAACTAACGCCATTGAAAAGAAGACGTTCAAGTAGTGCAACGATGAGAAATCCTTTTATTTCTCCTAATTTTTTGCTCTTTCTATGTGTGCTGCAGAATGCACTGCACATAGAAGGAGCAAATTGCCTTTAATGATTGTTAATGTGCAGGAAGGGACACATTCCTGCACATAAACAATCATCCCTGCAACACAGACCCTTGCACCATGGCGCTAGGCAGCTTTTTAGCGCCGGCGCAAGGGAAGACACAGGGGTGAACCTTATTTTTGTGAATACGCTGCATCCCTGTGTTTTTTAAAGGACGCGGCGTGGTGCTGCTAAATTGCTTGCAGCGCCACGCCATATCTTTGTATATATGCCACTAAGAGCGATAGCAATGGTTACGAGTTTAATGAGTCCTTTTACACCTCAACTCACAAAATAATACTATAAAATTCCCTTTTCATTGTTTTAAAAGAACAAAATGTGCATACTTCTAACTACCGATAAAACAGAGTTAAATTAACAATAAAAACAGACAGCTTTCATGATGTCCATCACATTTCGTTTCCAGGGGGCTCCTCACGTTGTCAACTCCTCCCAGCATTAAAAAGCCCAAAAGCAGCTGACAGAGCTCCTCCATAGGAACAGTTGCTACAGCAGCACATTGTACCACCTATTGAACAAAGGAGCTGCCTGCCCTTTGCACCAGCTTTACATTTTGATGAAATATTGAGCTGATCTCCAGCTTGGCACCCTGCTAGGGCAGAGGTGTACCCCCACTGAACCAAGGAGCTGCCAGCCCTCTGCAGCAGCTTTACATTCTGATGATGAAATGCTGAGCTGAGATTCAACTTGGCACCCTACTAGGCAGAGGTGTACCCCCACTGACCCAAGGAGCAGCCAGCCCTCTGCAGCAGCTTTAGATTTTGATGAAATGCTGAGCTGAGCTCTAGCTTGGCACCCTGCTAGGGTTACGTTAATTTGGCTATACAGCTTGGAAAAACTATTTTCACTATAGACAATCCAAAATGATTGGCATTGTCAGGGCTTGTTTTTTCTTCTTTGCCTTGTAATTGCAGTAGTTTTACTTTTCCCAATTTAAATCCAGGACTGAAATACCAGAACTCAAAGGACAAATATAAGATGACAAGAGCTCTTCACACCTGGCCTGGGACATCCTGGTCTCTCCACTGCCAGCGCATCTGATGTGGGGGTGCATGACTGGTCGCTGGAAGACTGGGCAGTGATCAGAGGTGATCTCCTGATGCTGCTCTGCCCCTGCAGGACCTCGAGACCTGGAACCCAAGGGCACAGTCTCAGAGGAAGGTGGGCTCAGCTGACATCTGAGATGGGAGTCATGGAGGCTGAGTGGGTGGAGCTCTGCTTGGCAGGCCAGCACTGAGTGGGAGCTGAAGGAAGAAAAGCCTTTTCAAACTAAGAACCTAGAATATTGAAATCCTGATTTGTAAACCCTACTTCTTACTTTTGGAACATTTTACAATGTTTACAGGTGTTCCATACTAGAGGTCACATTATCACATACTTGAATGAAACCCCTCCTTCCCCAAGTAGGGTTGGTATTTCTTTTCACGACAACAAGGATGGGCAAGTCATCGGGTAGCGTCCGTCGCTTGGTATTACTCTCCTCCAGCTCTGTCACTCTCATTTCTCCAAGACAAAGCATTCTCAATTCACATCCTAGTGGCTGCCAGCCAATGGTCCTGCTAAGATCATTCATTAATTGGAGGCCAAATGAACGTAGGCGAGCAGGAAATCCTCTGAGTCACTTTCCAGTCTGCAGGGCGTGCAGAAGCCCCAGATTAATGTCTGAGCCTGAAGCCGAAACCTGTTCATGAGGCGTGTATCCTATATGTGTGTCGCGCTCTGGCTTCCCAGGGCTTACTTTATTTAGCATTTGAGAAACGGTTTAGATACATTTGCCAATCTTCAATCATTATAGGGCACGGTTTATTACAGTACATTATTTTATTATATTTTTTCTTTATTTTATTGCAGGTACTAATTTTGCCCGGTCTAGGTTCGGAAGCATAACAGAGCGTTTTACATACAGCAGATTACATTCTATCACCTGCAGATTGCAGAAGCAATAATCGTAATTTTAATTGTGTACAGCGTTTACGACCCCTGGCGAGGCAGTGAAGTGCTTTTTGCTGTGAGTAGCACACAACTCTGGAACCCAAGATTAGTAATTAGTAGGTTAGTATAATTTATTATTTTGTTTTTTCTTGTGCAATATTTGTGTGAGGAATGTGCTCTAAATTTCTTCTGTGTTTAGTAGAGTTTGGGTAGGGACAGAATGAAAGGAGTGGATTTGAAAAGGGTAAGTAGTGAGTGGTAAGTAATGGTTGTGTGTGCTTGCTAGGTGGGTGTGCTTGCTGGTTGGGCGTGCTTGCTAGTTGGGTGTGCTTGCTGGTTGGGCGTGCTTGCTAGTTGGGTGTGCTTGCTAGTTGGGTGTGCTTGCTAGTAGTGTGTGCTTGCTAGGTGGGTGTGCTTGCTGGTTGGATGGCCTTGTTTCAAAGGAGGGGTAACCAAGTAAGAAGGATGTTAGGGAGTTCAAAAAAGTCAGAGGATTGGGATGAGTCAGAGGGCGGATTTTTTTTATAATAGCATGATCTAAATGATTTATACATACATCTATATATGCACATGATGCTTGGTAAAGTTCTGTCTGCTTGATTAAACCCCTCTATATTAATGCCCATACGTACATAGGTGCAACAATAATTACATGGTCTCCTCTCCATATTTAGCATGTGGTACATTTGAATGGTTTCAAATAGCTGTTATTAACTTATATATACATAAATATACACATGACACTTAGTGTAGTTATTAGTAGCAGGTGTAACTCTGTTTAAATGCACCTATATATACATAAATAGAAGCAGCAATTTTGACATGGGCTGATGTACACTTGTATCCTGTGGTGTAATATATAAGTTTTCCCTAAAATAAAAGTATCTGCTTAAAACATGAAGCAGAGCTCAGAGTACAATGATGTGTACTTGTATGCCGACAGCTCTTTTCCGTATTGTTGTAAGTATAGTTTGCCATATCCGAGTATACTATTATGGTACATTCTTGAGTTGTGAGTATGATTGACACGTGGGGAAGCTTTTGACTTATCTTCTGAAGTGGAGATGTTTGTCTGTGAATCTTATGTTTGTGGGTAAGGAATTCCATAGTTAGGTTTCTTCAACAGAGAAAGATGTTTCAACCATGCTTTTTTCTTGTATGTAGGAATTATGAGGTGGGGAGCCATTCTTGAGAGTAGGGTCCCTTGTTGTATGTATTTGTTGATCTTCTTCCTGATGGAGAGCGGCTCTCTACCATGTATTGCTTTGTGTGTGAAACAAAGCAGCTCAAAGGACGATATTCTGGCAACTGGCGCCCTCAAAGCAGGAAATAAAGTAGAATGGTTATCAGAAATGTAAACATTTTAACAACAGAGCAGATGATCAACAAGAGGAGAGTTAGTGGCACGTGAAGGTAATTGGTGCTAAAGAGAATTTTGAGCTCCATCCTGACGGCCTCAGATGTAAGGGGAGCTACTCCAAAGGTTGAGGGGGTGTAGAAGGAGAAGGTATGTGTTTTAATGTGAGTGTTGGAGGTTTATTTAAGTACAGCATGGCCCTCCACAGTGGTATTAGTAGAATGTTTATGTTCAGTACTTTTCCACAGTGACCATGGTTTGTGAGGTCACGTGCCCCCGGTCAGACCGGGGATCTCCATGTGTGCTGTTGGTATATAAATAAAGCGAAGTGTTTCTTGCTTGTATCCTGCCTTCTCACATTTTACATACCGTATGCACGGATGTCGGAATTATCGCTGCTGGCCACCCTGCCTACTGATGCCACCGTCTGCATTAACCGCATTACATTAAGTTGATTATCTTGGCACTATATTCATTTGTGTCTAAGAGTCTCTCTTTTCTACGAATAAACACCATGTATACAATTTTGAGCCCTGAAGAAGTCTCTCCTGAGATGAAACGCGTTGGCTAAATGATTTCTTTGATTTTAACAACTGAACATAATTATCAATAAAGAGAAATTTTTGTGATCATAAGAAAAATCTGGACCTGCTTTCTTCAAATCATCATGGACACTTGATGTTTCAATGAACTCTAAATAAGATTTATAACTGATGGGTGCTGAATCCTTTGTTTTGTGTACTTCTTTACATCAGCCTGTCTTCTGTGTTTGCCTTGGGGACCTCAAGATTTATCCTGTACCCGCTGCAGAGAAGTTTGCAGCGTGATAGTCCAGTTTACTGGCGCCCACAGCTTTGTTTATGACATTAACTGTTTAATTATCTAGAAGGAATGAGTTAAATAAGATCCAGGTGTTATGTGTGTAGAATGGAGACTGTGATCAAGATAGAAACTGAGATTGTAGCAGTTACTATATCCCTCTGATGACAGGCCTTATCAGGGTATTAAAATGACTTCGGGGCTGAAGATCTAAGAAACTACCTGCTTCTTGGAGTATATGATAGTTTGTAAGACACGTCTTCTATGGGAGTGCATTATCATAGGTGAAAATGATACGTGACACATTGGTAGTGCCGGGGAATCTTACATATGGGATAATTTAGCATTATGTATCACTGGGAAAACTGGAGCATTGGGATTGGTGCCATTTTAGGACTAAAGCACATTTTATGCAGAGCACACCTTCTGCATGCTCACATTTGTGCTGTTTTCACCTGTAATTCTCTGGTAGTAACAATCAGTATGAATCATGTATAATGGGCAAATATCATGCCCAAAATATGGACAAAAGTTTTCCCAGATCTACAAAGTAGAAGAATAAAAAATTATTACTGCTTCCCATATGGGGGCCGATTCACAGAACTAACTTAAGACAAAATCCCAAACTTACTCCTTTTGGTATTCACAGAAGTTAGGATTTTGTCTTAAGTTTGTCTTAAGACAAACTTACAAACTTAAGACAGATTTAAGACAGACTTAAGACAAAATACTAACTTAAGTCTGTCTTAAGTTTGTCTTAAGTCTGTTTTAAGACAAACTTAAGACAAAATCCTAACTTCTGTGAATACCAAAAGGAGTAAGTTTAGGATTTTGTCTTAAGTTAGTTCTGTGAATCGGGCCCATAATTTGTACCTGGGGTCTTTGCAGCTTAAGTGTAGACCGGGTCTCAGTTACGTCAATAGCTCCAAAGGAGAAGATTGGAAGGGTTAATGCCTTCATTAAAGAGATAATCTAATGTACAGCTCTCCTTATAGGTGGTTGAAATCTGCCCCAGCTATCCTGTCACCTGGAAGAAAATAGCAAAACATCAAGCTCTATTCAACCCAGCCCAATCTATTTATAGTAATTCAACACATTTTCACTCAGGATCATATCTGAAAGCTAAACATTTAATAAATGATTAAGAAACCTTCTTTTCCATTCTAATGTTTGCAGGCAAAGAGTCCAGACACCTTTCATGAATATCCAATGATTCCAGTCATAAGAATTGAACAATACTAAAGCTGATGTGCAACATGTTGTAAGCCAAGTTGTAATGTATCATTCCCATTCCTCGACACGCTCATGTAATGTGTTGCACGGTGGTATTTACCACATTATATTTCAAATATATTTGACTATATTTGCATCATCATCATCATCAGCAATATATTAACACGTAGCACCCAGGTCCTGAAGAAGGCACATGATTCATTGTTGATCAGAAGCAGTGGCGAAACATGTTGACCCTATCATGGGGTATAGTACTTGCAGAGACACTTTTAATTGCACAGCAGATGACAGTGGTCACGTTATAATAGCGCCCTTTACATTTTGACACATTCTAATCTATCACTTTCCTTTCTCTCTGTTCACCTCTATATTTAGAACCCCAAAAAGTACTCAAACCAAGTTGCTTGAGCTAAGGTTATTAGCACTAATTTGGGATATTAGTGGCCACTAACCAAGAAACAATATTAGGAAGTGTTACAGTGATGACAAATATACACACCCCAGTATTCTTATGGCATCAGTAGGTAGGCTAAGGATTTTACTAAATGCCCATCTCTTGAGAATTAAGGTATCTCTTTTACAAATGTATTCTTTGAAATCCCTTTGTTACCCTTTAATGAGTTTCTTGGCTTTTCAATTGATGAATATTATGGAATTCCCTCCCCATACCCTGAGAAGAGTTCCCTAGTCTAGTTGTTTAACTCAGATTGTAGTTACGTTTCTCAGATCTCAGAGCCTCCATAGATGGATGTTTTTGTATCTCACAAGTAAATGTATCCGAATATCTGAGCAGTGTAGAACCTTCTGCTTCTCTCGCGTTTCCAGAAGAAAGATGTCAAGACATTGGAGGTGTATGCGGTGGACTAGAGTGACTATAAATTGTATTGGTAGTAGTCTAGAATGTGTCTACAGTGACAGAAGACTAATAGTGACCAATTGAAACCTCAGCCAGGTAAAATGTTGTCACTAAGTCTGACATCAGTTTTGTACTGTCACTCAGGGAGATGTTGGGCGGGAGCTTGCACACACAGTGTTATTACACTGATACATGCAAGCTCTAAGGGAGTAGTCGCTGCTTCATATTAATGTTGTACAGTACAACAGTCACTGCTTTATGGATGTCAGTGACAAGATTTGACCCTCGCAGTGAGAAAACCTCAAACTTCCTCCAGTGTGGTCCAAGGGATACTGCCTGTAATGTAAATGGTAGCCACAAATGTAGTTTGAAAACAAGGAAACCTGACTTGAATTGTAAAACACCCATAAAGTAAAATACAAAATACACACTTCCAAAATGAATCGGGGGATGGGCACCATTTCTGGAACAAGAACTTAGGGCTAGATGTAGGTAATTCCCATTTACAGACTCTTAAATACCGAATTTTACCGATTCGGTATTTAAGAGTCTGGAAATGGGAAGGGGGCAGATGTAGTTAATTCCGAAATCAGGAATACCGAATCTGTAAGATTCGGTATTTACCGATTCGGTAAATACCGAATCGGTATTGCCCATTGATTCCTATGGGCCTTGAAGCCCATAGGAATCAATGGGCAATACCGATTCTGTATTTACTGAATCGGTAAATACCGAATCCTGCAAAGGTGTAGGGGGTGTCACTTTGACACCCTCTAGCACCCCAAGTACAGGCTTGTGTGACATGTGGCACACATACATGCCCTAAGGGCATGTCTGTGTGTCACATGGCACAGGTGTGCATGCACAGATGTGCATGCACACCTGAATTCGGTATTTTACCACACAATAGGATTGTGTGGTAAAATACCGACTCTTAAGGGCCTGTGGCACTCTTTGAAGTGCCAGCTACATCTGGAAATACAGATTCGGTATATTTACCGATTCTGTAATTTTCAGCCCCCTACATCTCAAAAGCCAAATACCGGTCGGTAACGGCCGAAATCGGCAGTTACCGACCGGTATTTGGGCTCCTACATCTGGCCCCAAATGTCTTGAGTCTCATTGGGTTGTCCTTAGTTCCAGAAATCCCCACTGACATCATCATGCCAACATTAAATCTTAGTGGCCAGGAAAGAGAATAGAGAGGTAATCTAAATATATTCATGATAGCGCATCCTTAACATTTTTTAACTCTTTCCACTCACGCAGATAATATTATAATACATAGACTGACTCAAAGCTGTGTTTCGGATAACACACAGACTTCCCCAGAGCTCTAGTCCCTCACTTGGTAATGCATAAACTACCTCAGAGCTCTGCCAAGAGGGAGACACAAATGATCATTTTTATGACAATACAGAGCGACTCGGAGCTCTGCTCCTGTAAATACATAGAACCATTATGCGATATTCCTCTTATGATACACAGACGGATGAAGAGGTCTGCTCATGATAATAAGGATACTCACTCAGAGCTCTGCTCCTGGTAATACAGATGCCCACTGAGAACTCTGCTCCTGATAATACAACTCACTCAGAGCTCTGCTCTTGGTAATACATGGATTTCCTCTGAGGTTTGTTGATAATCCTCATGTTCCCTCAGGCTTAGATCCTGATGATATTCATATTCACTCAATCTCTGTTGATGAGAATTAAATCACTCCTCACTCTTTCGGTACTAATACTCAGACTCGCCTGTTCTTCTATTAATGCCCAGACGCACTCTGAACACTGAGCTGTCTGTCTGACATATGGTGTCACTCAGTATGAGAAATTTTAGATGAGGAAAACATGGTTGATTGATAGATTGATGTTTGCATTTGCATAGCGCAACAAATACATAGAAACAGGGTGTCAAGGCACTAGCCTTAAACAGAGAACAGCAGCCTGAGAAAAAGGTTGAGGTTTAAGAAGTCTGCAGAAACTCATAGGTAAAGCGGCACCCCTCAGAGCAAAAAAGCAGGCTATTCCATGTGTTTTACTGTAGTGTGGGAAAAGGCTCAACCATCCATTTGGTGAAAAGACATATTTTTCTGAAATGTCTGGACATCTTTTTAGCGTCGAGCCTGCAAGAGCATGTGCTAGAACATTCGTATCGCTTGCGAGACACTGTTGTTAAAAATATATATATATAGCGTGGAGCCCGCCTGTTCCTTACCATTTGTTGGCTTGGATGGCACTCTTCTTTACAGCCTCTCAATTAGTCAAGGCAGGTCTAACATCACTTCTGCTCCTCTCTGTGGAGCAGGGACCAAGCACTGATTCATCCAACTTAATCAGTGTCTGCAGCTCCCAAAGTAATTGAGGTACTATTTTGTTCTGTTTAACTTTTAGTGCCCTGCAAACAGAAGGTGCGTGACTGGTAAGAACGTGCCCAGCAGGACAAACAAAATTGTAAAGATTTATTTTTTAGTTAACTTTCGTTTATTTTGCCAAGACTTCTTCTCTTACTTTGCACTCATGTTTTCTTTTGTTTTTGCTCGTTGACCCTGTTCTCAAAGATGAGGATTATTTTATTGCAAAGCAACATTGTTCCTTTATTAAGCTTAATTTCTGAAATGATGCTTTAACACCTAATTGTGCAGTACACCCCAATCCATCCACTCCAATCTGCCCCACTCCAATCCACCCCACCTCACCCCACATCAATCCGCTTCACTCAATCCAGTCCACCCCAGACAAATCCAAACCACCCCACTCCAATCAAACCCCCACTCCAATCCACCACACTCCAATCCTCGCCACCCACCGACCCCAAATTCAAAACAATCTGCCCCACTCCAATCCAAAACAATCTGCCCCACTCCAACAATTTGCCCCACTTCAACACCCTGCCCCACTCTAATCCGAAACAATTTGCCCCACCCTAATCCAAAATATCTGCCCCACTCAATCCAAAACAATCTGCCCCACTCAATCCAAAACAATCTTCCCCAATCCAATCTACCCCATTCCAATCCACATGCTATCTGCCCCACGCCAATCCAAAACAATCAGCCCCAATCCAATCAACATGCAATCTGCCCCATTCAATCCAAAACAATCTGCCCCAATCGAATCTGCCCCATTCCAATCCACAAGCACCCAGCCCCACTTTAACCCAAAACAATCTGCCCCAATCCAATCTGCCCCATTTCAATCTGCATGCAATCTGCCCCACTCCAATCCAAAACAATCTTCCTCACTACAATCTTCCCCATTCCAATCCACATGCAATCTGCCCCACCCCACTCCAATTCAAAGCAATCTCCCCAATCCAATCTGCCCCATTCCAATCCACATGCAATATGCCCCACTCCAATCGAAAATAATCTGCCCCACTCCAATCTATTCCACTGTAATCTGCCCCACTCCAATCCAAAACAATCTGCCCCACTCCAATCCAAAGCAATCTGCCCCACTCCAATCTGTCCCACTGTAATCTGCTCCACTCCAATCCAAAACAATCGGCCCCACTCCCATCTGCCCTACTGCAATATGCCCCACTCCAATCCAAAACAATCTGCCCACTCCAATCCACCACAGTCCAATCTTCTATATTCCAACAATCTGCCCCACTCCAATCCAAAACAATTGGCCCCACTTAAATCTGCCCACTCCAATCCAAAGCATTCTGCCCACTCCAATCCACCCCACTGCAATCTTTCCCACTCCGACAATCTGGCCCACTTCAATCCAAAACAATCGGGCCCACTCCAAGCCAAAACAATCGGCCCTACTTCAATCTGCCCCAATCTAATCCAAACAATCTGCCCCACTACATTCCAAAATAATCTGCCCCACTCCAATCGAAAGCAATCTGCCCCACTCCATTCCAAAACAATCTTCCCCACTCAATCCCAAAAACTCTGTCCCACTCCAATTCAAAACAATCTGCCCCAATCCAATCAACATGCAATCTGCCCCATTCAATCCAAAACAATCTGCCCCAATCGAATCTGCCCCATTCCAATCCACAAGCACCCAGCCCCACTTTAACCCAAAACAATCTGCCCCAATCCAATCTGCCCCATTTCAATCTGCATGCAATCTGCCCCACTCCAATCCAAAACAATCTTCCTCACTACAATCTTCCCCATTCCAATCCACATGCAATCTGCCCCACCCCACTCCAATTCAAAGCAATCTCCCCAATCCAATCTGCCCCATTCCAATCCACATGCAATATGCCCCACTCCAATCGAAAATAATCTGCCCCACTCCAATCTATTCCACTGTAATCTGCCCCACTCCAATCCAAAACAATCTGCCCCACTCCAATCCAAAGCAATCTGCCCCACTCCAATCTGTCCCACTGTAATCTGCTCCACTCCAATCCAAAACAATCGGCCCCACTCCCATCTGCCCTACTGCAATATGCCCCACTCCAATCCAAAACAATCTGCCCACTCCAATCCACCACAGTCCAATCTTCTATATTCCAACAATCTGCCCCACTCCAATCCAAAACAATTGGCCCCACTTAAATCTGCCCACTCCAATCCAAAGCATTCTGCCCACTCCAATCCACCCCACTGCAATCTTTCCCACTCCGACAATCTGGCCCACTTCAATCCAAAACAATCGGGCCCACTCCAAGCCAAAACAATCGGCCCTACTTCAATCTGCCCCAATCTAATCCAAACAATCTGCCCCACTACATTCCAAAATAATCTGCCCCACTCCAATCGAAAGCAATCTGCCCCACTCCATTCCAAAACAATCTTCCCCACTCAATCCCAAAAACTCTGTCCCACTCCAATTCAAAACAATCTGCTCCTCTCCAAACAGTTCCACTCCAATCCAAAACAATCCAATCCACATGCAATATGCCCTACTCAATCCAAAACAATCTGCCCCAATCCAATCTGCACCATTCCAATCTACAAGCAATCTGCCCCACTCCAATCCAAAACAATCTGCCCCAATCCAATCTGCCCCATTCCAATCCACTTGCAATCTGCCCCATTCCAATCCACATGCAACCTGCCCCACTACATTACAAAATAATTTGCCCCACTCCAATTGAAAACAATCTGCCTCACTCCATTCCAAAACAATCTTCCCCACTCAATCACAATAACTCTGCCCCACTCCAATTCAAAACAATCTGCTCCACTCCAAACAGTTCCACTCCAATTCAAAACAATCTGCCCACTACAATATGCCCCACTCTAATCCACCCCACTACAATCTGCTCCACTCCAATCCAAAACAATCTGCCCCATTGTAATCCATCCTACTCTAATCTGCCCCACTCCAGTCAAAAACAATTGGCCCCACTCCGGTCTGTCCTACTCCAGTCCACCCCACTCCAATCCAAAACAGTCTGTCCCACTCCACTCTGCCCCATTCCAATCCAAAACAATCCACTACCTCAATCACTCCAACTCACTCTATCCTATTCCACCCCACTCTACGCTATGCCGCTCCACTCTATGACACTGCACGACACTGCACCCTAGGATACTCTGCCACTGAATCACTGAAATCTACTCAACTCTACAACACTCTAATCACCTTACTCCACACTGCAACACTCTACTCCAACAAATTCAGTCTACAACATTGCACTCTCCCACTCCACTGCACACCACTAAGATTTAGCCATGCTGAACAGCTGCCACACTGGTGTACAACATGGCAAAAATACATTTATTTATTTATTTGTAAGTTTTGTATAGTGCGAACATGACCCAAGTGGGTATCAGAGCGCTTTACATAAGGATGACGAAGAAAAAGGAACATAGTTCAAAGACATACCAAGTAACAAGAAGGTCAATGTGTCACAAGAGTAAAAATTACATAGTGGAGGGAAATAGGTAGCGGGCAATTGCAGCAGGAAATGTAGGACCATATAAATCAAGAACAAAAGTGACATTATGGCAGGCAGCAGAGGATCGCAACAGATGACATGTAATAGGATAACCAAAAGACTCAAGGTAAGAGGAGCACAGTTTCTAGATCAGCGCATTGTTCATTAGTAGTTCTTTCATTTCCCTTTTGAAAACAAAGGTGGATGGAATAAGCCTTGTCTCCACTGGAAGGGTGTTCCAGATTCTCGGGGCAATGCCTGAGAATGTACGGTTGTAGGTTTTAAGCTTATTGAATTTCTTTGGTTTGAGCAGTAAGGTGCCGGTGCTCCTTGTGTGCCGGGATCCACCAGAGAGTTCCAGTTCATTTGCTAGGTAGAGTGGGGTATTGAAGTGAAGAGCTCTATGGGTCATACAAGCAATCTTTAATTGGATCCTTGCCTCAAACGGAAGCCAGTTGAGTGATTTCAGGTCCGGCGAGATGTGGTTGGTTTTCTTAGAGCCCTTGATGAATCTCGTAGCCGCATTTAGCGAAGCTCTGATAGGGGCTAAACTGAGTTTCGGCAGTCCGCATAACGTAGCACTGCCATATTCTAGTCTGGAGATGACCAGTGTTTGCACTGCCGATTTGAAATCCTCATGGAGCAGGTAGGGTTTGAGTTTTCTTAGGATGCACAACTGGAAATTCGCTCCTTTGGTAGATGCTCTGATGTGCTCTTGCATGTTTAGGTTTTTATCGAGCAGAATTCCTAGTGATTTTGTGGAGTCGGTGAGGTGTGCAATTGAGCGCGGTGAGATTAGAGAGATATTTCACAACAGTGGGGGTTTGCCTAGCTGGTGCAATGAGAAGAAATTCGGTTTTGAGGGCGTTTCGTTTGAGGTGGTTGGAGGTAAGCCAGTTTAGGTTTTGTACAGGGTTCCGTTGAGAGCATTGATGTCTTCGGGGGAGGAAATTTTCATGTATAGTTGGGTTTAACGACGAACTCAAGAACTCCAAAAAGAACTGCAGAGCACTCGCGAAAAACCTGGCGCAGAGACCCAACACCGGACAACATGACTGCCCTCAAGCTCGCCACCCGAAAACACCACCAACTGATCCACGCCACCAAGAAAACAGCATTCAAGGAACGACTGGACAACAACGCACACAACAGCAAGGAACTCTTCAACATCGTGAAAGAGCTCTCCAACCCCAACGCCGGAAACAACGACACCACCCCTTCGCAAGACCTCTGCAACTCCCTCGCCTCCTACTTCCACAACAAGATCGCGGACATACACAACAGCTTCAGCACCCAACCGACGCACGCCACGACCGAACCACCGCCCCCCACCACCACCCTCCGAACCTGGACCCCGATCAGCACCGAAGACACCATCCGCACGATGAACTCCATCCACTCCGGATCTCCGACAGACCCCTGCCCTCATCACGTCTTCAACAAGGCCGACGCCGTCATCGCGCCCCACCTGCGGGACATCATCAACACCTCCTTCGACATCGCCACCTTCCCGGAGAGCTGGAAGCACGCCGAACTCAGCGCTCTACTTAAGAAACCATCAGCCGACCCCACCGACCTAAAGAACTACCGCCCCATCTCGCTGCTCCCGTTCCCGGCAAAAGTCATCAAGAAGACCGTCAACAAGCAACTGGCCGCCTTCCTCGAGACGAACGGTTCCCTCGACCTCTCGCAGTCTGGCTTCCGGGCCAACCACAGCACCGAGACCGCCCTGATCGCAGCTACCGATGACATCCGAGCCCTGCTCGACAACGGAGAAACAGCGGCCCTCATCCTCCTGGACCTCTCCGCAGCCTTCGACACTGTCTGCCACTGTACCCTAGTACAGCGCCTCAGCAACGTCGGAATCCAGGAGAAGGCACTGGAGTGGATCATCTCCTTCCTCGCCGGAAGGACACAGAGAGTCCGCCTCCCCCCGTTCAGATCAGAGGCCACCGAAGTCATCTGCGGCGTACCACAAGGATCGTCGCTCAGCTCCACGCTGTTCAACATCTACATGAGCCCCCTCGCAGCCATCGCATGCCAGCACAACCTCAACATCATCTCCTACGCCGACGACACCCAGCTGATCCTCTCCCTCACCAACGACCCCGCCACCGCCAGAGCCAACCTGCACGAAGGGATGACAGAGGTAGCCAAATGGATGTCGAACAGCTGCCTGAAACTGAACTCGGACAAGACTGAAGTCCTCATCCTGCGATCCTCACCCTCCGCCTGGGACGACTCCTGGTGGCCCCCCGCCCTGGGCAGCGCACCCAAACCCACAGACCACGCACGCAACCTGGGCTTCATCCTGGACTCCTCCCTCTCCATGACCAGACAAGTCAACGCCGTCTCCTCGTCGTGCTTCAACATCCTGCGCATGCTACGTAAGATCTTCCGATGGATACCCACCGAGACCAGGAAGACGCTCACCCAGGCCCTCGTCACCAGCCGTCTGGACTACGGCAACTCCCTCTACGCCGGAACCACCGCCAAACTCCAGAAGAGACTCCAGCGGATCCAGAACACCTCAGCTCGACTCATCCTGGACATCCCCCGCCGCAGCCACATCTCCGGACACCTGAGAGATCTGCACTGGCTCCCGGTCAACAAGAGAATCACCTTCCGGCTCCTCACCCACGCACACAAAGCCCTACACAACCAAGGCCCAGGATACCTCAACAGCCGCCTCAACTTCTACGCTCCCAAACGCCAGCTTCGATCGACCAGCCACGCCCTCGCCGCCGTCCCCCGCATTCGAAGAGCCACCACAGGAGGAAGGTCCTTCTCCTACCTGGCCGCCAAGACTTGGAACTCCCTTCTGACCCATCTCCGCCTGACCCAAGACCACCTCGCCTTCAGGAAGCAGCTCAAGACCTGGCTGTTCGAACAGTAGCGGACCGCCCCCCCCCCCCCAGCGCCTTGAGACCCTCCG
Organism: Lissotriton helveticus; assembly: GCF_964261635.1. Taxonomy (NCBI): domain Eukaryota; kingdom Metazoa; phylum Chordata; class Amphibia; order Caudata; family Salamandridae; genus Lissotriton; species Lissotriton helveticus. The sequence goes on from NC_136065.1 coordinate 106,119,418, forward strand.
GGTGAGTAGTGCGCTATACAAATGCTTTGATTGATTGATTGATTGAGTGTCATCGGCGTACATGTGATATTGGATGTTTGAGGCTTTAAGAATAACTGTTAGTGGTTCCAGGAAGAGGTTAAAGAGCGTGGGGGAGAGTGAGGACCCTTGGGGCACACCCAGCATGCAAGGACTGGGGTTGGATAGAGACTGATTGGATTTGATTCTTTGAGCTCTATTGTTGAGGAAAGAGGCAAACCATTTAAGGACCATGCCAGATATACCCATTCTGCATTCAAGGAGGTGAAGTAGATTGTCATGCTTGACAGTGTTGAATGCAGATGAGAGATCGAGAAGAATTAGTAGGCAGGCTTCGTTCTGGCCAAGTAAAGTGAGAGCATCATCCACTATGTGAGTGATGGCTGTTTCGGTGCTGTGGCCAGTGCGGAAACCCGACTGGAATTGGTCTAGGAGCTGGAATTGTTCAATGTGTCTACGCAGTTGTTCAGGAACACATTTCTCCAGTAGTTTAGCCAAGGTAGGAATGTTTGTGATTGGTCTGTAATTATTCAAGTCTTCAGGGTCAGCCGACGTTTTTTTAGGATGGGTAGCACTAGGCCTTCCTTCAGGCAGTCCGGGATCTCTCCTTGCCGGAGAGCGGCGTTGATAATCTTGGACCAGAGCGGTGTTAAACAGCCTATCATTTCTTTATAGAAGTTGGGGGATAGGGAATCAATGAAGTGGTTTGAGTGTTGAGTATGGTAATGTCATCGAGGGGAGTGAATAGGCTCCAATAGGCATTGTTTTTGAGAGAGATAACAGACTGGTTGTACGATGGTGTGGAGAGGGAGGAGGCAGGAAGTGGTGAGAGTGAGAGTGCAGCCAACCTTAGGTCAGATTCGATCTTGTTCGACTTTTCTAGGAAGAAGTCAGCAACCACTTCGCAGGTTGGCTGTGAACAAGCAGATTGTTGAGAATGGGTAGGTGTGTTGTTGGATTGTGTTTTAATCAGCTCAAATAGTCGTTTCGGGCGATTTCTTGCTTTGTCAAGTTGGGCTTTGAAGAAGGAGAGTTTCGTGGTTCTGATGAGTTTGTTGTATCTACTTCTTTTGAGTGTAAGGATTTTAAGCAGATCAGTGGAGGGAGTGGTTCTCCAAGAGCGTTCAGCTAGTCTGAGGCTACGTCTGTCCTCGTTTAGGTTGTCGTCGAACCAAGGTTTGGAATCCTTGGCGGAAATTCTTTTTAGTTGCAGGGGGGCGGCAGCATTCAGCGCCTTGAGCATGGCATTGTTATAGTGCAAAGTGAGGTTGTGCACGTCGGTCATGTTTGCAGGTGGTGGTAGGGAGACATTGCAGTGCGCTCATGAGCTCATTAGCGTTAGTGTTGAGAAGCGACATTGCCAAAGCAAATAGCCCTTGTATAGGCGCGACCTATTGGCTTTGCCAATGCTTGTTCTTAAATGACTACAGAACTTCTACAATTTTGAATTCATATTGGAATCAGAGTGGAGACGTTGTTTAGGGGTTCTTATCTTCTTGCAAGCCAAAGGATTAGAAAGACAAGAAAAGTTCCTTCATTTTATTAGAACCATTTGGATGTGATGTTGACAGTAAGCGGGAAGTGTTTTTAAAATCAGTTCTTTGTATGTTTTTGTATTGTAGTGGGTGGCCATGCCTGGAAGAAGTATTATAACCCTTGTGCCAGAGGTGTTCCTGTTTTTTACAAGCCGGTTTGGCAGCGGCCGTCTGGGCTGTCTACCAAGGAGCCGACGGAGCTTGGCTGCACCCTGTAACTGGTTGGAGCTGAACAGGTAGGTAGGTCTGAAGCATTAGAGAGCTTGAGTTCAAATAGTTTGTGGTGGAGTTGGGATCAGTTCCAGTTGTGGGTGTAGAAGATTGTAGAGAGCGCACAGCTAGTTTGAGAGAGTTGGGGCCAGGCCCTTTCCAGACAGCTTCTATTTGGATACGATGTGGCCTGACTGGGCTCGTACAGCGTAGGTTAGCGAGAGCTGCCTTGTAATCCATCCAGGAAGACTGACGACAAGACTTCATAGTGAGATTTGGGCAGGGCGGCTCCTCCATTTAATTTAATTTATTACCATTTTATTTTTCACCAACCCGCCCTGAACTAAGTGTAATGACGGGGTGAAGCCAGTGCTGCCTATTGGCAGCAGCAGAGACCTGTGCAGTTGAAAATGCTCATGTCTCTTTGGCCGGCCATCTTGGGCCAGTCAGTCAGACATGCCTATTTTGAAGTTCTCTTACCTAGCTGCCTTAGACAGCTGGATTGGAGAAAGCGCAGACCTCCAGTGCTATTAGGAGCTCTGGGAGAGCCCGCTGTATCCAATCCTGGAGCTGCTTTCATGCTGTGAAATCAGCACCAGGATTTGGTTAGTGCAGTTTTCTGCATCGGGAGCTTCCGTAAGGAGAGAAGACACCCCAGGGAGGAGGACGTCACGCTGCAAGATAAAAGGTACGTTTATACTAAATATTAAATTTTTTGTGCCTGCCTCACCACCCTCGGTACAAGCCAGCCACCACTGATTGAGAGTGGTGAGGACAGAGGCAGCCTGTGCTCAGCTAGAGCCCCGAGGGGAAGCTAATTCGTCTCCATCCGTGCCGCTGAAAAAATGAGGCAACAGAGGCTTTTATGTTCACAGGTCAGCCCCCGACTGATTACATTAGAACAGTGACTACTCTCTGAAATGGAGCGGTGTGGTGCAGTGGCCAGGGCAGCTCACTTCGGAGCACAGGGTTCGCGGTTTGATCCCTGACTCCGGCGGCAGCTCAGCTCAGTATCATGTGACTCTGGGCAATAGCTTACTTAGGGGCATATTAGCAAGAACTCTGCATAAAATTATCGCCCTTTTATCGGCAGGAAACTGCCGCTAAAACGGCGATAATGGGCTTGCTAATATGCGTTCTAGAATTCCAATAGAAGCCCAGGTTAAATGTGCAGGACATCTAACCTGGAATTTTATTATGCATATTAGCAAGCCCATTATCCCCGTTTTAGCTGCAGTTTCCTGCCGATAAAACAGCGATAATTTTATGCTGGGTTCTTGCTAATATACCCCTTAATTTCCATGACGGTCCCCAGAGCCTTGAGACGCCTAAGGGTGAGTAGTTTGTGCTTTACAAATACAGATTTATTTATTTGACCCAAACACCCATGCCCCTCCCCCACCTTAACTGAATCACCAAGCAGTTAACTCCTTCTCCTTAGTGTCAAGTTGTAGGGGAGAGGAGGAGGGGGCACAGGACAGGGGGGCTCCGGGAGGTGGAGGGAAGGCAAACTCCTACGGTGGCTTTAAACACAGGTATCTCTGGCCTGTAGTATAACATAAATAAAATCAGTGTAGGTATAATTGCTGGATCCAGTTTCTTATCTTATCTTATCTTATTTTAGGTGAAATTTATAAAGCGCTCTGACGCTGAAGCTTCCTGGCGCTGAAAGACAGAATGAGTAAGGAGGGAGCATGAGTAGCGGAAATCTAGCTAAGGGGAGGGAAAAGGTGAGTTTTTAGCAATTTTCTGAAGTTCAGGAGGGAAGAGGAGGATTTGACTGAGAGAGGAAGGAGATTGCACAGCACGGGGGCTAGGTAGGAGAACCGGCGATTGCCGAATTTCTTGGTTTTGCTTTTAGGAGTGACTAGCAGATGACGGTGGGCTGATCGGAGGTTACGTGAAGGACAGTGAGGACGGATGAGAGATTTCAGGAACACGGGGCCAGAACAACGAAGGGTTTTGAAAGTGAGGCATGCCACCTTGAAGGCTGCCCTTTGGTCTATTGGGAGCCAATGAAGGCTGTGAAGCAAAGGCTTGGCCGATTGCCATCTGGGGGTTCCATGAATCAAGCGGGCCGCTTGATTCTGGACGACTTGGAGGCGATGTAACAAGAATTGTGGGAGTCCGTAGTAGATGGAATTAGAGAAGTCCAGACGGGAGAGCATGAGTGAGATAACAGCTTGAGTAAGTGCTGCAGGGGGAAGAAGATGGCGGACTTTACGGATCCTCCGTAGTTGGTACATGCAGGATGAAACTACTGCTCCAACTTGGGCTCTGAGGGAAAGTTCGGCGTCAATGATTACGCCCAGGCTCTTTACTGCTTTTGCCGGAACTGGGGGGGAGCCGAACTCCGGAGGCCAGAACTGCGGGCCCCAGTGGGCGTGACGGAATCCGGGGAGAAGGAGCTCAGTTTTGCCGGGGTTCAGCTTCAATTGGTTCTGGTTCATCCAGAGTTGGATGTGAATCATGGCTGCGTGAAACGTACTGATGGCGTGTGATGAGTTGAGAGAAAAGATGATTTGTAGATCATCGGCATAGTTGTAGACGATGATGTCCCATTTCAGAAGAGATTGGATCAGTGGCCGGAGGTATAAATTAAATAGAAGCGGTGAAAGGGAGGAGCCTTGGGGGACTCCTCAGGACGTGTTTTTTTTTTGGCAGTGTAGGGACCCAGGCGAACCGCCTGTGTCCTTCCAGTGATGAAGGTCTTGACCCACTCGAGAGCAGTACCCTGGATGCCTGCCTGCTCGACACGGTGGAGGAGGATGTTATGGTCCACCGTGTCGAACGCGGCCGACAAGTCCAGGAGAACGAGGGCTTGGGGAGACACCGCGTCCACGTTGCTCCTGAGTGTGTCCAGAACTGCCAGGATGACGGCCTCTGTAGAGTGGGCAGGTCTGAAGCCGGCCTGATTAGGCTCGAGGTGACAGGAAGATTCAATAAAATTTGACAGGCACCGGGTGACATGGGCCTCCATTAGTTTAGAGAAGTACCGAAGGAGGGAAATGGGGCGATAATTTGACGGCTCCGCGGGGTCGGCGCCGGGTTTTTTGAGGAGGGGCACTAGAATGGCCTCTTTAAAAAAAGTGGGGAAAGTGCCACTGCTGAGTGATCTGTTAAGTAAATGTAGGATACAATCTGGCAGGTTAAGGCATATACTCCGCAGGACAGATGGTGGACAGCAGTCGTTCGGGGAGCCAGATTTCACGCGGGTGGCGAGTTCTGCTAGAGAAATGGGGTCGAATGCACGGAAGGTGGTGTAAGTCGAGGAGTTGTTAGAGGAAAAGTCCGGTGGATGTGGCTGGGGGAGGGGAGGGATAGATTTTTTAATTTTTGTAATTTTGTCCAAGAAGAAAGAGTTGAGGGTGTCACAAGCCTCCTGAGTGGGGGTCTGGACTGGGAGGGTTCTGTCATCTGTAGTTAACTCGTTCAAGACTCTGAACACCTCCTTTGATTTGTCGACCGCCTACAAGATCCTGTTGGAGAAGTGTTCCATTTTTGCTAGGCTGATGGCTGTTTTATAATCTTTACGCGCGACCAGATAGGACTGTCTGGCTAGTTCCGAATAATCGCGTCTCCAAGTGCCTTCTGACTGGCGCGTTTTTAATTTCTGAGCCTTGAGGTCGTCAGAGAACCACCTATGGGAGTTCCGATGCCTAGTACGGGGGAATTTGACTAGGGGAGCAAACAGGTCACTGGCCGATTCTAACCATGAGCCGATGTCGCGTTCTAGTCCGTCGATGTCATTAGAGGGGTAAAAGGCTGGGCGGGTGTCGGCCAGGGCAGTGAGGAAACCCTGAGAGTCATATGTACTCCATTTCCGTGAGAGGCCACCGGCCATCAGGGGGGCAGAAATCTGACCGGCGAAGGTGATAGTGGTGTCAACTAGGTAGTGGTCGGACCAGACACAAGGGAGAATGTCTGGTGGAGACAAGGCCAGATTGCAAGTCCAGATCTGGTCCAGGATGTGTCCCTTAATGTGGGTGGGTTGGGTGACCTGTTGAGTAAGATTCAGACTATTAAGAGTCTCAAAGAGCTCTGTGGGATGGGGGCCGGCATTAGTGTCGTTAAACTAGTAGTTTAGGTCGCCAAAGATGGCGAAGCTGGAGTGCAGCGTTAACAGATTGGACAGTTGTTCACTCATAACGGTGGAGAAGGATGGCATAGAGTGGGGAGGCCGGTATAGGAGGAGGAAGGTAAGGGAGCCGGTGTCAGTTTGCACACTGATGAGTAAGTTCTCCACCTCAGGGAGGGGGAGAGAATAGGAGGAGATGGAGTTCAAGCGTTTAGATATGATGGCTGCCACCCCCCCCCCCCAGGCCGGTCATCGGGACGATCGGCATGAAGGATGTAATAATCAGGGGGGAGTGAAGCCAGGATATCAGGGAGGGACTCTGACGTTAGCCAGGTTTCCGTGAGCAGGAGCATGTCAGGATTGGTGTTAGATAACAGGATGAAAATGTCCTCCGAGTGTTTCACTAACGAGCGAGTGTTCAAATATGACACCCTAATGGACGTGGTGTTCCTGATCGGCATAGTTGGAGGTGTGCGTCCGCATAGATGGTGTTGGTCGGGGCGCGTAAGGCCGGCTGTAGATATGCGGCGAATGGCTGTTGGAGATGGCGGGGTAGCAGAATATTGTAGATCTCTGAGTGATTGAGGTGAGTAAGTAATAAGATAGTCAGCGTGGCGTGCCCTAGGGCCCGGCCTGGCGCGGACGGGCGCAGACGGGTTTGCCTTAGGCGCGTCCTCTGCGCGTCCTAGAGGTGCACATGATTTATAGGTCTGAGGGGAGGTGGCGAGGGGGCGTGGCCTCTCAAGGGAGCGTGGCCAGCGGGCTCGCCGAGATGGCGACAGAGAGATTGATTACCTCTGGGGGCCTTGGCAGCGCTAGATCCCCTGCGCAGAGTGCCACCTGGTCGAAGTAAGTGAGCGTGCAGCAATTTTAAAAGTAGCAGACAAGTTACGTGACAATTTTAAAAATAACAAGTGAGAAACGCTCTCGGCTTCCTCGGCAAGTTTAGAGAGAAATAGCTGCATGACCTTAATGCAGATAGGTCCATGCTCTCCCCTCCTGATGTTGGTGCCCTGGGCATCAGTGTTTAATTTGAGACGGTGGTTACCGGTACACAGCACCAGCACGCATCATCAACACCAGCGCTTTTCATGAGCTAGTTAAGGACACATTAATCTATAGTAGGCATAGGGAGATTAAGTGATTTGCCCAGAATCACAATGTTGAGCCAGCGCTGAGACTCAATTCTGGTGCCCCAGCTCCGAAGTCGGCTGCTCTGGCCATTACACCACATTCTCTACCCGCTTTCATAATTAGTAGTATGGTTCTGTTTTAGGCGCGCTAACAGGAGATACAGGAGGGATGGTGCAAGCTGCCTGCTGATGAGAGCTGCAGTACTTTTTTTTTTTTTTTTTACAAATTGTAACCACTGCCAGGCATGGGCCCAGTTGGCCCATGCCAACGGCTGTCCCTGGGCGAGCATCAAGTCGAGAGTGTGTCCCTTCAGATGAGGTGAGCCAAGAAACACGCTGAGTAAGATTTAGATTTTGGCAGGAATATTAAATAACGTTCAATAACATTGGGATTATCAGTCCACTAATTAAAATCTCTCAGAAAAAGCAGATGGGCTGATTGAAGAGATATTGATAATATATGGTCAGGTTAAGGATATGTGAAAATTCCTGCAACCAGCGGGTAGCAGTGCTTTAAGTGGAATGAAACAGATGCTAAAAGGGGTGTGGCCAAAGAAGCATAACTAGGTATACTTTCAAAGAGGTGTGGCCTATGTAATAAATGGCATGACTTAAAACATGTCAACTAAACTCCTGTGCTTCACACAGAGTGTCACCTGACCAGCATTTAGGAGCCTCTCTGAGTTTGTTGATATTGCATCCAGACACATCACACAACATGTTTCGACCCAGAGTAATGGGACCTGGCAGCTTCTTAGCAAATATACAACAATCCACATTTTGTAAAGCACACAATCACCCCTAAGAGTCTCTAGGCGCTGGGGGCGTCGGGAAGATTAAGCAAGCTAATGCCCACAGAGTCACATGGTGGTGGGCTAATCTGCCGCCGGAGCCGGGGATCGAACCGTGATCCCGAGATTCCCGAGTCAGTCGCCCTAGCCGTGGCACCACACGAATATGTGAAATATTCGTTTTGAAGCGCACTTTTTGGTCAATTGTTTCAAAATGTTCTCGAGGGCCTCTGCCAGCAGGGGGTTGGCACTGGTGGTGGAAACTGGTGATAATCCCACGTGCAGTGAACTGGAGCCTTCACAAGAAACCCTTGGGACCTGGCACTTATGTTTTTTGTTGTTGTATGAGAGTTAGGATGGGCGGCCGCTCATTTAGTGTTGCAGCGGCCAAACTTTGGAACTCCCTGCCACTCTCTCTGAGAAGCCACAGGAATTACCTTACGTTCAGGAAAGCTTTAAAAACGCATCTCTTTCCTAGAAATGTTTGAGTTGTGGAAAGTGTTGTTGACCGAAGTTCAAGCGCCAGGATGCCCTTTGGGTGACAGGATCGCGCTCTACAAGTACACAAAATAAATAAAATAAATCCAGCAGAGCATGTCAAGGAAGAGCACAGGGTGGGGGGAGAGAAGAATGCTAGAGAAATGTGGGTCCACGTGAGGTTTACAGAAAAAAACGACTTGTTGGAAACACTTTCATTCTAAAAGGCATTTAACAAGTTGGCAAGGAGATTTCACACACTTGGCCAATGTCTTCATCTTTTACATTTCGAGACAAGCTCTTCAAAAAAATGGATTCACCGATATGGAATTTAAAAAGTTTTTTTCAAAGCTCACATACAGTCGTTTGCATTTTTAGGCAGCAATGTCCGCATGGGAGCAGCTTCCTCTCGGTTTCCCACAGCAGGAGCTGGAGCTGGTGTGACGAAAGACCCCCCCCATACATGTCAGTGGCACATTCCAACGCGAGCTTTGAAGTGTGTCCAAGTATTATTTAGTTATGTTACCGTGAGAGGACTGGAAGCTCTCTCGTAGCTGTCGAACACTGAGGGCCTCATTTATGAGAAGTGACGCATCGCTGCGTGAAAGCAGCGATGCGTCACTTCTCAGTGCGCCCTCCTTGCGACATACTGGATGCGTCATATTTACTGTATGACGCATCATATCGCAAGGAGTTACAGAAACATCAGTATTTCTGGCGTATCTGTAGGCGCAAAAATGACGCATTGCTGGTGTTTGTCACAAAAGTGACGCAACTTTAGCAATGTGTCCTTTCACATGGGGCAAGCCCCATGTGCAAGGCCTGCGTCAGTAAGTTTGTGACGCATTTGCACCCTAGAAGTGACACAGTGAAATCTCGTAGATTTCACTACATCACTTCTATGAGGCTTGCTTACGTGGGAACGCCCACCCTGCATACATTATTCCAGACGCAGGTATAATGAAGTGCAGGGAATTACAGAGTGACGCATCTGCTTAGATGCGTCACTTTGTAAATAGGTCGCACCAGGAGGCATGTTTTATGCTGCCAATGCGTCACAAAAAGTGACGCATCGGAAGCGCAAAACTGTCGCAAGGCCTCATAAATAAGGCCCTGAGTGAGGAAGGGCTTCGAAAGTCACGGGACTTCTTGAAACTTCCTGGACTTTTTCTGATGGGTGACGGCGAGGAACAGGTTTCAGACAATGATCCTACAAGAAGAACTCCTCTATTTTTCTGACTTCGTTTTTTCTGAACAATAAGTAATACAGCAATATAATTGTTTCTCATATCATGCTGAAAATGGAACATCAAAACTTTGGAGAAAAAAATAGAAAATAATTATAAAAAAAATAAGCGGGAAAACTTTCCAACTTTGCCAAGTTCAGAACTTTGGGAACTTTGCCCAAATCCCCCCGCAAACGAACATTTTGAACGCCTCTAGATTAAATCATCCTGCACCATGGGAGTCATCTGACTGTCCTAACTCAGATCAGTTCCACAAACTTTCACTTTCTTGGCAAATTGTGTTTGTCACCATAGAACATTGACTATCTTAGGGCCTCATTTAGGGTTTGATGGATGCGGAGCTCTTTTGTAAATGAAGTAGGGTTCTTGTAGGTAATCAGTCCAGTAGCCAGTAGTGTAGGTTATGTAGGTTTATTCAGTTACAGGTAAGAGGGTAAGGCCCCACCGGGAACAGCATCGTGCTGCTCAGCCCTACTCATACCAACGGACCCCTCATCCAAACCATGCACTCATAAACATTCTATTGCATCACACTCACACAGGATGAGCAGCCAGGAACTAGGAGACACAGGATAGAACACATCTCCTTCCTTCCTTCAGAAAACAATCAAAAGAACAGGAAGCAAATTGAAAGAAAATACATATTCACACTTGCAGTACACGTAAGCAACCAATCCTAAATCACGAGGAAAGATCACATTACATCACATTAAAATGTCATATCTTAGGTATTAAAATAAGATCAGGTCACATAAGTTCATATAGCATGATTCATTACATTCCTTGAATTGTAAAGGAAGATCAATGCAAAGATAGATCACATATAAATATTACATACTCTATATCTTGCTGCAGAATCACTACAGCGCACCACAACTCGCTGTGCAAAGGAACGCACATGTTCCAGGCAGGATGCAACCTCCACACTCCACCACTGTATGCACTGAGAACCAAAATCGGCCGTGGCAAAGTGCTCGGCCGGTCCCCTGGAGGAGCGACCGAGCTCTTTGCCAGGGCCGGTTTTCGGACGATTTTGTTACAGGGCCGATTTTGCAGCTATGTGGCAAAAACGGCCCTGTAACAAAAATGGCCCCCAGGGCCCAATACCGGCCCCTACCCTTGCGGCGCACCAGGGGATTGCCCGGTGCCGCAACAGCCAATCCGGGCCTGCTGCAGAATCACTACAGCGCACCACATCTCGCTATGCAAAGGAACGCACATGTTCCAGGCAGGATCCAAACCATGCACTCATGAACATTCTATTACATCACACTCACGCAGGCTGTGCAGCAAGGAACTAGGAGACACAGGATATAGCAAGCCCATCCCAAACAGCAGCTTTCACCGGCTAATCCTGCATTCCCTTCATATTATTTAGAGGGGGGGTTATTTGTTATTGATCACCAATGGAACTTCTAGTCAATGGCAGAGGCCTATCCACCAAAGGATTACCACTTTTGATGCATTGTGCAGACCGTACTTATTTAGGGTGATCGTTACTATTCATATATTCCTTTTGGGGATCTGCCAATCATGCCATGGTGGACCTAGCAAGGGAAAAAACATAATGTCCCCCAAGTGCAGAGAGTAAAGTCACTGTGTAATGGTTTCTTTCTTTCATGAACAGTCTCTGGGTTTTGGAAATGGTCCCTGTGAACATGACAGGATCTCCAGATAGGGTGTCCGGTCCTCCAATGGGGAGTGGAAGCCACAGCCTATACTACATAATTATTTCCAAAGATGTGTACCCTCAACATTGGATATAAGCTGTGGTAATTTCTCTGATAGGTGTGTCATCAGGAGAAAGCTTCCATCAGTTGATGAAATGTAAACCGAGAGCCTGTTGCGTGATGATGGAATCAAGATGCTTTGTGATAGACTACACACTTTGATTTTTGTTGGTGCTTCCCTTCCTTCCTTTAATTAATTAATAACAATCTATTATTGATGTAAATGTATATTAGACTTTTATTGAAAATGTGATGGCTTCATTTTTTAACAAACACCTTTTGAACCATTTGACAAATATGCACCAAATTTAGCAGACACCTAACACATTAACATTAGGTCCATCGTTTCAAGGTAGGGGAAGATTGGCAAAGATTGCTAACGTTATAGAATGTGCCAGTTTTAGGCCGGTCCTCCCATTGTTTTCTATTACTTGGCTTTATTGTCACATATTTGCTTGCTTCTTCTTCAGTGGCTTACCTTTTTCGTCTTTCGTTTTTTCTTTCCTTGGAGCATAGCCTCCTCACCATCCTGTGATTAGCTGACTTGTATCCTTCCACTGCTCACTTTTGGAGAACTCTTTTTAGGTCTCGCCTACCTACACTGCATGTGTTATCGCTTTGAGGGGTATTGCTTACTACTAGTAGAGGCTTTTAGCCTGCCCATTGCTTACCATTCATTGATTTAATTGTCAATCATATTTTCTGCCCTCTAATTGCCCAGCACTTGCCGATATCACTTCCTGTTTTTTTGCTTGGAACATGGATCTAGTGCAGATTGATTTAATTTCCAGTATTGCATTATTCCACGTGCCCCCGCCTGTTGTTCATGTTTCTTGATAGACCCCAACCGTCCATTGTTTGTGTTGCTTAATGTGGTTTGTCTTGCTTTACCCTCTGACACCAGCCCGTTGGTTGTGTTGCTTTATCCCTTCCGGCCCCCTGTTTCTGTTGCTTTATCATCCCCCCGCATGTTTTTCTTGCTTTTTCATTTCCCGCCTCATGGAGTTTATTTTGCTTTATCCTCCCTCCCTTATCAGGTAGAATTTTTTTTAAACGCTATGACGCAGCCATCGCTAGCCTTGTTTTAGCACTTTTTTTCCACAACTTTTAGCTACGTTGCACAGCAGCCCAGCTTCTGTGCAACGTGGCTAAAAGCATTGAAAAGCCAATAGCTCTCGTAGGCAAGAGTTACTGGCATTGTCAATGCTTTTTTTTAAAACGCAGAGTCTCAAGGTATTTAAACGTTTGTTCATAGAAGAGGTTTCAGAGCATAAACCTGTAGGAAACCATCATGGCTGCTGTTTTAGCACATATTGTCATTAAAGCGAATGGCATGGTGGAAAGATTCATGGGCACACTATTAAAAACTATACAGCAAGTGGAAGCAGAGAGGGAAATACTTGACAAGGTCATCAGGACATACCGGCAAACTCCACTTAGGACCATGGAAACATGCCTGTCCACACTCATACCAGGGTGTGAAGTGCAAACTCAAATACTGTGATGGATTCCCGACGAAGTAGCAGAGGACAAACCTGGAGCAGCTCAGAATGATGCAGAAGTAGGAGCCCAAGACCGCAGACCGAAAGAGAGCACTAAGATGCACACTGACCAAAGGAGGAGAGCCAAGGAACTGGCCTTTTTGGTGTAGGCAGTACCGCTTGAATTATGTGAGCGGCCATGGCGATTTACGCATAATTATGTATTTGCCGTATTTGCCACATAATCCATCATCTACCGCATAATCTGCTGATTTTAACAAAAAATAAATTGTTTCTAGCTTAAATGGACCAAAACCAACAAAACATATGGCGACTCGTGTTTGTGCGCACCGGAAGACTTTTTACATAGGTTGGCTGGTCATCTTTCATTTGCTAGTTGCTGTATTTGGCTGTTAAATAGGTAAGGTGAGCTCTTTTCTCAAACACTGTTATCAGGTTTAAAAATGACAAAATAATGAAGTAGTACCATAACAAAATGTGCCGCATAATTTGCCTTTTATTGCTACATAATTTAGTCAACCCGGCCTCATAATCTGGTCCACCTCTACTGGATAATTGCAATGGCCCTGAATGTAGGGGACTGGGAGCTAGTCAAACAGGAGCACCGGAGAAAGTCAGATGCCAGGTACCTGCGCAAACCACTGCAGGTGATCGATCGAGCCGACACAATGATAACAGCTGGGGACCGAGAGGCAAGTGACCAGAAACACCTCCCACTTCAAAAGATACCATCAGTCAGATCCGCTGCAGAAATACAAGAAATACAAAGCTGCACACCCACAGGAGACAGAAATGTTTTAAGGCATGGGCAAAGTGGGCTCAGGCCCAAGACCCCAGACTTTCAGGGGCCCCTGATAGAGCCTGCTCTGTACTGTAGAGAGTCTTGCCCTGTCCTTAAATAATTCTTAAACAGATTGTTTTAGATACCATTTTGCTTTAATCTTTTTTTAATGTGGGTGATGTGTGAGTGCCTGTTACAGACATTTTTGCAGAGAAATGTTTGTCTTTATGTGACATGCAACATCCATTAAAAAAAAGTTTCTTTTAGATCAAAACAGGACCACACATATTAGAAATGGGAGGCTGTCATGGAGATTATTTTCAGTAATTTTAGTGAGCAGCTGCTGTGTTGCAATATTGAAAACACATGTCACTATCCCTGAATATTAGATGTCAACCCTTATGGAATTTGGAGGAGGGTGCCTGTGCCTTGTCAGTGACCTGGCCAAAGAAGGCATGAAAGAGCTGAAATTGGATCATACATTCAAAAGAGTTCCGAACACGGGCCCCCAAAATATGTGTGGGCCTGGGCCCCCACATGCTTAAGATGTTGATGACATCACCGTGAACAAGGGACACCCCAATGCCATGACAGCAGATGACCTGATCCCAAACATCAGGCGATCGACAAGGTCCAAAAAGAAACCCTCATGTCTCATCGAACCAACTCGAGAAGAAGCCAAAAAGGGGACAGCCAGCCTCTACCTACGTGGACTCACTTCCAGTGTGTAATAAAGAGGAACAGTTTCTGCAACAATATTACCCGGGGCAGGATCCAACTTTCCGGGACTCTCCCTGCAAAAACGGGACAGTTGGCATCTATGTGACTATAAAGAGGGCACTGTGACCCCGAGGATGAAACCTGTGGAGACCAGAAGTAGCTGGGGACAAGGAAGCGAGCACGTGGGAAAGGAGAAGAAGCGGCACGCATGTGCTGCGCCACTTACCTGCTGACAATAACAGAAAGTTGCCTTCATCTTTCCGGCCTCCAGCCCCTCTGTCTTGCTCCGCTTTGGAGTGCCTGGCGCCAGCTCGGTACACAGCGGCAGCCTTGCTACAGGGTTGTATAATGTCACTTACAACAAATGGACTTTCATGTTAAAATTGTTACTGTTATGTTGTACTTCTTGCGCTGACATTATTTTCTTCAAATGTTTAAATATTCTTACAGATAGGATTATGCTTTTGGATTAGAAAGAAAATTATCAAAAAAAGTATTTATGGCTTGCTTAGCACCATTCAAGTTAAATATTTTCCCTGCCTTTGGTGTGAGTGGCCACGTACGCTTTTCCACTCCGTACTAAGATTTTTCTGCACCGCGGAACATCATACGAAACATGAATACACTGGAAATCAAATGGTTTTCCAGCATCATTGATCAGGCCTCGGTCTCAAGGCACTCTTATGGAAAGGAAGCGCACACACTACCACAGTAAACCAAAGGCACTGAGCTCAAGCTATTTCTATCCAGGAACACGTTAGCAATGCAATTCAAAGTGTCAGTTGTTTTAAAGTCTGTGACTGTTAGATAGAACGTTCTACAAATACGTACTGGAGCATTGCTAATACTTAAGTTAAATGTTACGCTGCTTAACATTTCTAGGCATTCGACAAAACCACTTTCCACACATTGAAAAGCTGTTTAATGACTTTGTGCAATAATATAACATTGTTTTAGGACTCACCTGTAATAGTACATTACCTCCTCGTTAGTCTTCCTCGCCACATGACTAACATAGTGAGCTTCAGCTCCACGACAGAACCCTCCAAAGTAAAAAAAGCCTCCCATCCCCTCCCAACATGGCCGACCAGTCACCCATGACCTCTATAAGAGGCGGGCCGGCCCAACCAACAGCCTGTTTTTTTTTGTTCTGCGCGATTCTCTCCAGAGGCGCTGTACAGGTAAGTTGGACCTGCTCTAGCTGGTCCATGGGTTTTGGGTTGGAGGTCCTGCCTTAGCGGACCCTGGGACCTGGGACTTCTCCCCCCCCCCTCTTCCTTCCCCCGGTCCTGTGGGGCCGGTTAGGTGCTGCTTTAGCGTGCCAGGGGTCTCCGGGGGGGGGGGGGGGGGGCGGCCGGGGATGTTGTGTGTTCACTCCTTCCTGTTTCCCGGTCGTTTTTTGTGGTCCTCGCCCGTTTTTCGGGCTCTGTGGACGGGCACTGGCTCCTGGGTTTTTTTTTGTGGGGCTCCGGTCACTTGCATTTTGGCGGCCGCCGTTTTTTTTTCAGACGGTGGGCCGCAGGACCGGCTGTTGTGTCCACTGTGTGCCGCTTCATGCCTGCGCGTCCCTGGGTTCGTGGACGCATCAGACGTCCTGGTGTTTTGTATGATCCCCGTGGCCGCTGCCCCGCTCGGAGCTTCAGGGCGCTTCTTGGTGCATTTTTTGCATTCTTTTCAGATGCTATTCCCGGCCTCGCGCCTATGCGTGCCGGGTGAAGGGGGGCTTGCGCACTTACCTTTTGCCGGCCGTCCTGGTCGCTTGGCCGCTCCGGGAATTGCATTTTGCGGCGCTGGACGCTGCCGCCTTTCAGGGGGTTTTCATGCCTTCGGCCCGCGGCTCTGTGCCGCGCTGTGATTGGCCCGAGGCGTGACCCGCCTTTTGGGGGCGGGGTTTCGCTCCAGGTGCAGCGTGTGGGGTTTACTGCCGTCAGCTGTGTCTTTGCACGCCTCCCCTTCTGGCTATATATATTTTCTTCCTGCGCCTGGGTGCCCTTGAGTTTCTCCGCTTTCTTCTGCTGGTGGTGTTTGCTCGCGCATTATGGATCAGGATTCTGTCACGGCGGAGTCGGTAGCTGACTCCTTGTCTGCTTTGCCTTTTTCTGCGCAGTCCCTGCAATTAATGATACAGTCGGCGGTGGCTGATGCCCTTGCGCAGCGTGATGCCCAGGGCCCTTCCTCGCCGAAGCGTCCTCGCAGGGACCCCACTCCTGTCTCTGATGCGGAGGGGGAGGAGGAAGATCTCCATGGCCGTTACATCCAGGGTCAGGAGCTTCGTGATGTTCTTTCCCACGTCAAGGATAACTTGGCCTTCCCTCCTCCTGCGGGGGAGGATGTTTCCGAGGATTTCTTTGTCCAGTATCAGCGCAAGGCTCCGGATTCCCTTCCTCTGCATGCGTCCATCAAGAAGGTCATCGAGGGGGAGTGGTTGGATGTGGATAAGCAGTCCTTCCCCCGGTATCTGACTAAGCGTTACGCTATTGATGAGTTCTCTAAGGACTTCCCTCCGGCGGTGAAGGTGGACTCTCTGGTGGTTGGACTGTCTTCTCAAGGTTCGATCATTTCGGAGGACGCCTCCCCTTCTGACCCTGTGGACAAGCGTGTAGAAGCTGCTGCTAAGCGTTCTTATGCTGCGGCTAATTTCTCCATCAGGGCCTCGGCCTATTTGTCTTGCACAGTGCAGTCTTTGTTGAAGGACTTCCAATCCCTGGGTGAGCTTCTGGATCGGGGGGCTGATGTTGTCCCGACCCTTGCCTTAATGGAACAACAGACGCGCCTCCTGTCGGACATCTCCTTTGACACTCTGGGTGCGGCGGCTGCCGCTGGGGGTGCTGCGATACAGGCTCGGCGTCAGATCTGGCTTCGGCATTGGAAGTCGGAGGCAGCCCAGAAGGCTTTGCTCATGAAGATTCCGTTTTCTGGGGCTAAGTTGTTTGGCCCTCCTCTGGAGGTTATGGTTAAGAAATCTGCTGAGGACCGCAAGTTGCTGGCTCCCATCAAGTCGTCTGGGGCCCGCTTCCCTGGTCGCGGCCGTGTTTTCTCCTTGTTATCCAGGGGTAAGGGCAGCGCGCCCTTTCGAGGGAAAGGTCGCGGCCGGGGCGCCCCGTTCTTCAACAAATCCCGGTCTCAGCCTGCAGCTGCCGCTTCCTCTTCCACCCCTAAATCCTGACTTTCGGCCGTCTCCCTCCGGGGTGTTCCCTGTGGGGGGCCGTCTCCGCCATTTCGTCCCGGCCTGGGAGGAGTCTGTCTCAGATCTTTGGGCTCTTCGGATTGTGAAGGAGGGTTTTTCCATCGTCTTCTCATCCCCTCCTCCGGATTTTTTCCTCGCTACACCCCTGCCTTCCTCCCTGGTCAAAAGACGGGCCTTGCTGGCCGGAGTTCAGGACTTGCTTGCCAAACGGGCCATCCGCCCGGTCCCGCCTTCTCAGAGGGGTTCGGGCGTCTACTCCATCATTTTTCTGGTAAGGAAGGTTTCTGGGGATTTCCGGCCAGTTTTGGATTTGAAGTGGTTGAATTCTTACATTCCGCATACTAAATTCAAGATGGTCTCTCTGCAGGAAATTCTGCCTCTTCTGGTTCAGGGAGAGGTGGTGGCTTCTCTGGATCTCCTCGACGCCTACCTCCATGTCCCGGTCCATCCAGTTTCCCAGTCCTTCCTCCGGTTCTGCGTTGGGGGTTCCCACTATCAGTTCCAGGTACTTCCATTTGGCTTGTCATCTGCCCCGAGGGTGTTTACTAAAGTCCTGGCTCCCCTGGTGGGTATTCTTCACCAGGAGGGGATCAGGGTTTTTCCTTACCTGGACGATTGGTTAATCTCTGCCTCTTCTTTTTCCAAGGGGATGCTGCACGTCGGACGGGTCTGCGAAGTCCTCTCCACCCACGGCTTCCGGATCAACATGCGGAAGTCCCATCTGTCCCCCACTCAGGACTTGAACTTCATTGGGGGTCGGCTGGACATGGTGCTGGGGAAAGTGTTCTTGCCTCTGGGTCGCCGGGACACTTTGTGGCGAGATCTGGGGTCCCTTCTGGCTCGGGGATCCGCTCCTGTTCGTCTTTGGCTGAGGGTTCAGGGCCTGATGTCGGCAACCATCAATGTTCTCCCCTGGGCTCGCCTCCACCCTTATCCCTTGGTCAACCATCTGCTTTCCCTCTGGGATCCCCGCTCGGAGGATTACGATTTCCTGGTCCCGGTCTCCCCTCAGCTTCGTTCGGAGTTGGGTTGGTGGTTGGTGGAGTCTCACCTCTCCGAGGGTCTTCCCTTCTTGATTTCCCCTTCCCGGGTGGTCACGACCGATGCCAGTCTCCTCGGTTGGGGGGCAACCTTGGGCTCGGGGTCGGTTCAGGGTCGTTGGGATCTCCTCCAGTCGCGCTGCTCCTCGAACTATCTGGAGTTGAAGGCGGTCCTCCTGGCCTGCCTTCATTTTGCTCCTTCTCTCCGGGGTCACCATGTCTTGGTCCGGACGGACAACCAGGTTGTGAGGAGCTATCTCAACCACCAGGGGGGGTGCAAGGTTCGCTCCCTTTGGTTGCTGACTCAGGAGTTGTTGTCTTGGGTGGAGTCGTCGGTCCTGTCCCTTCGGGCTGTCTATCTCCCGGGGTCCGACAATGTGGAGGCGGATCGTCTGAGTCGGATCTTTCCGTCTTTGTCCTGTCTCTCCCTGTCTCCGGTGGTGTTTCGCCGCCTGGTGTCTCGCTTCGGTCTGCCTCTGGTGGATCTGTTCGCGGACGAGGAGTCGGCCCTCCTGCCCAGGTTCTGCTCTCTCCTTCCGGTTCCGGGGGTATGGCGTGTGGATGCCCTGTCGTTCCCTTGGCCCTCCGGTCTCCTGTACGCATTTCCCCCCTTCCCCCTGGTCCCTCGGGTCCTCTGCAAGATTCGATTGGACAGGGCCAGGGTGCTTCTGGTGGTTCCCGGCTGGGTTCGCCGCCCCTGGTACCCTCTTCTTTGCGAGCTGGCGGTTCAGGCCTGCTGGCCGATCCCGGATCTTCCTTTTCCTTTGAGGGGCCCCCCACTCCCAGGGTCGGTGTTGCGCCGGCTCCATCTGCAGGCCTGGCTCTTGAGCGGGTGACGTTGCTTTCCCGTGGTTGCTCTTCAGGGGTGGTGGATTTGCTGCAGGGCTCTCGCAGGTCTTCCACTTTGTCCTCCTATGCCCGGCATTGGTCTTCCTTCTCGCATTGGTGCGGTCTGCAGGGTGCTGATCCCGCCTCCGTGGATCCCTTGCGGGTCTTGGATTTTCTTGCTGAGGGGTTTTCCTTGGGTTTGGCCCCTTCATCCCTGATGGCACAGTGAGCGGCCTTGCGGGCCTTCCGCAGTCCGGATTTCGACGGGCTGGATTCCCTGGTGGCTCGTTTACTCCGGAGTTGTTTTCTCCGTCGCCCTCGGGCGCTCTGCCTATCTCCCCCTTGGGATCTTCCCCTCGTTCTACAGGCCCTTCAGGGTCCCCCCTTTGAACTCCTGTCTTCGGTGGCTCTGAGGTTTCTCACTTTTAAGGTGATTTTCCTGGTTGCCATTGTGTCTGCCGGTCGGATGGGCGAGCTGGGTTCGTTCCTCCGCTCTCCTCCCTTCTTGCGGGTTTTGCCTGACCGGCTGGTTCTCCGTCATGACCCCTGTTTTCTTCCCAAGGTTCCTTCCTTGGTGAACCGGTCTCGGGAGGTGTCATTGCCCTCTTTCCCTCCCGACGCGGATCCTTCCCTGTCCTTGCTGGATGTCCGGCGTGCTGTTTTGGTTTACCTTGAGCACACGTCTTCCCTTTCCCGGTGTGATAGCCTGTTCGTGACTTTCGGTCCCGTTCATTCTGGCCACAAGCCCTCTCTTTCCACCTTGAGTCGCTGGCTTAAGCAGGCTATCCTCCTTGCCTATGCTTCTCTGGGTTCGGTTGTTCCGGTGGGGGTCCAGGGTCGTTCCACTAGGAGTGTGTCTGTGTCCTGGGCCTCCTTCAAGGGTGTCTCCACTGAGGAGATTTGTCGGGCGGCGACATGGTCATCCCCCCACATGTTCATGGAACATTATCGTGTTATCCTGGGTCGTTCTGTTCCTGGGGAATTTGCTGGGGCCGTACTGAGTGCTGGAGCAGTGGCTCCTTGATGGTCCTTTTTTGTTTCTGGATTCGGGTTTGCTGTTGTTCCTGTTTTCTTTCTTTTGTACTGAATAAACCTTGTGTTGGTTTTCTACTTCACCGTGTGGTGTTGTTTTTTCTTGTGGTCAATGAAGCCTTTTGGCTTGGGTATTTGCTCACTATGTTAGTCATGTGGCGAGGAAGACTAACGAGGAGGTAATGCCCCGGTTACTTACCGGTAATCTTCATTACTCCGAGTATAGTCTTCCTCGCCACATGAGTTCCCTCCCCCCCTCCCTGTCTGGCTGTCGGCTTCATTGTTTGCTTGGTGGTTCAGGCTGTTGGTTGGGCCGGCCCGCCTCTTATAGAGGTCAAGGGTGACTGGTCGGCCATGTTGGGAGGAGATGGGAGGCTTTTTTTACTTTGGAGGGTTCTGTCGTGGAGCTGAAGCTCACTATGTTAGTCATGTGGCGAGGAAGACTATACTCGGAGTAATGAAGATTACCGGTAAGTAACCGGGGCATGCACTCTTGCTTGCAAGAGCTAATGTTTTCAACAAGGGGCTTGGTGCATGCCCATTGCTTCCTATTCCCTAGCTTCATTGTCACTCTCATTTGCTGCCTCCTAATTGGACAGCGCTTGCTGGCTTCACTACAACTTCTTTCCTCTGGAGCAGTGATACTCAAACGCATTGAGAAAGAAGTTAAATAAACAAGCAAATCTTTATTTAAAGGTTAATTGAAGTTAAAGAAAGGAGGTAAGTAGATTATCATGCACCACTTAACTTTAGAAACACTTTTATTTTTAAAGACATCCTTTTAGCCTGAGCCCTCCTGATTCCTTCTGCAGCTGGATCAAAGACTCTGCACCATTTTATATTATTGTCTATTTTAAGTGTTTATTGGTACCTGCTGATCTACATTGTAGCTGGATCAAAGACTCTGCACCGCCTTATATTGTTATATTTATAACAGCACATGACTGCTATTCTAGCATGCTAGCGTTTACTATACTGTACCCAATTATTATGTTTATTCACCCTCCTGTTGCCCACTCCTGTTGCCCCCTGTGAAGCGCTCTGATATCTGTAAAGATCTTGTTCGCGCTATATAAAACTTTAAATAAATAAATAAATAAATAAAGACGTCTTGTAGCAAAAGTGTAAAAAGACATTATGTTCTCTTCAAAATGAAAAAAAGTGTATTTCATTTTCATGCAAAACCTTTTCACCTTAGTACATGACAATATATCAGTGCATTAAAAAGTATTCTTTTTTTAAAAGTGATAGTTTTTAAACATGAATTTACAAACATTCATTCTTCCCCCCACCCTGACAAAAATGTCAAAAGTGAACTAAGATGCAAGTCAGTAGTTAAATGCACTCTTTGGGCTGGGTTCCTGTTATATATGAACAACATTATAGTTAATTAAATCAAACAAAGTGGTAACTTCCTCCTGTCTGTGTTACCCTCAACCTGCCATTACTGTACTTTCCGGTGCCTGCTTCATAGTGCTTTAAAAAAAAAAAAAATAATAATAATTGAAAAAAAAAAATATATATATATATATATATATATATATATATATATATGTATGTATATATATATATATATATATATATATATATATATATATTAGCCATGTTTCACAGAAGCTATACAACATACATAGCTAAACGACATAGACGTTGCCAATCACTTTGGCTTTGCCAATGCTTGTTTTTCTTTTTGGTAAATCCCTCCATGAGAGAACATGTGTTTTTCAGGTCTCCCCTGTATACCCCCCCTCAAAAATCCACCCGTGCTCCATGTTTCTGTCTCGTGCACCCGGGTGTTTTCGCCCTTGTGTGCTTCTCTGCTGCTCCCCTCCTTGTTACGTCATTTTCGTGTGCCCCTTGCTTCTTCAGTGCTTCCCACACCTTGTCCCGCGCTGCACGTTCTTCTCCCCTCCCACGCTAACCCCTTGTTACGGCAATAGATCTGCGTGTAAACCAGGAGGTATGACCCTTTAGTCAAATGTCAGTAAGTGTATTTGGATCCAGTAGAAACCATCTGCAACTGGTCTAATTGAATGTCGGATTATCCACGGTGCATGGATGTCAGTGGATGGAGGGCCCGTCACAGCAGAAGAGGATGAATGCGGGGTGGGGGGCGGTATTTGTAGCGGTGCGGGTGGGGCGTGGATTAAGTTGCATCTGAAAGCGAGCCTGCCACTTACTTCTCAAACGGAGGTTGAAATGTTGAGCTGTAGAGCAGTCAGAAAGATGCGCTAAAAAGCGTGACAACTGTTCAAACTGTACTCGAATCTCAACCAGCTGCACGGGGCTCCCCTTTCCAGTAGCGTGGATGGGGTGGGCGCAGGTGCTCCTGCCGAGAGTTTCCCCCCGCCGGCCGGTGTCTAATCGAGACGAATGTCGTGAGGGTGACGGGCTTGAAATGCTTCTGACACAGTTGTCTCCCGCGCAGATTTTCAACTCATCGCCCCCTGCAGACTGACAGAGCGCGGCAGCGCATCTGTGGTGAGTTCACGGCTGTCACCAGGGTGGACGGATCGAGTGGCGGAGTCAGGGGCGCGTCAGCTCTCAGGCATCCCTGGGACCACCGCGGACGGAGGGCCGTGTTTATTTATTTATTTATGCGATTTTCTATAGCGCGAACTTTACCCGAAGGTGTCAGAGCGCTTTACATAAGCACCAGTTGAAAAACATAAGGATTTAGGATTACATGCGTTACAAAAAGGATACACACGGAAAAAAATTGCAAATGTACAAGATGTAAAGTCACACAAGGAGGCGATACACGTTGATATACTCTAAGATGGTATAAAGGTCTACTGCATATACTAGTGATTACTCTATATACATAGGGAAGGGATAGACATGGATATACTCTAGGAGTCACATAGAAATGGAAGAGAGCACAGCGGTCTACTGCATATACTAGTGATTAGAGTTATCTCTATATACATAGGGAAGGGATATGAATGGATATAATCAAGGGTTACATAGGAACGGTAGATGGTACAAAGATCTACTGCAAATACTAGTGATAAGAGTTATCCCTATAAACAAAAATAAGCACACATAGTAGAGATCCTCAGGCAGAGTTCCCTTAAGTGGGGTTGTAGGGGGGACGAAGTCACAACACCAAGGTAGGGTGGGAGGGAATCAAGGGTAGGGAGAGAAGGCAATGCATAAAAGGGAGGAAACATTTGAGGAACATCATGAAGGAAACGAGGGAAAGGGGTAAAAGACGAAGGAATGGGCAAGAAGACAAGCCGGGGACAAGAGAAAAACGGCCGAGAGCAGCAGCAAAATGGGGGGCAGGAAAAGTGAGGAGGTCCATGAGAGTCTGTGGTCCACCAATACAGTGCCTCAAGTGTTTCCCGTACCAGGGTGAGTAGTTAAGGTCATCCGACACTCCGATGCATCTTATAAGAGTGCCCCTGGCCAAAATGAAAGAGCCCTGTTCGGCCTGATGCCTGCTTGTATACAGAGACGGTTGGTATGAAACATTGTCCTGCAAGGCTTCGATATTCCCTACCACAGTCATGGTGCAGGCATGTGTAATGTAGCCAATGGACAGTGCCCAGAGACCACACTGGTCAGGCACTAGGACCAGCCCGAGGGAAGGCCGAGTGCGGGAGGAAAGGGAGGAGCTGGGGGACGAAAGGGCAGTACACTGCTGACCACCATGCCTGTAAGACATGAGTAAAGAAGCTCCCTACTATACCAGTTGTCCGCGTGGTCATTGAGTCACCTACGACTCTACAACTGGCGACGAGGCTAAAGACACCCTGCGCGTGTGCATAGCCACTGCAGCAACCGGCGACCGACTGGCCTGGAGCTCGCCCCACGTCGGGAGGCTCGAGCGCGCTGCGTGTCCAGATAGGACAACGCCCACGAGTGCCCACCTGGGCGGCGAAAGCGGATCCGACGAACGTCGACGTAGAGCGCCCACCGAGTGCCCACCTCGGCGGCGGAAGCGGACCAGAAGAGCGCCCACCGAGTGCCCACCTCGGCGGCGGAAGCGGACCAGAAGAGCGCCCACCGAGTGCCCACCTCGGCGGCGACAGCGGACCCGAAGAGCGCCCACCGAGTGCCCACCTCGGCAGCGACAGCGGACCAGAAGAGCGCCCACCGAGTGCCCACCTCGGCGGCGGAAGCGTGGCAAGACCTCCACCCACCGAGTGCCCACCTCGGCGGTGGAAGAGGAAGAAGACTGCCCTATTACCTGTGGTGTCTCCAGCGGCGGATCCCCGGCTTCGGTGAGTGAAGACGCCGACCCAGCCAGACTCCCGGTAAAAAATCGAATGAAATCGGCCGAAATCCCGCCAAAAACGAGATTCCCTGCGGCCATCTTGAAGTCAGGCAGTATCGACCAATCCCCTGCGAGGGATTTCCGGCGGCCATTTTGAAGTCAGGCAAAGGCCCTAAAGTGACAAACAAGCACTGGCGAGTGCAGCGAAGAGAATAAACAAGCACTGGCGAGTGCAACGAAGACTACAAACAAGCACTGGCGAGTGCAACGAAGATATTAAACAAGCACTGGCGAGTGCAACGAAGATAATAAACAAGCACTAGTGAGTGCAACAAACCTAGTAAACAAGCACTGGCGAGTGCAACGCAAACAACAAACAAGCACTGGTGAGTGCAACGAGTCCGGCCAAGAGAGTGAACACGGACTGAAGTAGACGTCAGGCACTACGAGCAAACAATGGGCGACTCTGCCCCTGAGAGCACGTCGAGAGCATCGCTCCTGCGGCGCCCCGAACCCCTCATTATCGAATCTGGCAGGAGTATGAGCCTGAGGTGGCAAGAATGGATAGAAGACTTTGACGACTTCATAAAAGCATCCAAGATAACTGACGAGGAAGGACAACTACTCTTCCTCAGGAACTTGATTGGCAGGGACGGGTGCCGGGTCCTAAAAGAACTGCCAGAAGAATCCTTGGTGTCCTACACAAAAGCACGGGAAGCCCTGGACGGTAAATTCCTGCACAAAAAAGAACATTGACTATGAGCGGTACACCCTAAACAGAGCCGTGCAAGAGAAAGGTGAACGAATGGAGGCGTTCGTGACTCGTCTGAACCGCCTAGCAAAGCACTGCGAGTTTGACAAGTTTTCAAAAGAAGACGCTCTGCGACTAAGAGTCATAGAAGGATGCCTCTCCGAACCATTGAGACGTAAGTTACTGAAGAAAAGCTACACACTAGCAGAAATCGTGGACATGACGAGAGTAGAGGAGCAAGCTGACGATTACGCAAAGAGCATGGAAAGCGAAAAAAGCGAGAGACCGGAACAAGCCTTCAGGATGCAGTCTCGGCACGAACATTGGCGGTCCCCGCCACGTGATCGCTCGTCCAGATCTAAGAAACATCATCACCAGTCCCACAGAAGGCACAAAGACACGAGATACACGAAAGGACGCTCGGACAAGCACACCAAATGTTCCCGATGCGGCTACGACTATCCACCTGCAGATGCATGCCCAGCACTGGGTGAGCAATGCCGGAAATGTGGGAGAGACAACCATTTTGAAAGTATGTGCGGGGCAGTGTCGAAAAGCGATCACAAGGGAAGCCATCGAAGATACCCAGACAGTCGCCATCATATCAGGGCTGTCGAAGACAAACGCGACTCATCCTCTGGGTTGTCACAATCAAGCGGCCGCTCCTGCAGGACATGTCAGACTCGGCGATCATCCTCAAGAGGCTCTCAATCTCCATCACCCATTCCCCGAAAAGAATACCTCTATCGGGTGGCAGACCTTGACCAACTAAAAGAATACCCGCGCCTGGACATCAACATCGGCTCTCACCCCACACAGTTTGTGCTCGATAGTGGGGCAACGCTAAACTATCTACCAGCTGCTGAATATCACCGGATGAATCCACCGCCCAAACTAATGGAGGCCCATGTGCAAGTGTACACGTGGATGGCTGAAGAGCCACTGACGTGCCTCGGAAAGTTCGAAACCGACCTTTCATACGAAGATCAGACAATACCAGCGTACATCCATGTTATTGAAGGGCCCGAAGCCGACTGCCTCCTGAACCTGGCAACTGCCGAACGGCTGAAACTGGTAGATATCCTATTCAGAGTCACTGACAAACCAGCACTCATCCGAAAATTCCCAAAGCTATTCCAAGGTCCAGGAAAATTGAAGAACTGCCAAATAAAACTACATATAGATGAACAAGTCACGCCGGTGGCACAACACCACCGAAAAATTCAATTTCACCTGCAAGAAGCAGTGGAGAAGGAACTCGGAGACCTGCTAGAAGCAGACATCATCTAGAGAACGGAAGGGCCAACCCCGGGGGTCTCCCCGGTCGTGGTGGTCCCAAAGAAAGGAGAAACGGGCCGAGTTCGTCTATGTGTAGACATGAGAGCACCCAATCGAAAGAGAGAGACATCCTGGCCCACACATCAGTGACATGATCACGTCCCTCAACGGAGCAAAGATATTTTCAAAACTGGACCTCAACAAAGGATACCATCAGCTAGAGTTGCATGAAAGGTCAAGATACATCACAACATTCTCGACACATCTTGGACTATTCAGATATAAGAGACTAAGTTTCGGAGTGTCATCAGCGGCAGAGATATTCCAAGAGGCCATCAGGAGAACAATACACCACATCCCACAGGTTCTGAACTACAGTGATGACATCCTCGTATACGGAGCAACGGCAGCTGAACACAACAAAGCGCTGAATCAGGTCTGTCAAGCACTGATGGACGCGAACCTCACACTTAACGAAGCTAAATGTGAACTGCACAAACCAACACTAAAGTTCTTCGGACACCTATTCTCTGGAAATGGAATGAAACCAGACCCAGAAAAGGTAGCAGCGTTAAATGACACACCAAGCCCGAAGGACGTGGGCGATGTACGTTCGTTCCTAGGCATGGCCAGCTACTGCTCCAGATATATTCCCGACTATGCTACATTAAGCTACCCGTTAAGGAAGCTCACCAAACAAGGGCAACCTTTCCAGTGGTCCACCCAGTGTGAAGGAGCATGTAGGGAAATTAAGAGAACTGTTGAATCAGCAAAGAACCTAGCATACTTCAACCCAACAATGAAGACGGAGATAACGGTGGACGCCAGTCCTGTAGGATTAGGAGCCATCCTAGCACAGTATGACAGGGAAGGAGACCAAAGGCACATAGTAGCGTATGCTAGCAGAAGCCTGACGGACACAGAGAGGGCCTACTCGCAACCAGAAAAAGAAAGTCTGGCGGTTGTCTGGGCGTGTGAACACTTCCACATCTTCATCTTTGGAAAACACTTCACACTCATAACTGACCACCAGGCCCTAATCACAATCTTTGGAAACCCGAAAGCAAAAATGCCACCAAGAATAGAGCGGTGGCGCCTAAGGCTGCAAGAATACACATACACCATCATCCACAAGCCAGGCAAGGACGCAAACCCGGCAGACTACATGTCACGACACCCCATCAAAGACAACAAATCAGAACCATCAATAGCGGACGAATACATTCGCTTCGTAGTGAATCAAGCGAGGCCTCCGGCTGTACCACTGGATGCCATCTGTGAAGCAACACAAACGGATGCCACCCTGCAAGAAGTGAAAAACATGATCCAAACCAACGGCTGGAGACACAAGTCAAACAATGGACAAAACGACACTGACATGGCGGCATTCAAACATGTCCATGAAGAACTGTCGATAGCCGCCAATGGACTCATTTTACGAAACAGGAGAATAGTAATACCACGACAACTCAGACAAGGGGTCATCGACTTAGCGCATGAGGGACATCGGGGTGTGGTAGCTACAAAAAGAGCACTCCGCGAAAGGGTCTGGTTCCCAACCCTAGATCAGATGGTGGAGGCGACATTGAAGGACTGTCTGCAATGTCAACTTGTAAGTCGTCCAGACCCCCCTGCACCGCTACAAATGTCCCCACTACCGGAGGGCGTCTGGCAACACATTGCCATCGATTTCTTCGGACCAATCAAATCGGGCCAATATGTCCTGGTCATCATGGACGAATACTCCAGATTCCCCATCGCCCAGCTGTGCGCCTCCACGAAAGCATCAAGTGCCATACCCATCCTAGAAGAGGTTTTTGCAGCATGGGGAATTCCCCTAGTGGTGATGTCGGACAATGGACCACCTTTCAATAGCCACGACTTTGCTGAGTTCGCCCAACACCTCAACTTCACACACCGCAAGATCACACCATTATGGCTACAGGCCAACGGAATGATTGAACGCTTCATGGCCACGATCAAGAGGACCCTCCAGCAAGCAGAACTCACTGGAAAGCGCCTGCAGACAGCCCTTGACGAGATGCTGCGGGCCTATCGAAACACGCCTCACTCCACCACGGGCAAATGTCCCGCTAACATCATGCTAGGACGCCCAGTGCGCACCAGAATACCAATGATGAACCTGACCGCGACAGAACTGGATACTGACTCTGATCACGAAGAGATCGCGGCAAGAGACAAAGAAAAGAAGGAAAAGATGAAAGACTATGCTGATGAGCGACGTCATGCGGCCCCCCCGCAAATAAAAGAAGGAGACTGGGTGCTGGCAAGACAAGAGCAGCACCGGAAGACGGACTGTCGATACAACGAGGTTCCTCTCAAAGTGATCCAACAAAAAGGAACAATGATCACAGCGGAGACCGAAGGGAAGAGACTCACCAGAAATGTGACATACTTCAAAAAGTTCGGACCCACTGTCACCGAGTGACTGGCCGATCCCAAACTGGAGCCACAAGACCTCGAGACACTGACAACCAACAGCTCATTACCCATGGGGATCGCTGACGAGAATGAGAGTGACAACTCTGACCATTAAGCACGCCCCAGATGTGTGATCAAGAAACCGTCGCGTCTGATTGAAGAACCTTAAAGAAACAAACTCGTAACTTGACCAGGGACATGTCACTGTGTCATCATCCACCTTGTGTCGTCATCCACCGGGGGGGAGATGTAATGTAGCCAATGGACAGTGCCCAGTGACCACACTGGTCAGGCACTAGGACCAGCCCGAGGGAAGGCCGAGGGTGGGAGGAAAGGGAGGAGCTGGGGGACGAAAGGGCAGTACACTGCTGACCACCATGCCTGTAAGACATGAATAAAGAAGCTCCCTACTATACCAGTTGTCCGCGTGGTCATTGAGTCACCTACGACTCTACAGCATGTGGTATTCTTCAGCACGCTGTGTGGTAGGCTGGCACGCGCACACCACCATGAGCAGGTCCGTGGAAATCCAGATCAGTCTTGCGTGACCCCGGGGCAGTCTGGTGATGTCGACAGCCTCAGCGCTCCAAGTGGAGGAATCCAGCAATTCTTAAGATCAGGGGCAGCTTTTGGTGTGTGAGGGCAGTGAGAGTTGGGTTCAGAAGCTCAATAGGGGGAGCCGATCGCCAGTTGCAGGTCACCGCCAGCCGCCATTTTAAGGTCAGGCATGCGCGGGAAGGAATATCGTTATTAGGACTGCCTCCAGTGAAATGCCGCTAATGAAGCACCTGGGTTTTGTAAAGCTTGTGTCAGCCTCTGTGCTGCGACCTTCAACCGTACCTCCCGTTTGGGATAGCAGCTGTCGCCGCTCTCGGCAAGGTTGCGACCGCCATTTTGTACGCCGCCGCCTTCTCCCCCGCACTGCAGATTTTCACCGCTCCCACAGCACCAGCAACGATCGGAGCAGCCCTGCATGTTCCCCACACTCTCTGGTTCAGGTAGGGAGCATCGGTGTCGAGGAGAATGCTCTCCAGTGGCCAGGAGCCGTGCCGGAGCTGAGCGTGGACCGGGAGCCGAGGCAGACCTCCGCCTGTTGCTCCTCCCCTCCGCTTAGCGCCCTCGCCCGCATCCCGCTCCCATCTCACTGCAGGCACCGGGTGTTCCGACGCAGTATGCAGTGCCGGGGGCCCAGATTAGAGATCGGGATCGGCAATTAGATAGGGCAGCCGCGGAGGAGCTCCGGAGCTCCTGCTCCTCCGCGGCCGGAACCGGAAGGGGTAGGGGTGGTCTGCGGCTGGCAGGGAAGGAGGGGAGATACATCATACATGCCAACATTTTAGGACAGGGACGTGGGAGATTTAAAATAAAAAATCTGGAGAATGAAAATTTACCCATTGACTTCTGTTGTGGAAAATGCAATTTCAGGCAGGAGACAGCTAAAATAAAGCCATTTTGGCTTGAAAAATCGGTAGTCTCCAGTCGGATTCGGGTCTATTGGCATGTATGATATATTCACCCCGGACAGCACCCCAGTGAAAGACACGGACAGCGACTTGAGTGCGTTCAGAGAGAGCAGTGGACAGTGCGCCTGCAGCGGAGGCGCAGACCCAGGTAAACGCAATGAGTGGTTCCAAGCTAGGATCACATATCCACACTACCCCTTGATGCTAGGGCCTCACACTGGCAAATAAAATGAAATTATTCTGCCCACCAGAGAAAACGCCTCACAGTGACACCTCCTCACACTGGTTAATAGTGCCAGCTGCCCTCACACTGCCATCCGGTACCACGCATCAGTCTTCTTACCAATTAGAGATGCCCTCACTGCCTAAAAGTGCCATCTCCTCATGCCGCCTGGCAATGCCGGGTCCTCTAACTCGCCACCAGTGCCTGCCTCCCACACCGCTCACCAGGGCTTTCTCTCATCAGTGTCTGCTCCCCACACTGCTCACCAGTGCTATCTCTCACCAGTGCCTGCGTCCCACACTGCTCTCCAGTGCTATCTCTCACCAGTGCCTGCTCCCCACACTGCTCACTAGTGCTATATCTCACCAGTGTCCGCCTCCCACACCGTTCACCAGGGCTATCTCTCACGAGTGCCTACTCCGCACATTGTTTACCAGTGCTATCTCTCATTAGTGGCTGCTGCCAATACTGCTTCCAGTGCTATCTCGCACCAGTGCCTGCCTTCCACACCGCTCACCAGTGCTATCTCTAACCATATCCTGCTCCCCATACTGCTCACAAGTGCCTGCTGCTCACTAGTGCTATCTCTCACCAGTGCCTGCCTCCCACACCAATCACCAGGGCTGTTTCTCACCAGTGCCTGCTCCCCACACTGCACACTAGTGCTATCTCTCACCAGGGCCTACTCCCCACATTGTTTACCAGTGCCATCTCTCACCAGTGCCTGCTGCCAATACTGCTTACCAGTGCTATCTTTCACCAGTGCCTGCCTTCCACACCTCTCAACACTGCTATCTCGTCATGCTGTCCAGCAGTGCTGGCGTCTCTCACTTTCTACCAGTGCCTGCTCCCCAAACTACTCACCAGTGCTGGATCTCATCAGTGCCTGCTTCCCACACTGCTTACTAGTGCCATATCTCACCAGTGTCTGTCTCCCACACCACTCACCAGTGCTATCTCCCACCAGTGCCTGCTCCCCACAATGTCCAGGGCTCTCTCTCACCAGTGCTATCTCCCACCAGTGCCTGCTCCCCACACTGCTCACCAGTGCTATATTTCACCAGTGACTGCTCCCCAAACTACTCACCAGTGCTGGAACTCATCAGTGCCTGCTCCCCACACTGCTCACCAGTCCTATCTCTCGTCAGTGCCTGCTCCCCACACTGCTCTCCAGTGCTATCTCTCACCAGTGCCTGCTCCCCACACTGCTCACTAGTGCTATATCTCACCAGTGTCCGCCTCCCACACCGTTCACCAGGGCTATCTTTCACGAGTGCCTACTCCGCACATTGTTTACCAGTGCTATCTCTCATTAGTGCCTGCTGCCAATACTGCTTCCAGTGCTATCTCTCACCAGTGCCTGCCTTCCACACCGCTCACCAGTGCTATCTCTAACCATATCCTGCTCCCCATACTGCTCACAAGTGCCTGCTGCTCACTAGTGCTATCTCTCACCAGTGCCTGCCTCCCACACCAATCACCAGGGCTGTTTCTCACCAGTGCCTGCTCCCCACACTGCACACTAGTGCTATCTCTCACCAGGGCCTACTCCCCACATTGTTTACCAGTGCCATCTCTCACCAGTGCCTGCTGCCAATACTGCTTACCAGTGCTATCTTTCACCAGTGCCTGCTTCCCACACTGCTTACTAGTGCCATATCTCACCAGTGTCTGTCTCCCACACCACTCACCAGTGCTATCTCCCACCAGTGCCTGCTCCCCACACTGCTCACCACTGTTATCTCCCACCAGTGCCTGCTCCCCACAATGGCCAGGGCTCTCTCTCACCAGTGCTATCTCTCACCAGTGCCTGCTCCCCACACTGCTCACCAGTGCTATATTTCACCAGTGACTGCTCCCCAAACTACTCACCAGTGCTGGAAATCATCAGTGCCTGCTCCCCACACTGCTCACCAGTCCTATCTCTCATCAGTGCCTGCTCCCCACACTGCTTACTAGTGCCATATATCACCAGTGTCTGTCTCCCACACCACTCACCAGTGCTGCTGCCCACACTGCTCACCAGTGCTATCTCTCATCAGTGCCTGCTCCCCACACTGCTCCCGGCTTACCGGAGGAAGATGTGAGCGGTGGCCTCCTTGGCAACATTTTCAGCACCTGCACTTTTTTTTTTTTTTTTATAAATTAAGCACTGTGCTCACTAGTGCAATCTCTCACCAGTGTCTGCCTCCCACACCACTCATCAGGGCTATCTGTCACCAGTGCCTACTCCCCACATTGTTTACTAGTGTTATCTCTCACCACTGCCTGCTGCCAATACTGCTCACCAGTGCTATCTCTCACCAGTGCCTGCTCCCCACACCGCTCACCAGGGCAATATCTCACCAGTGCCTGCTCCCCATACTGCTCACCAGTGCCTGCTTCCCACACTGCTCACCAGTGCTATCTCTCACCAGTGCCTGCTTCCCACACCTCTCACCAGGGCTATCTCTCACCAGTGCCTACTCCCCACATTGTTTACCAGTGCTAACTCTCACCAGTGCCTGCTGCCAATATTGCTTACCAGTGCTATATCTTACCAGTGCCTGCCTCCCACATTGCTCACCAGTGCTATCTCTCACCACTGCCTGCTCCCCACATTTCTCACAAGTGCTCTCTCTCTCTCACCAGTGCCTGCCTCCCACACTGCTCACCAGTTCTATCTGTCACCAGTGCCTGCTCCCCACACCGCTCACCAGTAATATCTCTCACCAGTGCCGGCTCCCAACACTACCAACCAGCACTATCTCCTCATGTTGCTTAGTAGTGCCAGCTTCTCTTACTTCCAAGCAGTACCTGCTCCCCATGCTGCTCACCAGTTCTATCTCTCACCAGTGCCTGCTCCCCACATTGCTCACCAGTGCTATCGCTCACAATTGCTCATCAGTGCTATCTTTTACCAGTGCCTGCTCCCCATGCTGCTCACCAGTTCTATCTCTCACCAGTGCCTGCTCCCCACAGTGCTCGCCAGTGCTATCGCTCACAATTGCTCACCAGTGCTATCTTTCACCAGTGCCTGCTCCCCACACTGCTTACTAGTGCTATCCCTCACAATTGCTCACCAGTGCTATCTTTCACCAGTGCCTGCTCCCCATGCTGCTCACCAGTTCTATCTCTCACCAGTGCTATCTCTCACAATTGCTCACCAGTTCTATCTCTCACCAGTGCCTGCTCCCACACTGCTTCAGTGCTATCTCTCACCAGTGCCTGTTTCCCACACTGCTCACTTGTTTTATCGCTCACAATTGCTCACCAGTGCTATCTTTCACCAGTGCCTGCTCCCACACTGCTTCAGTGCTATCTCTCACCAGTGCCTGCTCCCCACACTGCTCACCAGGGCTATCTCTCACCAGTGCCTGCTCCTCACACTGCTCACTGGGGATATCTCTCACCAGTGCCTGCCTATCACACTGCTCACCAGTGCTATCTCTCACCAGTGCCTGCTTCCCACACTGCTCAGCAGTGCCACCTCATTGTTGCCCAGCTCTGCCCGCTCCTCACATGACCACCTGGCTTCTCATAGATACAAGCACTCAAGCGCTGTATACAAGAGAGCCTGGACCCTCACAATGCTCTCCCCTGCGAGCTCAAGGCCCTTTCATCCTTGCCCCTCTTTAAGAGAGCTCTCAAGACCTGGTATTTTGGGAAAGCCTATCATTAAGCATTGCATGGTTATTCAATATATTATGTTAGGCGCCTTGACGCCCATTGGGCTGAGTCCAGCGCGTTATAAATTTATTTTCATTTCATTTCATTCAAGGCGCCTTACACCTCCACCCATCCATACCTGGCCACCAATCTCCAGACATGGGGCGAGAGTGTGAAGTGCGGAAGCGCTGGCCTAGAGTCCCCGCCTTTAACCCTTTGTGTGCTCTTGACGGAACCGTTCCCGTCACGAGCCTCGGGTGGGCGGGGCCGGGACGGAACCGTTCCGTCACAAGCACAGCTCACCCGAGGACCGTGACGGAGCGGTTCCGTCATGAGTACGGGAGCTCCGCGCGGCCCCGCCTCCCCCTTAGCACTGCGGCGGAATAGCTGCTGCAGCTAAGGTGTTAAAACGGAAGAGTTAATATGACAGTGCTTTCCAGGGAGTGCTGCCAGGGTCCCGAACACCTTACCCCGGGCTTACACGCCACTGCCCGGGGTCTTTGGTAGGCTTTGCATCTCACCTGAACACCCTCCTGTTTGGAAGCCATTTAAGATAACTGCTCATCTCCCCACACCCTTCCCAGACTTGACCTTCACTGCGCCCTGCCTTGTGAAACACACTCTACCTCACTATCGTGTGACACGCCCTGCCTTGTGAAACACTCCTCTACCTCACTCTGGTGTGACACGCCCTGCCTTGTGAAACACTCCTCTACCTCACTCTGGTGTGACACGCCCTGCCTTGTGAAACACTCCTCTACCTCACTCTGGTGTGACACGCCCTGCCTTGTGAAACACTCCTCTACCTCACTATCGTGTGACACGCCTGCCTTGTGAAACACTCCTCTACCTCACTATCGTGTGGCACGCCCTGCCTTGTGAAACACTCCTCTACCTCACTATCGTGTGACACGCCCTGCCTTGTGAAACATTCCTCTACCTCACTATCGTGTGAAGCGCCCTGCCTTGTGAAACACTCCTCTACCTCACTATTGTGTGACACGCCCTGCCTTGTGAAACACTCCTCTACCTCACTATCGTGTGACACGCCCTGCCTTGTGAAACACTCCTCTACCTCACTATTGTGTGACACGCCCTGCCTTGTGAAACACTCCTCTACCTCACTCTGGTGTGACACGCCGTGCCTTGTGAAACACTCCTCTACCTCCATATTGTGTGACACGTCCTGCCTTGTGAAACACTCATCTACCTCACTAGCGTGTGACACGCCCTGCCTTGTGAAACACTCCTCTACCTCACTATCGTGTGACACGCCCTGCCTTGTGAAACACTCCTCTACCTCACTCTGGTGTGACACGCCCTGGCTTGTGAAACACTCCTCCACCTCAAGGTGGTGTGACACGCCCTGCCTTGTGAATCACTCCTCTACCTCACTATCTTGTGACACGCCCTGCCTTGTGAAACACTCCTCTACCTCATTATCGTGTGACACGCCCTGCCTTGTGAAACACTCCTCTACCTCACTATCGTGTGACACGCCCTGCCTTGTGAAACACTCCTCTACCTCACCATCGTGTGACACGCCCTGCCTTGTGAAACACTCCTCTACCTCACTCTGGTGTGACACGCCCTGCCTTGTGAAACACTCCTCTACCTCACTATCGCGTGACACGCCCTGCCTTGTGAAACACTCCTCTACCTCACTATCGTGTGACACGCCCTGCCTTGTGAAACACTCCTCTACCTCACTATCGTGTGACACGCCCTGCCTTGTGAAACACTCGTCTACCTCACTATCGTGTGACACGCCCTGCCTTGTGAAACACTCCTCTACCTCACTATCTTGTGACACGCCCTGCCTTGTGAAACACTCCTCTACCTCACTATCGTGTGACACGCCCTGCCTTGTGAAACACTCCTCTACCTCACTATCGTGTGACACGCCCTGCCTTGTGAAACACTCCTCTACCTCACCATCGTGTGACACACCCTGCCTTGTGAAACACTCCTCTACCTCACTCTGGTGTGACACGCCCTGCCTTGTGAAACACTCCTCTACTTCACTAGGGTCCTTGGCACACACATAACGCCTCTCCGTTTCGTGGCACTAGGGTCCTTGGAACACACATAGCACCTCTCCGTTTTGTGGCACTAGGGTCCTTGGCACACACAAAGCGCCTCTCCGTTTCGTGGCACTAGGGTCCTTGGCACACACAAAGCGCCTCTCCGTTTCGTGGCACTAGGGTCCTTGGCACACACAAAGCGCCTCTCCGTTTCGTGGCACTATGGTCCTTGGGCCACACAAAGCGCCTCTGCGTTTCGTGGCACTAGGGTCCTTGGCCCACACAAAGCGCCTCTCCGTTTCGTGGCACTAGGGTCCTTGGCACACACAAAGCGCCTCTCCGTTTCGTGGCACTAGGGTCCCTGGCACACCCTCCCCTGCTCGCTTGCTTGGGTTTCATTGTTCTCTTTCGGTGCCTGTGCTCGCAGCACGGTACAAGTTGTTGAATCTGAGACAGACAGTCCGGGCCTTTTACGAGAATTGCTCATTATGCAGGGTTTGTGGCCGCGTGTCCCTCGGGGTCTCTTTTATGACTGAGTGATAAAGGTTTTATTTTAGTGCCTGGCACAGTCTCGCCCCTGGGGGCACTAAACGTGTGTGTCCCTGAGGCAGGCACCGTGAATCAAGCATTATCGGAATTAACACAATGTCTGTGACAGTTCCCGGGGTCTGGGCATTCTCATAAAATGACAGCCTTTCAGGACAGTTAATCAGCTGGCGATGCGAGGGGCTAATCCCGCGCCCCCCTCCCGAAATTTACCACAGGAGCAGAATCGTCCTCTGTGAGCCTGGGATGCGGGTTGCACCCTGCTGGGAAGCATTGGTTTTCTGCAGGACCTCATTTGTAAACAACGTCCATGCACGAGGGCATGACATCTATTTTTTTTTGTTCATTCTTTTTTATTTTTGTGATTTTATATACACACAGCAAAACAATTGTTGTATGGGTTTGCCGACCCTGGGAATACAAGGTATGTAGGTAAAAGAGTACATGTGCTGGCTATAGATTGAGGGTAGGATTAAGGATAGAGGAGTGCAGAAAAGAAAGAAGGTTTAAGTGTAGGAGAAGGATACATGTTTTTTTTATTACGTTTTGGAAAAAAACAATAAGTACATACATAAAAAGAAAATAACACAGATCACATCATCAGTATCACAT